>NC_133666.1:295324340-296032762 GCF_037893015.1 Macrotis lagotis
GGAAAAAATGAACTGTCATCATCATTTATCATCTCTGAAAAGTCAATTTTTACCCTACTAATTTTTACTCCTACTAATTTTTATTATTCAATTTTGGAAAATTTTTATCATAATTATTTTTCATAAAAAGGTCATTTAAAGTTTTTTGAATTGGACCAGATTCCAAAATTTCAGAATACAAATTTCTGAATTCAAAATTTCAGATACAGAAAACTTCTCATCTAATTTGCAAGCCTGGTATGAAATACACATATCCCATGAAACATAATAATCTGAAATAATACAAATATTGATGTCCTAAAATTGATCAAAATGGAGAAATTTTACATAAATGTAACCTCAAGATTCTCAGTTCTTTTTAAAATCAGTTCTATAGAGACAGATAGGACAGCCTAGTATGTATGGTGAAGAGAAATCCAAACTGGGAATAAAGTCACCTAGATAAAAAGCTCAGCTCTGATATAGACAACTCATTGAGAACTCAAAGTTTCAGTTTCTTTATCTGTAAAACATCAGTTGTAAGAAAAACAAGCATTTTATTACTATTATTATTATTACTGTTGTTTTATTTTTTACAACAACCCAGGGAGATAGGTTATGTTATGATCCCCATTTTATAGTTGGGGAAACTGAGGCAAACAGGCCAAATGACTTGCAAAGAATCACAGAGCTAATAATTCTATGAGGCTGGATTTGAATTCAAGTTTTCCTGATTTGAAGCCCATTGCTGGAGCCATTCCATCACCAGCCCTTTGTACAAAAGTCCATATTGCTTTGACTGAAGAGAAATAAACATTTTAATCACATTGATAGTTTGAATGAGTAGTCAAGATAATTAATATGAGACAAACAGGCAATTTGTATCAGAGGTGAGACTTAAACTCTAAGGTCAACTCTATATCCATTATATCCCTTTCACTCTGGGTCAAATTGAGAGAGGACACAGAAATGTAGTTTTTTATTTCTTTACTCACTGACTCCCTTTTAAAAAATGTTTCTGATTATATAAAATGATAATTTTTTTTATTTTTCCTAACTAATTAGAACGTAAATGGTTCAAAATTGGGAACTCAGGAGAGTCACAATAAGTCTGATTAAATTGTTGGTCAATTGTTGAATTTATACTCATATTTTTTAAAAATTACCTCACAGGTATTTTGGAATTTGAATAATCTGTGATGGTGGATTTCTATAATTAGCTTTTAAAAAAAATTAGAGATGTTAATCACAAAGACACAAGCAGAAATGGAACTGAAATTGAGGTAAAAATTACTCAGCTAATTTCCAAACAACTTCCTTTGAACGGTGAAAATTAGTTCCCTAACTAATTGTATCCATCTTTTAAAAATGCCAAACAAAAATATGGATAAGAATTCTACTGTCTTAACTCTGTGTTATAAAAAAGGAAAGTAATGCTTGAAAGCAGGGGATTTCCACAGACATTTTCAACCTTTTTTGCTTAAATGGAGGGGAAAAGACTTGTTTTAAATTTAGGTGAGAGCAATCTTCACTTCACATGACCCAAAGGTATATTTTCCCTTTGTAACAGTATTTGAAACATAGATCTTTAGCTTTCTTATTTTGAATTGCTAAACTATTCATAAATGTGCATACATAACAACTCATATTTACACAATACTTCTAAGGTTTTAAAAATATTTTCCTAAAAACAATACCAGAGTGTCCCCATTATACAGATAAGGAAACTGGAGATTAAGAAAATTAAATGACCTTGCCCAGGATCAAAAAGCTAAAAAGTATCAGAATCAAGATATAAATATAGGTCTTCAATGAAGGCTCATTCCATTAAATAATTTTTTATCATAAATTCACAAATTGGGACATTTTTAACAACATCCTACAAAGCAAAGTCAATATACTTTTTTTAAAAGCTGTTTTTCTCTATTTTATTTGTAGTCTAAAGGTTCACCTCTGCCAGAGATTCCTTTTCTCCATTTAACTGTGAATAACCTTGTCTGTTTGTCCTTGAATTCTGAGAACATGTTTCATATTTACATTTCAGGATTTGGACAAAATTCAAAAAATATTTATTAAGCACCTATACAATATACATTGTGTATACATAGAGGTTTATGTGTAAGTAAGGAGACAACATAAATAGAGAGGTGGGAATAGGAAGAGGAATAGTGGGAAGAATAGTGAATTCCTGATATGAGAGACCACTTGTACCTTCTTTTACCATCTAGATGTAGCACTATTTTGGGACTTCTTTTACTCTAGTCCTCTCCACCATACCCTAGAACACTTTTTATTTGGGGGGATGGGCTTCAATAACCTATAAGATCTAATCAGCTGTGGTACTCACACCTCATCAATACCCCTTTCTTTCTGATTAGAGGGTAGACCCATAAACTCCAAAACTTCCTTTGAAGGAAGGGCCTCAACACAGACAGCTCATTTTCCACTGATGCACAACTTTGGACTTCATCATTCTCTCTTTTTCAGGCTCCTTTTCTGTTTTTTTTTCCTATTATATTATAAACTTCCTAAAGACAACGACTTTCTTTTTACTTATTTGTATCTTGAGAGCTTAGCACATTACCTGGTAAATGGTAGATGCTTAATAAATATTTAATTACTATTATTGACAATTGGGCAAAGGTACAGAGGTGAAAAATAGAATGTGACACTTGGAGACCAGTCAATTAAGAGGCTTGTTCTCATTAGAATCTAGGAGAGAAACAAAAGAGAATGTATAGAAATACAGAAGATGACACAAATGAATAAAACTATTTGGTTAGTACCTTGTTCAAAGAAATGTGTATGCATACATACATACATATAAACACACACACACACACACACAGATCTTTTTAAAATTTAACACATTTACAGTTTTTATGTGGTCCTCTTAGCTTTTTTTGTATATTGAAATGTTTGCTTGTCAGTGGTAGTTGACAATTATAAAAGATATTTACAGGAAATTTTAAAAATAGAAATATGTGATTATTAAAAATGAAAAAACATTCTTATTACTGTAAAGGTGGGCTATGAATTATTCTCATTAAACAGTCATGTTTATGATATCTGGGCACCATGTTATATATAAAAAAATTGAGTTATAAATTAAATTAATCAACAAAAATGTATTAAGAATTCATGTGTCTTCAACTTTGATCAATGTATACCATGGAAACAATGTAAAGACTAACAGACTGCCTTCTGTGGGGGGTGGGGGGAGGGAAGGAGATTAGGAGAAAAATTGCAAAATTCAAAATAAATAAATAAAATTTAAAAAAAATTTTTTTAAATAAGAATTTATGTGTCTTCTACACAAAAACAGCAACATGGGGTTGGTGATCAACCTTAAATGGACTTGCTCAGTTCATCAGTGCAATAATCAGAGACAATTGTAGGGTATCTACAATAGAGAATACCATCTGTATCCAAAGAAAGAATTTTGGAGTTTAAACAAAGACCAAAAACTATCACCTTTTATTTAAAAAAAAAGTTACCTTTTGTGTTATGTAAGTTTGCTATCTCTTATATTTTATTTTTTCCTTAAGGATATGATTTTTCTCTCAACACATTTAATGTTGATGAATGTATAGCATGGAAAAAAATGTGAAGACTATCTGACTGCTTTCTGTGGGGAGTGGGGAAAGGGAAGTGAAGGGGGAAAAATTGTAAAATTAAAAAAATTTTAAAAAAATTTAAAATTATGTATCAAGAACTTGTAAGAGGGGGAGGGGAGGGTATGGGGGAGGGGAGGGGAGGGGAGGAGAGGAGAGAAACAGTACCTGCCCTCAAGGAGCATAATTCACAAGAATGACTCCACCTAGTATCCCAGCTACTTCCTGGACTAAAACATCCCTTCTTGGCTACTACTCCCTTAAATATATCTCTCAGTGTTAGAATTTTAGCTTCCTGAGAGAAAGAATCAGATAGCTTCTTGTATTTTTATCTGCAGAATTTTGTCCAGAGTCTGGCACAGAGTAAATATGGAGAAAATGTGCTGGCCACTGTGCAAAGTTCACAAGCAAAAACTAAACAGTTCCAATTTGAGGGGAAAATACACTCTGAAGAGGTGATGCTATGGGTAATTCCTCAGGTCAACTTGGTGGGTTGGAAACAGAAAGCACAAAGGTGGGAAGTGAGATTCCAAGTAGTGTTGATTTACCCCAGATTACACAATAAAGAGCAGAGCCAGGTTCCAGAGCTCTCAGATGGAGTTCTGGAATCTAGCATTCCTAGGCAAAGGGTCTAAGGATGATCTCAGGCAAAAAGGATTTCTCTGGGTTTGTGTGTTTCCCAAGACTGAGAAACCAGAACAAAAAGATTAGTTTGAAAGAAGATACTTTGAAAACTGTAAAATTCTATACAAATGTGTATATTGATATTCTTGTCTGGCTACCCTTTTTTATAATCTCAACCCAAAGTTCTATGTTAGACCAGGAACTTTAGTGTTGTATAATTAAATCTGACATGAGTTAGTGTTGAAGTCAGAAGACTACCTGGACCCTTACATACTAAGATCATGCCATACAAAAATTGATTTCCCTTTCAATCTGTGATTAATACTAACGAGATGACTAATCCTCTCAGATTCATATAACTATTTTAAGAACTATGGGGTTCTCCACCATTTTATCACTAAATTTGATTTTATGAGTATAACTCCCTGTTAGCATCTCTGTAGAGGTCAGCCAACGCTGGGGGGAAAAAAAGGGGCTTTCATCCTGTTTTCCAAGCTCTAAATCTAGGACACAATACTAAGGAGAGAAAATTCTTCACCAAGGAAAGGACAATTTCATACTATCATTAGTTCTATTAACTTTACAATACTTGACAGATTATGAGCATTTGAATTAGAGTGGTAAGGGATGTGAGAAATGTTTTGAGGTAAACGTGTCAATTTAGCAACTGTTTGGATTTGGAGGCTAAGGATATTTTAACAGCTTTCAATTCAGTCTCCAGTCTCAAATCTTAACCTTCTCCAATCCATTTTCCATAAGAAACTAAAGTGATTTTCCTAAAATACAGATCTAATTATGTCACATTTCTCATCAATAAACTCCATTGTCTCCTTATTACTTCTAGAATCAAGGGCAAATTCCCATTTGGCTTTTAAAGTCCATCATAAACTGATTCCAAACTTACAACCTTATGACAGAGCCTATAGCTTTGATACAGTCTACCATTCGACCAAAATGACACTCTAAAGCTTTTTTTTTTTTTTTAGGTTTTTGAAGACAAATGGTGTTAAGTGGCATGCCCAAGGCCACACAGCTAGGTAATTATTAAGTGTCTGAGGCTGGATTTGAACCAGGGTACTCCTGACTCCAGGGCCGGTGCTCTATCCACTGCACCACCTAGCCACCCCCAAAAATGACACTCTAGATGTTTCTCATACATGATATTCCTTCTCTGGTCTCAATACCTTCATACACGACATTCCTCCTCATCTTTGCCCCTCAGAATCTCTGGTTTACTTCAAATCTAATTTCAAGAACTATCTTCTTCATAACATCTTTCCTAATCCCTTTTTCTCCAATTTAAGTGCTTACCTGACAAAAATTAACTTGCTTTTATGTTTTTATATGTATTCAGCTTTCCCCCATATTAGCTCTTTTGATGGTAGGGATTGGTAGGGATTTTTGTCTTTGTATTACTAGTACCTAAAAATTAAAGATACTTAATAAAAGTTTAAAATTAAATTAATTTAATTTAAAATTAATTAAGGGAGAGTCAAGAGTTGAAAATGACTCTGAGATTATTAAACTGGATGATAGAAATAGGAAAACTAAAACAAGGGTGACTTTTGAGGAAAATATCAAGAACTATTTTTGGCATGTTGAATCTGAGGTGGCTATGGAAAAAGCTTAAAATCTTGAAAAGGAAATCTGAAACCCAGTCTCAATTCAGAAGACCAGGTGTTGCAGTGGATAAAATACCCACTCTGGATTAAGAGGGAACTGAGTTCAATTCTGGTCTCAAGATACTTAATGATTACCCTACCCTGTGATCTTGGGCAATTCCCTTAATTCCATTGACCCTGGGCAAGTCACTTATCCTGTTTGCCTTAGTATTCTTATCTGTAAAAGGAACTGAAGAAGGATATAGCAAATAACTCCAGGATCTCGACCAAGAAAACCCCAAATGGGATATTGAAGAATTGGATATAATTGAACAATAACAAAGACAGAAGAGATTCAGGAAAGTCTTGGGATTTACTCACATTAAGAGGGAAGAACACAGATTATGATTTAGTAAATAGATTAAGAAGAAGCATTCAGGTGGGGTAGTTCAGAGAAGCAAGAGAATAGTCTCAAGAAAAGCACGAAAAAGGAGGGATCCACTGAAGAATGGTGATTAAAAAGTATAAGGAGAATCAAGTAGTACAGAGACAATAAGATGAATGAGTAATTGAGAAAAGATCATAAGATTTGTCAATTAAGAAACTCACTTCAGAGACAAATTTCAACTGTGGATTAGAGTTAGAAATCATATTCCAAGGGTTTGAGAAATAAGGAAAGGAAGCAGAGGCAAGAATATAGACAACAATTTCTAAATTTTGGCTATGAAAGAGAAGTGAGAGGTCAAGAACTTGAATGGTTCAAATTAGAGATTTATCATAATGAAAGAGGGTGGCATATTTCTAGGAAATTCTAGGAAGCAGGAAAGACTGTTTCATTACTACTTTTACTACACATTTTTTTTAAAATTGGAATGGTCATTCCCATTTTCTGATGAAGATATTTGGTACTGTCTCATCACATACCTTCCAACTCTCAAAAACAGCATTTATGGTTTTAGTATCCCAGTCTGGAGTCACATTTTATTAACGCTTTTTTCAACCATCTTTCCCAATGAACAACTGACAATAAAAAATTATCAAGAAGATAACTGATGTAAGAAGCAGCAAATCAAAAACTGTAAAATATCTACACTTCACAATCATTCACATGTAAAATATTTTTTCCAGGTTTTGTAATAATGTAATACCCATGAAAACACTAGAATGAATGAACCAGATTGGTTTTTCTTTAGGAAAACTAGAGCCCTGGCAGATCTACTTCAACTGCAGATTGAATTAACTGCTTCTAAAATGCTAAAGAGTTAGACATAAATAAGGCCACCTCTGTAATGAATAACAACAATAACAATAATAACTGATAGTTATAAAGTATTTTAAGATTTTCATATATAACTTCACTTACTCCTCACAACTACTTTATTAGGTATTATTATTCCCTCCCTGACCTTTCCCAAAATGAGAAACTTCTAAAATGACATATATTATCATTGATACATAATCAAGTGTAAGGACTTTGGACCAAGGTCTTGGCACAACGTCTGGCACTTTCAACCATAATATGCTAAGGCAAGCCTCATCAGCTACCCTTGTGAACATTCCAGGAGGCACCAGAAAGTCCACAGGATTAAGGTCACATGCCTGAGGGACGAATAAAAACAAAGAAAGACCAGCACAGCTCCTTCTGAGCAGATCCCTATAATAAATACCAACCTGGGAAAGTGAAATCATTCCTGAATGTTACACCTCATTTGAAATGACTCCTATTTAGTTACAAGGTTCAGAAAACTGCCTGTCCGGGTTAAACAGGACTTAGAATCAGGTGACTAATCATTTGCACTGAAAATAATTTCTTGGGAAGCAGGCAGAGAAACCACCTGTGAAATTCTGAAATGGTTAACTTTCAGACCAACCAAAGTATTCTAATGATTATTAATCAACTTTCACACAACATATTATATTTACAAAGTTCTTAAGTTTCAGGCTGGTAAACAAACATACCACCAACTCTCCAGCTCTGGTTAATGAGTAACTGTTACCAAAAGAATATTTTTTTAGTAGAGTGAATTATGTCTCAAGAGGAAAAGCAAAAAAAACAAAACAAAACAAAAAAACCCACCTCTCCCCATTACATATAATACCTATGAATAAGACACAAAAATTGATACCCCTAATGCATTTAAACATTTTCCATGCTTTATACCAGTTATTTCAGCTGATATAAATAATTCCACAGATAAGGTATGGTGGAATTATGATGCTATTACCCATTTTTCAGATGAGGGAATGTGGTTGAGAAAAATTAAGCAATTTGATGGTTACACAACTAGTGAATGCCTCAAAGTCTCAATTTCAGTGTTGTTTCCTTTGTTTTGCTTTGTTTTGTTTTGTTTTTCCCCAGAGCAGGAATGTACTTGCAATTGTATTTCTAATCTGAGAATAAATTTGCAATGACCTACACACCCTATAGGTATTTGTTTTCCATGTGACCATCTATTTAAAAAAAATGAGTTCACAGATGATTTGGTTGCAGGAATAAGAAGTTTTGCTCCTTCACCCTGTTCACATTCTCGAGTTCTTTTATTTTCTGGAATAATTGGATAAATTCACAACTCCTTCCTTCCACAGTTTTAACAATTTAAGAGTCTTCAGGATTCCTGAATCAATGGAAAAAAATAATTATACCTGTGTCTAGGCCAGAGGTTAAATCTAGATATGTCCTGACATCTTTTAATACAAGATCATCAAATATTGATACATATAGTAGCTAGAGGCAGCCAGGAGCACTGGATAGATCAGTGGACTTGGAATCAAGATCGAGTTCAAATCAGACACTCATTAGCTGGGCAAGTCAATTATTCTCTGGCTTATTTTCCTCTTGCAAGGATCAAATAAGATAATATTTGTTCTGCAACCTTTAAATTGATATTTGTCCCATTGCCTTGCAAAAAAATAAATGAATGAATGAATGAATGAATAAGTGAGTGAATGAATTGCTCTATATGTTAGGGCAGCAAGGTGGCATAGTGAATAGAGAACCTGCCCTGGAGTTAAGAGGACCTGAGTTCAGATTCTGTGATTCTGGGCAAGTCACTTAACCTTGATTGCCTTGAAAAAAAATCACCTAAAATAACTAGTGTGTACACACACACACATACACACACACACACACACACACACACACACACACACACACACACACAGACATTTACTAGCCATTATTATCATCATCATCATTAAAATAACCATCCAGGGGCAGCTAGGTGGCATAGTGGATAAAGCACCGGCCCTGGAGTCAGGAGTACCTGGGTTCAAATCCAGTGGTCTCAGACACTTAATAATTACCTAGCTGTGTGGCCTTGAGCAAGCCACTTAACCCCGTTTGCCTTGCAAAAACCTAAAAAAATAAAAAATAAAAAATAAAATAACCATCCAATTTCTCTCTCATCACACCCAATTTGGATCAAGGTACTACATGGAAACAAAGTAAAGAATGACAGATTGCTTTCCGTGAGGAGGTGGGGGTAGGGAAGTAAGATTGGGGGAAAATTGTAAAACTCAAATAATATCTTTAATAAAAATAAATTTAAAAATAATAAAAATAATAACCATCCAAATCATTCCCTCTCTCAACCCCAACCTATATACTTAATTCCAAATCCATTTTTAACATATTTTTCCTTGTCAAGGTAGAGAGAAGCTGGCCACTTCTCACAATTAAAATTAATTTTTTTTTAGTTTGCTTTTGCAGGGCAAAGGAGTTAAATGACTTATTGAACTAGTACTATCAAGTGTCTGATCCAAGGATCGGTGTTCTATATACTTAGCTGCCCCTACTTTAATTCTCGAGGCTTTAGTATCTCCTCTCCCTTCTGCTATTTATATCATTCCTATCTTTCTGGACCCAGTTCTGATGTTAGCTTCTTAGTGTAATAGTCCATTATATATTAGTTTGAAATCATCTTTCCCTTTCTCTGTGTGCTCATGAAAAGCACTGTTACCAATAACCTAGTGCTGATCACACACTAAACTTTGACCTATTGGTTATCTTTGCTTGGCCATATTTTTGATTTCTCCAACAAGATAATAAACTCAAAAAGTCATTATTGTCATTGTACATCCCCTATGACTCTATGAAGAATGCTCATGGGGGTATGGGGGTAGGGAGAGGTAAACAAGTGATCCTCTAATAGAATAACTGGCTCTTTATCCCCTTCTACCATGACCAAGTTTATCCTTTAGTAGGATTAAATATTATTTAAAAATTTCTTTTTGTCTGGCATCCTAGGATGGGATAGTAGAAAGAAAATTAGTCAAGGAGTCAGTGTTCCTAAATAGGAAATTTACTGCCTATATCATCTTGGTAATCACATCACCTCTGTGCATCCCCATAAAATGAAGGAGCTGGACAGATGACATAAAAGGAAGGTACCTGCTCAGCTCTAAACACCACCATCACATGATTACATTGATAATGAGAATGGAATTTCCCATCAACTTCCACTCTCAAACTTATTATGAATTTACATCAATAACAAATATTACACTGAAAGAAATCTATAACTAATATAAATATATCACATAAATAAATCTATAGGCATATGTATAATAAATGTAATATATATATATATATACTAAAAGAAAACCTCTAAATATAATCATTATATTTAGATATATCTTAATTTATATTTCAGACATGAAAAAAACTGAACTAGGAATTTCCTAGTAAGGAATAAGGTCCTGAAGGATAGATATGTTTCATTTTTGTATTTTTTATTTCAGGTATCCAGCACAGCGGATTATATGTAGTAGTTTAAAGAAATGTTTTTTGATTATATTTGCTACACTATAGCAGCAGCATTCAAGGTTCATTTTAGGCAGATAATTTTGGTTCCTCTTCTTCACACAGTTGGCTTAAATTTTATTCTTGCCTCTATAACTAATTAGTTCTAGATTTTCCCCAAATTGAAGAAATTTTATTTTCAAAATAAATCGATAGGGGGCATCTAGGTGGCACAGTGGATAGAGCACCTGCCCTGAAGTGAAGAGGACCTGGGTTCAAATGCGACTCAGACACTTAATAATTGCCTGTGTGACCTTGGGCACATCATTTAATCCCACTGCCTTAAATGTAAACAAACAAACCAATGGACTACCGGGGAAAACAAATATATGCCACCAAAAAGAAAAGGGGAGGAAAAAAAGCACAATATGCAAAAAATTTAGGAATATTTTCACTGTTGTTGTCTTGGGGTTGGCTCTTTTGTCCTGGGGGCAAGAAATCAGAAGTATTCCTAATACCTAAAAGAGATCACTTTTACATCACCCAAATGCTTATTTGACAATGCAAGCATCATGAGAAACAAGGTAAAAAAAATTATTTTATTGGACTCTAAACTGCTTAGATTATTGTAAGCACTCAGAATATGTTTGTGTCCCTTCCCCCACTGGAAAAACAAATAGTTGCATTGAAAAGGAGTTTTAGGATGTTTTAGGAAAAATTAAGCTATGTGTTTGCACTATGACTGTAATGTAAATGAACATGAAACCTGAGTTGTTAATCTAACTCTTTTTCATATGATCTAGCATGCACCACACAATCTAAATGCAGGGGACAAGCTACCACCATGGGAAATGACATGTCTCCTAGCAAAACAGTAGTTACTAAATTGCTATATGAAGCTTTAAAGGGCTTCTGAAAAGAGAAGCAGTCAGATAAGAGATGCAAAATCAAAGAGGGCGAAAAGCAATAAAAACAAATTTCTTTCTTTATGTATCTAGAGAGGTGTGCCTGATCAGTGCAAAACACTGGTTACAGAGAAAATAGTACAGTGGCTAACAAGAATGTTTCCATTTCCAGAAAAGAGAAATAGGCAAGTCAACACTTAGAGGTAATGGTGAGGAGAAATAAACAACTCTCATGATGCACTTGTGGATGAATCAATTTGGAGCCAAATGATTAAATACAATACAACCTCCCTTGAGCTCAAGACAAGAAGCTATGAGGGACTGATGTTGACATGGGATTCAAATGGAGTAGAGGAGGAAGAAGGATGTCTACCTATATTATTTACTTTTGAATAATATACTCCTTTGATTACTTTCCTTTCTCCTTCAGCCCACTTTGGTCAGCTAGATGGTACAGTGGATGAAGAGTCTGTCTCACTTTCTTGAGTTTAAACCTGGTCACCAACACATACTAGCTGTGTGACCTTGAGCAAGTAATTTACCCCATTCACCTTGGTTATCTCATTTGTCAACTGACCTGGAGAAGGAGTTGGCAAACCACTCCAGTATCTTTGCCAAGAAAACCAAATGGGGTGATGAAGAGTTAGACAAAACTGAACAACAAACCTGTTTGCCCAACAATTCCCCTATTTCCTTGTTTTTAAACTTCTTTATGAAAGTGATCAAGGGAAGAAAAGGATACAAAACTGCATCTCTGACTGCCATTCTTAAAAAGGTCTGGTTGGGGAAGAAGATGGAAACTCTTGGCTCAACTAAGGGTTTTGGATTATGGACAGTTGTTCATTTTATCCACACTCTGCCTGTCCCTGTTACGGAAGATTATGGAGTCGTATCAAGGATGTTCTGAAGCAGAAATCCAGAGGATATGACACAGCAGGGAGCAGCTGGGAAACTGACACAGATTGGCCTAGCCTGCAAACATCAGTGGTAACTTTTGAACAAAGGCTTTGGAAGAAATGTGGCAAAGGGTGCCAGGTTTTTGAAGGTTATAGTCAGGAGAATTTAAATAACAATTTAGGTAAAATAAAGAATTAAACTTAAAATAATCACAAAACAATAATAATAATAATCTATTACAAAATGGAAATGTTTTAACATGATTGTGTGTGTACATATATTTGCATATAATACCTATATCAGATTGCTTTCTGTCTAGGGGGAGAAGGTAGAAGAGAGAAAATCTGGAACTTGAAATCTTACAAAAATCAATGTTATCTTTACATGTAAGTGGAAAAAATAAAAACTGAAAATAGCTATTTAAAAAATAATTATAAATTTTTAAATAAACTGAAAATAAATAGCACTAAAATTAAATATATATTGTTCTCTTCTTGGCACCCTGATTGCACTATGATTATGGAGATTGGTAGAAACCTTTCAAATCACTACCTATTGTTTCTTTTATGAGAAAGAAAGAAATCATTTGAAATATACAACTTTTGAAACCTTGAAGTGACTAGTAGGTATAAAACATATGTCCTACAAAACTACTTGTATCATCGTAAGTAGGAAGCATTCTGCACATCCCCTTACAAGTGGTTAAAAGGTGGCATAGTTCTTGCATAAATCTCTCCTGAACTCATTGACCAAATGAAAACAAAACAAATCAGAGCATTTTGAATTGACCCCTGCCTATAAGTTTTACTACCAGTATTACTTCAAACAATTCTATAAAATGAGGACAACCTACATTGTGGTAGGTTTTACAGAAGGCTAAGTGATGCAAATGTTATAAATTCTAGACAATTACATTTCAAGAAAGTTTGTCTTAGATTCTATCTAAGTCAGGGGTAAGGTAAGAGGTTACTCATTATTTTTTTTTTTTGGTAAGAGGTTACTTATTAAGAACAATGTGGGGGCAACTAGGTGGCCCACTGGATAGAGCACCAACCCTGGAGTCAAGAGTACCTGAGTTCAAATCCAGCCTCAGACATTTAATTACCTAGCTGTGTGGCCTTGAGCAAGCCATTTAACCCCATTGCCTTGCAAAAACTAAAAAAAGAACAATGTGTAGGTACTATGTGTGTGTATATATATATATATATATATATATATATATATATATATGTATATGTATAAAAATGTGTGTGTGATCAGTTGTATCCATAATTTTAAAAAGCTATTGTTTTAAAAAAGAAAGGAAAAAAATCATCTATTTCTATAGTTTCATTAGAAATAACCATGACAGGAGCAGCTAGGTGGTGCAGTGAGTAGAACACCTGCCGTGGAGTCAGAAGGACCTGAGTTCAAATCCAACCTCAGACACTTAATTACCTAGCTGTGTGACCTTGGATAAGTCACTTAATCCCATTGCCTTGCAAAAACAAAACAAAAAGAAATAACCATGACAACTGGCCCCTATGGGGGTTTTTAAAGAGTTTAGTCCAAGAGGAAGCATTGATTTCTATAGTAGGATGGTGTCCAACAAAGATAGCAGTATATAGTTTAATTTTCACTGTGGTAAATCTTAGAAGATGAAAGACCATAATGACAATACAATATTTTTAACATTGGTGCAGAGTGAAATAATGTGATTCAATCCACTGTAACCAACTCCAGTAATAGAATTTTCATACAAGCTTCACTGAAGAAGCATGACTAGTCAATAATGCATATACTTTATATGAAAGATCTCATGAGAAATAGAGGCATTAAAAAAAACCAATGAATTACTATGATCACATACATTTCTTCCACCTATTCAAAAAATCAAGAAAAGGTACCATTTTCTCAATAAGTATGGGTATAATGGTCTCTTTTCCCCAAAAAATGTAAAAATTATCACCTCCCAAAACACAAATACAATCCTATTAAACTCTTTAAAATAGCTCAAGAGGTCAATTAAGATGAATCTAAAACAATGTCCTATGAATAGGACTAGACTGTCTCAGGAATTTAGAAATGCCTCTCAAATGAGAGCTTTAAGCTAAACTTTTGGATTAAAAAGCAGGCTACAAACAATGACAGTCATTCCCTTTAGGATGGTTTTGAAGCAATTTGGTTTTCCCCTTATTTGTACAATTTTTGGCACCAATAACTGTCATTTATATCCATTAACTCTTTTTTTTTTTTTGGCAAGGCAATGGGGTTAAGTAGCTTGCCCAAGGCCACACAGCTAGGTAATTCCCATTAACTCTTTTTTTTGGGGGGGGGGGGGTTGCAAGGCAAATGGGGTTAAGTGGCTTGCCCAAGGCCACCCGGCTAGGTAATTATTAAGTGTCCGAGACCAGGTTTGAACCCAGGTACTCTTGACTCCAGGGTTGGTGCTCTATCCACTATGCCACCTAGCCTCCATCCATTAACTCTTAATCCCGAAAAGGGACAAATATGTGCATGTTACATTATAAACCTGATTCTGCTATGTTTTTACTTGAATGCCAAGATGATGCCATCTTTATCTTATTAAATGTCAAGATGACACCATCTTTATCTTCTGATAAAACTAGATATCTTCCCCATTTGCTGCATATCAGTGAACAACAATAAGAACAAAATGATCAGAATAGGTCTAGCTACTACAGAGTCTTTCTCTAGGTCATTCATGGGCCAAAGTTTATAAGCAATGCAAATTGTGTCCATTAAACACATGAAAACAATTAACAGTTGCCACATCTAAAAAAAAAAAGCTTACCCCACAGCATCTACATGAGAAAATTATCTTTTCCTGGGCAAACAACTGCTTGACAGAAGTTCAACAATCATAGAGAAGGAAAGCTAAGCAATTTTTTCAGTTCTCAGTATCAGATTTTGTTTCAGAATAAATTCATTTTTATAGGCTTTCTTCTGATTCCAGTACATTTTTTGTCATATTTTTCTGTAACTAGAAGTTTACTATTATTGATAGCTAGAGGTTAACAATTATTTATAATGTACATGGTAGGAGTCAAAAAGCAACTAAATAAAATAAAACCCAATAAAAAAGATCATTTCTCAGTTCTTATTATGATACTGGCCACTTTTAAGTGCACTTTTTCCAATTTATAGATACAAAGGAAGACATAGTTGCTCTAAGATATTCTCTCTCTCTCCCTGTCTCAACAACATCAACAGATTAAATAAAATGAGCTGTTGAGCTCATTATTAAAAGTTAGGAAGACAGGCTCTAAAGCAAAAAGAGAAAATGAAATATCACATAAGATTGCCATATAGTAAATATATAAATTTGAAGATAGAAATCCTAAAGAGTATCTATTCACAATAGGTTCAGAATTATAAGCAGTTCATTGCCCTAAACCTGGTTCCTTTGTACAGAATTAGATTATCAATTGATTGACTGCACATTTCTAAGTTACATCAAATTGGTTGCTTTGGAGGGAGAAAATTTGGAACTCAGAGTTTGAAAAACAAATGTCAAAAATTGTTTTTATATGTAACTGGGGAAAAATAAAACACAAAAATAAATTTAAAATATCTCATAATTATGGAAATACCACTATGGGAAAGCTACGGACTGGCACCTGGCATCCATTAAATGTACTTCAACCTCAATAGGCAGGCCAAAAAAATTAACTGTGGAAACTCAAAATTTCTATATATCAATCATCTGAATATGGTGTTATGAAAAGTGTTAGCTTTGGGTCTGAATGCTCACAGTTAAATGTCCTTGAGTGAGTCATTTAGGCTCTTTGAATCTGTTTCCTCATTTGTAAAATGAGAGGGTTGGAGATAGTAAAACTATATGATTTCTAAGCTCTCTCCCTAATATAGATCTATCATATATTGTCAAAGAGATTGCAGTATTTTGAGTTTGTTTTGAACCATCCTAACTTTCCCCTAAGTTGCAAAGTTACATTTTACCTGGGCATCACCTATCATCCTGATCCATATCTGGCCACTGGACCCAGATGGCTCTGGAGGAGAAAGTGAGATTGCTTGAAAGTCATGGCATCACCTCTTTGAGAACAAAGGACAAATTACAACATGCTACTCTACAAGCAAAGTCCAAAACTGAGCACAATACTCTAGATACAAGCTTGATTGGATCTTAAACAGAAATAGTGTGATATATAAGAAAGAGACCTCAGTATGGGAGTCAGAAAACCTGGGGCTCTGATTGTGTCACTAACATCCTTTGTGATCACTGACAAGTCATCTATCCTCTCTGGGCCTCAGTTTCTACAAATGTAAAATTAAATAGGAAGACAGTTGTTTCTAAAGTATACAATTTAACTCAGCACTGCACAATGGAAAATATGTTAGCTTGGGAGTCATAGGTCCTAGTTCAAATCCCACCTTTGCTACTTACTCCCTATATGACTTTGGTCTAGTCAATCTGGGGTTCAGTTTCTTTATCTGAAAAGTATCTAAATCTGTGATCTAGCTATGATCTTCTATATAGAGAGAGGATCTATTCAACAATAGATTCTGATGCTTTTCTTGTGAATGACATTACAACACTATCTTTGGCTCCTCTGATGTTATGCCTTATTTCTTACCATGTTACTGTGGCTGAAATTCTTTTTGCCAGAAATATGTACACACACACACACACAGAGAGAGAGAGAGAGAGAGAGAGAGAAGTGTACAAGTGTATCAACCCCTATTTTGCTCTCCCATTTAGAAGAAATTCTTCCTTTTTTTAATTTCTGAAAACGGTGGGCTAGAAATAAAATGGCTTATTATCAATTTCCTGGTCATTTTTTGCAGATGTTAGAACTGAAACAAAGAAAACCTACAGCAATGGAGCAAAAACCCTAAACCAATGATAATCTGGTCCTGTGGGGATTTGAACAAGAGGCAATTAATAGAGGATTAAGGCTAAGTAAAACCACAGCTGAACATGTAACTGCCAGCGTGTTGAAGGCAGAGAACCAGAGAAGCAATTAGGTAGAGAAAAAATTCACAGTGGGGAAAAAAAATTACTTACATCAATAAATGGATATGAGGCAAGCCACACAGAGATTACCATACTTAAAGCTATCAATGCAAAACAGAATTAAGGAAAATAAACTGTGACTCTCAACAAGAGTTTCTTCTGAGAAATGGGTGAGCTGCATTCAACCTTTCCAGTCATCATGCCAGTTCTATCATCCTAGTTCTCCATAGCTCATTTATCCAGAAAACCCAGAATCACTAAATCTCAGAGCTGGAATGGTTCTCAAGGGTCATCTAGTCCAAGCATATTGGGAAAAGAATCTCTCTACCAAATAACCAACATTCAATCTTTATTTGAAGACTTACTTGGAGAGAAACCCTTTATAACTTCCAAAACAGTCTTTCCACTTGTGAATAGCTGTAATTGTTAGAAGTTTGGACTTATATCAACTCTAAATCTTCCTCTAGGGTCAAGTAGAACAAATCTGGCTAATCACCGTTCCGCTGAAGCAGCTAGTGGTACAATGACCAAGAGTAAAGAAGACGAGTTGAAATCTGGTCTTAAGACACTTAACAGTGTGTCCCCTTGTTAGACTGTTGTCTCAGTTATAAAATTGGGATATACAAAGTAGTGCCTATTTGCAGTATTGTAGTAAATACCAAATGTGCTGATTAGATTAAAAGTGCCTGATACAAAGTAGTATAAGTTCTATTCCTGGGCTTGCTCTTTCCCATTTGAAGACTCTGGTAATACTTAAAAAAAAAAAAAAAGCTGTCATCCTCTCTAGGCTAAATATCTTTGGTATATTCAACCTCTTTCCCCACCTGAACCTTCGGCAAGCAGATTGCCCTAACCTAGACACTCAGTTTATTCATGTGTTTCTTAACTTGTAATGGCCAGAACTGAACATCAGCCTCCAGATGAATAAAATCTGATACAGCAAGCTTATAGACAATGTCATCTTTAGTCATAGACCTTTCCCCTCTTGGTCATGGCAGCATTCATTTTCTTGGTTATTACAAAACACAGCTAACATTCTGAACAAGCTATGTGTAGAACAAACTCTGTTTTTCTATTCCTTCATCTAGAAAATGTTAATAATAAGAGCACCTAACTCATGGTGTTACTGTGAGGATCAAGTGAGATAATACATTATGTAAAAACCCCATCTTTATTAGAAGCTTTTCCAAACAACTATTAAATTCAGTGCTTTCCATCTGTTATTTCCTGTTTATATCATGTATAATTATTAAATATCTTGTATTCTTTGCATGTTTTCTTCCCCTTAGATTGTATTTGCTACACCCATCATAGTGCCCAGCAGTTCATAAATATTGATTAGAGCATTCTGAAATTCTAAAGCACCATATAAATGTTAGCTATTTATTAAATTATTTTTTAAATTATGTTTTAACTTTTTCTAATCCGTACTTAGTACTGAATGATAAAAGGAGGAAAATTTATATTGCTTGATTTCAATTACGTAAAGTAATTCCAAAAATTTACAAACTACATTGAGAAAATGAAAGAAAGGGCAGCTAGGTGGCACAGTGGATAGAACACTGGCCCTGGAGTCAGGAGTACCTGAGTTCAAATCTGAACTCAGAGCTAGCTGTGTGGCCTTGGGCAAGCCACTTAACCCGATTGCCTTGCAAAAAAAAAACACCTAAAAAAAAAGAAAATGAAAGAAAAGTCTTCTGCACCATAGGTATTTATTAAAAGCCATAACTGAGCACAGTAAAGAGAAGCTTAGCTAAGTCTCCATTTGTATTGATGAAAGATGCACTCAAATTGATGACATCATTAAATCTATGAATAAAGTATTTAATATATTTGAAAAGATTGGTATTTCATTGCTGGGAGTTCTTCTGATCCAGAGCACCTTATTATGTGTTTTCATGAATAATGGCTATGGGCAGCCTTCTTGCAAAGAGTACTTCCAAATTTTTGGATTTTATCACATCAGCATCTAAGAGATCATACTAGCTTAATAGGACCTCCTAAAACTGATACATGGATGGTACACCTTTCAAGAACCTAGGGTTATTTCTATATCACAATGAAACATAAAAGGAAATATAGGTGTAACATTTTTCTTTTTTTTTTCCAGAAAAAGTTCTGGGACCAAACAACATTTAAATATACAATTCAAAAAAAATATCGACCAACAGCCCTTCTACACAGTTAATATAAAAAGTAGTCAGCACCAAAGCTATAAAGGTTAAAAATTAGGGTTTAGATTTTTTTTTTAAAGTTTATATCCATTAAGAAACAAAAAAAAAGATTTAATACTGATTGGATTTTCAATATTAAAGGATAAAGGAATGGTAAAATTAATGCACAATAGTACTTCAACTATACAGAGATGAATGGCTATATATGTAAATGTGTATGTTTTTAATGAATTATTATAAATATAATTTTGTACCCCATGGTTATTAAGCATTTTTATACCTATTTTAGAAAACAATTATGAAAAAATAATTTTCTTAACGCTGTTATATCTTGTATGTTCAAAAAGTATTTTAAAATGTTCTAAGACAGAGGGCTCCTTTAAGAATACTGGGCTGAAATCTGCAAATAAAAGCTAACTGTAGCATTTTAATGAGTAATCTTTGTATTTTATGCTAAAGAGGATTTAAACCAGAGCTGAGCAGATCATTTAAGCAAAGGGGAAGGTGGTGGCTTGGTTGCTAGGGAAACCTTCTTTGGATTGGGGAGAAAAAACCTGCAATGGGTTTTTACTAGACCAAGTCAAGTCTTGCAGCTTGGCATTTTCATCCATTTTTTTTAGTCTTCTGTGAGGGAAGTGGAAAGAAACAATGAGCATTACATGGGTTGGTATTTAAGGACTCCCATGAGACTGACAAGATCGTTCTCTGTACAAAGAGAAAGACTAACTAGTTACAAATAACAGAACAACAGCAAGCAAAATTAAATAGCCCAAGCTATGAAGTATCCTCAGTTAAAGGAGTAGTATATGAAAAAACTGCTGAGATTAACTGCTAGGTCAAAGGGCGGCACAGTTTGAGCACCCAGGACTTTGGGATCCATTGAGAATAATAAAAATGATTAGGGAAATACATTAGATTGAGCATAACAGTAACAGTTGAGTACCCCCCACTCCCAAACCCAGGTTCTTTGTACTAGTCCTTACCAGACTTTTTATTGTAATCTTATATTCCAATTTGCAATTAGATATTATAGAGATCCTAAAGGGTTAATTCCCAAATGATTTCCATTGTTGAACTATAATTATTATTATTTTTTTTAGGAAAAATGTAGCTTTTCTATTGTCATTACTGCAAAACTTCTACCCACATGAGTGGAAAAGAATGTGTGGAGTGAATCTAAGCATTTCCTCTGAAATACCAACAGTTTATTTTGGAAATGCCAATTAAAAACATTGTCAAAATACTAACATAGAAAGAAAGCACTATATATGCATACTTAGTAATGTAAATATGTAAAAATAAGTAGACCACAAGCACAGTTAATGGAAAAAAATTTCTCCTTATTGAACTTTCATTCACACACTCATTAATACATATGCATGTGCACAACCATTAAAATAGGTATTCATAGGCAAAATGGAGATTAAATCAAGATTAAAAAATATATGACATTCAGAAATCTATAATGTTGTTTTCAGTTTACACCCATTTTGCTTTGTTCTATTTGCAAAACAAATATTACCCTAAAAGGATTTGGATTAAAGATTGCCCAACCTTTAATAAGCAAGGTACTCAGAAGAATCTGCTATCAAATACTGGTTTTTGTAACAAACACTTTGATTTGAGATTTTAAAATCCATTAAAATAACCAAAAAGCTCTGTGATCCAAGGATGGTTCTATTTTTCTCCTCCAGATGAGGATTTTCCCCAGTTATGCAGAACACCACCCATTCATCCCTTTTCATTCTGTGTAACCCTTCTCTGCTCTGGGTCATTCACAGGTCCACCACAGCAGGGCCACTTAACATGCTTCCCCCTAGCTCTCTGGATAAAGATGGATCAAGGCAAGGTCTGCAGTGTTTGTGGTCTCTACTACTGGGGAGGCTGAGACTGGTATATTGATTATCTTGGCTGCACTAGGTCAAAATCAGTTATCTGAACTAAGTCAATGTGAATGCAGTGAAGCCTGGGAGCAGAGGGCCTCAGGATACTGTTTCTGCCTACAGATTTTCCTTCCTATCATATCTCTTTTCTCACTTCTCTTTAATTTTTCTGTGTCAACAGGCTCCTTCCCTCTTGTTTACAAACGTAACCATACCTCCTTGGTCCTCCAAAAAACCTTCCTTGATCCTTCTATCTCCATTAACTATTACCCTAGATCTCTTTTGATCTTTGTGACAAAGCTCTTGAGAAGACCATCCCCTAAAATTTGACTTCCACTTTCATCATTCTACTTAAAAATAGTCTCCAAAGTTACCAAAATGGACTTTTCTTAATCCATATTCTTTTTTTTCACCTCTGTTCAGCCTTTTTACCTATCAATCTCACTCTTTTCCTTGTCATCCCATAATGATATTGGTCCTCTTCAAAAATGAAGGAAGAATAACAATTTTCTAGGTTTGAGGGACTCCTACACTCTCCTAGCTCTCCTCTTACCCCTGATCATTTTTCTGTCTCCATTACTGCATCATCATCCAGATCATATCCATATGTGTCTTCTAGGGTTGTATTGCAAGCCTTCTATACTATTTTTATATCCCCTTAAACTATTTCACATGGAGATTTCATCATTTCTCACAGATGTAATTAATATTACTATGTTGATGATTCTCAACCTCTTAAGATGTCTGCTAACCTCTAATCTTACATCTTCAACTGCATTTCATATAACTCAAACTGGAGGTCCAGTAGACATTTTAAACTCAATATGTCTAGAAAGGAAGTATCTTTCTCACTAAGTCATTTCCCCTCCCGGCATTCCCCCGCCTTCAAAATTTATTACTGTGGAGAATATGATCATCCCCCTAGTTTTCCAAACTGTAAAACCCAGGAGTCATCCTTAATTTTCCACTTTCACCCTTCCTGTATTCAATTTCTTGCCAAGAATTTCAGAATTTCCTATTTATAGCAGCCCTGTTTGTGGTGGCAAAAAAATTGGAAATTAAGTGAATGTCTGTCAATTAGGGAATGACTTAACAAACTGTGGTACATGTATGCCATGGAACACTATTGCTCTACTAGAAGCCTGGAGGAATGGGAATTCAGGGAAGCCTGGAAAGATTTGCATGAACTGATGTTGAGTGAGATGAGCAGAACCAGAAAAATATTCCGCACCCTAACAACAACATAGGGTGTTGATCAACCCTGATGGACTTGCTCATCCCTTCAGTGCAACAACCAGAAACAATTTTGAGCAATCTGCAATAGAGAATAATATCTGTACCCAGAGAAAGAATTATGGACTTCAAACAAAGACCAAAGACTATTACCATCAAATCAGAAAAAAAAAAGCATTATATTATTATGTAATTTTACTATCTCATACTTTATTTTTCTTCCTTAAGGATATGATTTCTCTGGCATCACATTCAACTGAGATCAATGTATAACATGGAACCAATGTAAACACTAACAGAATGCCTTCTGTGGGGGGTGGAGGGAAGGAAGCAAGAATAAGGGGAAAATTATAAAACTCAAAATAAATAAATTCTTTCTTTAAAAAAAAGAATTTCAGAAATTTTAGAATCTCTCACATGCAGCCCCTTCTCTAATCTAATCCTGCTATCATCTTGGATTATTGCAATTGCCTGCTAGTTGTTCTGCCTGCCACAATTCTCTTCTCACTACAATCCATCCTCCTATCAGTCACCAAAGTGTTTTTCTTTTCTTTTTTAAAAATTTTATTTACTGGGGCAGCTAGGTGGCACAGTGGATAGAGCGCTGGCCTTGGAGTCAGTAGTACCTGGGTTCAAATTGGACCTCAGACACTTAATAATTACCTAGCTGTGTAGCCTTGGGCAAGCCACTTAAGCCCATTGCCTTGAAAAATCTAAAAAAAAAAATTTTATTTACTTAAGGCAATAGGGTCAAGTGGCTTGCCCTAGGTCACAAAGTCAGGCAATTATTAAGTGTCTGAGGTCACATTTGAACTCAGGTCCTACTGACTTCACAGCCAGTGCTCTAACCACTGAGCAACCTACCTGCTCCAAAGCATTTTTCATAAAGCACAACTCCAACCAAATAATCCCTCTACTCAATATTCTCCAATGACTACCTATCACCAATATCAAATATAAAATTCTTCATTTGGCATTCAAAGTCCTTTATAATCTAGCCTTTCCATTACCTTTCTAGTCTTCTTGGATAATACCCCCCCCCACACACACACACACCAATGACACTGATCTCCTTGCTGTTTCATGAAAGAAATACTCCACCTTTTAACTCTGAACATTTTCTTCAACTGTTATCCATGTCTGGAATGTTCTCCCTCATCATCTGCCTCCTGACTTCCCTAAGCTTATTTCAAATACCAATGAAAATTCCACACTTTTTCAGTCCCTTAATTTGAGTGCCTTCTCCATGTTAGTTATTAACTATTTATCCTGCATATAGCTTATCTGTGTGAATTTGTTTGCTTATCTCCCTAATTGTGAGATCTTTTGAGGGTAGAGATTGGTGGTAGTTTATTTTGCCTTCTTTTGTCTTCAATGCTGAGCACAGTTTCTAGAACATGGCAGATGTATAACAAATGCTTACTGACTACTTACTTGCCTAAGGAGAGGCAAACCAAACCAGTTCAAAAAAATCAAACAGGTTAAAGAGTAAATGTCAATTAGTCTTGAAACTGGATATGGGTGGCCAACGAACTTCCACCTGGATGAGATAGAGGAACCTAGTTTTGAAATTAAATTAAATTAAATGGTATACTCTTATTTCAGGGTGAGAAGTAAACTGATTGAGAGAACTTTGAAATTTCCCAAAGGTAATCTGGTCTGCTCCCTTTATCCTGTTCAGTGTTTATCCAAATAATATAAAATGATGAATAAGCTCTAGGATTATTTACCCAAATTTACATTATCACAATCTAGACATGATAATTTATTATGGATTTTGCTTGGTGGCTGTGCAATATTGTGGGCCTTGATGTAATCAGCCAAATATCATCTCAGAGTGACACTAAATGCCTATTATGTACTAAATTCTATTCTTAGACTAGAAGACATATAGACAAAAAGGACCTATAACAAAATTAATAAATATCTAGTTCTAATTCAATTTTTAATGAAATCTTAGATTCACTGAAATTTCTGGGGAACAAATTTTCCAAAAGTTGCTATTATGAAGTCTGAAAATTTTACTTTGAAAGTTAAGTATATTTAACCTGAATCTTCAGGGAATATCATATCTAATACAAATATTGACATCAACAATCCTGTCCTCTAACTGCTAGATATCAAAACACAACACATTCTCTTACCTTTTAAGTGGTAATTCCCTTTCAAATACGTACTTTTATGTATATTTTAAGCGTAATTATTTCCATCCTGTAGGTATTCCATGTTATATTTCAATGCCCTTATCTTTTGCTCTTTAAAGAGGAAATATAAATCATTTAGAATTAGAATTCACGGAGGGCGGAGCCAAGATGGTGACAAGAAAGGATCTTGTCTTAGGTGCTCTCTCATAAAACTCATAAGCTAAGGACTCTAAATTTTTGAGAGACAGAACCTACAGAGGGACTCAGGGAGGCAGTTCTCCTACTCAAGGTAACCTGGAAAAGAGCAGAAAGGCTCTGCTCCCCAGGGTCGGAGGGGCGGCTGCCAGAGGGGTGGCCCACCAGAGCGAAAGAACTTCAGCCTCCCGGAGGAAGTCCCAGGGCGCTGGGAGCCTAGGCTCACAGCAGCAGGGCAGTTTCCTGAGCTATGCCCCGGGGAGCACCAAGCACAAATTGGGGGAACAGCGGGAGAACCTCTGCCAGAGTAAGCAGGTGAAGCCCAGTCCTCAAGGCACACAGTGAGCAGAGTGGCCAGCCAGCACAGCTGAGTTCCAGGAAACAGAAGCAGGCAGAGCTGGTAAGCAGGAGCCTCCAGGGCATGAGCCCATTGAACCTAGGGAGGGGAATGAAGACAGAGACTGCAGAGCTCTGTCCTCTGCCCCTGGAGCAGGACTCTGGGGCTCTGACCACATTCAGATCCTGATCCCAGTCTAGGCCCCCCCAGAGAACAGCAGGGCCCCCTCCCACCTCAGCCCCATGGCAGAGGGGGACGCATATGGTCATTCACAGATCAGGAGGTTAGACAGAGCTTCACACACTGAGATCCTTGTGGGTGTCCCAAAAGCTCAGGAAGCACCTCAAAACCAGCCTCAGGCTGGGAAAATGAGAAAGCAGAGAAAAAAGAGGAACACCATTGAGAAATATTTTGGAAATGAGCCCAAGAAGGATCAAAATACTCAGTCTGAAGATGAGGAAGCACAAGCTCCTGCATCTAAAGACTCCAAGAAAAACAGAAATTGGGCTCAGGCTATGACAGAGCTCAAAAAAGACTGAAAATCAAATGAAGGAGTTAGAAGAAAAACTGGGAAAAGAAATGAGAGAGATGCAGGAAAAACATGAAAATGAAGTCAGCAGCCTAGTCAAGGAAATCCAAAAAAATACTGAAGAAAATAGCATGCTAAAAACCAGCTTAGGTCAAATGGATAAAACAGTTCAAAAAGTTATGGAGGAGAAGAATGCTTTAAAAAGCAAAATTGGCCAGATGGAAAAAGAGATAAGAAAACTCTCTAAGGAGAACAAATCCTTCAGACAAAGAATAGAATTCAGGGAGATTGATGAATTTACCAGAAAATCAGGAATCAATACTTCAAAACCAAAAAAAAAAAAATGAAAAATTAGAAGAAAATGTGAAATGTCTCATTGAAAAAACAACTGATATGGAAAACAGACTTAGGAAAGATAATTTTAAAATTATTGGAATACCTGAAAGTCATGATCAGGAAAAGAGCCTTGACATCATTTTCAAAGAATTCCTACAGGAAAATTGCCCTGATATTCTAGAAGCAGAGGGCAAAATAGAAATGGAGAGAATCTACTGATCCCCCTGAGAAAAAGATCCCAAAAACCAACCCCTAGGAATATTATAGCCAAGTTCCAGAACTCCCAAATCAAAGAGAAAATATTACAAGCAGCCAGAAGGACACAGTTCAAATATCGTGGAGCTGCAGTCAGGATCACAAAGGACTTAGCAACAACTACATTGGAAGCTCGTAGGGCTTGGAATATAATATACAGAAGGCAAAAGAGCTTAGAATGCAGCCAAGAATGAACTACCTAGCAAGGCTGAATGTCCTCTCCCAGGGAAAAAGATGGACTTTCAATGAACCAGGGGAATTTCAAACGTTCCTGTTGGAATGGTCAGAGCTGAACAAAAGGTTTGATCTTCAGATAAAGGACTCAGGTAAAGCATGGAGATTGGAGGAGAAGGGGAAAATATGAGGGACTTGATGATGAGCTGCATATATTCTTGTATAGAAAAATGACATTGATAGTACTCATATGAACCTTCTCAGTTAATAGAGCAGGTAGAGGGAGCTTTTATAGATAAAGTACAGGAGAAAGCTGAATTTGAAGATAAAATATGGTGTAAAAATGGAGTCAATAGAAAAAAAGGGAAATGTAATAGAAAAAGAAAAAAGAGAGGGGAAATAGGCCAAGATATTTCATATAATAAGAGTTTTCTTTATTACAATGAGCTATTGCAATGATATGGAAGGGGGGGAGGCAAGGGGGAATGAGGGAAACTTTGCTCTCATCAGAGGTGGCTAGGAGAGGAAACAGCATATATACTCAATGAGGTATAGACATCTGGAGTAAGAAGGAGAGAGAGGGGGCAGGGGGGGGGGGGGGATGTGAGCCATGGAGGAGAGGATGGACCATGGGGGGAGAGTGGTCAGAAATAACACATTTTCTTTTTTACTTCTTGCAAGGGGCTGGGATTGGATGGCCTGTCCAGGACCATAGGGCCAGGTGGATGCTGGGCCTAAGGGGTGGTATGCGGGCTCAGGGCCTCTTGGCCCCAGGGCCAGGGATCTGTCTGCTGTGCCACTCAGCTACCCTACAGCAGAGTCAGAGTGAAAGGAGAGAGAAAATATAGTACATGGTAGTGGAGAAATACGAAAGGAGGGAGTTGTAATCAGCAATGGCAATGGTAGAAAAATATGGAAGAAACTTTGGCCATGGACTTATCATAAAGAATGTGATCCACCCACGACAGAGTTGTTGGTGTTGGAACAAAGACTGAAGCACATTTTTTATAATTATTATTTTGGGGGGGTGCAGGACAAATGGGGTTGGGTGGCCTGCCTGGGTGATTGTTGGATGTCTGAGGCCAGATTTAGACCCAGGTGCTCCTGGCTCAAGGGCCAATGCTCCGTCTGCCACCCCCACTATTGTTACTATTTCATTTTATTTTGGGTCTTTTTTTTCTTTTTTTCTTTGGTTTTTGCAGGGCAGTGGGGTTCGGGTGGCTTGCATGTCACACAGATGGGTGATTGTTGGGTGTACGGGGCCAGATGTGGGCTTGGGTACTCCTGGCTCCAGGGCTGGGGCTCCATCCATTGCGCCACCTGGCCATACCTACAATTATTACTATCATTTTTTTAATTTTAATTGTTTTTCTCTCCCCTTTACTTTATTGTTCAAGCAAGTCTATGTTTATGGGGGAGGGGGTATTTTGTTTACTCTTAAACAAGAATATTTTATTAATGTAAAAAGAATAGTATTTGTACAAAATGAGAATAAATATTAAATAAAAAAGTAAATAAAAAAAGAATTAGAATTCACTAACATAGCTGTGAAAATGTGGCAAAACCATTGGCAAATATCCATACTCTTGATGATTATTATGGATCCATTATTAAACAGTGATTATGTGTTTTAATTTGGAAGAGAGGGAAAATGAAAAAAATTCAGAGGTAGCAGAAGGCTACCTCAGCTTTCTTTAACATAGCAATGACTCACATGAATTCCAATTTATAGAGTACTTTAAAACTTAGTTCGTAGACCCTTGTAAGGCAGATAATGAAAGTGTCACTAGCTGCATATCAGAGAGGAGAGAAATTATTCCAGGCTCATAGGAAGTAAGAGATATGGCCAGGACTCAAACTAATCTGTCTTGAGCTTTCAGACCTAATGTTCTTTCCATCAAATCACACTACCTCTCTGATTACTAGTCTGTCTCAATGAAAATAAGCTTCCTCTTGTCTGTATCATTTTCTTTTCTGTTATAACTTTTCTAGGGAACTTTCCCCCATCTAAGAGTTTCTCTATGTGAATTATTACAAGCTAGAACACATTCCTGTGTCCTAGTTTTTTGGCTTTGACCTGTAATGTCAGAAGAGTCATCAGAACCTGTTGACCAGGACCCCTTCCTTCCCTATTGGGGGGGGGGGGGGGGACACAACCTACATGACTATTATCCTGAACAGACCAGGGAACACCAACCAACCTCTGAGCAACTGCCCTGAAGCATGGTTACAGAAGTCCTGTAGACTTTATCTTTATTGCCATGGCCTCTTGTGCCTGAGATTACTCTAGGGATAACCTGGTTATTTTCATTTTCTATCCTTTCCCAGTCTTTCTTTGGAGTTGGTTCCATCCCAGGTTAATAAAGGAAAGTAGGTTAAGTTTTCGTAGTATCAATTCTGGCTCCATTATAAAGCACCAAGGGCAGATCTAATTTAGGGGTGTCTAATTTAGTTCTAATGCTAATAGAACATTATTGAACTGTTCTAGTTCTTTTCTTCATGGTATCCATTCCTGCCTTCCTGAATTTTCTCTAGCTGAGCCTCTTGCCCTTACCCATATCAAATAAGCCTAACCTTTTCAGCCTTACCTTGGCTCTTCCATTTCCTTTTAGTGCCAATAATGAATGCTATGTCTACCCTAAATGGAAAACATTCTCTATAACACAATCAAGCTTCATCACAAAAAACTCTGTCCTATTAAAAAAGATACTATAGTTATGCATGTATAATCTATATTAGATTACTTACTGACAAGGGAAGGAGAAAAGGAAAGGGAGAAAGGGAGTGATATGTGGAATTCAAAACCTTAGGGAAAAAATGAATGTTGAGAGCTATCTTTGCATGTAATTGGAAAAATAAATATTTATTAAAAAAAGAAAAAATATGATCTCAAAACACTATAAAATTAAAAGGATACAGTATTTATTTAGTGAACTACATTGAACACTACACAATAACTGACTCCTAACTTTTGTAGGTATCACAGAATTCCAAGGTAGTGCACAAAGACTATCTGAATATTTTACAGTTCCTGGGTTTTGGGAGGTACTTTGGTGAAATGGAAAGATGAATGGATTTAGAAGTGGTAGATTTCTGGTTGAATCCTAGAGCTCTGCCTAGTTGCTTTACAACAGAGCTAAACTAACTGTTCTCCACTAGCTTGGTGTCCTTATCTGTAAAATAGGAATTACAATATTTAAGTAACTATCACCTAAAACTGTTGTGAGACAAGCTTTTTATAAATTAAAAAATGCTATATAAACTGAGTAGTTATTCTTAATATAATTATTGCTATGTGGACATTCAAACTACCTTATAATATGTGATATGAATGGCTATTTTAGATTCCTTTCTTCCTTCTAATGGGCATTTGGTTTTCCACAAATTTAAATAATTTTTAAAATATTCTGAAGTGAAACATTAAAGTAAAACAGAAATCTTTATACTATGTTTGCTTTTTCTTTCTAATGGCCACTGAATAATATATGTGCCTAAGTTAGTTCTGTTTGTAAAATATGAATTCTGCATCTTCATTTGCTATTACCTTTAATTTAGGGGAAAAAATAATATCTTATTGTCTAATCTTGCTATCTCTTTTACTTTATGTTTCTTCCTTAAGGATGTGATTTCTCTCTCATCACATTCAATTTGGATCAATGTATACCATGGAAACAATGAAAAGACTGGCAAATTTCCTTCTGTGGGGGGTGGGGGAGGCAAATAAGATTAGGGTAAAAATTGTAAAACTCAAAATAAATAAAATCTTTGAAAAAAAAAAGAAAAGTTACTGAAGCCCACAAGTTTTGAGCATAGAAATTGGAATTCCTGCAATGGTACTTTCCAATTTCCATGCAGCCATGTGGCATCTACAGAGTTTTTGAGTGGGGAAAAAATGTACTTCAGAAGAATCATGTGTACCAACTCATGTTTATTGAGTCACTATTCAAACTCAATCTCTCCTGACTTATTCAAGTACAGAAAAAAAAAAACTAACGAAGCATCCATTTTTCGGTAAGGCTAAATTTTCCTATCACTGTTATTGTAACATCAGCCACACTTCTCATATTATCAGATTATCTGACCAGCAGCCAATCTGTATATTCCACTAATATCCTCAGGAATAAGTCAGGAAGGTCCCCAGGTCAATGAGGTCCCCATGACAAGACTCAGCTAGGATGAGAGGCCATGATGGATTGCATTTTGCATTTTGGGAGGGCCTATATGAACAAGATAATAAATCTATTTAAGTGAGTACCATTTTGCTGCAAATTTTAAATTTTGCCTCAATTGTTATTTTAAGATCTTTTAATCAACAAATATACAATTCTCAGAAACTAAACAACTACTACCAAAAGTCTGAGAACACCAAAATTATCTATTTTCCTTTAGTTGCTGTTACTTGCAACTTTTTATAAAAAAAATTATTATCTGTTGTCCAGCTGAAGAAATAATCTAAAGTGATAACCAATCTCCTTTTTTCATTTTCCCTGCAACAAAGATCTAGTGTCAGGATAAGAAGCCACTGTGGTTCAGAAAAAGTAAGAAACCAAGTAACCCAAAAGCTGAATTACATGAATTTCCACCTTGTTCCCCATGAAAGCACTACTTTGACCTGCTTTTTCCACCTCCATGAATTAGTCATGTTCTTCAGGTTTTTCCTAGCTCTTAAAAGCTATTACTTATTTCAGTGAATTATTTTCAAGGTCATTTTAAGAGCATATTAGTGAGGTTGTAAGTTCTGGTGTTTTGATGCTATTTCCAATAAATAAATTAAAAACAATAATAATTCTGCCTTCTTATACTAAAGCATCAGCATACACACACACACACACACACACACACACACACACACACAGACATATCAAAGAAGAGTGTTTCACTAAGACACAGGGCAGTTTGATTAAGCAAGCACTGGAGGGTTCATCAAATCTCATATTGTAGTTGTAGTAGTTTTTCCTAGGATATTGCAAAAATTGGAATACCAACTTTGATCATGAGAAATGTTTTGCTTCCTGTCATATTCCCAAAATGAATTTATACACTAATACAATTGCCCCAGGACAATGAATCTTCTTTGATTCATAGTTAAATGAGGATGACAGAGTGCTGACCTCATTCTTCTTTCCACAATCTGTCTCTCCTCATACGCATACTTTTTGTGTGTGTCTGTGTGTGTGTGTGTATGAATGAAACCCTCTATTTCTTTCAGAAACTGAGAACTCTTCCTATCTGAGCACAAGTGAAGAATACAGGAAAAAAACCCCTTAGATTTAGATGTACAGTATCACACTAGAGAGGAAAGATTTCAAAAGGAGAATTTCATTTTTCATTCAGATAGGGAACAGAACTAGGTTAGTTTTTTCTGCTATAACTGTCTGACATAATTCAAGCTGCCAAATCATTAGCATTCAAAATACTGTCACTCCTCCAAAATGCTACAGGAGCTGCTCCTATCTATGGAAGAAATGAAATATAAATCAAATGAACACAGATGAGGGAAGTAAAAAATAAAAATCACATAATCAAATCCGAAAAAGATTCAAAGTAGGAGTGAGAGAAGATAAGAAAGAGGTATTCATATCGATTTGAGATCAAAGACAAAGCTACACAGAGTACTAAGCATACAACTAGATAAGAGAAAAAGAAGTTATGCCTGGTAACCAACAAGTCTACAACAGCCCTTGTAAGATTACAATAAAAATTCTCAGTCCCATTAATTGAGCATGTACCAAATCCACACTAGATATAGGATCATTTCTCTTCCCACATCACTAGGGCAGAACAACAAACATCTGTGAAGCAGAATCAGCTCACCAATGAATTGACATTAAAAAAACCTTTTTGTAAAAAGCAGATTTTTACAAATTGTCTTCAAACTTAACACATGGTTAGTTACTTTGGATCTGAATGGTTAGCTACAATGACAAATCTCAAATAAGTTTATCATAATAATCTTGACATTAATACCAAAGTTTTAAATTATCTTATTGGTATCTTTTTTTAAAACAAATCACATTCCCATGAGGGTGAATTACCTGTATTCATGAACCCTATGACCAAAAATATCCTATGATGATATGACAGGATAGTGAGTCATTCACCTTCCTTAGTTTTTAATGTCTGCAGTAATAGGTGGCTAATAATCAAATAGGGCAATGAATAAAGTGCCAAGCCTGGAGTCAGGGAAGACTGGAGTTTAAATCCAGCCTCAGACACATGTCAGGTGACCTTGGACAAATCACTTAATCCTCATTGCCTCAGTTCCCTCATCTGCAGGAATAAATGACAAACCACTCCAGTATCTTTGCTAAAGAAAACCCCCAAATGGGATCTCAGAGGGTCAACACATTAGAGATAACAATAATGAATTGAACAAATTTGCTGACATATTCAAGAATTAAGGGAGAGGGAAGACTTTATTTGTTTCTTATCAGATCTAATTTGTTCTCATTGTATTCAACCTAGTTAATATTTCTATTTCTGAAGTCAACAATTCTGCATCCTCATAGAGACCTAATACTATGTATCATAACTTCCATGTGCTTTTTTCAAAGAAACTTTAACTTATTAATCCTTCATATAGGATGAGGGCAGGGAAGAGAGAAAAAAGCTTTTATATCCCCAGAAGATGTATATGAGGAGCTATAGTGCATTAGACTATGGCTCACTCTTAGGATGATTAAGAATTCAAGGATTCACCTAGGTGATAGAGGACAGTTCATGATTACTGGGATGAACATCCCAGGACTGTTTTGTGTGCTATCAGCTCTGATAATAGCAGTTGCACAGGAGGTGTGTATGAGCTGTGTTTTCAGCATTTGGAACCTGTAGTTTTATGACAGTTGTTATCCAAGCTAAAATGAAGTTAAGAAAGAAAGTTTTTTTTCTAGCCCCAAGTGGCCCCTAGCTGATATCAGGGATCAAGCAGAAATGCTATTGAATTTTCCCAAATCCATCTGTCTTTGCTCTTGTGTAGCACAAATGTAGCTATGGAATGCAACAAACACAAATATTTATTATGGACAATGTGATGTCAAGTAATCCAGTGTGGAATTTTGAGCCACCAGGAAGATATTTCAAATGTGTTTCTATAAGCATAGCACACCAATTGAACCCGAGAAGATTTCTGGAAGTGAGATGAGTCACCTGTAACTCTAGGTGGGAATTCAGAAGCACTTGCCAGCCTTTAAGGCATGTGTATGGTAGCAAGTTTTGTATTTTTTGCTTCCTGGAATATACACAAAAAAAGACCCCATCTCTATCTGCCTAACCAAGAAGTAAAGGCTGAAGCCAAATAAGTAACTGCAGCTGGTTATGAACTAAAAAAACTGGCACATCTCAAATTCACAATAAAATAAAAGCTTTCATGTTTAGAAATCAAGTCATTATGAAATTTGCCTATTAGAGGACATGGAAACAGGACAAGCCACACAATCAGGTAAACAAACCTTCTACAAAGGTCCCTTTATATCCTATACATTCTATCTGCTTGCTTTCTTTTGCAAAAGGTGGATAAAAATATCCACTTTTTGTAAAAACTTTTAAAGTAAACAAATTAGATATGAAACTATAAACATGCAGTAGCAATAAAAAACTAAGAAAAAAGAATGCCTTTTTAAATTATTCTTAAAATGAAAAATAAATGTACTTTAACAAATTCCCTAGGATCCATAGGGTTTATTATACAAATCTTTCTGGCATTGCAAGTGAAAATAGAAAGCATTCAAGATTTTATTTTTTTGTTAAACAAAAAGTTTTCTCTACCCTTTCTTTTTTTCTTTACTCCCTTGAGTTATTCAACTTTTTATATGATTTCAGAAGATGAAAGTTCATGTGACTTCCTTGCTCAGAGAAAACTTTCTTGCAAAGGCACTAGACCAATTGTTTCTTTTCCTATTTGCTGCCAGCATACCTTACCAAAGTAGGGATACTACCTAGATACTACTGCATTAAGTTCTAGAGTTACAACTTCATATTTTTTGTTTTTAAATCATGAAGGAATTCAATTTAAACATGCATTGGCTATTTATTCAAATGAACAGTGAAGTTAACCACTTTAGCATATTACAGCACTAGTTTTTAATATATTTTAATCATGTACACTCTTGCCCTTTTAAAATCAGATCACATAAGGCATACTCTATTGAAAGCAGGTTTCATCGATACTAAACAGATACTGAACAGCTATTCAAATTTACTTCAAGAATAATAAGTAGGCCAGGTAAGAAAGTTAAAAAGGAAGAAAATATGACTGCTAGACCAAACAAATTTCTAGGGGAAAATTTCTAGTCCTTCAATCAACGTGCATTGCTTTATATTATGTAACTCATCTCATGGGGAAGAGGGGTGTTGGAAGGGGGCATCCTATGGCTTTAAAAAATCCAGGCTTAACTCTCAAAAAAAGAGAAAAATATTTCCACAAGATTTAAATCTGTGAAGGAACTAATTTTCTAGATAGAATGATCTTCAAACTTTCCTGGTCTGCAGATAAAGAAGAGTAATTTATAAAAAAAAAAAGATTTAAAAAAAAGAGGAAGCAAAGTGCTTAATTCGATTTTAAATGAAGGATGATCATTAATTAAGAGCCTTCAATTTCTGTGATTTTCAAGATGTAAAATATATAGGTGGCTTTGTGCCACTCTGACAGCAGAAGAATATATTCCCTTAGGTTCCTTTCTTTCTTTCTTTCTTTCTTAAATGGTGAAAGAATCCATAAAGAAAAAAGGTAAAAATTGTGAATACTACCACAGAAAGAACTCAAATCAGAAAAATTAAAAAGTAAACAGCATTCGCTTTTTGGTTACACTATGTTAGCAGAGCCAAATTTATCAACAACAGAAAATATAATTGAGAAAAATAAACAAATTGTTTTATAGTTGCATACAGATAGTTCAGACTTGGGTCTGACAGAACTGTTTCAGTATACTGCTATTTAAACAGTACTAAAATCAAAACTTCCTACCATCCGCTCACAAGTTGTTACACATTCCCAAAACAAATTAATACAGAAGAGTCTTTGTTCTTACCTGTAATTTTCCAAAGGGTTCGGCAGGTATCAGCAACCCCTCTTGCCCAGGACACCCTCAATTTAAGTCCAATTCTACTTCAAAAAAAGCATGGAAAAAAACCAGTCTACCCCAACCACCTGATCACTTTCTTTGTCTTGTACCCTTCATGTTCTGAGTCTGTCTTAAGGCACACCTCCACAGATAGTCCAGGAAAACCAGCAAGTTTTAACACAACTGAGAAGGCATTCCAAGAGCTGCTACTTATACAGGTGACTCACATAAAAGACAGCTAGAGAGAAATAGTTGCTGCTGGAAAAGGAGTTGAGTCAAACTCCACCCCTACAATAAAGATTAACTATCTCCACCCTTCTTAGCCATTAGTTTTTTAAAATCATGTGGTGACAAATAAAAATGCACTGAACAAGATAACTATAGGTATCTTTGGCAAAAAACTGTAGCCATCTCTTAAATCAATAATGAACTATAATGCCTGTAAATATTATAAACAATCCATGTAATACTCTAAGAATTTTATTGAGGAATGTCTTTCTTTTTCAACAGTTTATTACATTTTTGTTGATGCCATTTCCTTTTAAAATCACATTCATTTTTAAATACAGCCCAATCAGCCATTTCTTTCCACAAAGATTGAGGTGTTCCCAGGGAAGGAGGAAGTTGGGAAAGGAAAACAGTACAGCAAAACTAACTAGCATTCACATTATTTGACAATATATATATGCAATATTCTATTAACATTGTACCCGACCTCTGAAATAAAATGGGACAGGATATTTTCCAAATCTTCTTGTCGATCTTGGTCAATGTAAGCACTAAGTATTCCATTTAATTTTTCATTTTTGTTCCTTATACTTTACATTGAGTGTCAAATCTTCCTGACTCCAGATCCAATACTTTCTTGACTGTGTCATCTTTGAGTCAAAGGTATAGATTTTTAAGGCACTTTGTTAACATAATTCCAGGCTGCTTTCTAGGATAATTAGACCAAGTATGAGTGGGTCTGGCTCTTTCCTCAGTAAAGTCACACCAAGCATAAAGTTGCCAAAGAGGAGGCTATAAATGAATATCATAAAAGACTTAGTGATATTCTCAAATCAAAGTGAGATAAAACACATTTAAATCAATGAACACCTATATAACTGTAGTAAGTATATACTTTGACAATTATAAAATGTTCCCTAATAGATCTGGAAAGTATCGTCACAAAAACCCAGTCAATATTAAGGAAACAAAACGTCAATAGATGAAAGGCAACTATAGTAAAACCAAGATTTCCTTACCACATAAAAAAAAAGGTCAAAGACTAGCAGAAATACACTTGAATCAAGTCAGATTAATCCATTATCATAATCCTGTCTGTGTCCCTAACATTCATGTGTAAAAATTTGAAAACTGTTTCTAATAGATGTAGCCCAAAATTCAATTTCCAAGCTACATGGTACAAAAAGTTTTTGAAATATAGAAATCAGAGATAATAAAAATCATGTGAAATGGTGCCCCCTATTGTGACAGGTGAGTAGCAGGTAATATCATGAAAAGGTTAGCCCCAATTTCAATCTAAACTATAGACAAAGGTAAATTGCTTTCAAATAAAAGGGTGCCCACTTATACTCCATTCTATAAAACTGTTTAGCAAGGGGAAAAATAAAACTAACCTTTCTCAAGGTAGAGGCCTTTCTTCAGACCTCCACCATTAAGTGATGAGAACAATAAAAAGACTTCTAGGTCTCCACCATTTTCTAAATGGTAAACCTTGTTTATCATTTATCTCAGGATTTCTATAATGACACCTTCAAGTTAATTCCAAAACCAAAGTCACTCAAATTTAACACTGAAAGAATCTACCTAGTCTCTTAAAGTATGATAAAATGAAATTATTTTCCATAACATTTCTGTTTTATACAAAATACAAATTACTGGAAGAAAAATATTGACAAGAAAGAACAAAGAAAATGAGGGTACAATGACAGGAAATTGAGGTAAATCTGACTTTAGCCAACAGTAAGTGTCTGCTTCAGATAGTAAGTTGTCATTGAATTATTATTATACGGTTGGCTGAAGGTAGAGAGCAAGCACAGTGGTAAAGAAAATAATGATAATAATAACTTATATTTGTACAGCTTTTCAAATTTATAAAGTGTTTTCCTTCCAACATGCTTATGAGACATAGCTTAAGAATACCCCTCACCTCAATTTAAGAGACTTTAAGTGACTTGACACTTGGTGCTCAATAAATGTCAAAAGCAACATCCAGATTGAGGCCTAGTTACTATATAGAAGGCACCATGCCTAAGTGTAGAAAGAAAATAATAAAACAGAACCTATCCTTATGGAGTTTAAGTGGTAGAGGTAAAGGGTGGAGAAGAGGATAAAACATATTTATAAATAAATATAATGCAACTGAGAAGGAAGAGTGAACCAACAACTGGGAAAACCAGAGAAGGTTACATAGAAGAGGGACATATACATTGACTCCTGAAGAGGATAAAAGGTGATAAAGAAAGAGTGCTGGGGGTGGGGGTGAGGGAGTAGAAGGGTATCAAGGATGGGTTCTGCAAAAAATTGGAGGAGAAAGAAACCCAAGCAAATTTTTGAGCTTGCTAGAAGACACAGTTAAAGAGAAAAGTATGAAAAAAGATTGGAAAAGATGTTATTTCAAGAGGGAACTTGGTCACTTATGTATTAGGAAAGTTATTTTGACAATTATGTAGAAGATGGAGATGGAGGAAGAGACAAAAGAAAGAGAGGAACAGAGAGTCAAAAGTAAAGGCAAAGAAACAAAAAGACAAAGAGGCACATACAGAAAGAGAGCTAGAGAGAGTGAGTGAGAAAGGGTGAAGGGGAGAGAGAGAAAAAGAAGAGGGGAAGGGGAGGGAGACAGAGACAGACAGAGGTAGAGCAGTAGAAATTAAAAGCAGGGAGATCAATTAATAGGCTATTAATAGTAATCTAGGTGAAAGATGGCAAATATCTGAACAAGCATAATGGATATGGGAATGAAAGAAACAAGATTTGACAACTGTTTAGATATGAGGAATGAGGAAAAGAAAAGAGTAGAGGACAAGATGATGATAATAGAAAATGAGGAGGAGGAGGAGGGAGAAGAGGGGAGGAAGAGAGAGAAGAAGGAAGAAAGAGAAAAAGGAGGAGGAGGAAGAATAAGAAGAATCAAGGAGAAGTGAGAGTCAGAAGGAGAATAAGGAGAAGAAGGAGATGGAGATGGAGATGATGGAGACATAGTTGGAGATGATAGAGATAATGGAGATGGAGTTGGAGTTGGAGTTGGAGGAGATGATGGAGATGGAGAAGGCAAAGGTGATGGTGAATGAAATAATAGATCATGTTGGAAAAGAACTCTGAAACTAACTTAAATTGTGACACTGAAAAGTCATCTGGGTTGTCTAAGCTTCAGTTTCTTCATCTGTATAATGAGGGGATTGGCCTTGATTCCATCTAAGGTCATTTCCAACTTGAATTCTAAGACACTGTAATTCTAAGACCTGACTTGTACATAAATATTATCTTTTGATCCTCACAATAACCTTACAAGGGAGGTGATATTGCTATTCCGGATGATAACAAAATAAGCTAACAAGTGTGAGATAACTTAACCACAGTATAAATGAGATTTCCTTAACAGAAATTGGAAAATTTACAGTAAAGAGGAAGATAATTTATCAATTCCATTTTGAAAATAGTATTTGAGAGAATTATTAGATTTCCAGGAAGACAGTTTGAGGCAAATTGACAATATGAGACTTGAACTCAGGAGTAAAACTAGGTCTAGATATATAAATTAAGATCATTGTACCCAAGGGACCTGATGAGATCTCCTAGGGAGAATGTAGATAAAGAAGAAAAGATGACCTAAGACAGCACCCTGAGCAAGATCCATACTAAGCATACCAATTGTCTTTGTACTGCACCACATGTGCCTGTCAATACAGAGGAATAAGAATACTATGGTAATAATGTAGACAGGATTCCTTCTACTTCAGGATGCCTCCCTATGCTCCTCATGACCCCTATGATCTACTCCTCCAAATATATTTCTTTATCACTGGACAAAAGGGGGTGGGGAATGAAAATTTCTCTTTTATTGTTCTCTAGTTGTTTTCAGTGCTTATGCATGCTCTCAGTCCCACCAAGACAAATCCTTTAGAGGGTAAGGCATTTCTAGGCACTGGATAAATATTTGTTGCATACTTGTTTGAACAACACAGAAAGAACAAGAAGGTAAAAAAACATTCATGGCAAATAGTGGATTGGTTACAAGTTACAAGACACCTGGAATAAGGAGAGGAAAAAAGTTTTGCCCTCCATTTCCTGTCATTTTGGTTTTTTTTATGAATAACTAATGTTGACCAGATTTTGCCTAGAAACAAAAGATAAAATTTCATATTAATGTATTTTTACTTCCATGCTAAAAATTTCATCACAAACATATTTTCTTTTTAATTCATTTAATTCTTAATTTAACTAAATATATTTTTGAAGAAATTTAGGAATTTTAAATCATTCTGAATCACAAATAATCCTTGAGGACAATAAAAGAATATAGTGTTACCAAGCTGTTTTAATAATCCTGAGGGCTATCCTGAAACAAGTAAATGCAAATGAGCTGGGGGAAAAAAAGTGGCAAAGCCATACAATCAAGCTATCTCCCTAGGGAGAAAGAAAAAAGAGAAAGAAAAATTAAGATGAAAACCCATGAGCAAATATTATTTTTTAAAAATCTTTGAAATAGAAGTTTAATTTAAAGTGGACAGCAAAATGCACAATGGAAGATTGCATTTTTAAAATCTAAAGTACTGAAAAAATGAATTCTGAAAACATTCCTATAATAAAGAAATACAATCATAGTTCATATCTAGAAGATGATTTAACATCTTCTGCACTACAACCCTGACAGTCAAACAAGAAGTATAATTACCTGCCTTTTTCAGATAAAGAAGCTAAGTCTTAGAGTTGAAAATAGGCAATGTGCTTAGGATCACATCACTATTAAGTGCTGGAGCCAGAATTCTAAGGTGGGATTTCCTGAGTCCATGACCCAGCTCTTTTCCTTATCTGCATCATGGTTCATACCCTGGAATTATTTATTTGATCAGAAGGAAAAATAGAATAAAAATGCTGGCAATGAATAAGTCTCCCTGTTGTGTTTAACATCAGTTACAGTGAAAGAGAAACTAGGACACTTGGAGGAGGAGGAATAAATTGAACAAAACCGTGATGACATGACACAGACAATTTCTTTATATAAGAGCAGAGGCAGGGCCTGGTGATTAGAACACAAAGTTCTAAATTTCCTTGTGGGTCTAACACTGACTTTTGGTAACTCTGGGAAGCTCTCAGTTTTTATGTCTTCTAGAAAGCATTGTCCGATTCCATTCTTCACAGCAGTAGCATATGAATTAAGTGGTGATCTTTCCAAATATCTTCAAAAGAAAACCATAATTTTATTTAGGAAGGGGAGGCCTCAGGCAGCTGGAGTCTTCTAATATAAAGGCAGCATAATTATAAAGGGCCAGTATTCTAGAAGTTTGTTTAAAATTGGGTTTTAGGACTATTTAACCAATAAAAGGTTGAATTATAATCATAAAATCTAAGTTTGGAGTCCTGGGAGTAGAGTACAGAGGTGAAGAGGAAGGAAGATGAAAAGAAGTAAAAGAAAGAGGGAAGAAGGGAGGAAAGAAAAGGAGTGACTTTTCTTTACTTTCTCTCATCTGTGGGCTAAAGCTAAGGAAAAAATCTGGAAAAGTTTAGCATGGACATCTTACCATATCCATTACAAATCTTTCATCTAACTTGTATCATTTTTTTCTAGGCTCCAAATTCCATCCATCTGCCCAAAGTTCTCAGTGCAGCATCTCCTAAGTCTCCACTTGAAATAAATGGGCCCAGTCCCCAAAATGAGAGAGAGATAACTAATTTTTCACACTATTCAATATTCTTGACATCTCAGGACAGCCCACTTTCCAATAGCTATTTAGAGGTGATAGAGTAGAAAAATCACTATACTGCGACTCTAGAAAAAATAATTCCAATCCTGATCTTAATTTGCCAGGTAGATTGAGGTGTCACACAATTTTATCCCATTTGTAAAGTAAAAGGCTAAATTTAAATGACTCTAGGTGTCTTTTAGCTGTGGAATTCTAAAATCCCATTACTCTAATAGGACTGAGTTAATTCATTCTTGCATGTGAAAGACAAACATTCCATATATATATCTATATTTTAAACTATGCTTTTTATCAATTTTTAATTTGTGGAACTTGACCGAAACCATGCAAAGCTGGAAAAATTAGATAACATATAAAGAGATGTTTTTGGATTGGAACTATTAATAGGCCTGTCTTACCTAGAAATTTTTCCCAGAGGTTAAAAATTCCCCTAAAGTGATTATGTTTTTCACAGCTACTTCTTTTTTGTGTACTTTTGAACCCACAGATTTTTTGAAAATTCACATTTTTTCCACAGTGGCTCCCAAAAGCAGCAGTAGAAATGGAAAAAACAGAGCAGGGACAGCTGTTGTGAGTATGAGTCATTTATAAACCAGGAATGGTCTGTAAAGAAAAAACTTCAATTAATCAGAGCCCAGCTAACAGAAATCCTTTAAAAAATTAATTGTTCTTTTTGTACTTCACTTAGTGGAGCAAGCAGTAAATCTTTTTTTTTTTAAGATTTTTCAAGGCAATGGGGTTAAGTGGCTTGCCCAAGGCCACACGGCTAGGTAATTATCAAGTGTCTGAGATCGGATTTGAACCCAGGTACTCCTGACTCCAGGGCCTGTGCTTTATCCACTGCGCCACCTAGCTGTCCCCCTAGCAGTAAATCTTAAGGAAAAAAATTTCATGTTCAAAAAAAAGATAAAAAATTAAATAATATTATTTCTATAATGAACCTTGGAATCAGGGCACAACATCATGGAACCTCAGAACTTGAAGAAAACTCAGAAGTCAAAGTGTCTAAACTCAAAAGGAATTCCATAATTTGAGATTAAGTCCGACTGTTGTTGTCTAGTCTTTCAGTTACATCCACCTCTTTGTGATCCCATGGACCATTTGTCAATGGGGTTTTCTTGGCAAATATAGACATTCTACTGAGATCTGATATTCAATATCTAAAGCATAACAAGATATTCATGGTTAGGTTCTGTTTAAATAAAGACCAATACATGTCTAGAATTAGGTGGGGTTGAACTGAAACTGGATTGATACCCTGCCTCTGATCTGTACAAACAAGGGCAAGTCACTTAACCTCTGAAAGTATTCAGGCAACTTTCCAAAGACTAAATTACAGGACAGTTGCTCACCCAATTTGGTAGAGGAAATTTCCTTGGTTGGAAGTTTCCTATACTAATGAAATTATGCCTGGTTAAAAAATAGTTGCTTAAGACTAAGTCAAAAACAACAAATTCCAATAAATTTGTACTACAATAACTCAAGCAGGTGATACAAACCAAAATAGTGTTCTTCTAGAAAGCAAAGAAGTAGGGCAGCTAGGTGGCGCAGTGGATAAAGCACTGGCACTGGAGTCAGGAGTACCTGCGTTCAAATCCGGTCTCAGACACTTGATAATTACCTAGCCGTGTGGCCTTGGGCAAGCCACTTAACCCCATTTGCCTTGCAAAAAAGAAAAAAAACTTAAAAAAGAAAAAGAAAAAGAAAGAAAGTAAAGAAGTCCAAGGAGAACTGATAAGAGTTGTTGATCTGAAAGAAGGTGCCAGACTTTTCTGCAATCTCAAAATCTAGAGGAATATTGCATGTCCACTCTTTTCTTGGAGTAAGTAGTAAGTTATATGGTAGGGACTTTCAAAGGTCCTCAAGGATCTCAATATTAAAAATAAAATAAAACTCCCCTTAATCAATGCTCAGAATCTATGACACCTTACACGGAGTTTGGTCCCCAAAGCAATTTGTCTTTTTTCCTGTCCAGTTCAAATATTATTTTTTCTGTACAGTTCAGATATTAGTAGAGGTTCATCTTAAAATGAGATGCAGTCATCAGCCTCACTTTCTCCTCAAGTCTTCTGGGTCAGTGACAGATATGAATCAGGATAGCTGGAGATGTCCCTGGATGTTAGGCAATCAAGGTTAAGTGACTTGCCCAGGGTCACATAGCTAGAGTCAAGTGTCTAGGGCCAAATTCAAACTCCTGTCCCCTTGACCCCAAGGCCAATGCTCTATCCACTACCCACTCCACTGCTCTCTTTTGCTATATTTTTAATTTAATGATTTTTAATATGGCTATTATTTCAAGAAAACAAAAATAAATGCAATTCTTAAGAATATATTTCTGTATAATATATTATAAATATGGAATTAATGGGTAAGAATGGAATATCCTGGGAGAAAGAGAAAGGAGAGGTAGAATGGGCTAAGGTATTTTACATAAAAAAACACAAGAAAAAGCTTTTGTAATGGAGTGAAAGGGAGGAAGGTGAGGGGGAGTGAATGATTCTTCACTCTCATCAGAAGTGGCTCAGAGAGGAAATAATATACACACTCAATTGGGTATAGAAATCTATCTTACTCTAGAGAAAAATAGGAAAGGAAAAGGATTGGAGAAAGGGGACAAGGGGAAGAGACAGTGGGGGGTTAGGGGGCAGGTGATGGAAGAGAGGGAAGATCATGAGAAAGGGTGGTCAGATACAAGACACTTTTGAGGAGGGAACAAGGTAAAAGGAGAGAGCAAATAGAATAAATAGGGGTAGGGAGAAATAGGATGGAAGGAAATACAGCAAGTAATAGCTACTGTGGGAAAAAAGGATTGAAACAATTCCTCTGGTGGACTTATGATAAAGAATGCTATCCATCCCAAAGTCAGAGCTGATGCTATTTGAATACAGACTAAAGCATACTTTTTTTCTCTCACTTTAATCTTTGTGAATGATGATTATGTTTACTTTGGAATATGACTATGGTAGTAATGTGAAAAATAAAATAAAAATGAATTTTAAAAAATACAGTCAAGCAAAAAAAAAATGAGTACACTTCAATGCCTATTAGATTATATAGCATTGGCTATTGGCTGGGGAAAGTCAACACTTTTCAAAGATCATTCAAACTAACAGTGAAAACGGATCAGCCCCAATGCAAAGCAAAGGGAAACTGTAAACAATTCAAGTGGACAAAATAATATTCAGATAATATAGACTTTCTGTGGGAGCTGGCAACTGAAATAGTTATTATTGATTCTTATACAGTGTATTATTCTTAAAGCTGGAAGAAGAACGAGAAGCCAAATAAAAGAGAAGAGTAATAGCAGCTAACCATTGCTCTGGGACCAAATAATAACTGTGGTAGGCAAGGCAAATCTGAAACTAATTTTTTCATTTAAAGCTATGCCAAAACAATTGTTATAAGTCCAGGTAAACCTGTAAGACTTGGGCATCTTCATCAGATCATAAAATAGCCATCCTAATAAACACTTAAATTTTTATTATCTTTTTTGTGGCTTTAGAAGTCTCCCCCCACCCCCATTGAAGGAATTATAAGCTCCAAAAATATACACTGATATACTGAGAAGCAGAATTACAGAGATTTGAAATAGACATGAAATGTGACTTTGGCACCTCACAAACAGATAAGAAATTAATCCATGAAATGAAGATAAATGGTTCAGGAGTCTGATTTAAATCCTTTTGGAAACCTAAGGTATAAATAAAGGCTTGAAATGAAAAAAGGAGTAATTTATCAAAAGTATACCCATATCCAATATGATAAAAATGTAGTCTCATGATGAAAAGATAAAGAATATCAAAACCTTGTGAACTTAGTGTCAATCATTTATTTTATGCAATTACACAAAAGGATTATATAATAGAAGTTTTTTAAAGATGTAAAAATTGCTTTTGTTCAGTTGTTCATCAGGTCCAACTCTTCAAGACCCTTTATGGGATTTTCTTGCAAACATACTTGGAGTAGTTTGTCATTTTCCTTCCCTTGGATTGATGAATACAGAAGTTAGTAACTTGTCCAGGGTCACATGGCAAGTGAATGAATGAATATCTGTGGCCAGATATTACTGATTCCAAGTCCAATACTGTCCTTTGAGCTTCCTAGCTACCTCAATTCATAAGTACTTGGAAGCAAAAAACAACAACAAAACAACAACAAAAAAATCTACTTCTTGTTCAATGTTCTTTACTTTTTTTTTTGCAAGGCAATGGGGTTAAGTGGCTTGCCAAAGGCCAACAGCTAAGTAATTATTAAGTGTCTGAGAACGGATTTGAACCCAGGTACCCCTGACTCCAGGGCTGGTGCTTTATGCACTGCACCACCTAGCCGCCCCTCAATATTCTTTAGAAACAAATATCTTATTAACCTTCTTTGCAAAGATAAGTAACCATGGGAGCATAACATTGTATATATTCTCAGATTTAGATTAGTTTTATTGAATTGTCTTTGCATCTCTTCTTTATATTTTGTTATAAAAAATGCTAATGATGTCAAAAGAAAACATATGTATAAATATATTTCTCAAAAGTGAAACTTCCTCAAATTATCTTAAATAAATCTTACCATTTTATGACAAGATAACAAAGACAGTTTTTTTGTTGATAGTTTTCCCAAATTTTCAATAAAATCAAGAAAATATGTCATTCCTTTCCTTTGAAAACATTCCCTCCTCTTGTTCTTAACTTTCCCCTAAGAGCCCTCCCACTTCACTCTAAAAAGGATGCTTTAAAAGCATATTCTAAATTCAAACCAATACTACCATTCTAATTTCATTAAATTATGTTAGCTTCAACACCCCTAGCCCTCACATAGGAAAAGAATGAATTTTACTAATATTTAAAAACTCTTACCTATCCTAGAATCAAGAGATTAACTTTTCCAAAATATCCCTTTCAGTGCTGGTTTGGATCAAGATCAAGAATATAATCATTCCCTAGTTTAGATTTGTGGATATTACCAATCCTGCTAAATTTTGAGCCATTCAAAAATATTCAGTAAACTGGAGAGAACTCAGAAACCATGACTTGGTATGACCCTAAGATATTATTAGAATGGGGAGGGGAGAGGGAAGGTGGTAGTAACATAAATTTGTAAATGGATGAATGTTGAAAGTTACCATAGCATGTAATTGGATAAATAAAATAAAATTTCAATTAAAGAAAAAAAAATCATGTTAGAAGCTTCCAGGCCCCTACCTGTGGCATGATACTGTGAGGCCCATCCCAAATGCTACCTCCTTAGTAAAACCCTTCTTCAACCCTCCTCATTATGACTAAAAGGGCATGACAACTTATTCCTTTGAACCCCCTCATTCCACTTAGCTGTTGACATTTGACTGGATCAGTATCTATCTTGTGACACTGATCATTGTTTTGGCTTCTAGTATTGCTCTTTGTGATATAACATATAATGCAACATGTTTTAGTGGATAAAAATCCAGCCCTTGAGTCAGGAAGACTTGTGTTCAAGTTCTATCTCTGGCACATGTTAGTTGTATAAGCATTAGCAAATCACTCGAGGTTAGATGAAACAGCAGATAAATGCAGAGTCTGAAGACCCAAATCCAAATCCTAATTTAGACATTAACTATTTGAGTAATATTGGGCAAGTCATAACCTCGGTCTGTCTCAGTTTCCTCAACCATAAAAATGAAGATAATAATAGCATCTTACCACATAAGATTGTTGTGAGGATCAAATGAGACAATATTTGTCAATCATTGACACATAATAGGTATTTAAAATAAATGATAATTTCCTCTCCTTCCCAGCTTGTTCTCCATTTAAGTTTCAGTGCTCCAATAAATTCTGGGGTCACAAAAAGTCACACAACTGAAATGATGGAACAACAACAATAACATACTCATTCATTCAACAAAGATTACCGGCCCTGGAATCAGAGAACTTGGGTTCAAGTCTCACCTATGATGTTTTTGGTCTTTACTGTTGCTCAGTCACTTCAATCATATGATCCCTTGGGGGTTTACTTGGCAAAGATACTAAAATTTGCTATTTCTTTTTCAAGTTCATTTTACAGGTGAGAAAACACAGGTAAATAGGGTTAAATGTCTTGCCCAGGGTCCAACAGCTAATAAATGTCTGAGACTGAATTTGAACTTGGGGAAGATGAGCCTCTACCCACTGGCCACCTAGTTGCCCCTGAGGCAACTCTCTAAGACCTTGGGTTGCTTTTCTGTTTCCTTAGAGAGATCTTCTATATTCAGGGAAGTTTCAGGTCTACTCCCTCAACTATATGTACATAATATGTGTATATGTATGCATGTAAGTATGTGGAGGAGGGGATATGTGTGTTTATATATCTCCACATACTGCATGCTTGGTAACTCTCATCTCTCACAGAGATAATAAACTCTTAAAAGAAAAAGATTATAATCCTAGTTTTCTTTGCTTCACTTGATCATAGTAGAAACTCAATATTCATCTGTTAAATTGAAATCTAAATACTCATTCTCTCCCTCTAGTCCACATGTATAATACTTTCTCTGGCATCAGGAGTTTTTAACCTGTGGTGTGTGATCTTTAAAACATATTTGGGGCAACTAGGTGGCATAGTGGATAAAGCACCAGCCTTGGAGTCAGGAGTACCTGGGTTCAAATCCGGTCTCAGACACTTAATAATTACCTAGCTGTGTGGCCTTGGGCAAGCCACTTAACCCCATTTGCCTTGCAAAAACCTAAAACAAACAAAAAAAACATATTTGACATGGATAAGGACTATGGATTTTTAATCCTTTCAGACTAGGGCAAGGATTTGAAAGGGATTTTAAGAAGTCCTTACCAACCAACCGGGGATTGGTTCAGTGACCTTGTCACTAAGGATAGAAAAAGGGGTAAACTTACTATCTAATGAGGGGAGGGGGAATTTTACAAACTGATATATATCAGTTTGTAATATATATATATATATATATATATATATATATATATACACATATATATATATACACACAAAGTAAGGATATATAGGAAATCATTTACTAAAGGAAAACACTGGAATTAAGAGGAATTTAAAACTCTGTAGCTAGCATCATCATTATTATTCACTACAAAGTTTTTTTTTTACCTTGTAGAAGTTAATTCAACACTAGGACAGTGAAGGCAGGAAGAGTTCTCTGTTTTCTGTTGACTACAGCCTCAGGGCTCTCTCCTTCCTCTGCTCTAGGAGAATTGACCTGCCTGGCTTCCTTTAAATCACAACTTCTACAGGAAATTTTTCCCAATCCCACTTTTCATGTCATCCCTCCTTTAATTATTTCCTATTCCTGTAAATAACTTGCTTTGTATATATTTATTGGTATGCTGTCTCCCCAATTACCATACCTTCCCATGTATAAGGCACCCTTTTTTGAAAAATTTGGGGTCTAAAAACTGGGAGTGTCTTATGCAGTAGTGATAGATTTTTCTACTTTCATATCCTGCTTTTTTTCACCCTTATCTTTGTGCTCATTGTTTCACATTTATTGCTAGTATACCAGGTTATGTTTTGCCAAGTTCAGCCCAGAAATGACTCAGAAAAGGTTTTCATAGTACTGAATACAAGTTCAAGGTGATGCAGCTTGCAAAAGTGAATGGAAATTGTGCTGCTGAACATCAGTTTGGTCCTCCTCTAACTGAGAAAACAATCAGACACTGGCTACAGGAAGAAGAAACCCTCCTGAAAATACCCCAGCAGAAGAAGGTGATGAGAGGCTAGTCAGCCCAATGTACTGATTTAGAGAGGAATTGAAGAGATGGATTGAAGAGCAAAGGGCCATTGGAATTCCTCCACAAAGATGGTTCAGAATGAGGCCAGAAGAATTGCTGATGAAAAAGAAGTGACTGATTTCAAAGGAGGACACAACTGGTGCTTCAGACTCCAGTCTGAAGCAGAATGCATGCATCCACACACCAGACTTGCCCAAAAAGATGCTGAAAGCTATGAGTAGGTTATTGAATTTCATGATGAATAAAACTTGAGTTCAATAACTTTTTAAAAAAACCATATCTGACAACTTTATTTTAATATTTGATTTTTGTTATAATCCTATATGTTTACACATTTAAAAACATCATCTGTATCTTATAATGTTACATAAGCAAGAATAAATACAAGGTAATATGAGGAGGGAACAAAGCATGGACAAGGGAGATGGAAGGCCTGTGTCAGAAAAGGGCTTCACTGAAGAAGTGGAACCTTGAGCTATGGAAATAGTAGAGACAAGAAAGGTGTGTTCTGGGCTCCAAGAAGGGGCTTGTAGAAATGTTCATCCTGGAGATGGGATGTCTTGTTCAGTCAAGTAGAATGAAAGTCAACTGGTTGAAACTTAGTAACTACTCTCAACAAATAAAAAAAAACCTGGAAGAAACTCAGTAACTACTTGTCTCAACAATATAAAACAAAACAATATCCCTTAATGAAGATACTGGCTAAACTTCCAAAAAAAATAATCAAAACTATTTATATTTTGATCACAAAAATCATCTCTCTTGGGTCTCATATTTTATTTTGAAATTCTTGAATACATTTCTGTTATATATTATATAACAATGCCACAGTAAATTGAGAGATTTACAAACACAGGTCCAAATTTTAATTTTAATTTTGTATCTCCTCTAGCTCCTAGCAGAACCACAGTAGATCTTATTGTTTGCTGAATGACTAAATTTGTTCTGTGGGCTTTTCACATTTCTTCTTCTTCTGATTATTTAAAAATTATAGCGTAATCTTTGCTTTTTGTTTTTAGTTGTAGTCAGTGTGAAGGTTGTTCTTTTTATTTTATTAAACTTACACTACATTCAATGCAATAGGTGAAAAAGTATCAAACAATCAATTAACAAGCATTATTAAGTATCTGCTGTGTATCTGGCACTGTGTGAAGTATGTAGGATTATAAAGAAAAAATGAAACAGTTCCTGCCCTTAAGGAGTTTGCCTTTCTTGAAGAAAACAACAAAACATACGTAAGATATAGTCAAGTATTGTGATTCTTAGAATCTTAATATCTTAAAATACTACAATACCACCATTTTAATATTGAACTTTTTAAAAATTTATTATACAAGTCTCAACTCAGACAACATATTACTGAAATTAATTTAAATATTTTGATGATTCACACGATCATGATGAACACAATCAAGATTAACACTTATAAAGCACTGTAATACAATTTTTATCCTCAATGCTGCTGGGGTATATGGGGTCTTTTGTCATTAAACTGAAATGGTGACAAAATTTCACCTACTTCTATAAATATGCATTCTTTTCCTCTTATTCCCAAAAATGCATCTGAAATCAGTTTCTCCAGTGTTGATGCTATGTAAGGCTTAGGCTTCTCATAATTCCATTACTTTCTTAATTCTGACTCCTCTTTCCCAGATTCTCTAGGCACTGAGATAGGCTTTTATTGTCATTATTAGTCAAATAAATTACTCCTTTCTTCTAAGCAATCAAATTTTTAGTGTATTTTTCATCTTTAAAGATTATAGGAGGTGTTTTATAACTGTTTCCATTCAAGTTTGTGGCTACTCACATATTAAGAGTACTAGCTAAATATATGAGCATTAAAGTAAGTGGGATATTATTGAAGGACCTCACTACTACAATTAATTTGTATACTTCAAAAGATCAGGTATCTATTACCAACACAAACTGAAAACTTTTCATGTCTTAGTAAACAGTCTTATGAGTTGATAATCTGGTGACTAATTTTATGGTTATGAGCTTATTGGAATTTAGTAATCTGGTCTTCAGATGACAGACACACAAGTCTATTGTCCACCATATCTGAAGTCTTTCCAGCTTGGTAGGGACTTGCTGGGAGATGAACTAGAGTGACCTTTCCACCACAATGAAGTATTATTTCCATTAATACCTCATTATTTCCATAAAGAGTAAAACAAACAAATTGCATTTTCATTTTCTTAGTCATTTGTGATCTCATCATTTCTTGGCAAGTCTTCAAATATTATGGTCATATAACTACCAGAATCTAGAGCCCAATTGTTATTTCTTGTACTTCTAGAACAAGATGAAGGAATCTAATCATGTACATCTTTCTTCTATTATTTCCCTCCCCCAAGCCTACAAGTAACTGAATCTTGATCAGCTGCTTATTGTTTCTCCTCCCAACCAGTCCTTGTGATTATAAAACAAAAAGTCATGTTTTTACTAAAAACAGTTCTTCTAAAAATAACATGCATAAGTTTGAGGAAGGGGAGGGAAGAAGGATTCAGGTGATCCTATTTTTCTTTTGTTCAATTTCATATTCCTTTTGGGCATCTGCGCATAAGAACAAGGCCAAGAAATGGTTCATAGTTTTTCCCTGCTGAAGGTCAAATCAAAGGGTTGCTGTAGGTATTGTTCATAACTTTTGAACTTAACTTTCACCACCACCCCCAACCTTCATTACTTGCTGAAAATGTTGACCTTAACATCACACTAGTAATTTAGCTAGTCTTATGTGGATTAATGACCTAGATAATAAAAAGCATGAAATGAATCATAATGATCTATATTTTGTGAATAGGTTAATACCAATTAAGGGACAAGCTGCTAAAGTATACCATGGCAAGTCTGACAATAAATAAGGATGGCTAGGTCCCACAAGTCCAAAAGGCATAAATCATTTCATGGGTAAAAGCCATAATGTTCCAACAACAAGCAGCTGATTTAAGCTAAGCAGAGTCATTAAAATTAGGGTAATGAGATTCAATAGTGCAAAGCTTGCAGAATGCAGAAGGGGCATCTTTTTGTTAAACATAAACTATAATGATATATTACAATGTATAAATATTATTATTCAACCAGTGCAAGCTTTCAGGATCTATATTGCTAGTTGTGTTCTTAAAGCATTATGTCTCATGGATCAATTGCAGTATAGTGGTTACAAGGTAGCTTCAGATTTGGAAGCCCTAGATTTAAATTTTGCTTCTGTCACAACCTAACAAGTTCTGTCTACTGGTCAAAATTCTAAGGCAATGAATACATTAGAGACTTTCGCAGAGGAGAAAGTTTCCACAAGAAGAAGATGAAAATCATATATTCAATCTCTCCCCAAACCAACCTCTCAAATAAAATTTAATTAAAATATATTAAAGGTATAAAATTAATAGCATGCCTTTTCACCATGATGATAACATGTATTAAGTGCCAACATATTTTAAGAAAATAGATCATATCCCCAAATTCAGATCAACAAACATCATTTCTGCGTGTAATATTTTGCTTGACACATCAACTGATATGTCTAACACAAAACAGACTCAAAAAAGTATCTTATAAGCATTTTATATGTACATAATACTACCCACATACACAGGTTCTTCCCCAACAAGAAAGATATGATTTAATTTTTTCTTTATATCCTCTGGCACATAAAATGTTCAGGAGATAATTTCTTGGTAATCATTCTATTAAGCATGCTAGCAATAATTAAAAAAAATCAGTGCCAAAAATGCCTCAGAGAATCCACTCAATGCTTATATTGAAAAAGAGGATATTTCTTATGGTGGTAATCAACTCTGGTTAATAAATAATGAAAGAGTGAATATTATGGTGAGAAGTGAACCTATTCTAAAGAAAACTAGGGAAATATGACTGATTATATCATTTACTTCAAAATCACCCTCAAGCTTTGGTCAAACTAGACAAAAGATCTATCCCCATCCAAACCTAAATAGAACACAACCCCACTTGGGTGGGGATCTGAACACTGAAGAAGAGAATGCAATCTCATTATCAGCATTATTCTTCAGATGTTGGCTTGATCTAGTACAGAATGGGGATCTAAAAAGGGGGGAAAAAACCCTGGATCTCCCAATAATTTGTACTTTAAAAATAATTTCTCTCAGAGCCTGTGTGCCTGACCCAAAGAAGTTTAATAATTGCTTTCTAGACTAGTGCTGATTGATAAGTCAGCAAGTGATCATCAGCAGGGTTAATAGCCTTTGTTTGACTTCAGGGATACAGAATTCAGAATCTACTGAATTAGCAAGGTCACTTTATGCCAATTCTAATTGCTGGAAATTTTCCCCTTTTCAAGCCTAAATTTGCATTTTGGTAACTTACAGTCACTGCTATTAGTTCTGCCCACTGGAACCAAGTGTGATCCAGGCTCTCTCCTTCACATGATACTTCCTTCAAATATTTAAAGACAATTATAATTTCCCTGAGGCAGCTAGGTGGTGCTATGGATAGAGTGAGAAGATTTATCTTCCTGAGTTCAAATCTAGCTTCAGATTTACTTGCTTGCTCTATGAACTAGGCAAGTCCCTTAACCCTATTTGTCTCAGTTCCTCATTTGTAAAGTGAACTAGAGAAGGAAATAAGCAAGCAATGCCAGTATCTCTAGCAAGAGAAACTCAAATGGGATCACAAAGAGTTGGGACATGACTGAAAAAACAAATGAGTACTTTCAACCTGTCCACAACTTTTAATAGCCCTAATTCCTTCATTTTCCCTGGAAAGTTGCAACCCTGCCCCCCTCAATTTATCAACAGTTCCCCTAAAATGTAGTAAACTCAAACAGAACACAGTATACATACGTTATCTGAGCAGAGAAATGAGTGCTGAGACTAACACCTCCCAATTCCTGGAAGGAATTTAATCTCTCTTAAATCAGTCCAAAATTGCAATAGCCATGATACTAATGACTCTTTGGGGACTTGTGATTCCCTAAAACCTCCAGATCTTCAGTCAAACTATTGTTTGGTCATACTTTAACTCTTTTACAAATATTTAATATACTCAATTATCATAATACTTTATTGCAGTTTTAAAAGAAAATGGCAAGTAGCATTTCAATAAACTCAAAAAAATCTGTCCATTTTAGAGTAACTACCAAAATTGTATATTTACTCTCCATTCCTCTCTGGGCTCTACCATTTACTCTTCTTTTATGTTTCCCCACCACCTAGGTTGGTCCTTTTCTTTCTCCATCCTTTTTCAGTTTCCTTTTATCTCCACATACTAGCTATAAGACCCTGGGCAAGAAAAAAAATCTTTCATTTTGGCTTCTTTTTGTATTCCCAAGCACAAGAGTCCAGAAATCCTGCTTAGAAATAAGTAGTGTTGGATCATCAGCATTTCTTCTGAAATTCCTTATACTCTATGTCTAACAATAAAGCTACAGATGAGTTTAATACATTGTGGAAAAGATCAATTCAAGAATCATGTGCCCCTTTGAATTATTCAATATCATAGGATGCATTGACTAATTCACTCTAATATCACTTTGATTTGTACAAATAAAAATATGAGACCAATCTGAGGATTATTAATGTTCAAGAAAAATATACAATGGGAAATATATATAATGTATATTTTAAAAAGTAGAATTAATTGGTAAGGCACATGAAGTAGATTCTCCAAAAAACCAATTAGTACCTCAGATTTCTTATAAAATTTTCTATTTTTGCCCAATGGATATTCAACAACTAAGACTTTCCATGAAGTTGCAAAGAAGGCAGGGAAGCTGTAATTGACTTTATCCAAATTAAAAAGGAAAAAAGATGAAGAAAACAATGATATGCTAGGGAAAAAATTGCAATGGGAAAAAAAAAACCTGACTTAGGGTCATGGGAAAACTAGGTTATCCCTGTGCTTTATTCAACTAGCTGTGTGATTATTAGATAAGTTATTTTATCTTCCTTCACATCAGTTTGTAAAGACCCTTTCAATTCTGGCATTGTGTGACTTTGATTTCTAAGTAGAAAACATGAGTAGTAGAAAGCCAAATAGATTCAGATTCAGAGTACCTGGGTTCTAAATATAAATTTCTTCATTTAAAAAAAATAAGAATATTTGATTTGATGGTCGCTAGGAACCTTGACAGTTCTAACTCAAACCATACCCTTCAGGCTTGACTTCCTTTGGGAGATCAGCCTACTCTGGGGGAGTGTGATCCCCAAATAACCTCTTAAACTTCTAAAACCTTTCTTTACTACCTCTCCTCTGAATACTTGTCTTTCTTTGGGTAGGTATTTTTTCTTGGGGAGCATTATCCCTAAAATAAACTCTACTGCCTCTATAATCTTCCTTACTGCTTATATCTTGATGGTGTGTCTTCTGGTGAAGCTAACCCACTCTTGGGGAGCATAATGTTCCAGGTAACCTCTCATGTTCCTATACCTTTTTTTAATTGCTCATCTTCTCATGGCAATTTAGGTTGTTGATGTGGCTGCTGCTGTTGTTAATCCCCCTTAAAGGATCAATGATTTCCCACTGTCTTTACTCTTTTCCTTAGCTTCTATTAACCACAGCAATACTTAACCTTTTAGTCCTTAAAAAAAAATCATAATCCTTTGATCCAGCCATACAAACACCCCTAGGAAATAAAACCATATGTCCAAAATATGTTTAGCAGAACTTTTTTGCAATGACAAAGAACTGGAAACTAAGAGGTGGGAAACTAAGGGATGGGGTATAAGTGGGATGCATTCATTAGCTGGAAAATGGCTGAACAAATTATAGTAAATGAATATTACTATTGCTCCATAAGAAATTATAAAAGCACTGGTTTCAGAGAAACCTGCGAAGAGTTGTAAGAACTGGTACAGATTGAACTGAGCAAAACCAGGAGAATAACATATAAATAACAACAATACTAAAAAAATTAACTTTGAAAGACTTTCAGAACTCTATTCAAAGTAAATGACTAACCTTATAATGCTAGCAGATCGATGATGAAGAATGTTATCTACCTCCTGACAGAGGAATGATCTACCCAAAATGTAGAAAACCACATACATTTATGGACATTGACAATGAAGGACTTTTGACAATTGCTTGACTATGCTTATTATTACAAGGGGTTTTGTGTTTCTATTTTTTTCTCCACTTAGGAAGGAGAAGATAGGAAGGAAACATTTGTTATTTTCAAAAAATTAAAATAAAACATTGGTTCTGTTATTTGGTTTAAAGGGAAAAAAAGCCTAGGGAGGTACAATGTATGGAATAAGATACTAGATGATTTCAGGAATCTGAGATTTGATGAGGCCCTGTTAGGGCAGGGCAGCCTGAACTACAGCTCCCCCTGCTGTATTACCTCATCCGGCTCACCTGCTAAATTCCCCCAAGAGAAAAGGCAAACACAAAGGCATCATCTAGCTAACCAGTTTTCACTGATTGGTGGATGGTTGACAGAAATGAAACCATAGACATGAAACGCAGAGTTCAACCTGGGGTGCAATGATTAGCAATTGGCCTACATGGGATCATTTACATTAAAGATCATTAACCAGGCAAAATGGCCCCTTGAGAAGAGATCAGAGTTCACTAGCAAAAAAATACATTCAGATAAAGCAGCAACTTACTGTTGCCAAAAAGTGTTTGGGGTCATTTCAGGAGAAGGGCATTTCCCTGCTACCAGAAGCATGGGTAGTTCTTGACTGATAATTTTTTTCCCTTTATTCCATCATCTCTTATGACTCTTTAACTTGTCAATAGTTGGATTTTTCTTCTTTGTTGAAAACAATTACTCTTATTTCTCTTCTACTAAAGATATAATTGTGCTCTGTGCATTAAAGTATTTTTTCTATAGGAAATTTAGTTCATAAATATAAATTTATCACTTAACCCTACTGCCTTGGGGGGAAAAAAACAAAATAAATAAACATAAATACAAATTTATCAGGAATAACTTATTGATATAAGTATTTGTATCTTTTGGGGCAGCTAGATGGCACAGTGAATAGAGAACCTGGTCTGGAATCAGGAGGACTGGAGTTCAAATGTGACACTTATTAGCTGTGTGAGTTAATCATGACTGAGCAAGTCATTTAATCCTATTGATCTCAGTAGAGAAGGAAAGGGCAAACCTCTCCAGTATCTTTGCCAAGAAAACCCCAAATGGGAACACAAAGAGTCAGACACAACTGAAATGACTAAACAAGAGCATATTTATTTTTAAAGTATTTTAATTTATTGTTTTCATATTTATTCATTATGGGCAACACTTCAGGTAACTTTTCCAGAGCCCCACAAATCCTCTGACTCAAAGAGTCTAAGCGTTATCTCCATTTTTGCTAATTCTTCCCACCACCTACTTAGTCATAAGTACCTTCCCAAATTTAGACAGAAGAGCAAAACAACATGTTGCCAACCTAGTCTGACTGCCCTGGTTTTCAAGATTTCTGACAAATCCATCTCCAGTCATGCTTCAAGCTGCTACATGTACACCCTGACCTTTATTCCAAAATCTTCCTCTTTGATTCAGCAGTGAGGGAGAAGTAGACATAATGCTAACTTAATAATGAATTGGTTTTATAACCTTGAGGGTAAAGTCAGAGAATAGTTTCCTCATTGTTCCACTTGAATATTAATTCCATCTTTCTGAATGCCTTGTACACACAAAGTGATTCCAGTATAAAACAAAAAAAGCATGACCTATGTTCAATTGATATGAAGTGTGCAGGTGCCCAGGGAATAAATTTCCACAGTACACTTTCACCTCAGAAGGAAAGCGATACAAATTCCAAAGGGTAAGAGAACAACTTATTATCATAACCACTTCTTAATGAGGTCACCCTAGAATGTTCTATATGTATCCATGAAATCACATGAAATATTCAAAAAAGACCCAAGTTAGGTTCCAAAGGGAGTAAAAATAGCCCATTTTAGGTTGAGAATTAGGCAGGAAAAACATTAGACTGTATATGTACATGAATCAACACCTACTCCTGCCCAAAAGACTTTTTCATGATGCAAGTCATCTACAAATTTGAAAGCTTTTTACCCTCAGGTCATATCCCAGGCCATATGCCAGCTATCTCACCTGTCCATGCACACAGAGGAAAGTTTACATTAGGCTACATGTAAGCTATATGGAAAAAATTTTCAATCACCTTTATCTGAGAGCAACAAAGCATATGGGGAGAGTTGTTTATATTTTCTAGAGGATTAAGCTTAGTGAAGAAAACAAAAATGGATAAAGGTTTAAATTTCCTAACCTCATAAATAAATTGAATTGAATTTAAGCTTAAATAAATTAAAACTAAGCTTTTAAACAGATGAAAATAAGGGAATTAAAAAAAGAAAACATATCTCCTCAGTTCACTTGATACTGGTTAGATACCACAAGACTTCAGAACATGGAATGATAGCATTTTTTCAGTGCCTACTTTAAATAATTCAGGAACATAAATGACAAATGTCACCATATATTCACAAAGGGGTAGGTAAGGCATCAAAGGTACCGAAGGATTTACGCACAATACTTCATAATGTCATTCTGAAGGGAAATCATTTCCAAATGACATGACAGTTTGTGCACACACATAATTCCTTCCCTTTTTCTACAGTTAAAAATAACCCCCTAAATCATAGTGAATTTAGATCAAAGCTGAATAAATCAATATTAAAAGAATCAAATCTTAATGTCTAAAATATGCACAGATTGCATAACCAAGAAGAATTGAACACTGAGAGGGGCACTTACCAGATGGCAGGAAGATGACTTTTTCTTAAAAGAATAAAAAAGCTTATGGAGCTGACTCTATAGATGCAGGAGATGAGTTAGTTACCCCCAATGGCAAGGCTAAAGGTAACACTGCAATGTCTGCCCGTTTCCTCAGTCAGGTAGTCAGAGAGATCCTGAGCAATGAGCTTTGGCTACACAAGTCCTGTTCTCTGAGGCATCCCCCGGAACACAAGGAAAGCAGTGTGGCATGTAGGCAGCCTCCTTTGGTATGTGAGCAGTACATATCCCAGGTAAGTGAACTGCGAGCCACCCCCAGCCACCCCCTAGCTCTCTGCCAGGTGGTGCTATGTTCAGCTTGTCTAGGCTAGAAGCTGCTGCTTACAGAGCTGGAATCTGGAACAGAGTGAAAATTCAAATGTGGGGAAGAGGGAAGCAGTATTTTCATCTACTTCAGGGCCAAATACCATATGAGGAATTTTGCAGATTCTAGAGGCAAAAAAGGCAACAGAAAACACAGCTTTGCTATCACTGCCCCAGCAACAAATAGCATCATAAAAGTTAAATGTCAAACTATAAATACTTCAGTCTTTTCAGGTAAGAAGGCTTGGCTTGATAATACCTCAGTGACCCTAGTTTATTGTGTAAGAAAGGTTAGTTGACTGACTGAAAAAAAATCCCCTGGGGAGAGTTTTTCCTTTAAAGAAAAAAAAAGAATAGGTACTAACCTAAGTAGCACATGGTACCTGTGTAAGCCAGTAAGAATGAGAATAAAGCTTCCAGGCACATTGGATAGATTCTTTGTAAGAGATAAATGAGTAGGAACTAAAGAGGAAAAGAAAGCATGACCTACACTGCAGGGGAGTATGGCAAACAATAGAGAGATCAAAATATCAAATAAGATTCATACCTGAGAAATTGGAGAGCTAACCTCCAAGGAAGAAAATAAGAAATACTTGGATGCCTTTGTTTCCAATAATAATTACTGATATCATCTTTTATCCTTATGCATTCATCTCACAACAGTTCTCTATATTGATAATATCACCCTATTAAATGATATTCATAATATCACCACTAACCCTAACCCTCTGCAGCAAATGTGTCTTCTTTTCCCTTCTGGGAGGTGATCAAGTATAATAGAATGGAAGGAGAGATGGATGTGGAACCAAAGGATTAATTAATATTAATGGAATTTCATGCAAGTCACTTCTCTCTGGATCTTACTCATCTTCTCAGTAAAGGGTGGGGGGGGGGGGGTTTGGACCAAATTCAGGATTCATGATCTGGGTTCATGAACTTTTTATATTTTTAAAATTGCATTTCAACTTAGTTGGTTTTCTTTGTAATCCAATGTACTTTACTTTGTGCATTTGAAAACTTCACTGTGAAAAGGGGTCCATACACTGCTAACTGTCAAAGGGGTCCTTAACACAAAACAGGTCAAAAATTCCTGGACTAAATGATGTGGAAGGCCTCCCTTCCAGCTCTAAAACATATGAGTATGACTAATTGTTTAGTGGAAATCACATTCCTTCCACTTCATTTTTTAACACTTTTATTAGTCATCCAGGAAAGTCCATTTAAAAATAACTGCACATCGATCAAAGACATGCCAGCTCCTGTGATCACATAAAATTTAAGTTGGGAAAGGGGGAAGGCAGAAAAGAAACAACCATGATGTCCACAGTCAGTCAGTCAAAAAGCATTTGGTGAAGTGTCTTTTTTTTCCTTTTAAATTTTGGTGAGAGTAAACAGAGATACTTCTATTTTAATAAGAACAGCTGACATCTAAAGGGAGAAAATATAACCCGAATAAGTCAAAATCTTAAGGGAGCATGAATATTCCCAGAAGATTTTTTGTTCAAAAAAACATGAAGTTCAGTCATAAATACTATCAGAAGTTTAGGTCAGAGTGATTGATACAGTAGATATTTAATAAACATTTGTAAAACTGAACTCAACTTTAAAAATCTAGAAAGATAACAGACTCCAAATTAAATCTAGATTTTTCTCTCTCTTCTGCTTTTGAGTTCTACCTTATTTCCTAGAACCTTTCTGTAATTTAATTTGATTAATATTTGAAAACAACTACATTTTTGAAAGCCTGTGATTGTGGGATAATTTTATCATCTCTGTTCTTGTGATAAGATCCTTAATGATTATTGTATTCCTGGAGGTTTTAGGATACGTTACCATGTCTTATAATTCAATGGAGCCAAAATCTCATCTATGTGAGAATCATTTCATGTTACAGATAGCAAACTATCTATCAATCAATCAATCAATATTCTTCATTGTTCACTTGTTTCAGATGAGTCTAACTCTTCATGATCCCATTGGGAGGAGAGGAGTTCTTGGAAAAGATAACAGTATGGTATACTGTTTCCTTCTCCAGCTCATTTTACAGAGGAGAAACTGAGACCAGCAGTTATATGATTTGCCCAAGGTCACACAATTAGTAAGAGATCACATTTGAACTCAGGTCCTCCTGTCTAGATCTTCACATTCAATTCACTACACCATCTAGTATCTCAATAATTTTTAGACTCTACTATAAATTAGGAACCATGTTAAGTGTTGAGCAGACAAAAAACAAAAATCAAAAACTCTCCACTTGATAAATTCTTATCAAAATTCTCTCATACAGGGTGGCTAGGTGATGCAGTGGATAAAGCACCGGCCCTGGAGTCAGGAGTCCCTGAGTTCAAATCCAGCCTCAGACACTTAATAATTACCTAGCTTTGTGGCCTTGGGCAAGCCACTTAAACCCATTTGCCGTGCAAAAAAACCTTAAAAAAGATTCTCTAATAAATTCTCCAGAGAGGAGTTCCCTAACTTATTTACAGCCTCCCTTAGGCCTCTTAATTTTTCTTGAGTACCAGCACAATGTTTGGGGTTGTTCAGTTCTTATCATCCCTTTTTATTGTTACATGGCCACCCTATTACCTCCATTGGCTTTATATCTCTTGAATAACATTTATGTTACTTTTATACTTATCTTCTATGATAAAGAGCATGTATTTTAATATGATCTAATTATCTGATTTTTGGTTATGAGAAAATTAAAGAAATTCATGCTTAGAAGGAAAAAAAATTTTGATTTGATTGTTTTGATAGGTTGGATCAATATTTCAAGTTATTTCACAGAAGGATAAGATATCAAAGGAGTAGGAAAATGCACATACATATTATTAGGTTTTTGCAAGGCAAATGGGGTTAAGTGGCTTGCCCAAGGCCACACAGCTAGATTATTATTAAGTGTCTGAGATCGGATTTGAACCCAGGTACTCCTGACTCCAGGGCCGGTGCTTTATCCACTACGTCACCTAGCCACCCTCACATACATATTATTAAAAAAAAAAAAACTATGAGAGCAAATTGAAAAAAATATTACCAACCATTAACCTTTGGTCCTATGTTCTCATTTGCAGGAGCTCTACATAGAGAATAGTCTATATTAAAGGTATTCTTGATGAAAACAGAAGGGAAGTCATAGGTTCTTTTAGGGCAGTTAGGTGACAGAATGAATAGAGTGCCTGGCTTGGAGTTCAGATCTGGAATCCTGGGCAAGTCAAATAGCTATGTTTGCATCAATTTCCTAATTTGTAAAATGAGTTAGAGAAGAAAATGGCAAATCACTCTTGTATCTTTGCCAAAAAATTCCCAAATGGGGTCATGAAGACCCCACAATTGAACAACATAGATTATTGCAACATTATTCTAGAGGTAACTACTCTTCACAGTGGTAAAACTGACTAAAAGCTGTTGAGAATCCTACTGTTTAATTAATGAACTTAATGTTTTTTGATTACAAAAAGACATTTGACATCCTTGTGTCTGATTGGGCATAATAAAAAGTGAGCACTTAATAAAAATGTATTTATTGACCAAAGAGAGAAAAGGAAGCTTTGAAAGTTCTCTTCCAATAAGGTGTCACCCAAATATGTCAAGATAAGGTTCTTTGATATAAGCCACTACAACAATTTTCTAATTTTCATGATCAAATGAAGCATGAAAAAGGGAGTACTGGTCAAAAAAAGGAATTTGCCACCATCTCCTCCATACAAAATTGTCATAATACTAAACAAAAATAAACATTTTTGGCATTATTTTATGAAATCTATGGGTAGTATATGAGCAGACTAATTAATAATATTGTAGATATTATGTATTTATCTGAAAAGTTTTATAAATGAGTACTTAAGAAAATCTACATGGCCTTCAATGTTATTACCACTGAGTATAATAGGACTAAAAGCTTGTGATTGAGGCAAGGACCAAAAATCAACTGGTAGCAAACTATCATTTATATTTGTTCTAAGGCTAGCTTATGCATTTTACTGTAATAAAGTAAATCTCAGGGTACTTAAATAATCTAGTGTAAATTATTAAAATGATCTACTCTGGCATTTAAATGAACCATGAAGATCCCATTATCAGCAGGATTCTTTATTAGAAAAGTCTGTAAAGCATCCCCATCACCACCATCAGAATTCTCACAAAAATGAAATATTTTAATCTAGGAATTCAGAAATCATATTCTCAATTTTAATAAATACTTACGATATCTATACACAAAAATGGAAATGTAAAGTAACCATCATAGAAAAAAAGTGCCTCCAAATTACTGAAAAGATATAGATAAATCTAGATAGATGATACAGACAGACAGACTGATGGATGGATGAACCTATTACAAATCATCCTCATCCTGTGTGAATTTCTTCTTTTTGGGGTAAAAAGTCTTCTAAAATGAATGCCATGTTTCCTTGCTTTCTGAGAATATATTGAAATTAATTTAAATCTTTTCATGCTAACCCTAGACAAGGACTTGCCAAATCAAAATTAAATGAGTGTCATACCTCACTGGAGCATTTTGCATTCTCAGTATTAAACTTTACACATTAAAATTCCTCTTGAACACATAAAGCTCATTAATGGATCCAGTTCCTCTGAGCACTCAGACTGGACATGTTGGCCTGTTGCCATCTCCTCCTCTTACCATCAACCTAGTCTAAATTGATGGGGCTGCTCTTGAGACCTAACTTTTGACCATTCATCTCCCTGTGTGCCCCTGACTCTGGTCTAGTTCAAATCCATCCTTCACACAAGCTAAGAAATTTTCCTAAAGCAGAAATACAGTCATGTTACTCTCTCCTACTCAGTAAACTGCAGTAGTTCCCTATTAACACTAAGATCAAATAGAAACCTCTCTGTTTAGCATTTAAAGCTCTTCACAATCTGGCCCCAACCTCCCTCCTTTTCAGCCTCATTACACATCTTTCCCTTTCATGCATACTGAAGTTCAACCAACTGCCCTTTGTCCTAATTGTCATATACAACATTCCATTTCCCACCTCCTTCGGAGAGAAAGAGAGAACCTTTGTACAGGCTGTCTCCCATGCCTAGAATGCATTCCCTTCTCACTTCTAGTTCCTAGAATCCATGGTTTCCTTCAAAATTCATCTAAAGTGCTACATTCTACATGAGACCTTTTCTGATTTTCTGAAGTGCTTGATTTTCCCCAGTCTCCCCCTTCCCCAATTGTCGTGTAACATTTTATGATCATTGGAGTTTTTTTGAGGTCAAGAGCTATGTTAACTTCAAGCTTGCTATCATAAATACTTAATGGAATATCTGGCATATAGTGGGTGCTTTATGTCTGTTAATTGATTGAGATACATATAAACCACATTTCTTTTTTTTGCAAATGGAAACAAGCAAAAACAAAATACTAAAAACAACTGTTTTCCCAAACCTCAGGGCTTTCTTGATCTCCCATCATTAATTCTGGTATTGGATGAAGAGACCCTCTTTCTTCTTACCTTTAACTCTACATGCTTTTTCAAGAAAAGTAGTTGTGGGGGGAGGTGTGTAACTAGATGACCCAGTGGATAGAACACCAGCCCTAGAGTCAAGTGGACCTTAGCTTAAATATGGCCTCAGACACTTGACCTTGGGCAAGTCACTTGATCCCACTGGTCCACTAAATTTTGAAAATGAAGGAAGGAAGGAAGGAAGGAAGGAAGGAAGGAAGGAAGGAAGGAAGGAAGGAAGGAAGGAAGGAACACTTCCAGTATTTTGTAAGGAGGAAAATCAATCTGGGGCAAGGGTAAATTTAGGGATGGAGAAAGCTGGAGGGAAAATTATCCATTAATATATTTTACTTTAATAATAAGAACCTCATACATTATTTAGAAGAGCAAGGTTACACCCAAGATTATGTTTGAGTTTTCTCATCAGCTTTTAATTTTGCCTTGTTCCCTCCCTTGTTTTCAGTTATCTATAGAAATCTTCATTCCACTTCTAATCTGTTGCTCCAAATCTGCTATGTTAGGAAATGAAATAAATAAATGATGCTTTCTAGTCAGGTTGGTCCATTTCCAACAGAGGCAAGTGATGGGACAAGTAAAAACAGCTAGGGATGGATCAATGAGCACAGTACTCATAAGAACAAAGACAATCTATCAATCTTGGTGTGTATTGTTATCCAATTTTACCAGAAATCAGTATACATACATACATATATATATATATATATATGCATATACATACATATACACACACACACAATTATCTCTTCCACATCACAGCTTTCCCCCATCACAGTTTCAATATATCATGGGTCTACATAAGAAATTAAATGGAAATTTGGGGAAAGTTTTGCAGAAACCACAGATGACACAGAGGAAAAAAAATTAGAAACTCAGAAATGCATAAAATATATGCATAGTATTATATCATAACATTAACTTTTAATACCATAGTAATTCTCTAGCACAAAAGGAGGGCCAAAACATTTTAGAGAATGGGCCCATAGCACTCACAGAAAGGATAACTATGTGTGTATGTTTATATGTGTCTGTGTCTGTGTGTGTGTGTGTGTGTGTGTGTGTGTGTGTGTGTATGTGTTCAATCATGCATATTTGGAACCTGTTTGTCCTTACCATTAAAAAAAAAATACTTCAGATCCCTTAGTCCTCCTGAGGCTAAAAACTGAGCTACCTGTGAACTACTGTGGCTGTTCATCTAGCCTATAGTTCTGGGTTGAGCTACTTTCTCTGGAAATACATAGGCCATTTTGCCTCTTAGAAGAAGAGTTAGTTAAGAAATTACATGGCTGGGGCAACTAGGTGGTGCAGTGGATAGAGTACCCGCCCTAGAGTCAGGAGTACTTGAATTCAAATCCAGCCTCAGACACTTAATAATTACCTAGCCATGTGGCCTTGGGCAAGCCACATAACCCCATTGCCTTGGAAAAAAATCTTAACAAAAAAGAAATTATATGGCTGATGGGGCTTATTGGTACATGCATCCCTTTATTAGAAGGCAACTAGATGACACAGTGGATCAAGCCCCCAGATCTAGAGTCAGGAACACCTGAGTTCAAATCTACCTTCATCCACTGACTACTTATGTTATCCTGAACAAGTTATTTAACCTCTATCTATCTCAATTTCCTCACTGTAAAATGGGAATAATTGTAGGGCTTACCTTCCAAGACTGTTGTGACAATCAAATGAGTTAATTATTATAAAAAGCTCAAAAGAGTGCTTGGCACATGGCAAGTATTATTACATGAACTATTCTAATTATTAATATCATCATTATATTGTGTACCTTCACTACTTTGTATGTTTCACTAAACCCTATAATTAGAATTAAGGTGTGTTGGGTTATTTCTATTCATTGAAAACAAAAACTGAATCAATTCAACAGGATTGTCATTTTATCTACAGGAAACAAAAATGCTTCAAGTGACAGAACCTTCAAGAAAAGTTCTATAATGTCTATTCTGACTGTTTAGAGGCTAATTTTCTCATTTCCAGATAGATGATTCCATTCTAAACAAAACAGGAAAACAGATAAGTGAATATCAAATATATGAATTAACAACTAAGTGTTCTTTCTTTTATCTATGAGCTTTACCATACAAAGATATAGTTTGGGATATACTAATTGAACAGATAAAAATTTAAATAGAAAGAAAACTGAGGGTGAAGGATAAAAGAAAGTACCTGGTGGCCTCCTCACTTATCTGGAGATCAATAACCTGTCTGCCTCAGCTGCCTGAAATACCGCTAATCATCTGGAAATAGGCAAAAGTGGTCTCTGTGCAATGGACTTTACTCATCTAAGGGCCCCTTCATTTCAAGTCTGTCTGATTTTACTTTAGATATAGTTATTAAAAAATATTTTTAGATGAGTCAATTGAAAGAAACAGCCTCATGCTGCATTTCTTTTTCAATCTCTTTGTTTAAGGTTTGGGGAAGGTGCTATGGAGTACTTAAACAATAACAAATTTCCCCTCATCTGAGTTCTTCAAGCAAAATCTAGATCGTCAGTTGTTCGGAAGATGTACAGAGACTGCTGAATCTTAAAACTGGAGACACCTGTCAGATCATCTATTCCAATGAATAATATATTCAACAAGTAGTTATCCAGTCCTTATGTGAAAAATCTCCAATGATAGAAAACCCCACAGTCTCCTGAGGCAGTCCAGATTACTTTTGCATAACTCTTAATTGTTAGTAAGGTTTTCTGGGAGCCACGTCCCAATATACTTCTCTGTCAAGTACCCAGAATGGCATCAGGCAATTATAGACACTTAATAAATATTTGTTAAGTTCTTAACTTCAGTTTCCACCCCAATGTTCCTAGATCTTGCCTTCTGAGGCCAAAAATAGGATAAGGCTGTTCTTTATAGCAATGCTGACAGTTCTCATTGCCCCCTCAAGAGTCATCTATTTAGAGCTAAAAATTCATCTAATGCAGGTATCTTATTTTATAGATGAAGAAACTAAGGCTCATGGATGTGAAATGACTTAACCAATGTCACAAGAGCAGATAATGACAGAGCGCAGGCTTGAACCTAAATGTGCTAATTTCTTTATTTCTTTTTTTCTCTTTTTTTCTTTTGGAGGCAAACAGGTTTCATTAACTTGCCCAGACTAGTAAGTGCCTGAGATCAGATTTTTGAAGTCAGGTTCTCTTGAATCCAGGGCCACGGCTTTATCCAATGTGCCACCTAACTGTCCCAAAATTTGCTAATCTCAAGTCAAGTATTTTTTCCATTGTACTATTTAGAAAAGCAGAAAAAAAAATACCATGTGCATTGAAAGGATGTGTTTTCTTTTCTAAATTCTGTAATGCTTCAAAGTGAATTATTATTAATTCTTCCATATATCTACATGGAAATATTATTATAAATGCTACTTATATACAAAGTCAAGGAGAAATTTAAACCTAGAAGATATAAGAACCTATGTGTTAGTAGAAATCAAACTAAATTTTGGGAACTAAATTAGTGCTAGTCCTCAATGGAATGGCACAGAAAATTCAATAGGAATTCTTTCTAAAATTAAAGGTTGAAATGGATGACTTCTAAGGTCCTACAAATGTCCTTACTGTTTTAGTTGGATAATTCTATTGGTTCTGAGTCAACCTAATTATGACAAGACAGAAGGTGTATAGCTTTAGAATTTGATTAACCAATCAACCCTCTACTCCATTTTATAAGTGGGAAAACTGAGACCCAAAAAAATTAGTTGACTTCTCCAATGACAGAGACATTTTTAAATCCAGACTAACTACAAATCCAACACTCTTTCCATTGTGCCAGTACACAAACGATTTGCTAAAACTTATATTGACTTTACCTACAGTATTTTTCTGGCATGATATATTCATATTTTAATATTTTATTTATTTGTTTTTGCAACTACATGCAATGATTGTTTTTATGAATTTTACAAAATTTTGAGTTTTCAAATTTTTCTCACTCCCTCACCTCCTTCCCCCTCCTCTGACAAAAAGCAATCTGATATAAACTCTCTATTTATAGCCATACTAAACAAAGATTGATATTGAACATGTAGTGAGAGAAGAATCAGATCCAAATGGAAGAAAGAAAACATTAGAGAGGGGAAAAAAAGAGAATATATAAGATAACTTTTAAAAATTGAAGACAATAAACATTGTTCATTCAAACTCCACAATTCCTTCTCTGGATGGCATTTTCCATCATAACTCTTAAAACTGTCTTTGATTACTGTACAGCTGAAATGAACAAGTCCATCATGGTTGATTATGAACCCATGTTGTTGTTAATGTATGTAAAGTTCTTCTGGTTCTGTTCATTTCACTCAGCATCAATTCATGCAAGTCTTTCCAGGCCTTTATGAAATCCCTTCCTTCATGATTTCTTATAGAACAGTAGTGTTCCATCACATCCATATACCAGAATTTGTATAACCATTGCAAACTGATAGTCATTCCTTCAATTTCCGATTCTTTGGCATGATATATTCTTTTTTTTAAGATTTTATTTATTTTTGAGTTTTACAATTTTCCCCCCTCATCTTACTTCCTTCCCCCTACCACCCACAGAGGGCAATTTGCCAGTCTTTACATTGTTTCCATGCTGTACATTGATCCAAATTGAATGTGATGAGAGAGAAAGCATATCCTTAAGGAAAAATATAAAGTATAAGAGATAGCAAGGGGGCGGCTAGGTGGCGTAGTGGATAAAGCACCGGCCTTGGAGGCAGGAGTATCTGGGTTCAAATCCGGTCTCAGACAATAATTACCTAGCTGTGTGGCCTTGGGCAAGCCACTTAACCCCATTTGCCTTGCAAAAAAAAATCTAAAAAAAAAAGAGAGAGATAGCAAGATCAGACAATAACATATCAGGTTTTTTTCCTAAATTAAAGGTAAAAGTCTTTGATCTTTGTTCAAACTCTACAGTTGTTTCTCTGGATACAGATGGTATTCTCCACTGCAGATATCTCCAAATTGTCCCTGACTGTTTCACTGATAGAAGGAGCGAGTCCATCAAGGTTGATCATCACCCCCATGTTGCTGTTAGGGTATACAGTGTTTTTCTGGTTCTGATCACCTCACTCAGCATCAGTTCATGCAAATCCCTCCAGGCTTCCCTGAATTCCCATCCTTCCTGATTTCTAATAGAACAATAGTGTTCCATATACATATACCACAGTTTGCTAAGCCATTCCCCAATCGAAGGACATTTACTTGATTTTCAATTCTTCACCACCACAAACAGGACTGCTATGAATATTTTTGTACAAGTGATGTTTTTACTCTTTTTCATCATCTCTTCAGGGTATAGACCCAATAGTGGTATTGCTGGATCAAGGGGTATGCACATTTTTGTTGGCATGATATATTCTTTTTTTTTTTTAGGTTTTTTCAAGGCAAACGGAGTTAAGTGGCTTGCCCAAGGCCACACAGCTAGGTAATTATTAAGTGTCTGAGACCGGATTTGAACCCAGGTACTCCTGACTCCAAGGCCGGTGCTTTACCCACTATGCCACCTAGCCGCCCCTACACCACCTAGCTGCCCCGGCATGATATATTCTTAAAGAAGTTATGGGACAAGAAGGGATCCAGTCTTAGGAGCTCTCTGATAAAATTCATCAGCTAAGGACTCTAAACTTTCGAGAGACAGAACCCACAAAGGGACCCAGTGAGGCAGTTATCCTACTCAAAGTAACCTGGAAAAGAGCAGAAAGGCTCTGCTCCCCGGGATCGGAGAGGTGGCCTGCCAGAGGGGTGGCCTGCCAGAGGGGTGACCCGCCAGAGCCAAAGAACTTCAGCCTCCTGGAGGCAGCCCCAAGGCACTGGGAGTCTCAGCTCACAGCAGCGGGGGAGTCTCCTGAGCTGCACCCTGAGGAGCACCAGGCACAAAGTGGGGGAACAGTGGGGGACCTCTGCCAGAGCTAGCACGTGGAGCCCAGCCCTCAGGGCACACAGCCAGCAGCATGGTCTTTCCCCAGCCCTGATCCAGGAAACAGAAGCAGGCAGAGCCAGTAAGCAGGAGCCCCCAGGGCATGAGGCCATTGAGCTGAGGGAGGGGAGTAAAGAAAGACTGCAGAGCTCTGTCCTCTGCCTCTGGAACAGGACTCTGGGGCTTTGACCACATTCAGATCCTGATAGCAGTCTAGGCCCCCCCATAGAACAGCAAGGCCCCTCCCACCTCAGCCCCATGACAGAGGGAGGTGCTTATGGTCATTCACAGACCAGGAGGGAGGACAGAGCCTCACACACTGAGACCCTTGTGGGAGTGTCCCAAAAGCTCAGGAAGCACCCCCAAACCAGGCCCAGGCTGGGAAAATGAGCAAGCAAAGAAACAAAAGGAAGACTATTGAGAAATATTTTGGAAATGAGCCCAAGAAGGATCAAAATACTCAGTCTGAAGATGAGGAATCACAAGCTCCTACATCTAAAGACTCCAAGAAAAACAGAAATTGGGCTCAGGCTATGACAGAGCTCAAAAAAGACTTTGAAAATCAAATGAGGGAGTTGGGAGAAAAACTGGGGGAAGAAAAACTGGGAAAAGAAAGGAGAGAGATGCAGGAAAAACATGAAAATGAAGTCAGCAGCTTAGTCAAGGAAATCCAATATAATGCTGAAGAAAATAGCATGCTAAAAAACAGCTTAGGTCAAATGGATAAAACAGTTCAAAAAGTTATTGAGGAGAAGAATGCTTTAAAAAGCAAAATTGGCCAGATGGAAAAAGAGATAAGAAAACTCTCTGAGGAGAATAAATCCTTCAGACAAAGAATAGAATTCAGGGAGATTGATGAATTTACCAGAAATCAGGAATCAATACTTCAAAACCAAAAAAAATGAAAAATTAGAAGAAAATGTGAAATACCTCATTGAAAAAACAACTGATATGGTAAACAGACTTAGGAAAGATAATTTTAAAATTATTGGAATACCTGAAAGTCATGATCAGGAAAAGAGCCTTGACATCATTTTCAAAGAATTCCTACAGGAAAATTGCCCTGATATTCTAGAAGCAGAGGGCAAAATAGAAATGGAGAGAATCCACCGATCCCCCCAAGAAAGAGATCCCAAAAAACCAACCCCTAGGAATATTATAGCCAAGTTCCAGAACTCCCAAGTCAAAGAGAAAATACTACAAGCAGCCAGAAGGACACAGTTCAAATATCGTGGAGCTGCAGTCAGGATCACACAGGACTTAGCAGCAGCTACAATGAAGCTCATAGGGCTTGGAATACAATATACCAGAAGACAAAAGAGCTTAGAATGCAGCCAAGAATGAACTACCCAGCAAGGCTGAATGTCCTCTTCCAGGGAAAAAGATGGACTTTCAATGAACCAGGGGAATTTCAAATGTTCCTTTTGGAATGACCAGAGCTGAACAGAAGGTTTGATCTTCAGATACAGGACTCAGGTGAAGCATGGAGATTGGAGGAGAGGGGGGGAAATATGAGGGACTTAATGAGGATGAACTGCATGTATTCCTACATAGAAAAATGACACTGATAATACTCATATGAACCTTCTCAGTTAATAGAGCAGGTAGAGAGAGCTTTTAGAGTTGAAGCACAGGAGAAAGCTGAATTCGAAGATAAAATATGGTGTAAAAATGGAGTCAATAGAAAAAAAGGGAAATGGAATGGGAGAAAGAAAAAGGAGAGGGGGAATAGTCCAAGATATTTCACATAAGATTTTTTTTTATTACAATGAGCTATTGCAATGATTATGGAAGTGGGGAGGCAAGAGGGAATGAGGGAACCTTTGCTCTCATCAGAGATGGCTAGGAGAGGAAACAGCAAATATACTCAATGGGGTATAGACATCTGGAGTAAGAAGGAGTGGGGAGCAGGGGGAAGGGGTGGGGATGTGAATAAAGGAGGAGAGGATGGACCATGGGGGGAGAGTGGCCAGATATAACACATTTTCTTTCTTACTTCTTGCAAGGGGCTGGGATTGGAAGGCCTGCCCAGGACCACAGGGCCAGGTGGATTCTGGGCCTAAGGGGTGGTATGGGGGCTCAGAGCTTCTTGGCCCCAGGACCAGGGATTTGTCTGCTGAGCCACTCAGCGACCCTACAGCAGAGTCAGAGTGAGTGAAAGGAGAGAGAAAATAGAGTACATGGTAGTGGAGAAATAAGAAAGGAGGGAGTTGCGATCAGCAATGGCAATGGTGGAAAAATATGGAAATAACTTTTGTGATGGACTTATCATAAAGAATGAGATCCACCCATGACAGAGTTGTTGGTGTTGGAACAAAGACTCAAGCACATTTTTGTTATTATTATTTGGGGGAGGGTACAGGGCAAGTGGGGCTGGATGGCCTGCCTGGGGCCACACAGAGGGGTGATCTTTGGATGTCTGGGGCCGGATTTGGACCCAGGTGCTCCTGACTCAAGGGCCAATCCTCTGTCTGCCACCCAGCCACCCCTACTATTATTACTATTTTATTTTATTTTGGGTCTTTTTTTTTTTTTTGGTTTTTGCAGGGCAGTGGAGATCGGGTGGCTGGCATGTCACACGGCTGGGTGATTGTTGGATTTACGAGGCTGGATATGGACTCGGGTGCTCATGGCTCCAGGGCTTGTGCTTCGTCCATTGCGCCACCTGGCCATACCTACAATTATTACTATTATTTTTTTATTTTAATTATTTTCTCTCCCCTTTACTTTTTTCACCCAAGAAAGTCTATCTATATTCATGGGGGAGGAGGGGTATTTTGTTTACTTGTAAACAAGAATATTTTATTAATGTAAAAAAACATTTGTATAAAATGAGAATAAAAAATAAATAAAAAAAAAAGAAGTTATGCTAGTTCTTAAACTCTGTAGATGGGTTCTGAGTCGATCTTATCTCCAAATACTACAGGCTTCAAATTATTGTCAACTTCTATAGGCTGAAGTACGGTCTCTCTTTTCTGAATTCTTGCTGCATCAGTAACATATAACTAGCAGTTCTACTGGGCAATACTCACTACTTCCTTTGTCTAGACATTCATTCACCATCTATTTATTTAATAATTTGCAGATTCTACTCTTTTTTCTTTTTTTTAAAAATCAGGTCAATGTTTGGTTTTCTTCAATCCTTCTCTTCTCTTCAGTATTCCCAAGAATGATTTAGAAAGTCAGTTCTTCCAGTATCTTGGATTGAAGTTTATCAAACCTTGGTGATCTGCTCTCAAAGTGCTCTCTCACTATATCCTTACTTATCTTGAGTTTCATCTTATTACTAGCCATCTACACTGTCTTTTCCAATCCAAATATTATTCTCCTTAGAGAAAAATCAAATTTTTTTTAAATTACCAAATAGGTTATCAATTTATGGAAAGTAGAAGAGAAAAAAAGAACCTGAATAATCCAGAAACTGCCCTTCTGAAAAATCAATAGCTGATTATAGAAAAGAGAAATAAGCCAGATGTAATTTCTTGGAGAACTGGCACAAAGTAGGTGTGAAAATGAAACTGTGAAAATAGAACCTACCTTAGACTAAGGATGCCTGCAATTATGTTACATTCAAATAATGAATAATAGCTGTAATAATAACAGGGAGTTGTAACAATAAAGTTACATATACATAGAAGAGAATACACTACAATTCTATGTAGTACAATTTGAAGCAGACACTATTCAGAGTGGTTAAATTACTTGCCAGTGGCCAAGGGCTACTAAGGATCCACAAGCACAACTCTAATCTACTCATCCCATATCACCTCACTGAAGAGGTAAAGAGACAACTTTATTAATGCCAGCAATTTGACAATCAAGAAGTAATCAAATGACTTGCTGCATTAGGAAAACATTCACTTATAATAGAATCTCATTCTCAAAGTCCTAAAGAATACTTACTGGCTAATAAATGATTCCAAATCAAATTAATGTGATCAAGTTATTTGTAATGGCAGGAAGAGGAATGAAAAATCTAAAATAATAGAAAAAGTGCTTCAAAGTAATCTCCTATACTCATAATAAAATGCTAATATGGCCCAATCTCCTACAGTTGCCTATCTTAGACAAAAGAAATCTTCATTAAAACTAGTAGATCGGGGGAAGCTAGGTGGCACAGTAGATAAAGTACCGACACTGTGTCAGGAGGACCTGAGTTTAAATCCAGCCTCAGACACTTAATAACTGCCTAGCTGTGTGATCTTGGGCAAGTCACTTAGCCCCATTGCCTTAAATAAAATTTAAAAAAAACACCTAGCAAATGACCTAGAGGGAGGCTTCCTTGTAGAAAAGGAGCCAAGGAGAAAGAAAAATAGGAGAGAAATTTCAAACCATGGAAAATGGAAAAATCTGCTTTCAGATGCTAAAACAATATAAATAAAGTAACTGAGCAGGATTGACACAAAATAAAATTCCCTACCTCTCTCTCTCTAATATATTATATGGGGAAGGGGTGGGAAGGGGGGGTAGCATTCTCACCTGAAGTTTTGTATTAAAATAACAAGAGGCAAATTTTGTCACTGTTTTTTTTAGACATATAAGAATTAACTTGAGGAATATGCCTACCTCCAAAGAAATACACACAACTGATACAATCAGAGTGAGTTTTCCTGTGCAGCAGAGAATTCTCCATTACTTGATTTTACCCCAGAAATTTCTCCAATACACACACACACACACACACACACACACACACACACACAGAGTACTGAATGCTGATAAAGTTAATTTTTAAAATATTTGTCAATGCAACAGGTAAACAGAGGGAAGAGCAACTGTTAGAAATTTAACAATCAACTTTAAAAATCTGGAATACACATTCTAAATTCAATTTCTAATCTAGGATCTAGGTTACAAAAAGATAAGAGAGATATATCTAAATAGTTTTATCATAGCAAGTTATAATGGCAATTTCACCCCCCCCCAAAAAAAAACATGTTCCCTGCAACACGCAGCAGAGGAAATCATTAATTCAAAAAGATATGTTACTATGTAGAGACATATAAACATGCATGGGGGACATTAACAAGTACTTATAACAAAAATATAACATAAAAAGTTCAAACACTTAACCTTTCAGGGTTTCCAAATCAATCCTCTAAGATGATAAATTAGAGAGAAGTTGTCTATTGGCACCAGGGGTAGCAATTTCCATACTATGAGTTCTCTATCTCACTGAAGTAACAAATCCAGGGAGTGTGTGTGTGTGTGTGTGTGTGTGTGTGTGTGTGTGTGTATGCACATATCTCTATGTGTCTCTTTATCTCTAAAATTATGCTAACCATGTTAACTGGAGTTACATCCAACATGGCCACAGGTTCTCTGATGCCCAGTTCCTATGTTTTTAAAATGAAGGGCTCACACAAAATAATATCTAAGTTCCCTTTAGCTTTAATTTTTTATTATCAAGGATCAAATGCCATTACCCACAAGAGGTCACCACCTGACTGTATGAAACACCAACCAGAGTTAGCCTGAGGTTTAAAATCCATTTTTTTGTAATAATAATAATAATATCCCCATTTCTCAAACTCTAGACTGTGAGGTCAAAGATTGCAAACATTAGGAAGGCTGTGCAACTCAGCTCCAGGAAAACAAGTAAGGTTAAGAGCTACAGGCATTGATAAAGGATTTACACACAGTAACCTGGCTCCTGGGCCTGCCCTTGCCCCCAAACTTGTCCTTGGAGTAGCAAGAAAGGATGGGAACATAATCCCATGACAACTCCAAGAAGAAGGAAAAAAAGCTCTTCCATTCTGGGCTGCCCCTCTCTCCAATCCAAAAAACACAGAAGCTAGAAAAAATGCAAAAGGATAATGGGGGAACTAAAAGCAAATAACGACACATTCTTTTCAGAATATAAAGAAACATGGGATTGGGAAGAAGAATGGGGTCTTCTAGTATGGATGCCTGAACATCATGAACATATCTGGACACTAATCAGGGACAGAATGGGCCTAAGATTTGCAGGTTGGCAGACCAAGGAGGGGAGAATGATGGATGGTCAAAGGGAACAGAAATATAGCTGGGTCTGCTTATGGCAAGGCCTCTCTCCAGCTCCTGTCTGTGTAGCCTACACATTGAAATTTTAGGAAGTCCTCACATAGAACTGATTCACTAAATGCTCCTTCTTAACTCCTCTCTGCCCTTAGCAAATTTCCAACCTAGAGTAGTCTAAGTGTGGAGGGCTAATAAGTAGGAAGAATAAAGACAGTCTAAGGATCCCTTTGGGGGATGAATCTTTGCTAGTTAAAGGTGAGGAGAAAGAGAAAGGGAAAGGAATAAATGCTTATTAAATCACTATTACTATGTGTCAGACACAATGCTAAGCATTTCACATCCCTGGAAGGTAGGTATTATTACCTCCATGTTAAAATTGAGGAAACCAAGGCAGAAAGAAATTAAGTGACTTGCCCAAGGTCCCAATTGTTGTATCTATGGCTGCATTTGAATTCACTTCTTCCTGACACTACCAAGCTGCCACAAAGGGTCCTTTTTCTGCAGGGTCTGGAGAGTAACAAAAATTGCCTCCAGGAATTCCTAAATTTAGTTAAATTTGGACAACCTCCATCATTATCTCAAGATCTTCCATTTCACCAACCTGGTCAAAGTAGTCATTGAGCAATGGAATCCATCTGTGGTTCCAACTGACATCATTGAACCAGGTCCTAGATCCCTTGGAGTGTGAGCTGGCAAGATCCCACCTTGCAAAGATCTGTTTTAATGTAGTTTTGGACTTCCTGCTCTTTCAAAGGAAGAAATTTTCTTTGAAACTATTCTGTTGCCTTTGTACCTTTTGTCCTTTCATCTATTCCTTAGAAGTGTGTTACTTCTGAATGCTTGAGCTCAATTTGCTTGGTTTCTGTAAGTCCTCATAATGTAGCTTCTCCAGCAGTTGAAACTCTTATGATATCTCATCTTTATGAAGAGATTTCTCAAAGTGAATAGTCACCATCTCTAGTTTCTCTCTAGTTTTCTTAATGTTTCAGTCTACTTGGTCAGGCCACTGGTTCCCATCTCAATAAGGGACCAGTGCATGAAATCCTTATATTCTAAAGAGTGAGGATGTGCAAATAGAAGTGGAGCTCTTTTTCCTTGCAAAATTGTTAGTTCTTGAGGACCAACCTCTTCTTCATCATCTGGCTAGTCATAAGGCCTAGGGAATGTCATAGGTATAGGAAATGAGGTTAGCAGAAAGAACTCTTCAGAGTTTTCTGGGCAGCTAGCTCCCTTGAAAATTCCAAAATGCTTTTCCCTAAAGGTCTCCCTCAATCATCCACAATTATGAGAGCCCTCCTCCAACAGTTCACAGGACACACACACATACAGCTGCTTTCTACATAAGGGGAGGTTATCTGTCTTCACTTTAGCAATCTCTGCTACAGTCCTGGTTCCAATGTTCCCAAAGCTTTTGTCCTTCTATATGAAGACCTGTCCCTCCTGATTTTCCATATTTCTCAAACTTTTCTACCTCCTCATCAGTGATGTCAAGAAAGAGACTGCCTACAACAAAATAGTGACACAGAATCAAAGACTGGCTTCTGGAAATTCTTCAGAATTCTTTGGGCATCCAAAGGGCAATAAAAATGTGCATACCCTTTGATCCAGCAACATCACTAATGGGGTCTGTTTACCAAAGAGAACATGAAAAAGGATAAAAATCGCACATGTACAAAAATATTCATAACATTTCTTTTTGTAGTGTCAAAGAACTGGAAATTGAGGAGATGCTCATCAATTGAGGAATGGCTAAACAAATTGTGGCACATGTATGTGATGGAACACAATTGTCCTATAAGAAATCATGAGGGATGGGATTTCAGAAAAACCTGGGAAGACTTGTATGAATTGATGCTGAGTGAAATGAGCAAAAACTGGAAAAATATTATACACATTAAGAAGAATATGGGGTGATGATCAACCATGACAGACTTGTTCATTTTATCAATACAATAATCAAAACAATTTTTAAAAACTTGTGATGGAAAATACTATCCATATCCAGAGAAGAAACCGTGGAGTTTAAATGAAGAATAAAGCTTATTATCTTCAATTTTTTAAAGTTGTTTTATGAATTATGTCTTTTTTCTCTTTCTTTCTTCCATTTGGATCTGATTCTTCTATTACAAATGCTCAATGTCAACCTATGTTTAGAATGGTTATAAATGTAGAGCCTGTTTCAAATTACTTTCTGACAGGGAAAGGGGGCAAGGAAGGGAGAGAGGGAGAAAACTTGTAAAAGGTTGCATAAAAAAAAAGATTGGTAAAAACTATTATTGCATGTAGTTGGAAAAACAAATAAATAAAATATTTTTTTTAAAAAAGAATTCTTTGGCAATCTCCATCATGCCCTCCTTCCTCAGGAAATTCATAATTGGGAAATCTCATCCTGGAAGGTTATACCTGCCTCATCAGTTTGAATCATATTGTTCAAGTGATCAGATTAAATCATATTTCATCAATGCCCTCTTGGACCCTTTGCTTGAAAGGCAAGCTCATTTGGACCTCTTTAGATTTTTCCATAAGGACTTCATCATTATGTGGGGTATCTTCCCTGCCCTTTCTTTTGTATGTTGTATTCTATTAGATTGTAAATTCCTGGAGGGCAGGACTAGGGTTGGTTGTTTTTTATGACTTTGTTTTTTCTATCTGTATTTGTATTCCCAGCACTTAGCATAATGTCTTGCACATTGTAGGAGCTTAATAAATACTGAGTGACTACTGATCTATCAAGCCAATAAGCATTTACTACTAAGCACCTTCTTTTACTAAGGACAGGGGATTTAGAAAGGTAGAAAACAGTCTCTGTCCTCAAGGATCTCACCACCTAGTCAGGCCTTCATTTTGGTTGCTGGCCTATGACCAATTTGCAGATAACACTGGTGGCAATAACCTTTATACTTAATTTGAGTATTTATAACAAACAAAATAACTTATATTCACTCAAAAGTCCATTCCTAAAATAATATTGTGGATATTGCATTCAGTGTTTGCTTCATTCTGATCATTTAGCTCTTTATTATTTTATGCACATCTATCCATGTTTTTCTAAAATTATTGTGTTCATCAATTTATTGTAACGCAATAGCATTCCATCACTTTCATATGCCACAACTCATTCAGTCATTCCCTAATTGACAGGCATCCCTGCAATTTCCAATTTTTTGACACCATTGAGAGCTGCTTAAATATTTTAGAATATGTAGGTTCTTTTCACTTAATTCTTGTGCCTTTCCTCTTTTAATTATTTCTTATTTATCCTAAATATAATAGTATTTATGTGTGTTTACATATTATCTCCCCCATTAGATTGTAAACTTTTTAAGGATTGAAACTGTCCTTTGCTTTTTTTTTTTGTATTTCCAGACCTGGTACAAGTTAGAGCAAAATAAATTTTTATTGATTGATTTAATATGATTCAGTTTATCCAATTTAAGACTGTTTTTGCATTTTCCCACCCAGAGGCAAAACTATCTCTCTCCCAAGAACAGGTAACTTCTGGACAAATCACTTAAACCTCTAGATGAGCCCGGGAAACTCTCTGGGACAAAGTTCAGAGCAATTACCTGTCTACTAGGATTGAGGGAGTTTCCTAACCTGGAGTCCAGACCAAAACAAAGCATACATTCAACCATTTCTTTCAATCAGAATACATTTTAATAGAAGTTACAGTCATGCTTGGGGAAGGAGAGGAGAAGGAAGAGGTAAGGGTGGGGTAAAAAGAGGACTGAACCTTAAAGATAATCTAGTCTAGCTTCTTCTTTTACAAAGGGAAGGGAGGAAAATGATTTTTTTAGGATCCTACAAGCTAGCAAATGAGTGCAGTCAAGATAGGAATTCAGATCTTTACTCTAGTCCTGATACCTTGACTTCCTAACCAATTTCCAAAACTCTCACTGATCATAAGCCATCTTTTACCTCAACAATTCAATGAGATAAGGTTTATAAAATGCTAAACAAACCTCAAAATCCAATAAAATATCTGCCATTATTGTTAGACATTTAGATACCTTCCTTCATCAATTCTTTCACTTTTATTACTAAAAATTGCAATAACACCCCTGAAGTCATATTTGACTTTTCCCTTTTTTTTTGCTACATATCACCAAATCTTGCCTCCATTTCTTAGATTCCCCACTCCATTTTCCTGTCCCCTACATTACAGTATACATAGGAGTTAACTTCATTCTTATCTAGAAAGTTTGTGCCCCAAAGTATCACATTATCAGCAAAAATTGTATTAATTTAATATGTTTTAGTTAAGTTTGTATTTGTCTCATTTTATGTGCATTTCTCTAAGCTCCTTAAGGAGAAAAATAATTTATTTCCTCTTGCCTTCTCTATGACAATAAAACAGGTTTCAATATCACTGTAATACTAGAATGCAGTTTATTGGGCTCCATGTAGGGAAGGAGGGAAGGTAAGAGAAAAGAGAGAAGGAAAAATAGAGATAAAGAAGGGAAAAGGAGGAAGAGAAAGAGAGGAAAAAAAGTAAAGGAGAAGGAAGGAAGGAAGGAAGGAAGGAAGGAAGGAAGGAAGGAAGGAAGGAAGGAGGAAAAGAGATTTGGGAACACATTTTGTCCTAGGTCAATTCAGAGAGCAATTGATTCAGTTTCCAATGACAGTTTATATGAAGCTAGTGAAATTTAGGTCTTCCACTGTGAGTTCTCATGAGAGATCTTATGTTTCCCTGGAGCTCCTTGCAGCTTACATCATCCCCCTTTTTCCATATCTCTGTTCCATAAAAAAGATGCTCATTTCTCACAGTAGGAGTTTGTAGCTTACAGGAAGTTCAGATGGGCCCTCTTGCTGGGAAGCAATGTAAACAGATACCAGGAAGCTTAGCTTACAATTAGCACAGTTTTTAAAAAATTATACAACACAGCTGAATGAGTGTGACTAGCATTTATTAGGTGCCCACAAATCCTCAAACAACCTCCACTTTCAGATGCTGAAAGGCAAATATATTCTATTTTTTGAATGACCATGTCCTCAAGTAAAATAAGAGTTTGGAAAGCAGGAAAGAATTTGGAAGTTAAACCCTTCCCAGAAAGTATAGCATTTCCTTTCTAATTGGCTTGATCCACTCAAATGCTTGACCTACCAGTCTTAACAGTGATAAAAATCCCTTTCTGGCTCTCTAGGAAATCTACATTTCTATTAGCCAAGAAAACAAAGAAAATCTTCCTCCTTTAATTTCACTGAGAAATATGTTTAACAACAACAAAGATTCTATTTGGTATTTAAACTGTCAAAAATACCATCAAGCAAAACATAAGATCAAGTCTTATGGTCAAGTTAAGAATCATAGTGATGCTGGAAATTCTGTCTCATCCCATTTGCCCCCAAATTATTGCTCCTATCTTCCTTTCTGCCCACCCCCAGAGGCTTCATATCTTTTTTCTGGGTTGTTTCATTATATTTGTGTCATAATTATTAAGGAGTATATAACAATATTTCACATTTATGTAGTCTTTTAGGTATGCAAAACTCTCCCTCACAAGAACCTTGTGAGGTAGATGGCAAGAATATTATTTATATCCATTTTATAGATGAGAAAAGTGATACATTGAGATTTTGATTTTCCTGTGATCATAGTTTCTGAGGCAGAATTTAAGCCCAGATTCCTGATTCCAAGTGTAACATTCTTTTTTTACACTGTTAAAGGTTCTATTTATTGCTGTGTTAATGAAAAATATTCACTTTTTCATGTGAAAATATTCTATCTAAAGTCAGATGTAATACAAAAATACTATCAATCAGAAGGGTTGCTAACATCTCTAAATCCTTGAGAAGGAAGAAAAGCTTAGTAAAAACAACATAAATAAATAGAGTTGACAATGGGATCCTTGAAGTTCTAGATCTATGATCCTATGGAAAGTAAATATGAATATTTATTACTGTGGGACAGTGTAGTAACAGTGAAAAGATCAGCAGTCAGTGACTGTGAGTCACAATCTTAGGTCAACTCCTCAGCTCTATCTTTAACAAATTATAGCTTTTTTTAGCGCTCTTTAATGCCAATTGCCTCATCTATAAACTGATTTGCTTGGACTAAAATTATAAAGGTCCTTTTCAAGATTTTAGGATTCTTTTTAAAATGTGAGAACTATTGTGGAAGATATGGGAATGACCATTGTACAGTTTAGTGTAAATAGCCCATGTTTCCTTTATTCTAGTCTTAAGGACAAAAGGTAGATGATTTTCCAACTAGAGGTGCTTTGGAATCTAATCTCTTCATTTCATTGATGAGGAAATCAAGGTCTAGAAGGAGTCAGAATTCTACATCTAGATTTAATTTCATAAAACCTAACTGCCTTCTCCAATGACATCATTGCGTCTATACCATTGGGCAAGCTACAATCTTTTTGCCAACTTCCCATACTAGAGTTTATATTTTAAGTAATTTTCTATTAAGTATATATCAAATTACCTTTCTATATCCATCAAGATTCTTCTCAAATCTCAATTTCTCCATGGAACTTTCCATGAATACACTAAGTGTAATTCCCCTCCCCCAAAGAAAATATAAGAAGGAAACAAATCCTCTGTAATGTTGAGGTTTGAAATTTCTATAGGTGTGGGTTCTAGTTTCAAATCATCAGAAACAATTTTACTAGAACAGCAAAACACCCTGTTTTAAGAAATCATTTTGCTGGTTAAATTTCGAGAAAGTAGACACTGATGACTACAGTACTACAAATAGAAAGTTCTCAACTAATGACAGTTAAAACGTATGGTGGGTATAACAATGTCTTGTGTTCCAGGACTTCAGAAGTTATTTCTGCATACAGTTTAGGAATATTTCTTAAATATAAGATAAAAATCCAAAGTTGATGCCCATTGGTTGGGGACTAGATAGTAAAATTATGGTATAAGAATGAGTTAGCCCTTGATTGTACTATAAAAAAAGATGACTAAGTATTCAGAGATACATGGGAAATCTTTTAAGAATTCATGGAGAACCAGATTAACAGAATATACCATAACTAAAAAACAAATGAAATTATTGCTAAAAAATGATACAAATCTGAGATTAATTGTGAGCAATTTCTTTATTTGAGAACAGATGATGATACCATCTGTCTGGAAGTGAAAAGGGATAAATGATAAGGTCAACAGGTCAATTGGTTTTGCTATTTTTGTTTGTTAAAATAGGGAGGGGAAGAAGGAAAAGAAATAGCTTAGAAATGGCTAAGGTGTCAAAACATAGACATCATTAAAGCTTCATTTAAAAATATAATAATGCTCTCTGATTCACTATCTCAGGCTGATACTTTTTAATCAGCATAATAGGAACTCATTAATGACTATTAAAGGGCACTTTTTTCCAGATACAATCTTCCAGGACTATTAACTTTGATATCATTTGCTTAAAGATAATATTTAATAGAATTAACATAAAATCTCCCCTTTTTTGCCTCTCTTTAGTGACAGGGGAAAGCAGATGATCCTAATTAGTTAATTGTCTACAGTGGAAAACATGGAATAAAGTCCACATAGCAAAAATGAAGCTTCCTGAACTTAAATTAATTATATCTTTCTTCTTACTACAATCTTAGTTTGTTATATTCAATCTTTGCAGTGGTGTCTTATTCTTCCTGACCCTATTTGGGGTTTTCTTGGCAAAGATTCTGGAGTAGTTTGCCATTTTCTTCTCCAGCTCATTTTACAGATGAGAAATGGAATCAGACAGGGTTAAGTGACTTACCCAGAGTAACACAGCTAAGTAAGTTTAAGTAAGATATGAGTTCACAAAGATAGGTCACCCTGACTCCAAGGTCTAAAATAAATAATAATTTTTTTTAAAACCAGATGGCTCCTCTAACAGTCCTATTCTTTGGTTATTTTCTTAGTTTCTTAGAGACATAGTAACTTGTTTCCCTCATTTACCCGCCTATTTTCCATCTCCCTGTGGTCACTTCAAATTTATCCACATCTAATTCTTGCCTAGGCAATAAAATTCAGCACATTCTCCTTTCATTTCTTAAATATGCTCATGAAATGGCAATTTTCATTATAAAGAGTATGAGTCGGAAAATGAAGGGGCATCATTGACTCAAATTTTAATAATAATAATAATAATAATAATACCTTGCATCATTTTAGCATTTATGACAAAAGCAAAATGATGCAGGGGAAGGAGTGTTACAATTGACATTGGAGGACCTGAGTTGACTCAAGAAAAATTTTTTTTGTGGTCCTTAAACAATATGGGACCGGAAGTGGGGCTCCAAAATACAATTGAGAGGGGCGGCTAGATGGAGTCAGGAGTACCTGAGTTCAAATTCAGCCTCAGACATTTAATAATTATCTAGCTGTGTGGCCTTGGGCAAATCACTTAACCCCATTTGCCTTACAAAAACTTAAAAAAAAAGAAAGAAAAGAAAAAATACAACTGGGAAATGTTTTGTCCATATTTGAAAAATATGTATGCAATGCCTGCCCCACCCCCAAAAAGGAGAAATTTTGGTCTATCTTACTGACTGGAGAATACTTAGTCCAGGGTGATTAAAATGGTTTTTATTAAGGTATCTTAACAAAATGGCACACCTCTCTCATAGTGGGAGACAGGGACAGAGAAATCCCAACATACAAACTCTTTTATGCCCTTTGAAACAACATACAAATTCTTTTATGCCCCTTCATGCCAACCATAGGCTGGGGTCACAAATCTAATTGATACTTTGGTTCCTATATATTTCCCAACCCTGCTCATTATACTAATGAGCAAGAACAGATAGATCTCTTTAAGCATTTGCAAAGGAGAAGGTCAAGACTAGGTTATTCTAATCTAGTTTGTCATTTTTGGAATGGGATTAGGAGAACTCTCCCAGTTTTGTGACTGGGGCCATTCCCCCCCCCTTTGTAATGGATTTCAAAGGGACCTCCCTCCACACCCTGCAAAGACCAACAACACCCTTCATTCCTCATACTTACTAACCTGAATGGAAAGAGTATTTGATTTGAAAATTGAGGATTGGGTTTAAATCCCGGTTTTGCCATTTCTGGATCTCAGATATATAAAACAGAGGACATTGGGCTGTATGGCCTCCAGGATCCAGGATCCCTTTCAGATTTAAACTCCTACTTTAGCTTGAGCTAGAAAAACAATCAACTAATCAACCTCCTCCCCTTTCTTCCTGTCTCAAAATTCTCTCTATGTATTCCTTTATTCAAGAACAGCCTGAGGATTTAGTCTGAAACCTAAGACTGAGGCAATCATACTGGCCAAAGAGAGTACCACTTTTTATAATACACTGTCTCCCTACCCCCACCCCCAACAACTGTTCATTTCTCCCTGAAATGGGTCAATGAAAGTAGACTGAATGTGGTAGCCAGTAGTTAGAATAAAGTTGAGCACTAGGTGGCGCCATAGAGCCTAGAGTCTGGACCTGGGGTCAGAAGCTGGAGGGGAAAAAAAGGCAGCAACAATCCTCAAATCCCCAAACAGTTCCCATTTCATAATTAGCATGCCATTCATAAGGAATGCCTTCCAGATAACAACTCTGTGATGCAGATGGTACAAATATGATTACATTTTACAGATGAAGAAACTGAGGCTTCAAGGTGCTAAATGATTTGCCCATCTATGACCAAGAATGACTTTTGAACATAGATCACCACTCCAAATAACGCACTATATTGTTTTATCATTTTTTTGGTTGTATCCAAATCTTTGTGATCCCATTTGGTGTTTTCTTGGCAAAGATACTGGACTTGGTTTTCCATTTCCTTCTCCAGCTCATTTTACAGATGCAGAAACTGAGGCAAACAGGATTAAATGATTTGCTCAAGGTCATACAGCTAGTTCAGTGTCTGAGGCCAGATTTGAACTCATGAAGGTGAGTTTTCTTGACTGCAAGATTGACATTCTATCCACTGGGTCAACTAGCTGCCCCTCCTCTATATGCTCACTGAAGCCTCAAATATCTTCCCTTCCCTTTCTATGATGATCTAAATCCTTCCCATCCTCAAAATTTGGCCCTGATTTACAGTTGACTAGTAGACCAAATCATCAATGGAAAATTTCAAGGGACTTTTGTTTATCATTCTTCCCTACTCCACCCAAGTCCTGCTCTCTCAGTTTCCCTCTATCTCAGTCAATGGTTACTCCTTAACATAAGAATCATCTACTCAAATTGGTAAACTAACAACCTAACCTTTCTCTAGTGGTGTAGTTCCTCTTCCAGTAAAACCCAATTAAAAATCCATCTCTTCCAGAAGGCTCCCCACTTCAAATTTCATTAAACCAGGAGTAGGGAATATCTGATAGAAGAGTATATAAAACTGTGAAATCATTTGATCTACTGCTGGCAAGGCACAGGCAAGACCTGAAATTCAATAAATCTAGGAGCTTTTTTAGGAGTGATTTAATTAAAAGTCTGACCAAATATAGCAGGCTAACTTTTAAATTTTGGTCCTTGGCAGGAAAAAAAAGGTGTTCCACCCCTACATTAGACCATCCCATTATATTCAATCCAGTAGAATCCCATAGAACAATGTAACATTGATTTTTAAACTTAATAATGCTTAATCAAGGAGTAATCAAGATTTAATTTTGTACTTTCTTAGAGAACAAAAAGAACAGAAAGGCAAGAAGATAGTTCACTGTAGAGGAAAAGATAAGAGTTTATGGGGATGAGGGTATATAAACGGAATACTGTCACATTCTATAAAAAATTCCATTATGCTTTCCCCATTACCTAGTTGGTCCCTTTTGAGTTTTTTTTAAATTTCATTTTCTTCTATCTTTAAAATTTCCATTAAAAAATAATAGGAATACTAAAGAAAGGCTCTATATATGTCTGGATGCCTGGATACACTACAAATAACCAAAGTACTATAGTATTTATATCAGCTGCCAGGCTTTATGGAAGAGCTAACTCCCAGTGCCTCAGGGAGCAGGTGTGCCAACCAGTTATGAGGCATTCTTGTTTTGGAACAGCCTTAGAATCTCAGATACTAATATGAGTAGATGGAAGGTTTCCAGGGAAGAAATTAAAAGCATTTCATCTGACACTTAAAGGTTAGATTTCCAGTAATACAAAGCTTGGGTACCAAAGGACTACCTCACTGGGGAAGAAACTGCTACCTTTTTCTATCAAACTGAGTTACTGAAATAAAACTAAAGCACTGAGCTCTCTGGCCAAAGTCTTCAAACAACATGAATGCCACTCTACTTTGCTTGCTAATTTCAAATATTTACTCAAGGAAATGAATCCTGTCTTCAGAGCTTCCAAGGTAGCAATTTTTGTTTCCTGTTTTGGCCATGGTGGATGGGAAGGCATGCCCTGAAATTGGTTACCAGGGATTTATTAAAGTATTTATTATGTGACTAACACTGGGGACCCCAAGAAAAAAGCAAAAACAGAATATTCAAACAATAGTATTCAAACAAAATATAAAATACTATATAAGTAGGTATATACAAGATAATCATATAGGAAAAGGAACTAAGAACTAGGGATGGGGAGACTGGGAAGGCAAAAAAGGATACCCAAAGAGTGAGCTGAGTCTTGAATAAAGCAAAGTATTCTAAGGAAGCATTTGAGACATGAGGGATGGTCAATGCATAGGCACAGTGAGGAAATGAGAGTATTCTGTGTGAGGATCTCCAATAAATCAATAGTCAAATAATATTAATAAACAAATCAGAAAGAAAGAATTGCAAATTATTAAAAGCCATATAAAAGAATACTCCAAATCATGGCAATAAGAGAACTGAATATCAAAACAGCTGTGTCATTTGGCAAAGATGATAAGACACTAACAGTCAATGTTAGAATGAGTGTGGGAAGATAGGCTTTCTAATGGGCTACTGGTAGATCTGTGGATCAGTTATAACTATTTGGGAAACCAATTTACACTCATGCAAATAAAGTGACTAATATGTCCATCCCTATCCTTTGACTTAGAAATTCTAATTTCTAAGTTTATATCTGAACAAGCACAATGATAAGAAATTCTCATATGTTCAAATATTTATAGCAGTGCTTTTTGTGACAGCAAAGAATTGGAAACCAAAATAATGCTCATCATATGAATAAAATTGTGGTGCATGAATGTTATGGAATATTACTTTGCTGTGAGAAATGACAAATGTAATGACTACAGAGGATGGAATGACTGCAATATGAATGGAAAGAACAATCATAGACACAAAAATTCAAAAGTAAGTGCTGCAAAATTACAAAGAATAGGCCTACTGATCTGTGGACATCTTGAACTGGATGTCCCTCAGACATATGAAATCCAATATATCAAAAACCACTAATTATCTTTCCCTCAAATGCTTTTCCATGCCAAACTTAATTATTACAATCAAGGGTATCTCCATCCTTCCAGGTTTACAAGTGCACAATGTATGTCATCCTTGACTTTTTACTTTTACCATAACCTCCATCCCATATCCAATTCATTGCCAAATCTTGTCCTTGCTATCTTCACATTTCTTGTACATTCCCCATTCTTTCACTCAGATAGCCATTATCCTAGTTTATGTCCTCATCTCTTCTCTCACCTGGACTATTGGAATAGTGTTCTAATAAGTTTCCCTGTCTTAACTGTCTCTCCGCACCAATCTATCCTCCAATCAGCTGCCAACTTGATTTTTCTACAGCATGTCTGACTCTTTTACCTCCCACCCTTTCTCAATGAGTCCTAGTGGTTGGTTCCATTACCTCTAGAATAAAATTAAACTTAAGTGTTTGGCATTTAAAATGTTTTCATAATCTGACCCCATCCTGTGTTTCCAATTTTATTGCACTTAATATTCCTTCATTAATAATGATGGTAATGAGACAAATAAGGAGCAGAGTGGATAGAGTACTGGTAATGGAGTCAGAAAGACCCATGTTCAAATTTGGCCTGACAATTGATACTTACTAACTGTATGACTTTGTAAGTCACAACCCCATTGCTTTGCAAAAACAAAACACAACAAAATAATCATGATGATATCTAATATCTATGTAGTGATTTAAGGTTTCCAAAGTACTTTATAAATGTTTCATTTTATCCATACAACACCCTTGGAGGATAGGTGCTATTATAATCATTTAACAAATAAGAAAACTGAGGCAATGGTTAGGTGACTTTCTCAGCTAGAGTCACAATGTCTAAGGATGACTTAGAATTTAGGTCTTCCTGACTACAGGTTCAAGGTTCTATCCATTGTGCCACCAGGCTGTTGCTGTTAAGTCATTTCAGTTATACCTGACTCTTTATAATTCCATTTGGAGTTTTCTTAGTAAAGATACTGGAGTGGTTTGCCATTTCCCTCTCTAATTTATTTTGGAGATAAGCAACTGAAGCAAACAGGATAAAGTGACTTGTTCTGAGTCATATAGATGGTGTCTGAAGTCAGATTTAAACTCATGAAAATGAGTCTTCCTGATTCCAAGATCAGTGCTCTAGCCATTAGCTGTCAAGTGTACCCTTCACTTTATGCTGGAGATAATACACAAATAAGTTTCATACAAGATGTATACAGGATAGAAACGTTTGTGATGGGTAATTAATGGTAATAATAGACAGAAGATAATCTGAGAGGGGAAGGCAATAGCAGTTGGGAAGATTGGGAAAGGCCTCTTGGAATCAATGAGATCTTGGCTAAATCTTGAAGGAAACTGTGGATCCAAAAGTGGAGATGAAAGGATAGGAGCATTTTAGACAGGGGTGAGGCAAAGCGCTGGGAGATGGAGAGTCTTAATCAAGTTGTAGTTTATTGAAATAAAAATAAGTTTGTTGTTGGAACATAAAGTGAATGGCAAATATGCTGGAAACTTTTTCTGCTAGCATCCCATGGAAATCAGTGTAGGGTTGTCCACAGATTATCTCTCATAGTTCTTTGTTCTTCCCATTCCACCAGCCCATCTTCCCCTACGCCATCTCAATATCCAAAAACAAAAGACCAAATTCTCTCACCTGGACTACTATCAATATAAAAATAAAAGAAAGCCAGTTAATAATGAAAGGGCTGTGGAAGAGAGAAAAACCAAGGAAAAACACTGTATAGATTCTAATTCAAGCAATCAAACAACCAAGTACTGCTACCTCATCTACATTGCTTCAGGCACTATGCTAGACTGAAGATAATAAAACAAAGAATAAACAAGGAACTTATAAAATGATGAGGAAAGGCTTCATGTAAATGGTACTTGAGTTAAGCTTTTAAAAAAAACTTGAGACTCTAAGGGCAGAAGTGAGGAGAGTATATTCTAAGAACTGGATACACAGACTGAGTGAAGAAATGGATAGCTAGAAGAGAAAGATCAGTTGAGTTGGTGAGCAGATGAGGATGATACCAAGGTTATTGATATGGGTGACTAGAAAGATGGTGGTGCTCTTGACAGAAATAGGGAGTTCTGTTCTAGATGAACAGAGATGAGCTCTGTTTTAGACACATTAGGCTTGAATTGCCTATAAGACAACATCATCATCATCATCATCATCATCACTAGATTTTATATAGCACCCACTTTTTTATCGGTCTCTTAAACTCTTTACAGATATTCTCATCTGATCCTCAAAACAGTGCTGAAAGGTTAAATGGTTGGCATTATCACCATTTTACCATTGAGGAAACTGAGGCAAATAGAAGGAAAGTTACTTTTCCAAGATCACAAAGCTAGGGATTATCTAAGGTTGAATCTTCAGGTCTTCCTGACTCCAAGGCCTAGTATTCTATCCACTGCACCCAACAGTTCAAAATGTCTAACAAGCATCTGGTTAATTGAGAGACAACCAGTTATAATGGGGAAAAGTCATAGTTTCAAAGTTAATTGCTAGTTAAGTGAATTTGGGTAAGTTTCTTATCCTCTGTACTTCATTTTCCTCATCTGTAAAATGAGGCACTTTAAGACATAGCTCTTCACAAAGAAGACATCTTTCAACAATGAATATTCTCTCTGACTATCCCCCAAGCCTAGAATTCTCTCCCTGCTCTGTTCCAAGTGCTTATCTCCCCAGATTCCTAGATTGTTTTAAATTCTAACTAAAATCTCAACTTTTAAAGGCATGCTTTCCTTCTGTTGATTAGAAGTATACCTCATTTTATCATGCTTCCCTTTTTTTGCCCTTTATAGATATTGTGATTTTTTTTTTAACAAATTAGGGGCTGCTAGGTGGTGCAGTGGATCGAGCACTGGCCCTGGAGTCAGGAGTACCTGGGTTCAAATCCAGTCTCAGACATTTAATAATTACCTAGCTATGTGGCTTGGGCAAGCCACTTAACCCCATTGCCTTGCAAAAAACTAAAAAAAAAAAAAAACAAACAAAACAACAAATTAAAGATATATATACATCAATCCTGTATCAATCAAATATTCCAGCTCTACTTTATAACAGCATGTCCTCACATCATGACTGTGTCACAGTTTGGAAATTCTCACAATATGTGAATTTTTTTCATTATTTGTCATGATGATCTGTGATAGTCATCTTTAATGTTCCTGTTTGTTTTGGGATAAAGTGCCAATATAAAGTAGGGACTTTATCAATAAATATTGTGTGTGTGTGTGTGCTCCCTGCTCCATGGTTCTTTTTCCCTCTCCTCAAACTTTCAATAATATTGAAATTAGACCAATTAGTTACTTCACAACCATTTCAGTTTTTTCTTTGTATTTTGCATGACTAACAGAGTACCTGGAACAGAGGGAGCAGGTGTTTAATAAATGCAGATTGATTGATAATATCAGTTTCCTTATCTATAGAGTGGGAATAAGAACAATAATTTTATTTCTCCATATGATAGCTGTGAGAATCAAATGTCATAGGCGTAAAACATTTTGTGACTCTAAAAACTCATATAAATTTAAGCTAATAGCCACAACAATTATATCTTACCTAACTACAATTTGTGCCAAAGGGATAGCAAACTTAGAAGGGGTGGGTCAGCATGCATTAGTGCTTATTATCACCCTGAGTGATGATATTTTCTGTTTCCAACATGGGATTAATTACAGGATGGAATCTGAAATGGAGATATAACCTTACTTATGTAAGATGCTTTATAACTTATTTGTTTAAAGTTTTATGGATTTCCAGAATATATGAAACATTTATATTCAGAGATAAGTATATCAACCACATTCCAAATTCAAAACACAATGACTACTGAATTATTCATCATCCCCTCAATTTGCAAAAAAAAAGAGTTAACTGCAATTTAATGTGCTGATTTATATTTAACAATCAGCTCTTCTGAAGTCCTAACATTTTTTTCCATCACTTTCATAAGTATTTTAAACATACTCCAGCTTGCCTGTGATTTTCTTGAATGGCAAATTTACTCCATTTTGTGACCTGAGAAGCCTTACCTATCTTGTTCTGAGTACCATTTTGTTTTTCATGTAAATTAGGATGAAGCTGGTTCACTAATACTGCATTTATCTTTGTAACAAAACCTAAACCTTCTCTACTCTACAGCTGATTTTTTGAACCAGGCATAGATTTTCAAATTTTAATAAACATTTTAATAAATTTGGCTCAACATTCTACTCAATCAAGATCCTTTTGGATCATGGATTTGGTTAAAAATTGGTACAGTTCAAAATGAGAAATTTCATCTTTACCCAATACCTAATCAATATTTCATTATGCTTTGATATTTCTGTTATTAAAGCTGTTTCTGGGTTGTGGTGGTGGTGGTAGTATTAAAATTAACTTATTAAAAATAACAGGAGGTAGCTAGGTGGCTCAATGAGTGGAACACTGGGCCTGGGGTCAGGAAGACCAGAGTTCAAATCTATGATTAGACACTTATTAGCTATGTGACTTTAGGCATGTCACTTAATGCAACGGAAAAGTAAATGGCAAACTATTTCATTACCTTGCCAAGAAAACCCTAAGGACACTCAATCAGTAAGAGTTGAGAACTACTGAATAGCAACAAATAAGGAATAGCATCTTCACCAACAGCAAAAATTTATTTGCACTCGTTTAAAATGAGTTACTCTTTCCTATGTACAAATAAAGATTCACAACAATATAAACCAAAACAAATATCTGAATTTTAAAATGTCTAAAATCAGCTACTACCCAGTTATCAGATTTGAGTTCCAATAAACAAAAATGCTCCTGATAACTTGGTCACCAGAGGGAGCTCCAACTCCCTGATATAAAACATAATGGCAAGACATTTCAGAGTTAAAGGGAACTTTATAGTTTGTTCCCTCTAAATAACTTTACCAAGAGTAATAAGAAAAGCATGATATGTATTTCTTTTTTAAAATTTCTAGTAATTTCAATGAAAGGAAAAGATAAAATGATTACTATTTGAAGACTCAAAGTGGAAGTAATAGACCAGAGATTCTAAAGTAATTGATCCCATCATCCTCCTCTCTTCTTCTTCCCTTACTTCTGAGTAAATGATTTCTCAAGTATATTTGTGGCCAAATATACCAAGACAAAGGAATATAAGGTAATATCAGAGCAAGTTAATGAACATTTTAAGAGCTAAAACTCTTTAACTGACATATGCACAAGGAAGTTTTAATACAATTACTGTCCTAAATTTATTTATATCCAACTCATGACTTCAGGATTCTTCTATCAAATGAACATAGCATACTTTTATAGCATAATACCCAAGGATCAAAAGATAGAGGCCATCTTATCCATCTCCTTTCTCAAATGAGAGTACAGCTGGCAATTAGGCAATAAACATTTTATTAAGCACCTATTGTGTGCTTATCCTTTAGGATAAAAAGAAAGGTAAAAAGACAACCTCTGGTCTCAAGAAGCTTACAGTTGAAAATGGCTGGAGTAACAAAAAATTTATAGTAGCTCGATTTGTGATGGCAATGAGTTGAAAATTGAGGGGATGCCCATCAATTGGGGAATGGTTAAACAAATGTAATGGAATGACTATTGCGCTACAAGAAATAAAGAGCAGGCAGATTTCAGAAAAACTTTACAATTCTGAACTGATGCTGAGTGAAATGGCAGAACCAGGAGAACATTGAACACAGTAGCAGCAACATTGTCTGATAATCAACTAAGTCAGAAATCTCTTCTCAGCAATACAGTTATCAAAGACAATTCTAAAAGATTTGTGATCATCCACATCTATAGAAAGAACTCTGGAGTCTGAATGAAGATCAAAGAATACTATTTTCACTTTAATTTTTTTTCTTATAGTTTTTAACCTTTTGCTCTGATTCTTCTTTCACAACATGGCTAATATGGAAATAAGCTTAACATGATTATACATGTATAACCTCTATCAGATTGCTTGCTGCATTAGGGAGAAGGAAGGAGGAGGAAGGAGAAAAAATTGGAACTCAAAATTTTACAAAAATGAATGTTGAAAACTGTCTTTATGTATAATTGGAAATTATGAAGCAAAAAAATAAAATGAGAGGGTTGGAATTCTTAAAAAAAAAAGAAAATGCTTCGAGTTAGATAAAGTGTCTTATGAAGAGAATAATGAGAATAGAGTCACTGGATCATGGAAGTCATGGAGATGAGGGTGAAGCATTATAATATAACAAGACTGGAAAGGTTTAATAAGATGAAATGATTTGCAAAAGGTCATACAAGTTCAGAAGTTAGAGTTGAGCCCAAGTCCTTCAGCTGTAGGAGCCTGTATTCTTTTCTTATATTCTATACTAGTATCCTCCTAAGCAAGAAATCTAGTCCACCCCCCAAAAAATAACAAAATGAATTTTGAACATTTCATAAGCCATGAACCAATCTTTCCATAAAAGTCTCCTTCTGATTATTCATCATAGTCTTGGAAGTCATTCTGGAATCTCTAAGACTATGTCCATTAAGTAAAATCTCTGGCAGGTGGTACCAAATTGGAAAACCTACAAGCATGGACCCAGTGACAGGCTTCTATTCCAGACCTGCCTAGGTAATACCAGAAGGTTGTCTGAGGGCAGAACCTGCTTGATTCCAGCTATTGGTGAAACAGTCTACTAAGAAACATATCAGCAAAATCTGCAATACCCACCTTAAAAGGAAATAACCATCAATGATGAAATCATTGATCTTTTAAAGGATACAAGTACTGAAGTACAGACTGAGCAACAATAAAACCGAGTAGCAGTCAAAGCAGCAACACACGCATCAATGTTTAAGTTCTACTCATTATAAGTTCAGACTAGGAAAAAAATAAGTATTCATTTCACCACTTTTTATAGCTTTCTGTTATGAATGAGTCCTACAGAACAAAAATACTAATAAAGACTTTAAATAATCATGACTTCTTTAGAGAGGAAGTAAACACCCACCTATGTCACCAAGAGACAGAAATGCAAACAATCTTTGAGGCATATTTATTACCCATTCTGATGGCCTCCATATGCTAGAAGGAAAATGTTAGTGCATCATCATTTATGAGTAAGGTGTGTTTTATATCCCTAGTGCTACAGGAGTGTGAATTCTTTCTGCAGTTTCAATGAGTGTTTAAAATCACATTACAAAAACATTTCATGCAATAGAGCAATAAATTTAAAGGGAAAAGAAGATTTAAAAGAAAAACAAAACACCATATTTTTAAGTGGAATAACACAATAGTAACTTAAATTATAAATGTTTCCTCTATCTATACATACCAATTTGAAATTATTTACAGGAATTAATAATCCTTTCCAAACAACTGCAGTAGGAATAATTATTTTCCTACAAATCAATAATGTCTTGTATTCAGCTTGTATCATGGAAATTGTAATCAAATGAATGTCATTGTACAGGTGTCATTTTATCACTGAAAAGATAAAAAGGATAGAAGACTCCGGATGGATTTTCTTAATGGTTACAACAGCTCTATGAAACCAGACCTTAATGGTTAACTACTCAAGATCAAATACGGAGTAATCCTGCCTCTAGCTTTCTGTATTTTTCATGGGTCATTCTCTAGATATTATTCACCAAGGAATGTGTGTGTGTGTGTGTGTGTGTGTGTGTGTGTGTGTGTGTGTGTGTGTGTGTTGTGTGTTGTGTGTGTTTGAAAAACCCACTTCCCTTCAGCCCTATACTCCTACACTGATAACCTGGTTCTCAGAAAGTAACATGAACAAGGTGTCGACAGTTGATTTTAGCCTATCTATTGGGAAAATAGAAAACAATAGCATTCTCCATAGGAAATTCTTCTTTTTAAAAAGGGCTCTGAACATTCATTTTTGACAACTTCAGTTTTATAAAGAAATTAATTTTCTTCAACAATACTAGTACCATTTTAGCCTTGGACCTAGTTTCTACCTTGCATGATATAATTCAAGTAACTTCATAGCTCTGCTATTAAAGCTATATAAATATTAGGCTATGATTGCTAGGCTCCTGAAGGTCATGGCACTTCTTATTGACAAACTCACCTAACACTTAAAACTAATTTTTCCTGTCCTCTATTCCCACCTTTTCCCTCCTCTGGAATTCTCCAAATAGTCAAAAATTCAATTAAAAAGACAGAGACAGACTTTAAAAAACACACTTTGCAGTTAAAACTCTTAGAAAATCAGCTATCAGAGACAAAAGGAGAAAATGGGAGGAGACAGAACCTGAAAAGAGAAAAATAAATAAGGTTGAGGTGAGGAGAGGAATAACAACATCACAAAAACATGATACCAAAACACATTTCCTCAGTGATAGACCCAGAATTCTGTACAATTTGTTTTGCTCATTTCTCTTCTTGTTGAAGGAAAATTCTATGGGAATAGTGAAAGAATATCTACTCAGAGGTGAACATGTAAAAAACAGAAGATGTGAGCAGCTATTTGTTCTGTTTTTTATTGAATGAACCCAAAACAGATACAAAGGGAAAGAGCAGGGATAGAGGCCAAAAAGGGGGGAAAGGGAAGTGCCAAGCAAGGAAAAAGAGAGAAAGTGTTCAAGTCAAGGCAAAACAAAGAAGAATGGAGGGAGACACATTATTGTCTACCATAATAGTAAACTGAAGCCTCAAGGAGATACTAAAGGAAGGGGTTTGCCTTCATATGTATTATAATACATATTATATACTGTGCTATTCATAGCATGGTAACTATCTATGACTCCAGTCTGTCAAGCTTTTCAAGTTCTTTTTCTGCCTTTTTGTTCTGACTCCCTATCTGTCCTTTCCCCCATTGACAATCAACGATCGACAGCAGCAGTTGGCAGTGTGCAGGCATCTAGAAACAAGATCCTTGTATTTTATTAATCCAAATAAAGGCCATGCTTTCCCCAAACATCTGACTTACATCAAACCTGAAAGCAGCCTATAATCATGTTCTCACTTTTAGAGATACAGCTTAAGCTTCCCCACCAGCAGCAAAAGTGGGAGCAGTTGCTAAACTATGGACCAAATGAACAAAGACTGGAGCATACATAAGTCCAGGATTCTTTCTGGGGCTCTGCCCACATAGCATCAAAATTTAAAGGACCCTCAAAAGAGAGGAAGAAAAAAATCAAGATTGGCATCTGATTTTTGCTATTGTTCAGTTGTTTCAGTCATGTGACCCCACTTGGATTTTCTTGGCAAAAATATTGGAGTGGTTTGTTATTTCCTTCTCCAGTTCATTTTAGAGAAGGGAGCTGAAGTTAATAGAATTAAGTGACTTGTCCAGAGTCAACCAGAAAGTGTCTGAGGCCAGATTTCCACTGCCCCTGGTTTACCCGCCCCCCCTTAAACAGCTGCATCTGGTGTCCCCAGCAGGCTTTCTCCTCCCCTTTACAAAACCTTGTGTCCTGGTGTACCTCTCCCCTCTACCCAACATTTCCCAAATGTCTCATTTCTTGTCCTGGAAAAGGAATTTTTAGTTCCGAATCTATCCATGATGAAAATTGCTGCTGTTAGCCTTCCCTGCTCCCACTGAGTCCTTGCATCAATACCTGCTCTGGGTCTCTTAGAGATATGGACCTCAGTGGTAAACTTTTTATTTCTTCTCCTGCATCCCAAAGGTTTGGAAAGAGTTATGCATGGTGAGTTATGGAAAAGCATCTCTTGGAGTTACCCCCTCAGCAAAAGGCTTTAACATGATATTTCAGAACTGGTTCATAGGTTTTGTCACATATAAGAAAACTTGATGGTGTAGGGCAGTAGGGGTAGAAGATCTCATGGGATAGTGATGTCTCTGAGCTGTAAGACTTTTTTAAAAGAAAAATAAAGCAGAGAAGCAAACAAAAGGAACTCATTTCTCTAGTCCCCTCATCTATCCTGAAAAGTCAATTTTCTTCCCTCACAATTGATAATGTTCTCTATAATTTCTATTTTTGGAGGAATAATTATTTTTAAAATTTTTCCCACTGTCCCTATCTCCCACTGAGAATATACAAACTATTTAGTCCAGCAAAATAAAATTGCCTTCCTATTCTACATTCAGACATTTGAAAATGTGTGTCAATGTAGAGATTCATTATTTTTCTTTCTATCCCAGGATGTGAATGGGATGTTTCATTTTGATTTTTTTTTTAATTCATAGCTTAATCACGATGTCTTTCAAAATTGGTCTTTATCTATAATGTTCTCAGTGGATAGAGCACTGGCCCTGGAGTCAGAAGGACCTGAGTTCAAATCCAGCCTAAGATACTTAATAAGTGCCTGGCTGTGTGACCTTCAGCAAGTCATTTAATCCCATTGCCTTAAATAAAACAAAATAATAAAATATAATATCTATAATGTTCTCCTAACCTAGGTCTTCTCACCTAAAAATTTTAATTGAAAAATTGAGATATTTTCCCAGTTCCTTCTGAAAGTATCCAGTTCATCATTTCTTATGGTAAATAATATTTCCTCTCATTTAAATACCACAATTTGTTTTGTCATTATTTAAGGGGAGGAAACCCAGTTAGAATACAATTTAGGTCTACCAAGAAATAAAATAACAGAATTTCTAGAGTACTTTAAGGTTTGCAGAGCAGTATATGTAATTTATCTCCACAATTTGATCTCCACAACAATTCTGTGGCATATTTTCATTTTACAGATGATAAAAACAGATGCTGAGATAGGTTAAATAACATGCTTAGAGGTAAATAGTAAACTACATCCTCAAAATTTGAACACAGGTCTTCCTGACTCCAAGTCCAGTTACTTTTAGGGGAAAAAAATCGATTTCTCCAAATAGATCAATTTATTTTATATAGCTCTGGGTAATGATTTTTCAATGGGAGAAATAGCTTCTATTCTATATTGCTATGGACTGGAAGATCATGTTTATTACAACTATATCTAAAATAAAAATAAATGAAATTTTAAGTAGCTAAATTGGCAAAGGGCATGGGTCTTGCATGTCAAAGATAAGGAACTATTTTTGTTTGCTCAGAGGTCTTAAAGTCTGAAAAAGCTGAAAACTCGGATAGTGCTAGCCTCTTGTTTTATAAATGAGGAAATGAAGATTGTACAATGTCTGTAACTTCACCAAAGCAACTGAGCCACTTGCCTACTTTCATATGGCTGAAGTTAATAAATAACCTTCAGATAAGTATTTGTACATTATACTATACTTTTGAGGTAGGAGTAGGAGGGAAATAGTGGGAAGGTGAAAAGTTTTTAAAAAACATAAGAGACACATACATCCTCTGCTGTTTATAAACCTACAACCCCACTAGGGAGAAAGAACACATGTATACAGAAACCACCTAAATTTTTAGTTTAGTAAAAAGACATACACTGAATCAAACTTGACTCTTAACAGGTTTCTTTAATTTGGGTATTACCTTAAGCTCTAGCTCTCAACTACATAAATAAATGGATCCTTGGGTTCAAATGATCTCTGTGGTCCCTTTTAACAGTAAGGCCTATGACCCTATGAAAAAAAGCATGGTAAACAGTCTAAGTACCATGGGAAAAAATGTAATACCATTAAATGTAAATGTATTGATTTTAAGATATGTCTTTCTTCCTCATCTGATCTAACAGGAATATAGGCAGAGGTAAAGACATCATTTGATCTAACCCTTTCATTTTACTTGCAGGAAAACTGAGTAACAGGGAAGTTAAATGATTTGTCCAAGGTTCACATAGGAAATAGAATCATATAAAAAAATTAGAACTTAGGCCCCCAAATTCTTTAGGGTAAATCTTCAAAACTAACCTATTGATTAAGTTCATTTTTGAACTAACACCAGCATTTTGTATACTCTTCTCTCCAAGTTTTGAATGACAGTATGTTACACTAAAAACAAAGACACTCAATAGCTGTCTGATTTTGAGAAAGTCACCTAATTTCTTAATGCTTCAGTATCATCATTTGTGAGATGTTGGGACTTTAAGGTCCTTTTCATCTCTAAAACTATGATCCCAAAAGCCTATTTAGTATTTTTAATTTGTGAAAGAGAAACTTTGAAAGAGTCATCTATGACTATTTGATTCTGTTATTTCATTATTGTCTACCTTTCTTCTTTTCCCCAAATTTACTATTAAACATTCCCTCCAGTTAAAATTAAAGGTAAAACTCTTCAGAAAAGGTCAGGTAAGGGATCTGGGCAATTATTTGAATAGTGTAGAAATCTTCATTGTAATCACTCAGTGTTAAAGAGGGAAACCTGGGTTATTAATTATGTACAATGACATATAGAGAAACTCAATGATTTATCCAGATTCAAACACCAAAAGGCTATACCACCCTATCATCTCACCAGAATTTGCCTTCAGATCCTAGGCAGTAATCCTTTGATTTACTACTATAGGAAGTTTCTTATCTGAGGGAGAAACTGGCTTAGTTTCAACATCTCTTTCATTACTAACTTCTTTTCATTTTAACTGATCACATGATTTCTGGTGGATTAACTTTAAGTACCAATAAACTCACTGCCAGCCTATCTGTCTGATTTATGACACCATCTCACAACCCTTCCTGGGTCCAGTCCTTGAGTATCTGTCTGTCCCATCCCAGCTTCTCATCCCTCTTCCTGTGATCTCTGCCCATAAATGCCCAAACTTAACACTTTAAGACCATCTGTTCATATATAATATGGCAACTTGGTATTGTCTGTAATAGAATTATTTATCAAAGCACTGAGGCTTTCTCCACTAACCATGCAGCCAAACATGAAAGCTAACTTGCACAAGTTCACAAATTTTGGGAGGAAAAATAATGAGTTTTGTTTTCTGACATGTTGAGTTGAAGCTATCTGCAAGATGTCCAGGATGATGTGCCCAAGAGGCAGGAGGAGCTGTGAGATTAGAGGTCTAGAGATAGACTAAAGCTGGACAATGGGTTCACAAGATCCCATGTTCTTTATCTGTTTCTGATCTGGAATTCTTATATGCTCTTCCTACCTAACTACACAAGAATATCCCATTATATTCATATACCACAATTTGTTCAACTATTCCCCAATTGATGGGCATTCACCTCAATTTCCAAGTCTTTGCCTTAAAAAATAACAGCTATAAATATTTTTTGTAAAGGTAAATCCCTTTCCCTTTCTTTTAAGATATCTTTGGGATACTGACCTAGAAGTGGTTTTGATATCAAAGAATATATAAAGCTTGATTGTCCTCTGGACTCAATTCCAAATTGCTCTCCAAAACAGTCGAATCAATTCACAACTTCACCAATAGTGTGTTCATGCCCCAATTCCTACTTATCAGTCTTGATCTTACCCTTCTTCCAAAAGTTTCAATAATTCTTAATATGAGTCAAACCAAGAGAAGATGACACCAGGCTTGAGGAAAGGAAAATGAATTTCTCTGAATGAATCTGCATGTGTCACTGGGTATAGTGTACATACAAAAAGATTCTATAGTTATATGGGGGGGGGGGGGCTAGGTGGCACAGTGGATAGAGCACCGGCCTTGGAGTCAGAAGTATCTGGGTTCAAATCCGACCTTAAACACATAATAATTACCTAGGCCGTGTGGCCTTGGGCAAGCCACTTAACCCCATTGCCTTGAAAAAAAAATCAAAATAAAAAAATATATAGTTATATAGGTAATTAATCCATTTTTCAAAAATTGACAGATATCTTTCATTATATGGAACAGATCTGTTCCACTGAGACAGGAAATAACACAATTAATAGAGAACTGGTCTTGTACTCTATGTAAAGATTTGGGTTCAAGTCCTGCCTCTTCAACATATTGACTTTGTGATCATGGAGGAATCATTGAGTCTCATTCAATATGCCAAGATTACCAATTAGCATCAATGGAGACAAGATTCTATATAGGGAATTCTCCAAAGTTAATGGACTCATAGATCTGTACCCTCACCAAAAAATGTTGCATTATAGTTAACCACACAATATACTTATGCCAAATGACTTCAATTTCTTTAGATTACCATTACAAAATCAGAGATGCATACTTACAGGGAAATGCCATCTACCTTCTCCTGCAGTGATACCCCCTTCCTCATTAAAAGATTATACTTTTAAGTGGATGACTCTTGTAGATGTTTCATAAATAATGGATGAATAAATTCCTAGCATGATATACAGACAACAATAATAGTATGTCTTATCCAGGAATCCAAGATCAAAAGAGATTTTATTTTTGCTTAACTTTAAAACTTTAGAATAAAAAAGTCAAAATAAATCTGTCCATTATTCATGCCTACTTCAATCCCCATATTTATATTATTTATCAAAGCACTGAGTCTATCTCCACTAACCATAGAGCCAAACATGAAAGTTAACTTTCACAAGTTCACAAATTTTGGGAGGACAATTAATGAGTTTTGCCAACAGTTGAACAATGATACCTAGTAGGATAAAATCAGGGGTTAATCAAACAAGAGTATGTAACAGAGTAGGACAAACATAACATAAAATTTAATCAAAGGTTTTTTCCCATAAAAATATTCTTCTCTAATAATATGAAATCACAGAAAGTTCAATCTTTAAGATAAGTTGATCCTAATACTTTCTTTTTAGAAAGGAGGAATCATTCAGAGAAATTAGGCTAAGATTGCAAAGGGACCCGAGAGGTCATCTAGTTCAACTTCTTCATTTTATAAATGAGGAAACTAAAAATTATTAAGTATCTGGTTCAATATTAAATAGGAAGTAAATCCAAGTCAAACCAACTCAAGGCTTCACATTGCAAATTTAACATGGTTTCCACTGTACCACGATGCCTTCCAAAAGTTATTGATCTGTTCTAGGGAGGATTGAGTCAACAATCATGATATCCTTAGTATCAAATACTAACCAAATGACTTGATCAAGATAAAAACACATGTCTTTGCATTTTACTTTCTATTCATAAATAATTTGTTATCTCAATTAGAGATTAATTTCTAAGAAAAAGGCAATCTAATTATGATCAATTACTCTCTCTCCTCTTGACTTGCTAATTATACTAATTACAAATTCTTACAATCTCTCTCTCTCTCTACATATATATATATATATATATATATATATTTTTATGGAGATGAGCTTTTATCTCTCTCACAAACACAAACCACATGAGGCTATTCTGATGTTCAGTTCTTGTATGATGCTTTATCTTTATGAGCTTCACCACCCTGTTCTCCAAAATGTGGAAACCACAGATCCAGAAATTTCTGATTGACTGTGGAATGTATAAGATTTTTTCACCTATATATTGGATAATGGTATAAAATTTTATTATATTATTATTATTATTATGCACTATTCTCTTTTCTTCTCCCTCTACTCTATTTCACTTCATGAATTTATCAGCTCTTATGGTTTAAACTATTATTTTCTATTATATCATTATATTATTATTCAACTATTATCATCATCATCATCATCATTATCATCATCATATAGATGATTCTCAGATTTATTTGTCCACCTTTAGCCAATCTCTTCCTCCCAAAATCCTTCCTTCTTGCTGACTTCTCTAGTATTAGGAAAGGTGTTGCCAACCTCCCAGTCAAAATCTATAAGTCTCCTCTCTATCATTTCTTTCATCCACTACATCCAATCACTTGTCAGGTCATATTGTTTGTTTGCTGTTTCTTTCTTTCTTTTTTTGGTAGAGACTAATTAATATATTGTTTGGCAGGACCAATATATCTCAAATTACTGCAATACTTTTTTTATGGTTGATCTCTGAAGTTTCTATGACCTCTTCATATAGTATGTATAGTTTTGCTTTTTTTAAAATCCTGTAACAGAGCATCCTTCTTCATTTGAGACACAAAAAGTGAATCAATATCATTGTCTATAGAAAATATACAGTGAACCTAGTTGTGTGGCCTTGGGCAAGCCACTTAACCCCGTTTGCCTTGCAAAAACCTAAAAAAAAATATACAGTGATATATACATTTATACATAACTATATAAAGAAGTTAAAACAGTTGTCTGACCATCAAGAATACAGGAAGGAGTAATATCAAATGAAGCGGTAATAATTAGTTGGGAACAGGCTACGAAGGGCTTCAAAAGTCACGAGTTTTATTTTATCTTTGAAGATGATGATGAGGATGATGGTGTTGAAAATAGCTAGTTTAGTATTTGAGATTTGTAAAGTACTTTGTAAATACTATCTCATTTTAGCATCACAACAACCCTGGGAGATAGATGCAGTTATTCCCATTTAACAGACACAGAAACTGAGGCAAATAGGGCATAAGCCATTTGCCCAGATAAACACAGCTACTAAGTGTCTGACACAGGATTTTAAATTAGGTTATCCTGACACCAGGTCCCATGTTCAAAAGACAGATGAATGAGGAGAGGAATTAGATGATCAGATATGTAGTTAAAGAAAATTAATTTGACAATTCTAAAAGACTTGTGATAGAAAATACTATGCACATCCACAGAAAGAACTGTGGAATCTGAATGTAAACCAAAGCATACTATTTTTACTTTTTAAAATTTGTTTCTTGTTTTTTTCATTCTTTCTTATGGTTTTTCCCTCTTATTCTGATTCTCCTTTCATAGCATGACTAATACAGAAATATGTGTAACATGATTGTGCATATATAACCTATTTTAGATTGCTTGCTACCTTGGGGAGGGAGAAAATTTTACAAATTGAATGGTGAAAACTATTTTTACATGAAATTGGAAAAAATAAATAACTATATAAATGAAAAAGAAATGACTTTGGCAGCAGTGCATAGGATGCTGGGGATGTAGGGAGTCCAGCAGTTATAATTAATAGAGCTTCAGGGTTCTAGTGCTTGGATGTAGATTTGGAATCTTAATTGATATGAACAAGGATAAGAAAAGAGAAAAGATATGATAAAATCAAAATTTCAGTAAGATTGGGGCAGCTAGGTGGCACAGTGAATAGAGCACTGGCCCTGGAGTCAGGAGAACCTGGATTCAAATCTGACCTCAGAGACTTAATAATTACCTATCTGTGTGACCTGGAGCAAGTCACTTAACCCCACTGCCTTGCAAAAAACAAACAAAAAAAATTTTTTAAAGAAGATTAACCTGGCAATGTTTCATTTAATAGAACATCAAATGCTCTTCATTCAAAAAACTTTAATTGATACCCATTTCCTCTATTACATCAAATTAAAACTTTTCCTGATTATTCGAAGTCTTCTACAGTAACTTGAACAAGTTAATATAAACTTGCTAGTTAAATTAGATTAACTTCTCCATCTCTTCATCTAATTTTTTTTTCAGAAATGGATCATCCCTAAGGTTTCTTCAAAGTTTTTAAAAAAGATAAAATACTATGTTCTATGAAAACTGGTTAGATCTAATGCAAATCAGACCCAATTATTTTTTACCTTTAGTTTAGCTTATTTAATCCACTAGATTAAAAGACACATACTAATTATGCAGATCTATTCAATAAAAAGCAGATGAATATTACAAGTCATACTCCCTACTCCTCCTTCAAAATTCTTTTAGGAAAACTTCTGGCAAAATAAACTAAAATAACAATAGCTCCAAACATATTTTACTTCAAATACTTCTAACATCAAACATAATTCTTTTTCATAATGGCAACATTTTCACATTAATAAGAAACATGTATAACAGCCATATTCCTGTTGGCATTCCCCCAAGTCAGAGCCCCAAACACTCACAAACACCATTTAAAAGGTACAGCTGCAGGAAGCTCAGTTGTACTTCACTACACCGCAAACTATGGAACTTTTCAGAAGCACTTCACAAGTAAAGAGAAAATATAACTTCTCCCCCTCCCTTGTCTCTTCTTTTGACTTTGGTTTTTCCGTGCTTTTTTGAATGATTAAAAATAGCACATACCTTGCTCCAAAGATGTCTTTCTTAGCAAGATCAATACCAGAAACAACTTTCACTCTGAGGATTCGTGATTCTCCCTGTTTAGGGGAAAAAGAACAAGAGAAACAATGTCTTAACTTTAAAAACTAATGCAGACAAACGATCTTCAGTGAAGAGATAACCCAGCCCATCACACTACCTGACATGAATTCAATCTTGGACCCAGGGGAAACTGCTGTGACAAATTGACAAGTGAGGCTTTCCCTTACCTGTGACTATTATAATTCTAGAAAGTCTAGGACTCTTAAGAGTCATCAGTATTATGCATACATTTAACTCAAGCTGCCTCATTAGTACCAGAGAAATTAAGTTACAGATATGCTCTTAAGTTTTTAAATAAAAACATAAATTGCCCTTTTTGGATCTCACTTCAATTCATCAGTGATCAAAGCCTCATTTATTTTTTAATCTAATATATTTTCTTCCAATTACATGCAAAAACATTTTTCTTACTTTTTTCTCCTTACAGTTTTGAGTTCCAAATTTTAACAACCTTTCCTTCCCTCCAATTCCTCCCAACTCACTAAAAGAGGCCAAGTAATCAGATATAGATTTATGCAATCATGTAAAATATTTCCTTTTTAGTCATTTTGTACAAGACTTGAATAAAAGAAAAAAATGAAAAAAAAAGTGAAAAATTAGATAAATCCAACACTCATTTAACAACCCCCCCCCATGAAGGTCACATTTCATATATATGAAATAGCCCAGGTCACAGACCTTGAAAACTTTTTCAACAATGAATCTACTTTACCAGAAAACCTGAAAATGCCATAAGATGTCATTACTAAAGATAACATCATCATCCCCAAGAAGAATCTATCTCTGTCTCCACAATCCCTAGCCCATCATGTCCCAAGGAAACATCAATCTAGCCCATATAATCCCCCTGTATTTAGTTAGGATACCAGAATAACAAACTGAATTGAAATAAGATATCATATTATACAAAAATTTAAAAGAAAAAGAAAACAAAATGCTATCTAATCTTTTTTTAGAGATATGTTTCTATTATGATTTTTATTGAGTCTAAAATGGCTTTAGTATATTGTAATGAATGAATCCAAGTAATATCAATGGATTATAGATATAAATCCATAAGGGATATCCTATATAAGTAAAACTTCCTTATTTTAGAAATCTGGAACCTGACTATAGTAGTTAAATGACTTGCCACATCCTAAAGCCAAGGGCTCCCACAAAATCCAAGCCATCACCAGAGTCCTGTTTCCTATGATAACAATTCTGGAAAAGGGAGTGAGAAAATGCCTTTGTACAATATTCCCCTCACTAGAATCAACATAATGGGCAAGTCACACCAGCATTCATTTAAAATCATGATGTTCTTCAGTTATGAAGGACAAAAATCCATCAAAAGGTAACAAAGGTTTTGAAAATGTCAAAGACAAGATTTGAACTCAGATATATATTTCTTATATGAACTCTTTGTCTCTTCCATCAAAAAGCAAGTTTATTGATAATAGGGATTGCTTCATTCTTTATGCTTGTATCCCTAACACCTAGCATAGTAACTAATACTCTCTGATTGACTGACTGATGCTCTTACTCCAAACTCCTGATCTAAGAGGTGCGTGTCCAGTAATGGGCTGGTCATGGAACAAGAGAATAAGAAATCTCAAAAGTTATACCATAAAATAAAAGAATTTCTCCTATCAGTTAGCTATCTTGTGAAGGAATTACAGGAGGACACAGATATGAGTCAATAAGATAAAAAGGGATGTATGGGCTTCCACCACTTTTTAGTTATCCTCCCCAAGTTACTAAATTATTTTATACCACAATATTTTTCTGTCTGTGAGTGTGCATGTATATACTTTGTATTTAGTTATGTAACTGTACATTGAAAAGTTCCAGTTGTAAATATTTTAATTAATTAAATTTAATTTAATTAATGCTTTTTCAATTTTGGTTCCAAGTTCTCTCCCTCCCACTACTCCCTCCGCTAATCACTGAAAAGGCAAGCAATGGATACCAAATATACATTAAAATCTTGCCAAACATAGGGGTGGTTAGTTGGTGCAGTGGTTAGAGCACCAGCTTTGGAGTCAGGTAGGACTACCTGAGTTCAAATCGAGCCTCAGACACTTAATAATTACCTAGCTGTGTGGCCTTGGGTGAAGTACAGTACCAGTGTTTGTGAAATTCCTGTATGGAATGGGGTCCCAACATCCTCTGGGCCCTAAGGAATTCCTTAGAAATATAAATTTGGCCAGGTGCCTTGGGGTCTGAAAATGATAAGTACTCAAGTACTTGACCTGGGGATCCAGGATATACCATAAAACTGTTTGAAGAATTACAAAGCATACTCATCAGCCTAATTATCTTGCTGTATCTGTTAAATTCCAGGACTGCCTCCCCCTTCCCCAGGTGTGGCTAGAACAATATGATAGTAAATTCCTCCAACCTGTGGGAAGCTCATGAATATGTGACTTCCCCCATCTCAGGAAATATGTTCAAACAAAGACCCCATATTTACATATGATAAGATGATCTTTGCTTCTGTATCCTGCCTGCTCTCAGTATCCCCCCCAAAACACTATAAAAACCCTATCCCCTGAACACTCAGGTACTGTCTGATTTGGGTATTCCATCCCAGGAATAAAAATCTCCACACTTATCAAACTCTGGTCTCCTCCCTCTTTGGGTTCAACAGGGCAAGCCACTTAACCCCATTGCCTTGCAAAAACCTAAAAAAAAATCATGCCAGTCATAACTCCAAATCAGCCAGGATGCAAAAATTTAAAAAAAAAGCAAGAAAAATAAAATTTTTAAAAATTATGCATCAACTCCATCACTTCTCCTTTGGAAATTATCAGCATTTTTTTCATCATAAGTCCTTTGGAATTATCTTGAATCATTTTATAGATCAAAGAAGCTAACCCTTTCATGGCTGATCATCATTACAATATTGCCATTGCTATATGCAATGTTCTCCTGGTTCTATTTACTTCACTTTGTATTTATTTATATAGTTCTTCCATGGTTTTCTACTGAAACCATCCTGCTCATCATTTCTTATAGAACAACAGTATTACATTGCAATCATCGACAACAACTTGTTCAACCACTTCCAATTGATGACCAACTGCTTGATTTCTAATTCTTTATCACAACAAAAAGAGCTGATATAAATTTTTTCTAGATATAGGTCCTTTTCCTTTTTCTTTGATTACTTTGATATAAAAATCAAGTACTGACATAGGTAGGTTAAAGAGTTTGCAGTTTTTTGCCCTCTGAATATAGATCCAAAGTGTTCTCCAGAATAGGTAGATTTGGAGGCTGCTAAGTGGCACAGTGAATAGAGCAGTGGTCCTGAAGTCAAGAGGATCTGAGTTCAAATCTGCCCTCAGATACTTGATACTAAGAAGCTGTGTGATCTTGGGCAAGTCACTTAACCCCATTGTGTCATTAAAAAAAACACCAAAGAACAGAATAAATGTACTAATTCACAATTCCACCAAAATTGCATTAATGACCCAGTTTTTCCACATTCCACCAGTAGTTGTCATTTCCCTTTTTCTATTATGTTAGTCTTTTAAATATGAGGTGGTACCTCAGAATTGTTTAAATTTGTATTTCTCTAATCAATAGTGATTTACAGAATTTTTCCAAATATAGATAGATAAATAGATACATACATACATACATACATAGTTTGATTTTTTTCTTCTTCTGAAAAACTGTTTATTCACATCCTTCAACCATTCATCCTTTCAGGTATGACTTATTTTTAGAAATGATTTAATTCCCTAGGTATTTGAGAAATGAGGCCTTTATCAGAGACACTTGCTATAAAATCCCCCCACTCCCCTCCACCTGTTTCCTGATTTCCCTTTAATGTTTGACAGCATTGGTTTTATTTATGAAAAAAATGTTATATTTAATGTAATCAAATCTATACATTTTATTTGACAAAACTTTATTTCTTATTTGTTCATAAAGTCTTCAATTATTAATAGAAAAGTCAAGTAAAATTGTCCATGTTCTCCTAATTTTCTTATATCATGCTTTATGTATTTTGACCTTATTTTGGCATGCAGTGTGAGGTGTTGGGCTATAGCTAGTTTCTGTCCAACTGCTTTACAATTTTCCCAGTGATTTTTGTCAATTAGTGAACTTTTGTCCCAAAAGCTTGAATCTTTGAGTTTATCAAATACTAAATTACTCTCATCATTTACTACTGTATACAAGGCACCTAGACTATTCCACTATACCATTAAATTTCTTATCCAGTTCTAGATTTTTTTGATGATTATTGCCATAATGTAATCTAAAATGAAGTACGCAGGCAGCTAGGTGGTGCAGTAGATGGAGCACACCAAGCCCTGGAGTCAGGAGTACCTGAGATCAAATCTGGCCTCATCCACTTAATAATTACCTAGCTGTATGACCTTGGGCAAGCCACTTAACCCCATAGCCTTGCAAAAACTAAAAACTAAAATACAATAAAATGGAATGTGGCTAAGCTGCCTTCCTTCACATTTTTTCATTGATATTCTTGACCCTTTATTCAAATTAATTATGTTACTTATTTCTAGCAAAATAAAATGACTCTTTGGTAGTTTGATCATTCTGGCACAGAATAAGCAAATTAACTTAGGTATGCGCTCTTTCAAAGTAGGGACGTTTCATTTTTGTCTTTATATTCCCAGCACTTAGTACAGTTTATGGCATATAATAAGCATTTAATATTTTTTAAATTGAATTTAATATAAATCTTCACTTAGAGTCTGACAATAGTCTAGTTAAAATCCTCTGATGCTTATAACTGACACAATAAATTTGGGACCTGGGGTGTTCTAATCCCTCAGTTTATTTTTATTTTCATTATATGCAGGTATTTTCTCATGTAATATTTTGGGTTATTCTCCAGAGAGGGGAAAAGAAAGGAAACATAGTTAGATATCTCTCCATGGGGGTGGCTAGGTGGCACAGTGGATAGAGGACCGGCCCTGGAGTCAGAGGAGTACCTGAGTTCAAATCCAGACTTAGACACTTAAAGTTACCCAGCTGTGTGGCCTTGGGCAAGCCACTTAACCCCATTTGCCTTGCAAAAACCTAAAAACCAAACAAATAAAAAAAGAAAAAACGCTAAAAAAAAATCTCTCCATGAATAAGAAACTAAATACAATTTATTCATACACCATGAACTGGAGTATATTGGTCTTATCTTGATTTCCTGAAAGTAAAAAAGTTAAAGATAAGGAATGACCCTCATACTGTAATGAAGCACGTTACAAGATGTGTGACTATCATAACAATTTATCAGATATAGACCCAAGCTGAATTTCTGTACTTTCTGAAGCATTTTATTACTTTCATAAAATCATTGCATGACATTTTAGTCCCTGGTTGTGACTTCATAAGAACTAAATATTTAACTAAGGTGGCTCAGGTGATTAAATCATTTCTCACTCAAGGGCTGCATTTTATATATATTGGCTTGTTCAAGGATAGAAAATATTGGCTTGGTCTGTTTTATGTTTTTCTGCTTCTCAGTCCATTTTTTTATTTTCAAATTCTTCATCAGAAGACTTAAGAATAGGGGCCGCTAGGTGGTGCAGTGGATAAAACACTGGCCCTGGAGTCAGGAGTACCTGGGTTCAAATCCGGTCTCAGACACTTAATTACCTAGCTGTGTGGCCTTGGGCAAGCCACTTAACCCCATTTGCCTTGCAAAAAAAAAAAAAGACTTAAGAATAAATAACACTAAAGTACAGGAAGTCTCCATTCAAGTACATTATCATATTTCAAAAGTTTCTTTCTTATTGGTTGTTTGGACATCAGAACATTTTGCCCCTATAAATACAATTATGAAATTATTTTAAAATAATTTAATTTATTTTAAAAATAAAATAAACACAATTATTAGTCCCAGTCCAAAAATTAATCCCCAAATAATTACAATTATTAGTTCATGGTCCTAAAATCAACTTAGTCTACTGTGAAACTGAAATAACTTCTTCAAAAAGTGCATTCCAAGTCCTTTCACTTCTCTGGGTCACAATTTTCTCATTTGTAAAATAGGGATTTGAAGTAGATGATGGAGAAGAGTTCTTAAAACTGTCAAATACTGTTTCTAATTCAGAATTCTACTTATCAGGAATGTGACTGTCACCATGTTTTGCTCTTTCCTCCTATCCTTGGGACTCTCCTGATAAAAAAGATTGAACTACTCTTCATCACTACCAGCTGCAGTAGACTACCAGTAGCAAGAAAACATGGGAGACTATATTGGCAGAGAAGCCTGTTCTTATTCCCTTATGGTGCTAAGCAAGTCTTTCCTGTGAATGGGTGTCACTGTGTTAACTGTGTTAACCATTTCCCAACCTCATATTCACATTTTACTCTCTATATTCTAAAGTCTATATTACAAGCTAAAACCTACAAAATATTTGCACAGTCAAGTATACAATATTTTCAATGCTTAACTGAAGTTAACTAAAGAGATGATGTTGTTGTATAGACCACTGAATCACCTATATTGCATATACAATCCTTGTACTTGCCCTAAAAACCTTTAAATTTCTTTCCAGTCAACTCTTTAGACTACCCCTTTTTCATGTCTCCTTCCTTTTTTCAATCAACTAATACAACTAATAGTTGTCACTCTATGCCCACTTCTTCCTCTCTTGGCACTGTTTCCTCTGCCTTTCACTAAGTCCCTTCTCTAGACTAAACCTCTAAATTGCCTGTTGTTCTATCCTACTCCTAATCCATTTCATCCTCACCTCCCTTGCTCTCTCACTCAATGATAATTAATACCCATATAATGTAGTCTCCACCTACATTTTTTACCTCTCTATTCATATTTTTTCCTCTCAGTTTCTTTTTTGGTCCAGCCCTCAACCCAATGACTATTAATGCTTTTGCCTTCCACTCTCTTCTCCACTTGGAGATAAAACAAGCATTTATTGATTATTCTGAACCAGGTACTGTGCTAAGCAATTTATAAATATTACCTCATAAAATTATCCCCATTTTATAGGTGAGGAAATTGCAAAATAAAGATAAATAGCTGGCTCTCTATTAAGTGTTTAAAGTCAAATTTGTACTCAAGTCATCCTAGTTTCAGGTCCAGTTATTTTTTTGATTGTACTAACCAACTTCATATAATCCTTCCTTCTTTCCTTCCCTCCCCATCTTTCTCCTCTTTTCCCCCCACTATCCTTTTTCCTCCATTATCTTCAAGCCCCATCAATTCTCATTCACTGAATTCAGGCACAGAGAATTTCAAGTCCCTATCATATATTTTCTAGAAATACAAAAGTAAAACATTTTATATTGATTTTAATAACAGCAACAAAAGCTCCATAATACTACAGCTAATTTTCCCCTTTATGAGTCAACCAGACCACCCTGGAGTTCAACAATTCAACAAATATTGATTAAATAGATGCTTACTAAGCATCTATTACTAAGCTTACTATCTACTAAGTGGGAATGGGATAATATAATAATAATAAGGGAGATAAGAAGATGGTGATCTGAGATAATCCATTCTTTTCCCTTATATTCTGACTTTAGTGAAATATACTAACATTATTAGTATCTGAGGGAGCACAGTTTAGAAGGTTTAGGGTCAAAAAGATTGATTTCAAATTATACCTTTGGGGAGCAGCTAGGTGGCACAGGGGATAGAGCACCAGCCCTGGAGTCAGGAGGACTTGAGTTCAAATGTGACCTTAGACACTTAATTATTACCTAGCTGTGACCTTGGGCAAGCTACTTAACCCCATTGCCTTGCAAAAACCTAAAAAAAAATAATAAATTATACCTTTGACACTCTCTAAGGTATGTGAACATGGATAAATTTCTTAAACTCTATGTATCTCCTGAAATGCCCAAGGAATCATTGATATAGGTATAGATCTGTTTCAAATTTTGCTGATAGAGGAAAATTTTAGAGGCTTCCCTAGCTGGGGGGAGAAAATCACAGATGCTTTTAGTATTAACATCTATCCTAAATGTATGAAAAAGAATTAACATGAGAATTACATAACTAAGGTTTCTTGAAAGTCTTTGATAGGATAATAGGGCAACTAGGTGGCATAATGGATTATAGGATGGGCCTTGGAGTCAAGAGGATGGGAGTTCAAAACCAGATTCAGACACTTGACTCTTATTAGCTGTGTGACCTTGGGCAAGTCACTTAACCCTGATTGTCCCACATCTAGGATCTTCTCCAGTTGCCTTTATTCATATCTGACCACTCCTCTCTGGAGGAGAAAGTGAGTCTGGTGACTTTGCTCAGCACCCTCTCACTCAAATACAATTCATATGCTTATCATGACATCACCTCTCTGATATCATGGTCTTCTTCAAGAATGAAGAACAAACATTATATCATATCTGCAGCTTTCTATAGCCATGTTCCCCATTATCTTGTTCTTTTAGTCTACCCATAAAAAGAAATTGACAAACAGAAGACAGACAAATCCAACTTGATATAAGTAGTACAGAATATTGTCAATATTTAAAGTCCTTCCCAACCTCACTTCAATCTATCTTATCAGCCTAATTATGTTTTACTGGCCTTCATGACCCTGGTGAAAGGAGAGTTGAGAAAAGGAGGGGCAGCTTCAATGAGCAGAAAGGCATCTTTACAATGTATATAATATGATGAAGGACATTCTGCTATCTCTAGACACTCAGGAATTGCCATTGCCTGTTGCCCCCTAAGGACTACTAGACCTTTCTATTTAGCATATGGCTGAACTCTCTCATATACATACATACATACATACATACATATATATATATATATATATATATATATATATATATATATATATACACACACACACACACACACACCACACACACACACATATATATTCCATTAGTTGGAATGTGATCTTTTTTAAACCAGTGATTATTTGTGGTCCCAATGCCCAATAGTGCTTGGTGTAGCTAGCACTTAATAATTTATCCCTGTTCCATTTGTTCCACAATTCTCATTACACTGGGTCTACCTTTAGAACAATGCATAAAGGGAGAAGGCAAAGACAAAAAAATAAAAAGGAAAGACACTAGAATTCTAAAGAAGACTCCTAAAATTCTCAAAAGGAATTTTGAAAAGAAAGTTAGAGTAGGGTACAGATTTTGTCCTTTTGAAACTACTGATTTTCTTCCTTGTTTGAATATTCATGAGTTTACTACAGCATTGTTTGTAATATATGATGTACTTTCTTCCTAAATTTCATTTTTATGATACTTGAGCACAGAGTATATAACTGATATTATTTTTTAGTGTATGTCTTTTTAATGTGTATTTTTAATCTATATTTTTCTTTTCAAGAGATTACATTTTAGGGGTATGATTTATGCTTCCCTCAAGGGGAAGAGATAGGGTGGTAGGCACAAAGGAAAACATGCTGGATTTGAGGTATTGTTCGCTAGACCACCCACTCTATTTCCAATAAGGTCCCTGAAGCCATTATCCAGGACAGCAATCCCTCTAAAAAAATGAATTTGCAATGTTAGGTCCCATCACCATAAACTACAACTGAGTCCCCAAACAAAAGAAACAGCAGATGATAAGCTCTTTATTCAATTTAGTCTTCAAAGCTATCATTCAGGGAAATTGTGGAAATGAAATACAGTAATTGTCTCTAAAAGTGCTTAAGCCACCACCTTCTCAGCAGACATAGCTATTGAACAATCAGAAAACAATATCTTGCAACCAAAGTCTTAGAGACTTTCAAATGTTTCTCCAGATATGGTTTTAGCAATGGTATTGATATTAAAGAAGATGTGTTTACCATTTGCTTTGCTACTTAATCCTAATGACCATCAGGCCTTTCCATTTGACTGATCCTCCTCCAATTAGACTGTGACCTCCTCTGGAGAGAAAGAAGTAACTTTCAATCTCCATGCATCTCTGGTAGCAAAGTGCTTTGCATGTAAGTGTTTAATAATTTTTAAAATTATTCATTAATTCAATCTGTGTGGTTTTATAGCAAGTCACTTAACACTTTGGGGCCTTATCTGTAAAATAAGAAGACTGGCACCTAAGGTCCTTTCCAGGTCTAAATCTACAACACTATAGTCTTTATATTCAAATTATCCTCTTATCTTTAAGGTTGTAACAATATGTTTATTGATGTGATATTTATAAGAAAGAACTGACCCAGAAAAGGAACAGTCATTCAGCAAACAATTGTTTATTGAATGCCATTATCTTTATTGACCAAAGCATTATGCCACATGCTAAGAGGAAAAAGATTTATTAAGGCACAAACCCTGCCTTCAAAAGGTAATGCAAGTTCAGACTCAAATTCTGCTACTTGCTAAGTATTAGTGAGCACTTGGGCAATTCTTTAACTTGTCCATGGCTTAATTTTCTTATCTGTTAAAAGGAAAAGTGGATGAACCAGACAATCTTTAAGATTTCTGACATTTTTATAAAACTATATTTAAAAACAAAAACAACAACTTTATCATGTTTCTACAAATTAGGAAAAAAAAGTTTCTTTAACTTTAGAGTTTGTAACCAATTGATAAGCAGATAAAGCTAAGGCCAGAGGACAGGCCACTAGAAGCTTACAGGTTATTTAGATCTGTCCCAATTTCCTGAATCATCTTTTAAATGTACAAGGGGCACTTTCAATTTAAATGGATCTTGGTGGCAAATCATCTTTTTTTCCCCAATAATGAAAATCTATTTTATAGAAGATAAAAGTCACTATTAAAAAAGAACCTAATTTATTCGATAATTATTTGATCTGACATTCAAGGGTCACCACTCTATGACTTCTGGCTACCTGAACAACACTGTCCTACCACTACTCACTAGCAAAAGTAGAACTCTCTAACCAAATCAATTCTATTATTATTATTATTAATAATAATAATATTAATATTATTATTGCAAAATGTTAGTTTCATTTCCTCATCTTTAAGTCTCTACTTCTGTTGGTCTATTTTTGAATTGCTGTTCAGTCATTTGAGTCACGTGTAACTCTTCATGATCCCATTTGGGGAATTCTTGGCAAACAGTGCAGTGGTTTACTATTACCTTCTTTAGCTCAGGAACTGAGGCCATCAAAGTGAAGTGACTTGTCCAGGATCACATGGCTAACAAAGGTCTGAAGCCAGATTTGAACATAGGTAGATAAGTCTTCCTCACTGCAAGTCTGATATTCCAGCTCCAGTCTAAAAGACTTTGCCCACTTAGAAGCACTTATTATAGCACTCCCTGTCTTGCATTTAAGAATTCACAGGAATTCATTCAGACATGTATCAAGTACCTAGGATGTACAATACACTGTTCTAAGCATTGCATGGAAAATACAAAAATCCTCATAACCTGGTCCCTTCCTTTTTTTTAAGACTTCCTATAATTTATGCTTTATCATGTATGTTATTCCTTTTCACTGTCTCTGATATCTAGCCTTCTCTCCATTCCTCATCTCCCCCTCTTATGTTCCCTCAAGATTCAATTTACTTCTCCATGCTTAAGACAGTGTTATATATATACAAAAGGTAATAATATATGCAAATAAGATTTCATTTAAGTTTTTAAAAATAATAAAGCTGCACTAAATACAGAGCCTACAGATACTTCTTTTACAATTATCTAGAGTGGCCTTCACAATTCATTAAAAACCATAGTGATCACACATATAAACCACTGTTTAAACTATATCTGGAACATGGCATTGTAACTAACTGATAAAGCCTAGTATGCTCAGAAGAGGATCCATGTGAAAGAGATTGGGATATTCTGGGGTTTGGAGCCTGAGGTAGAGAAGATAATAATGGCATTTTAGGGAAGGTCAATATTCTCAGGTATTTGGAGGCTACATGTGGAGGAAGGGATTGTTTTAATCTATGTGACAGCAAAGGAGTTCTATTCACTAGGAAAACTTGCTGCTAGTGACAAATGCTAAAATGACAGGAGAGATTGCCTTATAAGCAGTAACTTTTCTGTTACTAGAAAAGTACAGGTAAAAGATAAATGGTAACCCATGAGATACATTAAATTCTTGTATAACCTGAGAACTTAGATTAGATGTCCCACCCCAGACCCTATCAATATCCTCTCCTGAAAATACCTGTAAAAACATTTCAATGACATTCTTAGTGAAGAATTAAAGTATTAAATGGAATTGTTTGAGTCATGAAAATTGGATGGTTACAAATCTTCAGATTTATTTAGTAATTTAATTAGTCTTTGCTACTATATATGCTTTAAAGTAAAAAAAGCTCTTTTACAGAAAAATCAATAATATAGGCATTTTAAAATGCAAACTGATTGGCCAAGGGCTGTCTCACTTTTGCATTTTTATAAAAAAACATAACACAAAGACATTTAATACATGCTTTTTAATTGTTTCATTCAGTAATTCTGACTGACCCTCCCCAGAATTAGACAGAATTAGTGCAATCAAAACCCATTAAATGAGCTGACATAAATTTTAACTCAAAGTGTAGAGTCACTCATTTCTACTCAATTAAAAGTACTTTTTCCACCAGAATTATGGTTAAAACTACATGGAAAAGGTCATCAAAGAATCTTTTTATAAATGTTTCTATTGTTCTAAACCTCTAATCACAGGACAGGAAGCATTTTTAAATTCCTCTTGGACCACCAGGGAAGAATGAATTATATTCTGCTTATGGTTCTAAAAATGACCCTAGTAAACAATGATCTATGAAAACAAAGTCAGAAAACATTAAAATATCCTTGATCACTTAAGGATCCTTATAGGCAATTACTTAAAACCATTACTTTCTAAAGTGACAGCTTGTGAACAGTTCAAAAAGACTAAAATCTAGGCAGTATTTAACTGATTTGTAGAATTACCCTTTCCTACATGGACATTTCATTTACTGAAAGGGTCAGAAAATTATTTGTATGAGAAACAGAGAAAAATAACAAGGAGAGAGAGAGTTGTAAGAAAAAGCAGCACCTTTTTGAGGCAAAGGAACTGATTTCTGGTTGCAATGCCTTTTATCCCAGCGCTTTTTAGGAAATGGAATTTAACTTCTAAGAAACACTAAATCAAAGAACTGTTTCAGAATTATGGGAAAGTAGTATATTAACCATTCTTATGAACTGAAAAAAATGTAGTTTTGAGATTTCTCAAGCTAACAGAAGTGTGAGTTACTATACATGAGGATATTCATTGTTTTTTTTTGCTTTTGTTTTTTTTTTAAGTTTTTGCAAGGCAATGGGGTTAAGTGGCTTGCCCAAGGCCACACAGCTAGGTAATTATTAAGTGTCTCAGACTGGATTTGAACTCAGGTACTCCTGACTCCAGGGCCAGTGCTCTATCCACTGTGCCACCTAGCCTCCCTGAGGATGTTCATATTTGAGGCATGAAAAGTCAGTATGTGAAACTGTAAGATGGAATATAGACATCAATAGAGCTGAGAAGTTGATGGATGCAAAGCGCACTATTGACCAAAAACAGACTTTTCAATTGATATAAGGAGCTGATCTGATTGGAGGAAAACTGGTGCTAGGAACTGATTAGGGAAAGCAGAATCCTCTGCTATTTCAAAAGTGACTAAGGAAAGGCTGCCTTGTTCTCTATTGCCCTTTACTTCTCTCTATGACTAAAGAGTTATGAGTAACTCTTTCAAATTCCAGAAATGTTATTTAAATAGTTTTGTCAGTCCCAAGGTTAACAAATTGCTTTTCAATGAGAATTTCATTTTTCCTCAGGGGCCAACCAAGACAGTAAACTGGGTAAATTCAGTAGATCCCATGCTTCAGACTATCATTTGCTAAGAGAGTCTAATATCACTTCAGCAGCCTAAGAGTAGAAAAGTAACTTCCGCAAGAGTAAAGAGGCCTCGAAGAAGAAAGAACACATAAAGTAGACTATTCTCTATTGAGGCAAAGGACATGAAGACCTTCAACAGTTTTACTTTGACTTCCCCTAATGATATGGTTCACAGATTACTATGCATTGCCTTCCCACTCTCCTCCATGGACACATTGATGGGAAAGCACACCAGAATGATGAGGGGATTATTATGTAGCGATTATCACCTTCATTTTTGTTGTTAAATGCTTCATAATTAAGACAAAAGATTATTTTGACTGATTTGTTTCCATAGGAAACACACTGATGGTGACTTAGAAATTATAAAATTGACCGCCTTGGACCTTCAGGTGGTTTGTGGCAAAGTATGGCTACCTCCTTCCTACTGCCAACCACTACACGAAACAGTATAGATGCAGGTGAATAGGAGAGTGAGCTAGAACAGACCAAGAAGAAAGAGCCTGGAGAGAAGCTACCCACAACATTGTAATTAGCCAATGGTGTGATTTGATCAGGTCGATATGCAGATCAATCATTTAGTTGACTTAAAGTCACTCTAAATTACTAATTGTCAAAGTCAGCTTCTTTCTAGAGAATTTTAATAAGAAAGGGGCAGATGATGGTGACTGGATACTAAAAGATTGCTAAAAAGAAGAAAATTCCTAGGGCAGCTAGGGTGATGCAATGAATAGAGCGTTGGGAGCACCTGAGTTCAAATTTGCCTCAGATACTTAATAACTACCTAGCTGTGTGACCTTGGGCACCCCATTGCCTTGCAAAAACCTCCCCAAAAATAAATAAATATTAGCCACTCATAATTTTGCCTAGACTCTGCTCTAAATGCTGATGTTTTAAGGCGCTTGCATGACTTAACTAATAAATGAGCTTTCTACACTTATTCTGTTTCCCTCAAGCTCTTCTTTTAGTCAAACCCAGTAATCTAGGACAGGACCTCAAATTAAGTAGATTTTCCATTATGGCTGTAAAAGATCAAGTACAAAATCAATCTGCACTTTCTGAGAGAACAGTAGATTTCTTACAAAGGCACCAATCATCTAGAATAGCAACCTTTTAGATGCAGAAAATCAAGAGGTGACAATTTCTCATCCATCCCAGAGAAACAGAAACAAAGGGTCTATTCATTAGTTAGAATGTTTCCTTATTGGGGGGGGGGGGGGGGGGGAGACGACCAGCTACTTCAACAATTGCTGAAAGCAAAAGAACTAACAGTTAAGTCTCTGTGTAAATATAAACTACATAATAATGTTTCAAAAAGCTTCTTAGGAAGCACAGTATCCATTCAGTTGCAAGGGGCTTTATCCGATTACAGTCACATGCAGTGGTGTCAGAAGAGCAGAGAAACTAAGGTAAACTAAAGGAAGGTAATTCTACACAGAGTTCCTGAAGGGAATTTGAAAAGCCCAACTTAAAACAATGTAAAACAACAAGTCCAACAGAGAAAGGAAAACCTAAAGTGGGACAAATGGGAGGAAACTGAGTTATCTTGAGTCAATTGAAAATAAACTATGGTTATAAGAAAGGAAAACAAAATTAAAGGACATCAGGATTCAGATTGTTGAAATAACTATTCCTGAGGGCCAATAATTAATTTATTTTCTCTCAATAAGTACTAGACCTCCTGTTTGAATACTACTGGCTTTTTAGCATGGAGGATATGTTTGGGGAGGGGCACATTGAGAATGATGATGATGTGGTTGTATATTTTAAAATATCAATAGATCATTGCAAAAACAGTATTCAAGAAAATTAGATAAATCTATAGACTCCACCACAAAGGACAGAAGACGAAGGAAATATTTGACAAGTTATTATCCACTTCTAAAAACTGACATGTTCTCTGACATGGGATTTTCTTTCATACAGCCTTTTAAAAGCATACATTCATTTTTTCAAACCAGGAATGTCTTATAAAACTCCAGAATATTTGTTGGAACTATAGTTATGGTTAGGCATAATAAATATCATTAACCAACTAAGGCAGCTTTTTTCATATATTAAGACAGTTGCATCGGATGGTTGGAAGCTAGAACTCCATATTATTAGTGTTAGTTGTGACCCACAGGAGACATGGTTCATTGCAGCTTCACTTCTTCAAATGTGAAAGTATACATAATCAGATTTAACATTTCTGAGCAGCTGCATTACTCAGAAATGTCAATTTGTTATTATAAAGCGTGAAGGCTAGTGATAACTATCAGCAACTCTTTAACAAACTAATAACGTTGAAAAATAGCATTGCTTAACTTAACAGTGTTGCAAAGTTGCAAAGAGTCAAAAGAAATGTCTTTGCGGGCAGTTAAGGGACACAGTGGATAGAGCACTGACCCTGGAATCCAGAGGAGCTGGGTGGGAATTTGGCCTCAGACAGTTGATCATTACCTAGCTCTGTGACCTTAGGCAAGTCACTCAACTCCATTGCCTTGCCAAAAAAAAAGAAAAGAAAAAAAAACCTTTGCTGTGAGATGACATTGAGATGGAAAGGAAGAATTTAGAAGGGAAAAAATTAAATGTATAAATAAAATATATATTTCTTTAAATTGTATTGGGGGGTGGAGTGGGATGATTTTATTTATGTCTGAGATTACTAGAGCTTACCACTATACGTTGTTCACAGTAGGTACTTAATATTTGTTGATTGATTTGGGGTTGGGGAGAATGAACGTGGCAAAATTATGAAGGAACTTGAATCCCAAAGATGAAATATGAGAAGACACCCCCCCACTGCTTTGCAGAGGTGGGAGGGGATGAGTTGCAGGTATAAAACATTGCTTTTAATGTGAGATGGGGTTTTTTGTATGTATTAATTAATTTCTCTAAATTGTTTAATCTTCCTTTTTTCTTTTACGTAAAAACTCTGAAAAGGAAAGGCTATAAGTGACAATTCCCATAATGTAAAAACAAAAGATTTCAATAAAAACTATTTTGATATATTTCTGTTTCTATTTTCATGTGGAAATACAAATGAAACTGAAGCACATTATATTGCCCTACCTACTGTCTCTGGTCTTTTAAAATTGAAGGCTCTCAGAGGCGAATCTAGCTCTTACAAACTGTAAACTAATTTCATTCTGAATATGGGTGTGTCCTGCTTAAGAGAATTTTAGGAAACAAATTCCTTTACCAAAAAAACCACAGGCAATTTCAAACAGAAAAGTGGTGGGTGTGGGGACGAGAAGGTAGCAAAAAAGGAAATTAAGATATCTTTTTTGATGACAGCTGCAGGACTCTAGATTGTGTTCACATACTGGTGTTTTGAAAAAGAAAGCTAAAGCGCATTTTCAAATATTTCTAAGTTTGAAATCTATTATTCATTATTTTAGATTCTAATACTTATTAATTTTAAATAAAGTTAACTATTCTGAAAGATACTCCTAAAGAAAGTACAAGTCAGGAATGTTTTCAAAATGATTGATTGCTTAGGAGTTTTCCTTCTGTTTCCCCCCTCCCCTCATTATCTAAAAGAACAAATGAGTGGTATAGTATAAAGAAAAGTGACACTACAAAGCAAAAGTCCTGGGTTCATAGCACAATTCTGAGATTTACTTCCTGTGTGATTTGGGGTCATTTAATCTCTGTAATCATCAATTTCCTCTTCTGTAAAATAAATAATCTAGCGTCAATAGCCTCTGCAATCCATTGGTTTCATCTAAACAAAACGATGCAAGCATTCTGCTACTCAGTTCTATTTAGAATGTCTTCAGTACATTCACAATACAAAAAACTCCAATACAGGCTGTTAATCCTATTTTCAGACTTTAAGATATTAGATGAAAAGAAGCTTAAGGACTAGGAATTTTAGTTTTTCTTTTTTATATAACATATTCCTAGTTCTCATTATTGTTTTGAAGTTGCCACTCCTATCATTGATTCATTTCACTTTTTCTTAAGTCCATGCTTTAGTCTTGGCATGCAATTGAGCATCCAATCATCTTTCTATACAACCCAATGCAATGTATTTAATAAGCCTAGAATTCTAACAAGAATAAGTAATTTGCCCATGTTGCCACATATGCAAACTAAACTGCATAGCTAAACTGCAATGCTTGGATATTAGTCTAAATCTTTAAACTACCAAATCTCTTTATAATAAACCACAATATCTCCCATGTCACTTTCTATGCTTTGACAGCTTTCAAGTACCTGTGCAGTTGTAGAGTCCTAGAATTGGTCTTCTAGTTCAACAGCATGAGAAATGCATGAAATCATTCTACAACATCCCAGATCAAATTTTTATAAATCACCAATCTGAAGCTGGAAGAGACATTAGAACACATCTAGTCCAATTCACTTATATTTAGAGACAAGGAAATTAAGACCGAGAGGTAATCAGTGACTCAATCAAAACCATAGTTAGTGACTACTCAGTAAGTTAAGTAGTGCAAACTGAAGTCTTCTGACTCACAATCACCTACTTTGTATTATTCCACAATGTTTTCCTGAAGGTACCTATCTATGAGCTTCTAATCTTTTTAAAAATAGTTCAAATTCTTAGGAGTTCTTCCTTACATTAAGATGACATCTGTCATTGACTTCTGTCCATTGATCCTAGACTTGAAGGGGTCTTAAAATTGAGTGTTGACCTTTCAAGTGCTTGAAAGCAGATATCATAAATGCTTCTAAAACTTCTGATCTTGAGTTTCCTCAACCACTCCTCACACAATATGATTTTGAATCTCCTCAGAGTTCAGGATCATAGTTGTCAGAGAAATTAAAAGAGAGTAAATCTAGCATGTTCTTATTACCTATGCTGTCTAAACAACAATCCTCACAGGTGACTTCAAATTGGAGAATCTTGATTACAAGAATTTAGGTAAAAATAAAATAACTTTACTCAACAATGTCTAAACATAAGGAAGACTAACCTGGCAGGAAAATTAAAAATATATAAGTAGAATGCAAAATTCTTGAGGACTGTTTGCTCCCCCCCCCAACCTGGAATACTTTACTCTTTGTAAGATTAATTTGAAGAGAGAAGGAAAAGATGGTAACTAAAAGACCCAACTGCTAGAATAAAACAAGATAAATGGTGGTGACTATGTTTACTATGGTGGTGACAGGGAATGTTTTATATTCAACAGTGACACACAGGAATAACATATAACCAATGGGGAAAAAATGGAAAATGGGAGGAAACTTGGAAAGAAAATTCAACACTAGACATAGAGATAAAGGAGTCATCATGAAGAGGTGATTTGAAACTGTGACACTAAATGAGATGGCCAAGGGACCAGTGAAGGATGCGATGAAAGAGCCATTAGGGAGATAACCATGAGTGTGTGGTAATATCCTTGGAACCAAAGTATGAAGCATAAGTGATCAAGGGCTAGAAAGCAGTAATACGGATCAGATATAGGGGAAGGGAAGTATAATTCAAAATGGGTACAGATAGAAAAAAAGGAAATGAACACCACAAAAAAAAAGGAGGGAGAACATTCTTAAAGTTAAAAGGTTTAAAGTAGTAGGGTGGGGAGGAAGTAAAAAGAAGAGAGTGAAAAAGAAAAGAAAAAAGCTAAACCAACAATTTGGGTAAAGTCAAGGAACAAGGAATATTGGGGAACATAATGTAGGTGAATGAGAATAGAGAGACAAGTGTTATATTGGATCACAGTCAGATAGAGACAAAGGATAAGCAAAAGAGAGACAAAATGCCAGAATAAGATAACAAAATCCAACATTAAAAAAAATCAGAAAATAAAGAAAATAAAGTCACACAGAATGAAAAAATGACAAGTTGGAACAGAAATATCTAGCGTCAGACATATTTTTTTAAAAATACCAATAGTTCGAGTCCTACTCAATGTGAAAAGAGATCATAGTTAATAACTTTCAAGAAGGAAGGGAACCATTCTTTTCTAGTTTCTTGATTTTACAGATGAGGACATTGAAACTCAGAGACTTTCAGGGATTTGTTAAGGGTAACATAACTAGTAAGGACCAAAAGAAGGAAGTTAACACATATTCCCTGTCCCCCAATCTTATCTGATACCTGATACTTTTACACAAGAAAACATTTTTACATTATAAAAGGCATCAGAGATAATAAAATAACAAAATTGTTAAGTGTATAATTGCAAATTATAAATTCATAGAAGAAAAATGAATAAGAAAAAACATTGATTACATAATTAGTATAAAAGCAACAGAATACATAAATTTATAAGTATAAAAATAAAAATAGCAAACTGATACTTTATACATCATAATGTAATTAAAAATAGTAATTAAATATAGAATACCAGAGAAAGATATGCCTAAATGAAAACTAAGGAATGACAACCTAAATGAGTCAAAAAAATAGAAAAAATTTAAATGAGAAGCAAAGTGAGTTTTTTAAAGTATAAAATTAAGAAGCATTTAGCTTTAATGAAAGAAATCAAATTAAAATCCTCACAATGAAAAAATAATTTAGAACTAAAGGGTTTTTTTTAATTATTGGAATTTATTGTACATAATATATGATTTCAAAACTGAGAAAACCAAAAGTGCAACAAAATTGTGCCTACCCTTTGATACCACAATATATGCAAGATATATATATATATATATATATATATATATATTTATATATGCAAGATATGCCAACAAAATTGTAGATACCCTTTGATCTAGCAATTCCATTACTGGGTCTATACCCTGAAGAGATCATGAAAAAGGGTAAAGACATCACTTGTACAAAAATATTCATAGCAGCCCTGTTTGTGGTGGCAAAGAATTGGAAATTGAGTGAATGCCCATCAACTGGGGAATGGCTAAACAAATTGTGGTATATGTATTTGATGGAATACTATCATTCTATTAGATACCAGGTAGGATAGGAATTCAGAGAAGCCTGGAAGGATTTGCATGAACTGATACTAAGTGAGATGAGTAGAACCAGAAGAACATTGTATACCTTAAAGGTGATGATTTACCTTAATGCACTTGCTCATTCCATCAGTGTGACAATCAGGTACAATGTTATGATATCTGTGATAGAAAAGACCATCTGTATCCAGAGAAAGAATTGTGGAGATTGAACAAAGACCAAAGACTATTACTTTTAATTTTCAAAAAAGTTATCTTATTATGTAATTTTGCTATCTTTTATACTTTATTTTTTCTTTAAGAATATGATTTCTCTCTCATCACATTCAACTTAGATCAATATACCATGGAAACAATATTCCACAGAAACACTACCATGGGAAGACTAACAGACTGCCTGCTGTGGGGGCTGGAGGGAAGGGAAGCAAGATTAGGGGGAAAATTGCAAAACTCAAAATAAATAAATAAATTCTTTTGGAAAGAAGCTGACTAGCATATTTAATCATGTTATAATATACAACTATTATCAATGAATAACTTGACAAAATTCAGTTATAGAAACAGAAAACTAAATTAATTCACAGCTCCACTAACTGCATTAGTGTGCTAATATTTCTGTAGCACCTCCAACAATTACTAGTTTTATCTATTCTCATCTTTGCCAATTAGTTGAAACAAGTTACTTTAATTTGCATTACTTATTAGAGATTTGGAATTTTTAAAAGATGTGGTTGTTCATATTTTGCAATTCTTGCTTAGAAAATCATTCATATTCTTCATCTATGCATTAAGAACGGTTCATGTTTTTAGTAATTTATATTAATTCCACATGTATCCTATAGGTCATACTTCTATCAAAAATAATTGCAAAATTTTCCCAATTGAGAGTGTCCCTTCTATTTGTATTGATTTTTACAAAATCTTTTTAGTTTTATGCATTCAAATTTCTCATAATCTTTCTGGGTCTCAATCTCTTTCTTCATCTTCAAAAGTTTGTAGTAGGAAAAATAAATTATTAATTAAAATTAAAAGGAAAAAAAGGGGTCACTGAGGTAGGACAGTGAATAGAGCACTGGCCCTGGAATCAAGAGGAACTAAGTTAAGATGTGACTTCAGATACTTAATAGTTACCTAGCTGTGTGACCTTGGGCAAGTCACTTAACCCCCATTGTCTTGCCAAAAAAAAAAGACTAAGAATACCAAGAAATGAGAGTAGGAAAGCCAAGAGAGAACAGAGTTATAAAAACCCAGTAAGTCAGGTCAGTCAGTTGTCAAACAAACATTTTAAAGCATCTACTCTTGCCATGCATCATCTTCAATACTGAGGATATAAAGCAGAATCATATTTTCTTAGAAAAATGGGACCCAGTAAAATGCTATATTCTCTTTGATTCAAAATTCCAGATTCCAAAATTACCCTCCCCTCTCCTACTAGGACCAAAATAAATCTTTGGAAAGCAATCTGGGAAATATCTGGTTATCTAATATACAAAACATATTTCTGGATAGTCCAAATGACAGGTGTTCTTAATTTTCTTCCTTAGTCATTGATAACAAAAGTTCAAGAAGTGGTTAATATTTATCAAGAAAGATCTATGAGACATCCCAGCAACCTAAATAGTTATTAAATGGATATAATAATTCTACAAATTGTAAGATGCCATTATTCATTTCTAACAAGTATTATGTAATTCAGGTAAGGTACAATTAAATTTTTGCTAATTCTTAAAACAATCCAATCTAAGACATTATTAAGTCTCCAAGTTTTCTTCAAAGCATAGTTTTGACACACCATAAAGGTTTACAAAATGTTTTTTTAAATTCATTCATTCATTCATCTAATCTACTAAACTCAAACAAAAAAGTTGAAGTTACAAAAATAAGCAAAGTGTTCAGAGGCAATATCCCTCACATTGTACCTACTAACACTCATTTCCCACTACACAACATGAAGGATAATTTTAAGAAAATATTAGCTTTCTTTTTAGGGATCAGTTTGCCTTGTAAGCAGGAAAAAGAGTTGAAAACCTTATTCAAACCCTCTTTCTATTACTAATTTGGTGACTATAGACAAGTCCTTAAATCTTTCTTCCTCCAAGCAGTTCTCTAGGACTGTAAATCAGAGAAAGTACCTTATTTGTGTCCATGGAGGGAGTTTGAGGAAAGAGGTTATCTCTTACAACATTGAAATCACAGATCTGGACTTAAAACAAAAGGATTATTTTCCTATCTAATAAGAGATTTTGAAAATATTGAAAAGTTCCTATGGAATTTTTTCTTAAAAAAAAAGAAAAAGTGAGAAAAGACAAAACCCCTCACCACTTAAACATCTATAAGAACACTTTGAGCTTGGATCTAAAAAGGCACATTTTGTTATACTCTAATTCCAGCAAAAATCACCCTCAAAGGGAAAAACCCTTTGTTCTATCACTTCAAAAATTGGATATATTTCAAGTTTTAGGCTTCGTATAATAAGTTATTATAATTCATTCGATTTGTAAGAGTTCTTTAATAAATTCTCCCTCCCCACCAAGAAAATTCTTACCAAATGGCATTTCTTAAAGCATGATGTCGATTTTAAGACTATGAACTGTAAAAGGGAGCTAAATGGCTGGAAAATCCAAGCAGTCCTTAACAGTATGCGGAAGTTGTTGGCTGACTTGAACAGTAAATTTCCATTGTCAGGGTAACCAGGTAACTCTTCTCCCAAGAAAATGTTATTCTCCCTACACTGGGGCAACTTTCTCTTCAGGAAACCTTAACTCTCCACCCCTTTCTACCTTCAAATCCAAGGTGAACCCAGTAATTTTCCACAGGAAAGCAGGTCAGAGAGACCTGAAAAGGTGATTTTTCTCCAACACACAAGAAACAGGCAGAGCAAGGTCTCATCACCTACCATAGTTTTAGCCTCCTGAGTAAATATTTATCAGGGCAACCTGTCTTCATATTTAAGACGTCATAAGTCAAACATGTTTAACTGTCAAAGGGGAGAGACCAACAATGCCAAGTTTCAAGGAAGTCAATGTCACAGTGGCTGAAGGCTATCTAGAAAAGTGATATGGATGAAGAGAACTTTAAACAGTTGAGTAGAACAATAGAGGTGCTAGGCCTGGAAAGGAAAAGAATATTTCTGAAGTATTTTCTGTACTCAAAGTGCTACAATAATGCTAGTTTCATTTATTATCATTACCCCTATACTTAGTACATATTATTGCCCTTACTCTTAGTAGGGGTCTGGAAGAGCCTATCTCTTACAGGAATAAGAGGCTTCAAAAGGTAAAATGAAAAACCAGGTCTTCAAATTTTCTAAACTTGTATAGTTGGGGTATTATATTTAGAAAAGGTTTCATTCTATGTGTTTCATCTTTCTGATAATCTAGTCAACCCTAAGAACCCTTCCTTAGAACATCATTTTTAAATAAGTAAAATAAAATAGATAGAATTAAATGAAACCAATTATATTGAGATAGTTATCAAACTATTTCTTAAGGAAACAAGCTCAATTGCTATCACAAAAATTCTAATTTTGATTGTGATGGGATGTTTATAGAAGCTCTTTTTGTGATGGCAAAGAACAGGGAATTGGAGGGACCCCCATCAATTCGAGAAGTTGCCCTGGATGGCTGTGTTACTATTGTGCTTTAAGAAATGATGAGTTTGGGGCCGGTAGGTGGCGCAGTGGATAGAGCACTGGCCTTGGAGTCAGGAGTACCTGAGTTCAAATCCGACCCCACGACACTTAATAATTACCTAGCCCTGTGGCCTTGGGCAAGCCACTTAACCCCATTGCCTTGAAAAATCTAAAAAATAAAAAATAATGAGTTTGATGAACTATGAAAAGCATTGAAAGTCTTGCACATATTGATGAAGAGCAAAGTGAGTGGAATCAAGAGAATATTGTAAACACTAACAGCATTTAGAAAAAATGAGGGGCGGCTAGGTGGCATAGTGGATAAAGCACCAGCCCCGGAGTCAGGAGTACCTGGGTTCAAATCCAATCTCAGACACTTAATAATTACCTAGCTGTGTGGTCTTGGGCAAGCCACTTAACCCCATTGCCTAGCAAAAATCTAAAAAAAAAAAAAGGTATTATTTGCATTCAAAGAAAGACTGATAAATAGAAGTATTTTTAGAGTATGTGTAGCGTGCGCGCGCGCGCGTGTGTGTGTGTGTGTGTGTGTGTGCGCGCGCCAAATAGTAATCATCTCTAGGGCAGGGAAAGGGGGAGAGAAGAAAAAAAGAAAAAAGAAATTTACACAATAACTTAGCTATATATATTTGTATATATATATATTCATATATAGATAGGAAATAGCAAATTGTACGTAATAGATTTGGAAGTTCACATGCAATTTTTTTTATTGTACTGTATTTTGGAAATACTTTTATTCTATAAATTGAAAATTATTTAAAAAAGAAAACAAGCTCACAGACACTAGGCAAAAAACCTCTTGTCTTCACGACTGTCCAGTTTCAGTCTCTCATTTTGCAGAAAAGAGAAGTCCCTTAAATGAAATGAAGTGCCCAAACTCGAATAGTTAAAGTGGAAGAGCTTTGACTCAAATCCAAGTTTTTCCAATCTCTTAATTCAGTGCTCAGTTTGCCTTCTCCAATAATCTCAACGTTGTATTCCCAAATGAGGATCCATCTAGCTCATAGCCCTCCTTCCCTGTCTCTCCTCTCTCTCTGGGCAAACTGTTTTGCAATATTAATGAATGATATTTTATAAACAAGTTTTCTACTTCATCATGCAAGTCATCCTATATTACCAAGACCATCATTTCCTAAATTTACTACTAAAAAAAATTCCATTTGGAATCACAAATTTAAACAAAAGAATCAGCTTTATACCTGTAGTTTTCAAATCATATTAGTGTTACTGAACAGGAGTCAAGACATTGACTTATCTATTTTGGGCATTTGGCTGGATAGTTTAGTAATAAGTTACTGCTTTAATTGAGAAATAGGTTCATCTCTCAATATAGGAAAATTTTTAAATCTGCAAATGGATGAGAAATACAGTAAGTGAAATTTCTACAGAGCAGAGCATTTTAAAAAGTGTGTTCCAGTAAAGGATTCTAACAATTTTTAGAGGCTAAGTTTAGTTTAATACATTTTGGGGTAACCAGTCCTGTGATTTTGTCAGTTCAGGGAACTGCTAGGAATAAACAACTTCTTCCTTTCCTTTCCTTCCTTCTTCCCTCTTTCTCTTCTGATTTACCTTCTTTCCCCCTCCCTCCCTTCCTCTTCCTTTCTTTTCTCCTTTCTTTCCTTCCTTCTCTTTCAGAGGCAACACTTTTAGTTATAAATTATAGCCTGGGGAAACTGAGAGGTGAAGGGCCTTGATCTTGGTCACAGAGGTAGCATATGTCAGAGGCAGGACTTGAATTCAGCTCTTCCTGGCTTCCATGACACAGTCCCTTCAGAATAATTCAAGATCTAATAAATGTGATTTCATTTCTAAAGCTATAAAATATGGGCAAAATAATTTTATGGGACAGTATTGGTTTCAGATAAACACTTAAATGTCAGAGATTTCTGATTCCTAAGGAAAATTTATATAGCCCTTGAATGTTCATAAGAATAGAAAAGTAGGTCATTTAAAATCAATCAGAAATTTTTAAAAGGAGAAAAAGAAAAACCAGTATTTAGTCACATTCAAATTTAACTCAAATTCATCATCATGATAACCTCATATTTCACTTTCATAAAACAATGTCTCATTGTTTTCACAAGCAATTCAAGTTTCATCAGCCATTTGTCTGGAATGTGAGAAGGGTGCCAAGTCTCCTAACCACAGGCATTGGTTCTGGAATCATTCTAAGATTTTTTATTTGAAAAATAGAAAGGGGGCTTGGGAAAAGAGTTAATTTGCAAACACTGACTTAATCTATAATAGAAATGTCTCAGTACTCCATAAAATTTACTTAAGGCTGAAGTTTTAAGAAAAAATAAGAATTGAAAGAAAAAATTGTTGAATTGAAAGAATATTACTCTTTGATATTAAATATTGACATTCATTTACCCTGTTAAACTATTAAAGATTCTAGATATGTTAGAATGTATTATTAGTTATCTGGGATCAATTAATTTATCTTTTAAAAATATTCTGAAAAGTGATTGATAGACTTTAGCAGACTTCCAAAAGAGATCAGTGATGTGCAAAAAAAGTGAGGAACTCTGGTCTAAAGAACACCTCAAGGGAGCAGCTAGGTGGTACATTGGATAAAGTTCCAGTCCTGGAATTAGGAGAATCTGTGTGACCTTGGGCAAATTACTTAACTCCATTGCCCCACCAAAGAGAGAGAGAGAGAGAGAGAGAGAGAGAGAGAGAGAGAACAATTCATTATCAAACATATGGACTAAAAGTAGAAGATAAAAATAACTTGCTGACATATCTTATCTCTCCACATCCCTCATTTATCCTCTCCTACATATGCCAGAGGAGGCTGCCATACTGCTCTCACATTGAGTTTACTAGTACCAGTGTGCAGATAAAATCCAGCTGATAAAGAGAGTAAATATTTCATTTTCTTTCTGCCCTTTCCAGATGATGAATGCATGATTGGTACATATGCTAATGGAGGTGGATTCTGAACCAGGGAACCACAGTCCAAAATGCAACCATGGTAATTGCTAACTACATCACTGGTCAATTAACTATAGAATGTCTCAGTTTCCTTTGTAAAATGAAGAGGTTGGGTAGGCTTTTAGGTTTCTGGCTAGTTCTCAATTTATGATTCTAGAGTCATTTAATCCAGGTCAAAATTTATTTTCTTTTTTTTAGGCTTTTGCAAGGCAAATGGGGTTAAGTGGCTTGCCTCAGGCTACCCAGCTAGGTAATTATTAAGCCTCTGAGGCTGAATTTGAACTCTGGTACTCCTGACTCCAGGGCCAGTGCTCTATCTACTGCACCACCTAGCCGCCCCCAGGGGTCCTTTTCTAATGAACTCAAAACAACTCATTGTTGTCTCAGAAATTGTAGAGCCAAGAATTGAATACAGGTTCTCCATATATTTGAATCTAATCTAGTATCCCTGCTACTGATAGGGACTGTCTCTGTTTCCACTTCATGTTATCTCAAAAAAACATATTTAACCTCATTTGTTGGGGGAAAAAACTCTATCTTATTCTCTTATTTATTGATTTTCTATATCTTGAAAATATCTAGATTTATCATTGCTTCTAATCAATAAATGTGGGTTTTAATTGAACAGGTTTCAAAGGTGCTTTATAAATGTTAAGATTATATGAATCCTGCTAGAATTGGGTACAATATCCAGATCAGTAGATAAACACTTAATCTTTTTTAGTACATACTGTCTGGCATACTAGTTGGTAAGGAGACACCATGTTTGGTAGAAGGAGCATGGGACTAAAGTCTTGCTCTGGGAGTGTTAGTTAAAAAAATAACCCATGATTCTAAGCATTACTTGATTCTAGTTATTACTCAGCCAAAGAAGAAATGGCATCAGTAAGATGTCAGAGAGAGCACTAATTCACTGAAAAAAAATAACCAGTACAAGGCTTTGATAGCTCCAGATAAAGTATTTCTTTGATAGGAAACCCTTGGAATGTATTTATTTTTAATGGAAAGGAGTGCTTCAATTACATTAAAGAGAAGATTTCACTAACTGCTGATGAAACAAGTCAATGTAAATGGAATTCTGACATCAATCTATATGAAAATATATTTTTATGACTCTGAAACATGGGGATAAAGTTCCATCTCTCATGTCACCAAATATCTAGTGCTTTAATTTATACTTGGAAATCTAATCACCCACATTTCCAGAGATCACCTTCTTGAACACTTAGGACTATTGGGATTTTCCATCTATTCTGCCTCTGAATTTTCTTTTATTTGTAGTCTTTCAATTCCTGTAGAGGTACCTTGATTGAAAACACTAACTTTTCCCCTATTTGCATGCATTTTAAAAGTGTTTTTTCAATCATACATATGTGCTCTCTTCCTCTAGAGAAGGCAAGTTCTTTGAAGGCAAAAATTGTCTTACTTTTATGTATTTTTATTCCTGGTCTTTAGCACACTGCCTGACAATATCAAAAGTGTTCAATAAATGGTTTTCCTTTTTTCCATTCATTTAAATTTATGGATCAAGCAATAAATTTTAATATGATTTAGGCAGTTGGATTTAGATCTTATCACTAGTTTGCCATCAGAACTTTGACAAGTTAAGTGATATCACCTTTTAAAAATGACCTTCTAATAAAGGAAATCAGACATATAGATTTAGAACTGGAAAGAAGTTGAGAAATCCATCTAGTCCAATTGCCTTATTGTACATATCAAGAGAGGGTCAGGACATCTTATCAGGACATCTTATAAAACCCAGGTCCTAATTCCAAATCTAAAACACTAGCTTGCCTTTGTTTAATGCTTTAGAATCCCTCTACTGGGGAAGCCAAGCAAGTGTCCATCTATTGAGAAATGACTGAACTGTTATACAGTAAATATAATGGGATCTTCCCTTTTCAATGAATCAATAAACATTTCATTTATATCAATATGTATTAAGTGCTAGAGATTCAAAAGAAGACAAGGGGGAAAAATACAGTGTCTGCCCTAAAAGGTCACATAAACTGATGGGAAAGACAACATCCAAAACATACAAAGTAAGCAAGAAACATATATACATATGTGTGTATATGTATATATGTATGTTCATATATACATATATAAATATAGACACATATCTATGTGTCTATATTACATAACATATATCACATTTATGTTACATGTATCTATTTAATAACCAGGAAATCACATAGAGAGAAGGCACTAGAATTAAGAGAATTGGGAAAGACATCTTATAAAAGGAGAGATTATAGTTGTGTTTAAACACAAGCCAAGGAGAGCAGCAATCAGAGCAGAATGGGGAGAAAGCTCTAGGTACGGGGGAGAAGCCAGAAAAAATTCCAGGTGATAGATTGGGCATATTAATCCTTGAACAAGAAAAAGAGCAAATTACTACATCCTTCCACTACATGTGGTAGGAAGAAAGGTGTAAGAAGACTGGAAATGTAAGATAGTGCTAATTTACAGTTTCAAACTGGTTCTGTAGGCAACAAGTTTAGTCATGGAGTTTATTGAGTGGAGGGTTGTGTGTCTGGTGTGTGTGTGTGTGTGTGTGTGTGTGTGTGTGTATGTATGTGTGTGTGTTTGTGTGTGTGACAAGTCAGATTTGCACTTCAGGAAAATCACTTTAGAGTCCTAAAGAAGAATGAATGAGAGTGAGGAAAGAGGCAAGGGTACAACCAGAAAATTATTATTAGCCTTGGCAGCAGATTGTATAAAATAGGTGAGAGAGTGAGGAACCAGGATGATTGTGAGTCTAAGGAATTGGGAAGATGGTGTTGCCCTCAATAGTAATAGGGAAGGTAGGAATCAGGAAAGATTTAGTAGGAAAGAGAAACTACCATTTTGGACATATTGAGTTTAAGTTACCTATTGGACATTTTTTTTCAGTAGCTATTGACTTAATTGATAAGCTTTTGATCAGTTCTTTCAGTCATGCCCAACTATTCATGATCCCATTAGGTGTTTTCTTGGCATAAAAATTAGAATGATTTGCCATTTCCTTCTCTGGCTCATTTTACAGATGAGGAAGCAAGCAGGATGAAGTGTTTTGTCCAAGTTCACACAGCTAGTAAGTGTCTGAGGTCAAATTTGAACTCAGGAAGATGAGTCTTCCTGACTCCAGGTCTAGCACTCTAGCCACTGTGCCATCCTGTTACTCTTAAGTAGAAGGTTAATGTCATAAAATGCTGCATATAGTATAAGATGCAGTCATATTTATTAGATGTTTTTACCTAACAATTTTTCTTTGTTAGAAGGGAAGGTTTATTGGGTTCAAGCTGAGGTAGTAAAAACAAAAGGCAATAATAAAGCATTTTTAAATTGCTATTTCTTAAGTTGCTATTCAAACTTTCACAACTTTTCTTACTGAACCATGAGGTTCTTAAAAAAGCACAAATTATGTCTTCTACTTCTTTTGAATCCCTTACATCTATCCAGATTCTGGACATAGAATAAATGCTCATTAATAATGACTGATATTTAAAAGCAATTTAAGGTTTTCAAAAAATCTTACAATTTCATTAAGTAATAACAACAATAATAATAATAATGTTAACCCAAAGAGACAGGTATTTCAGGTCTTATTATCCCTGTTTTACTGATGAGGTAACTAAAGATCAAATAAGTTAAAAGACATGCACTTGGTACCTTAACTAGGAAGTGTTTGAAGTAGATGCCAAACTACTCCAAATATAGCACTCTATTCATCACACTGTGCTATTCAAATAAGAATTTTTAGTTGAATAAAGGAAAAAATTAATTGTAAGGTAATCAAAATTTTGTCTTAGACATTTTCCTCCTAAATTTTGGCTGATAACATGCTCCCCACAAAATCATTAATTCATTTTTCCATCAGTCCTCAATCTCCTTTCTTTCCCTTTTCTACTTCCAATTTCTTCCTCTTTCTCCTCTTACTCTAACCCCACAAAATTTCAGAATTCAAAGGGACTTCTATCGTTATCCAGTCCAATACATAACTCAATAGCAATTACTTCTATAACAACCTTAGTAAGTGATCCTCCAGCCTCCCCATGAAGGCCTGCAAAAATGAGGAATGTTCCCCATGAAGGAACCCATTTTATTTCAAAGTAATTCTCCATATTCAGAATTTTTTTCATTCATCTTTGGACTCCAGTCTCAAACCTCTGGACTTTCTCTACTAAGTCATGTGAGTTCTGTATGTGGTTCTTTATCCTAGGGTTGCCTATCCTAGGTTATTGTTTTTATTACTGGAATTATAATTTTATTTGCTCAGGTTAATCTTGTTCTAAAACATGTATGATCTTTAGTGAGACTAAGTTTTTGAATCATTGTTCTAAAACCTAGAGAAATCAATAAATATAAGTTCTTCTTTAGAGCTGCATAACTTTGGGGGGGGAGTTGCAAAGCAAGGGGGTTAAATGACTTGCCCAAAGTCACACAGCTAGGTAATAAGTGTCTGAGGCTGGATTTGAACTCATATCCTCCTGACTCCAGGGCCAGTGCTCTATTCACTATACCACCTAGCTGCCCTAGAGTTGTATAGCTTTTGAAAATAAGATTTCCACTTAAATTCTCTCAAATTCTTTCATTACTCAACTTTTCCTATTACTATGGAAGGCACATTAATCCTCCCAGTTTCACTGGCTCCTAGCTTTCCCAGTCCTTCTAAATCATGGTGTCCTCCTTTTTATTTCCTATTTAACCTGTAAACACTTTATGCATTTTTATTTGCTTGTAATCTCTCCCATTAGATCTTAAGATCCTTGAGGGCAGGGACTGTCCTTTGCCTCTTTTGTGCTTTATTATCTGTGTACTTAGTATCAGTGCACATGACAGGTGCTTAATAAATAACTGATGGAACTAAGAAATACTATACAAAAGGAAATGTAAATAAAAAAAAAGGGAAATTCAATGAAAATGTTTGACTCTCCCAAAAAGGAAGATAAAATGAACCTTCTTTGCAGAGGTGAAAAACTGGGTGTGGAAAATCAGACTTGGCTGATGTATTGATTAGTTTTGTTAGGTTATTGTTTTTCTCTTTTCACTCTTTGTTTCAAGGATTCTCTATTGGGAGGCAAGAAGCATATATCTGGAAATGAAAGTGATAAAGGAACAAAATATCTTTTTAAAAAACTTAAAGTTAATAGATGAACTACTTATCCATGTTATATATGACCAGGGAACTAAAAAATGACTAAGTAGATGGATGAGTAACTGAGAGAATGAGATGTGATAAAACCAACAAGAGAACATGGCAAAAGTATCCTGAGCATCAGCATGAAACAAGAAATAGTTTTGTCAAAGATAATCACCAGTATCATGAATAATATTCAGTGGAAAGTCAAAAAAGATCATTCTATACAGGAGCATATTGTGCTAACTGCTTCAAATTTAAAAGGTCTTCTCATTAGAGTCAAATCCATCATTACTTTAAAAAAGCCAATAGTTGTAATTTAGGGAATGGACTTGAATAGATAGTCCTCTGAATTAACACATTGAGACATCTAATTTCAAATGTGCCCCAGAGAGAGACAATCAAAATGAATAAAAGGAAGAAGATTGAAATGGGAAGAGTTGGGAAATTTGGGCACTGTGTTTAGTGATCCTGTGCTATTGTTCAACATGAAGATCAGTATGTTCAAGATCAGTGGTCTCCTATTATCCTTGAGACCATGAATCATGGAAAGGAAAAGGCAATTCTCAAGAGAGAAAAAATCTAAGCCTTACAGAAAAATTAAAGCAGTTCAAACCCATCCGATTAATAAAACTGACAAAATAAGGAAAAGAAAAAACATTGGTGAGATTGCAAGAAATATATGAATTCACTGTTACTAGAATTATATATTGATAAAACCATTATGGAAAAATATGTGAATTATGACTTTAAAGTTAATAACTATACTTATTTTTGGCCTAGAAATATCATGACTAGACCTAGATAAAAGAAAGAAAAAAAAAGAACCCGTATGTACAAAAATATTTATAGCAACTCTTTTATATTTGAGGCAAAATTACATCTCAAGTTTTCTAAATTTCTGTTATAGCACTAAGTCCACTACTCAATGAACAAGCAAGGAAGATGGTAAAGAGCCAGGCAAATAAATGGTGGAGAGAGAAAAATAGGAGTGGTTAAGAAAGGAACCTCAGGATATGCTTTAAGACACTTAGCATTAAAAGATCCCCTCTGTTGCTCTGAAGTCATATAAGAAAGTGACTCAGGGAGATAAACAGCAAAGTAAGCCATCTAGAAACTTTTTGTAGGTCAAAACACAATGCTTCTGTGCTGCCTTCCTTTAGTCTTCAAATACATAATGCAGATGGAAGTATTATCCACCCAGTATTTTTCAAGGAATTGTTCATGAAAATTCTCTGCACATAATTGCTAGGATAATGAAAATAAATATTACTCATAGTTGCTTCTAAACAAAGTTACCTTCTTTGATAAATTCCAGTATCTAATTTTCTTTTCCTCTACATAAATGCTTTTGTTCAGGTTCGATTTTTTCTACTTCTAACCATAATTAATATTCATAGCCTAACTAAAGTCTCATCACCCATGAAACCAGCTCATCTTGTCTTTTCCTCAACTTCAACTAAACTTATGGCAGCTCAATATAGTTTAGCCCTTAATTTTTCCTAAAATTATTTAGTTGAATTTAGTTAGAGTTGGAATAATCAAAGAACCATAAGTTTAGAGAAGAAAGAGAGCTTTGAGATCATTGAGATCCAAGATATCATTTTACAATTGGAAAAAAATGTAATGATATGCCCAATATCACATAGCTAGCAAGTAATAGAATCTGAGGTTTTGGGCTATCACCCAGCCACATCCTCTTCTTTCTACAAGAAGAAAGTGAGTACCTGGGTAATTGAAGTGATTTCCCTGAGGTCAAAGAGTTAGTAACAAAGTGGATAGCTTAACTCAAGTCATTCAGGACAATTTTTTCCTAATATATTGCCAAATATTCTTCTATCTCCCTAATATGGATAGAAACTTCTTAAGAACATCTAGGTCATGTTTTATATTTTTATCACACCATCATTCCAAAGCATTTTGCAGTAGCATCAAAGATAGTTTCTTTACAGCCAGGAAGTCAATAAACAATAATTAAAGGTCTAATATCTACCAAGTATTATGCAAAGAACCAGGGTTAAAAACAGCAAAAATCAAAGCAACCTCTAGCCTCAAGTAGCTTTAAATTTAATAGAGGAAGATAACAACCAGTATACTAGATAGTCAAAGAAAGTAACGTGAAATACAATAATAAAAAAGCAAAATGAGCAGAACCAAGAGAATATTGTATACTGTAATAGCAATATTGTTCTAAGAATGACTTTGAGCAAATAAGATAATTTGACTTTAACAAATATCCAAATTACCATAACGGACTTATGAAGACAGATACAATATACTTCCAGAGAAAGAACTGATAAACAGAAACTTTTATAAAATAATTTTATTTATTTATTTACATATATATATATATGAATGTATGCATGTATGTATATAATTGTGTCTTATGGTAGCCATCTCTTAAGAGTGGAGAAAAAGGAAAAAAGGAATAATAAATGGTGAATAAAAGATTTGCAGTTTAATGTGCAATCATCTTTTTTCTTATAACAGTTATGGAAATGCTTGCTTTATTCCATTAAATTAGAGGATGTCTGGAGTAAGGCCATGATGAAGTCCTGATTGCAAGACTGAAGTTATGATATTAAAATTCTTCCAATATTCCTTTTTTTTGAGTAAATTGACCATAATTAACAGCAGGTCTATGAGAAACTAAAACTATACAAGCTACCTTTCCATAGTTAGGGACAAATAGAGGCTTGTTCAACTTTCTTGGTTGACTCTATTCACCAAACCATTATTTTTCTTTCAACACTTGACTTATCTTTAAATTTAAAAGTAGGAACCTGCTCTTCAAAGCATACCAAAATGATTAATAAGAACTAATCAAACACAAGTGGTCTTCCTTACTTACAAGAACCACTGATACAGTACAAACACTTTCTAATTGCTAAATTCTCTAACAAATATAGTTGTTTCCTTTAGTTCTATAAAAGAACTACTCACTTTTATCCACTTGGGGGAGAAAGAGTTTAACTTCCTGGCTAACTACAAGGACTTTAACATCACAGCATACCCAAGAGGTGAAAATTTAAAAAGCCCTTATAAATTTTCTGTATTCCAAGGGATTCCCTCCTAAAAATCTGTTTCAGTTCTGCCCCAACCTCAGTCCTGCTTTTGACTTTTCACTGATAAAGCATGCTTTAAAAAAAAGTGTATGTGTGCAACATATACTTGTCATCTCAATGGCAGAAGAGTATCTCAGCAAAATAGTCCTGCAATATCAATTGAAGAAAATTTTACAAATGTGTTAATTCCAGTAAGCAGTAAATAGTGATTTTATTAGAGAGAAATTGCTTTCAGCCAAGTATACCAAGGGTCAGTTTTCAGTTTTTGTAGAAAGATTTACATCACTACTGGGAATCTTATGGTTGACACTTGCATACCTACTAGAAAGACAAACATGATTTATATCTATGTGTTCTGGCCCAGATGATCTCCATTCAAATGATAAATTACAATCAAATATGAGGGCAAATCAAACAGAGTTGCCATATTTATGAGTTTATATCTAGTCCAGCCTTGCATAAGCCACAGACACACAGGAGACTGATATAGAAAAGAAAATGATAATTATTGGATTCTGCAATAAATTAACTCTACAATTCCTAAAAAAAGAGGAAAGAGCACTAAATATGCTCATAGGAATGACCTGATCAGTTAGATGGAAAATAACAAAAGCAAGATAGTTCATTTCTGAATCATCTATTGTTGTTATCTACAAATATGACCACCAAGGCAAGCCATTCTTTCTATAAAAGGAAATTAAATAAGAAATAATAAACAAAAAAATATTTGCCTATTTTAGGTTTTAAAGCAAATTCTACAAGAAATATTTACTGACCACTCTTTCACAGATGCCTTTCTCCCTGGTATTATGTAAGATTATTTTGTGAAGTGTAACTGCCCTGCATACCATTTAACACAGACAGATTTGTAGGCATAAAAGGGTTACTTGCTTTCATTACTATCATTATTCACTACCAAAATAGAGGAGAGATAGTTTTATAGTCAGAAGACCAGGATGCAAAACTAGTCATCCTGCTTATTCCTTATAAGACCTTGGAAGAAGGTACGTTCAATTGTTCTGGGTTTGAGTTTCTAAATCTGTAAAATGAGGAAGTTGGAGGTAATGACTTTTAAAGGTCCCTTCCAGCTACAAATCTACGATGAACACCTCAAACATTATCTAAACATTTAATAACTTACAATATCAATTGTAGGATTACTAACAATACAAAACTTCACAAAAGAACCTAATACACTCTATTTGGCTTTTGAAAAGATTTTTTATTTTTGTTTCTTTTTAAACTAAGCATAACCTCTTAATGAGGTCTCAGTTAAAAAAACATGTTGCAGGGAACAATTAGCAAGTCAATTAAATAGACTTGGTGGAATGAAATCTGTAACTGGATCAAAACTCTGGAAGAGTATTATACCTTATTCAGAAGAAACTGGAGAGGGATAAGACTGAATAGATGTCTGGATTATTATTACATCATGCCTCTGTTCCAGGCATGATCTCTTTCCCAGACATTCATGTTTTACCTTTCTTTCCGGAATACTGTAGTAATATTTCAGTGAAAAAATTATTTCCATATCTCTAGCCATTGGTCTTCTGTCAATGTTCTGCTTCCTCGATTTCCTCACATTGTTATATCTTCTTAATATATAGTGCTCCTCATCAGTTATGGGTGTATTGCTCTTTCCTGTTTTTAGGAATTGTAGAATTAATTAAGTGGAGATCTAATAATTATCATGTCATAAGAGGAAATCCAGGAACCAGAAAGGAGAAGGAGAACACTGACAGAAAGTCAATGGCTAGAGATATGCAAATAATTTTTTCCACTGGATTGTTATTACAGTAATCTGGAAAGAAAGGTAATAGATGAGTATCTGGGGAATAGATCATGCCTGAAAAGAGGCATGATGTAAAAATAATGGAGGGCTTCTATTATTCAGAGATCTGTTCAATCTTTTCCTTCTCCCTTCCCTCCCATGGATGTGTACAGGAAACTAACCAACTAAAAAAATTTTTAAAGATATATGCAGAGGGTGGAAGCAAAACTAGGTAACAAAATAAATATTCATAGAATTGTGTCACAAGTCATGTATTTATTGACTTGTGACACAATTCTATGAATAATAGTAAATAGTAAACAATAGTAAAACTCAGAATGAGGTGAGGCTATTGTCAAACCAAAGGAGGGAGGAAAAAGGAAGATCCATGAAGGGATAAAAACTTTGCTTGGAATGTTTGTGATGATGATAACAGACACTAGAGAGAAAACAGAGCTGGCTTCTTTTGCTTATTTTCTCTACCTAGGAGATAGACCTTTGCACTAGAAATGACAGAACAATGACTAACATTGAGTTAATACCCCAAGATAAGTAAAAAGATAGAAAGAGAGCACTTAGTCACCCTTGATGAATTAAAGTCACCTGGTTCAAATTAAATGCATCAACATGTGCTTAAAAGTCTTGGCAGATGACAAGTGTGTCCTTGTCAATGATATCTGAAAAATTTAAAAAGGGAGGTACCAAAATACTGGAAATAGGAAAATGTTTCAAACATTTTTTAAATGAAAGGAAACAGGGGCAACTAGGTGACACAGTGGATAGGGCACTGGCCCTGGAGTCAGGAGGACCTGAATTCAAATCTGACCTCAGACACTCAAGAATTGCTTAGCTGTGTGACCATGGGCCAATCACTTAGCCCCATTGCCTTGCAAAAAAAAAAAAAACCAACCAAAAAAAAATTTAAAAGTAAATGAAAGGAAACAGTCCACTAGAGGACAGTGAGTTTTACTTCAATTCCTGGGAAAATTCTAGAATGAATGGTTAAAGTCCCATAGGTAGAGAGAAGTATTGATTATAAGGCACCAACAATGGTTTAATGAACAACAGTTCAATTTAGAATAATTATATTTCCTTTTTGAAAAGGATTTTTTTTTCACTAGTAGGTAAAAGTAATGGTTTGCCTATAAATACTTTAACTACACTTCTGATGAATCATCTCAGATACTTCTTTTTTAAAAATTTTTTTAAGGCAATGGGGTTAAGTGACTTGTCCAAGGTCACACAGCCAGGCAATTATTAAGTGTCTGAAGCTGGATTTGAATCAGATATTTCTTGTAGAGAGGATGGAGCAATATGGATTAGAGAGCATTAGAATTGAATGCAGGCTGACTGATTGAATATCTAGACTCAATGAGTAACTACTAATCATGATCAGTGGTGTAATGTTAACATTGCAGGAAGACTCTAGTGGAGAACCTCAGGAATCTATGTTTGACCCTATGATTATTTATTTATTTATTAATGACTCAAATGAAAGCATAAATAAAAAAGTAAAAACTCAGAAAATTTACAGATGACAAAACTAGGAAGAATAGCTAACATACTGAATAATAATCAGAATCCAAGAAAACTCTGAAAATTGGACTGAATCTAATAAGATCAATAAATCAATTAAAAAGCTTTTATAGGGGTGGCTAGGTGGCCCAGTGGACAGAACTGGCCCTGGAGTCAGGAGGACCTGAGTTCAAATCCGACCTCAGACACTTAATAATTACCTAGCTGTGTCAAGCCACTCAAACCCATTTGCCTTTGAAAGAATTTCTACTAACAAGGAGCTTACATTCTAATGAAGAAGAAAGCATGTGTTTCTGTATATACAGTATAAGTACTCCTGTACTTGATGAACTCCAAGCAAATACCTCCAAACTACAAGTTAGTGTGGTAGGGAGGGTAATAGCAGTTAAGGAACTCAAAGAGATAAATGTAAAGTCTTGTTCTTGCATAAAAATATTCAACTTCAAAACATATAAGATGTGGAGACTTGCTCAGGCAACAATTCTTTTTTTTTTTTTTTTAGGTTTTTGCAAGGCAAATGGGGTTAAGTGGCTTGACACAGCTAGGTAATTATTGTGTCTGAGGCTGGATTTGAACTCAGGTACTCTTGACTCCAGGGCTGGTGCTCTATTCACTGTGCCACCTAGCAGCTCCTAGGCAACAGTTCTAACTAAAGGAGAAAGGCTTTATTTTGAGGGTTAAGTAGACGGCAGGTTCATTGAAAAAAGGAAAAATGTCTAGGAAAAGGGATCTATTGGCAATCTTGCCACTGTATTTTGCCCTTGGCAGAAAAAAAATCTAAAAAAATTGTGCTCAATTTCATGTATCATAATTTAAGAAGAGAACTGATTAACTAGAGAGTATTTAAAGGATATAAATCTGAAAGGTTTTAAAGACCATTAGTGTGGGTCACATGAGGAAGAGATAAAAGAACTGGGAATATTTAACATGACAAGAAACCTTAGAGGCAACGTGATAACTACCTTCAAATATATAGGAGAAGGGGGGATTAGACATTATGGACACAGTGGATAAAATGTTGGACCTGGAATCAAGAAGACTCTTCTTTCTAAGTTCAAATCTGGCTTCAGACACTTACTAGCTATGTGACCCTATGGAAGTCACTTAACCCTGTGGATCTCAGGTTCGTCATCTGTCAAATGATCTGGGGAGGGAAAAGACACCAGTGTCTGTGCTACAAAAGTTCCAAATGGGCTCTTGAAGAAACAGACATGACTGAAATATGTGAAAAATAATCAGGCAACTTAGGTGGTACAGTGAAATGTGTACCAGCCCTGGAGTTGGAAGAACCTGAGTTCAAATCTGGTCTCAGATACTTGATCCTTACTAGCTGTGTGACTTTGGGCAAGTCACTTAATCCCATTGCTCTCAAAAAAACAATAGGAGAGACTTGAGAAAGGGAATCAAACTGGAAAATCTACTGCAATAGTCCAGATGTGAAGTAATACAGCCTGCTAGTGTCAAAGGAAGGAAGAGAATATTTAGAAGATGCTACAAAGATAAAATCAACAAGACCTGAAACAGACTGGATATGAGGAGATAAGATCAAGGAAATAAAGTGTTGGGTTCTTCCTCCTTTAGATATTATAGTGGAGATACTTTTCAAGTATGAACTGGAAATGTTTCTGAGGTCCCTAATGACTCTTAAATTCTTTGTCAAGATATGTACAAAATGCATGAAATTTTTTAAAATATTGGATGCATTTTTATAGAAGAAAAATTCCATTCTAGTTTGTCCAAATTATAGAAGATATTGTGACATCTTAACCCCTAATATTTAATTTCCATTGAAATATAAAGTGCAATAGATTTTTCAGAGTTAATTAAGCTGTGTCTGTATATAAGGATTAGTTTACAGTTGTTTAAATTCATGTACAGTAGTTGATCAAGTTATGTCTATAAAGGTTACAGCTGTTTAAATTTATACATAACAGAATCACAACTTTTTATGAAATTTATTTTATTTTCAATTTATGGAACAAAACAAGCATTTCCACAAGATAGTACAATTTAAAAATATTGCACATGAAACTTTAAATCTACCACGTACAACTTGCTATTCCCTCCAAATATTCAACAAAGTAATCATGTAATTTTTTTCTTTTTCTCCTTCCCCCCAGAAATGGCTACTGTTAGGCACAAAAAGGTGTGTAAAATTATTCTATATGCTTCTATATATCACTTCTTTTATCACAGCTATTTATCTAGATATATTATTTTTCCAAATTATTTGATTAAAGAATTTTATTTGCTCATATTCCTTATATGCATGGGGCAAAGTTGGTTTGTTAAACCAAAGATATGCGGACATCAGTTAGGAAGTTTGAAAAGAAACAAGACACAGATTCAGCTTTGGACAGTGCCTACCTATGAGGAACAACAGGAAATGGCCTCTTCAACAAGGCTTCAACATGTCTGCCATATAGGAGGTAAACAGAGCAGAGACAGCAGCAAAGAAGAAAACTGAGTGTTTCTAAAATAAATCACAGAATTTTCTGACTGGAAGGAGGAGTTATCAAATCCATGTTTTCACCTTAGGGTTAGCCCATAACTAAAGTATGTCCATCAGATGGAAGAAAGCTCATAAAACATATCTTTCCTTATTGCACCTAAGTGACTCCAGCCTACTCTAAGAAAAGCTAGACAAGAAAGATCCTGGTTTTCAACATTTATTGGGTTTAAAAAAAATTTTTAATAGTATTGTCCAAAAAAGAAATTTCCATTTTAATAGTATTCAACCTTCGAAAGAAAAAAGGCCACAATGATTTTACAGGTCAAAAGTCTTGACAATTTAAGTTCTTGCTGAATCAGGAAAGGGTGTGTCAGGGATGCTAAACACCCACTACTTACTCTTGGCCCCATCAAGTTCAAGACTGGAATGTAATATAATACTTGCAGACCATAAAATACAATAAAAACAAAATTATTTAGAATAAAGTTTAAAAGAATATAATTCCTAGAATTTACAAAATTCACCAGAACATGGAAACAGTTACTTCAGAGGGCAGTTAGGTGGCATAAGGGATAGAAAACTGGTCCTGGAGTCAGGAGGACTTGAGTTCAAATCCAGTCTCAGAAACATAATAATTACCCAGCTGTGTCACCCAGCAAGTAATAATTACCCAGTAAGTCACTTAACCCCATTACAAAAAAGAAATAGTCACTACTACATCAGAAAAACTCCCTTACAAGACTGTAAAAATTCAGCTCAACCTCCAGGACTTAGATTTCATAAAAGCTAGGATTTTTATCCCTCTCTTTCTCTGGACCAATCAAGTTTGAAGATGGTCTCCTTGTTGCCTTAAAGAAATGTAAAATAAATACTAACCCTACCATAGTCACTTGTTTTCTTTTCACCAGCAGCTAGCAATGGGTTGGCACTTGTTCATTCTTGATTAGGACAATGAGTTTATGAAATATCACTCCCCTATCTCCTTGATAATCAAGGGCACACATTTATGATAACAAATGAAATAATATATAAAGTATTTTGTAAATCTTTAAGCTATATAAATGGGAGTTGCCACTGCACTCAACTGGTTGAGTATGAAGGTTATCAGTGACTATGGGATAGAGCAAAGCTAATAATTAGTCAATACTGGGATGGAACCTATGGAACCCTATGCCTTTGGTCTTATCAGTACTAGGTTTAACCACCTGGGTTAAGTGGATCCAAACTTCAAATTGAAAAATGGGTTATTTCTGTTGGTAGTCATTACATTTGGTTTACAGCAATTTACTATAATCCATTAGCTGATAATAATAATAATAATAATAATAATAATAATAATAATAATAATAATAATGTTTTTTTCTTGTTGGACTGGACCAGACTAATCCCATCAGTATAGGGAACTTTGAATGAGAAAATTCCCTTCAAAAATGGGGGTTGTCCTCATCTCTTTAACTTACAGCCTTTGAGAGTTGACAAGGGCCCTGAGAGGTTGTGTCAGAGGCAGATTTGAACACGTATTTCTGACTGAGAAGCTACTTAATATACCCACAGATTTTCCATAAAAACCATAGCGTATCTAAAAATCAAAACAAAACAGAAACTCATTAGATGAAGTGTGACTCCTACTTCTCAACAAAGATGAAAGATTTTCAGGGGCAGGATGTTTATATATATATATATATATATACAATCAGACAGCCACTGAATTGGTTGGTTTGGTTAATCTGCTTCTCTAAGTTACAGATATTCAGTGAAGGATAGGGAATGTTCATCTGGAAATAATCAGAATATAAATAAAATAAATAGATATAAAAGGCAAGACACTGCAAACACACTTAAATAAATGTTTATGCATAGTCTTGCATAAGTGTTTGAGAAACACATATTCAATTAAATTGAAATTTTATGGAAGTTTGATATTGTCCGGCTATAAGGAAAGCATACTGATAAAGTGTTAAAGAGAGTAACAGGCTGCCTTGGGAAGTAGTGAAATTTCCACTCAGTTGAGGTTTTCAAGCAAAAGATAAATTATAATTTGTCAAATATGATTGGGGGAGAGCAGGTTCCTTTTTCATCTTCAAGGTAAAACAAGATGGACTTTTAATCCATTCTAATTTAGGAAGCCAATGACTCCAAGTCTGTAAACCAGGTACAAAGCAGTATAATTGCTTTGACAAAGTAGCTTAATAAATGTCCATTCAATTATATTTTAAAAAAATAAACAAGCTAAAGACATCACTATAAAACTCATTAGACTCAAACGCACAAAACTCCTCTTCTCCAAAGTTCAGTGAAATAACCATTTTAATTTAAGTTTTGAGTCCTCATTCAATCTCCACAATTCATTTTTGGGAAAGACACAGAATAAACAAACCTGGGAAGTTACACTAGATAATTGAATTGACTGTGGGTTAAAAATAAATATTACTGGTCTACCCATCAAGTCCAACCAGCTTACATCAGAGAAGGGAAGGGACTGCTAGAGATGGACATGACTTATCTAAGATAAAACTTGAGAATTCTAATCAGTTCCTATAAATCTCCAAGTACAAATTGCTCTTAGAAAACTGATGACTGCTGCAATAGCCTAAAGACTTTGATTAACTCTTTGTAGATAGTACTCTAAGACTTGGAAAACTGCTAAGAGAGCTTAACTCTTCATTACATAACAATAGCAAGAGAAAGGGCCCAAATTCAAACCTGTCCACACCTCAGATCCTCATTTTTTCAAAAGTTACTTTGAGTGCCTACTAGAATGTGACTTCTCTCACCAGGTCTTTTAATGAGAACTAGTTTATCATTAAAATCACAATAATAATTGCTAACATTTATATGGCACTTAGAAGTTTGCAAATCACTTAAAAAATATCTCATTTTATAATCAATACCTAGGATGTAGGTGCTATTATTATCATACAAGGAGGAAATGAGGCAGAAAAAAGGTAAATGACATTTTTTTTAACATGAATATTGCAGTAATGTTTTTTATGACTACAAATTTTTAACCTATATACTTATATCAGCTTGCTTTCTCAATGAAGGGGGAGGGGGTGGGAGGAAGGGAAAGAATTTGGAATTCAAGGTTTTGTAAGTACAATGTTGAAACTTGTTTTTGAGGAAAATCTGGGAAGCTATCCTGGTAGCTATGATATCTCTACCTACTTTTGGGAAAACTATCATACTACTGTCCTCATCAGGACACAGATTCAGAGGGTTAGAGTATCCCATTTTCATTTCCATCCAGCTATAAAAAATATCCCTTAATAAAATATCTTTTGAAAAGGAAAAAAAAAGATTGGACTAGGGTAGGGAAGAAGAAATGACTCCATCCCTAATATCTAATCTCCATCATTTAAGGGTCTCATTCTCATATTTGCCCCCAAAATTAGCTCTTTTCCTTATTTGTTAGAAATGTAAAGTTGTCTATGTAATTTGAAGAGTTCTGAATTCTGAATTGGAAGATTGGTCTCAAATCCTGATGTCTAGTTCAAATCATTACACTATTTACTGGGTTTGTGAGTGTGAACAGGTTGAATAATCACTCTAAGCTTCAGATTCCTGTTCTTAAAATGAATGGCTTCTAAAGTATCTTCCCTCTAAGTTAGCTGTAAGTCTATGATCACATGGAATCTGTTCACACAGGACCAAAACTTCAATTACATTTTACTATTAATACATTCTGTTATTAAGTCCTATCTATTCTTTCTTTCTTTACACCATTCCTCACTGTTGTTCCTTTTCTCCTATTTCCACAGCAACCATCATAGCCCCCAATCTGGATGATTTCAATTACCTTTTAATTCTCTCTGCTATCTGTTCCTCTTGTAATTCATCTTTTATACCACCGTTAGACTGATTCCCAAGGTCTAAAGCCTGCAAAGACTCTCATTTTCTGGAAAGGACGCCTTCTAAGCTCCCACACAAAGTCAAGGCTTTCCACAATTAGGTAACAACTTATCTATCCAACTGTATCTTCAAACTACTACTCAACAGGAACTGTTCCCTCCATTGATATCAACCTAGTTCATTATCCCCTCATTAGATATATGCTCATTAGATTTCAAACATTTGCTCATATTAAATACAATGCCTTCAGCAAATCTATCCCATACTTTCGGACCCAGGTAGGTCTAGCTTTATTTTTCCTCCCTGAACACCTTCCCAAGTATGCATTTATCCTGGCCTCATCTCTCATACTACTGTACTGCCCGTTTTGGAACTTCTTTCATCTTTCTTTTAAATTTTTTTCAAAGATTTACCCTATCTCCCATCCTACTCTTTCTTTACTTGTCCTTCTCCTCACCTCCCCAGAAGAAAGCCATAAAAGTAAAACTCAGGTTTAGCAAAGCAAAATACATTTTAAATTTCAACTGGCCATTACTGTTTATTCGCGCACACACAGTCACACACACAGACACACACAGACACACACACATACACACACACACACACACACACACACACACACACACATACACAAACCCTCCAATTCTACATTGAATCCATTACATTTTATTACATGTTTCATCATGAGTTCCTTGGAATTGTGGTTGGTCATTCATTGTGTGAATTCAAGATATTAAAGATATATAATATTGAATATGGGTTCTTTTTCTTTCTTTGATCTCTTTGAACACATGGGTTCTATTCCTCTTTCTTTTATCTTTTTTTAGGGAATATATCTAGTAACAGTATCACTGGATATATTCAGTTTAATAGCATTTAGGACATGGTTTCCAGAATGGCTAATTCACCAATGGTGAATATACCTGATTTCTCACAGTTCATGCATCATTTCTCATTTTTCTTTTCTCTGCCAGCTTTGTCAATCTTAATTATGTGAGGTAAAGCCTCACAGTTATTTTAATTTGAATTGCTGTAGTTAAAAGCAATTTAAGAGCATTTTTCATGTGGCTATTGAAAGCTTGGATTTCTTTCCTCTGTCACTTTAGGGAAACAAAAGAAATTTTCACATAAGAACACATTTTGAATTAGACAACAGAAAACTAGGGAAAACTAGGTTCAATTCACTAAATTTCACTTTACATAAAACTTCAAAGGAAGATAAAAAATCAGTGTATCAAGGGATAACTGTGCTTAATATAAAAAGTCATTGGTTTAAAAAATGGAAACCTAGAAAATACTTTTCTAACCATTCAATAAATCCAATCAAAGGCTAAGTCAAAGTCAATTCTTAATTACTGAGAATACACTATCTATATTTAGGCTCATCAGTGGAAATTTTTGCTTTCATAAAAGTACATGTAAACAGAATTTCTTCTACTTTTTTATTTTTGCTGACATCTGATAAAGTGAATTTGCAATTATTGCAAATCCCTACATTGTGATTGCTTATCTATAGACTTTGGAGAAACCACTTTATCTTGGGGGAGGGTGTCTCAGTTTCTTTATGTCTAAAATAAATTATGTTTTTATTTTTTGCATTTTAAAAATTAATTTTATTTCCCCCAATTACATGTAAAAATAATTTGTAACATTTGGTTTAAGTTTTTAAAGTTTTCTAAAGTATTTTTTTAAGTTGGAAACTACACCCAAAGGACGATAAAACTATGCATACTCTCTTTGATCCAACAACACCACTACCAGGTCTGTTACCCAAAAAGATCTTTAAAAAAGGGGGGGGAAGCCCCTATGTTTAAAAATATTTATAGTAGTTCTTTTCTGTAATAGCAATGAATTGGAAAATGAGGGGATGCCCATTAATTGGGGAATGGCTGAACAAATTACAAAATATGAATGTACTAATGTTCAATAGGAAATAAGGAGCAAAAAAATTTAAGAAAAGCCTGGAAAGACTTGCATGAATTGATGCTGAGTGAATGAGCAGAACCAGGAGAATATTTTACAATAGTAACAGCAACTTTACATGATGATCAAGAAAAAACTATACAGTCTGAGCAGACTAAAGCATACTGTTTTTGCTTGTTTTATGTTTTTTCTTTTTTTTTCCTCATGCCCCCCCCTTTTAGTTCCAATTCTTCTTTCACAATCTAATATAGGAATATTTTAAACATGATTGTACATGTCTGACCCATATCAGATTACTCAATGAATACAAAGGGGAGGGGGAAAGGGACTAAGGGAAGGAGAAAAATGTGGAACTCAAAAGCTTACAAAAAGATGAATGCTGAAAACTATATTTGCATGTAACTGAAAAAATAATAAAATAGCATTAAAAAAACTTGAATTCTCACCTATAATCTTCCCTTTCTGAGACAGTAAGCAATCAAATATAGAATATACATATGCAATCGTGTAAAACACTTCCATATTAGTCATCTTGTTCAAGAAAACTCAGAAAGAAAGAGAAAGGAAAAGAGGGAGAAAAGCAAAGAAAAAAGGGAGGGTGGGGGAGGGGAGAGAGAAAAGTATGCCTCAGTCTTAAAAGTATTAAAAAAACATCAGTTCAGGGGCAGCTAGGTGGAGCAAGGGATAAAGCACTGGCACTGGAGCCAGGAGGACCTGAGTTCAAATCCAGTCCAAGACACTTAATAATTGCCCAGCTGTGTGACCTTGGGCAAGTTTCTTTATTGCCTTGCAGGAAAAAAAAACAAAAAGAAAAGAAAACATCAGTTCAGGCAGATAGCATTTTTTAAACTAGATTATTTTTTAACTTCACTTCCAGATCTAAATCTTGATTTCATAAGCTATATAGTCTCCTCAGTTGTAATAGGAAACAAGAAATGGCTAGTGAACTAAAACACACTTAATCATCCAGACTCTGGGTTCTTTGCATGTGAAATGCATGATACTGCCTATTTCCAGAATAAGAGGAGGAGGAGCATAGGGTCTAGGAAAAGATTCTTGAGTCAAGTCCATACAACATGTTTCTATCTTTAAAAAAAAATAAAATTCTCAGAACATCAATCCAACACACCTACACTCAAATTTTCATGTAAAAATCACATTCCAAAGATAAATACAGATGGGATTTTTGGATTTTCTATCATTTTGAATTATACATGCCATTGCACTATCTGCTCAGAGTGAATAAATTGCAAACTGACTACATACAATAAGGTTTAATAGCTTCAACAGAAGGAGCTTAGAAACTCCTAAAACTGTTCTTAGGTGTAATAAACTATAAGCAACTAGTAGAACAACTTTTAATCCCAGAACATTTACGTGCCTTAAATAAAAAGATAAACACAACACCAATATAACCCTTCTCAGACTGCACATTTAGATTTTAAGAGTTCAGAGGAACTGATGCTTAAAAATTCTTCCCTAAAGCATGGCCCTTGTTTCATAATGGAAGCTTTGTACATATGTTTAACCAAAATCCTTTGGCTTTGACCTAAGTATTCTATTCATGCATGAGGCAGACACCAAAAAGTTTTACTGTAGATGGGAAATCATTAACTAGATACAGTAAAGAGAACTTCCTCATTAACCAAAGGCCAACTTCACTAGCAAAACAAAAAGATATAAACAACCCTTCACCTAAAACTACAAAAAAAACCCCTTAGTTATAAGTTATAACTCCACATCCTGGATGTTTTCTAATGGGCTAGATGACTGATTCTTTAAAATGTGAAATTGAGGTTAAGGTCTAAAATGGTAAGAGGGAATCTGTTTCAGAGTAGCTTTATGACTTTGGATAAGTCATTAGTTTCTTCTTCTGTAAAATGAAGGGGTAAGATTTGTCTTTCTCAAAAACCAGGAATCAGGAAAGTTCTAATAAATTTTATACTAGAAAATAAAGTAAATAAAGAATGGCAACAAAAACTCAGATTACTTTATGTTACAATGTTTTTTTCAGTGACAATATAGAGCTACAAGTCATGAAATATTGCCAAAATGAAGTACACTACAATGATCCAAGACAATTCCAAAGAATTCATGAAGGAAAATATCATTCATATCTAGAGAAAGAAATGATGGAGGTTGAAAGCAGATTGGAAGGATATGATATTCACTTTATGTCTATGTGTTTGTGTCCATGTGTGAGTGTGTGTGGTTTTTCCTCCCTTTTGGTCTGTTTCCTCTTTTACACCATGACTAATATAGAATTTAAAAAAGAAAAGAAGTACACTCTAAAGATGATGAGAGCTTCATGGTGATTTATGAATAGGCAGCAAAACAGTACTAACAAGGAATTGTGCAAAAGAAGTTCGAAGATTGATGCACGATGAGGGAAGAAATAGACTGATTAAATAATCAATCCATGAGCAACTCATGAGCTCTACTGGAATCCACACAATGTCTGGAGACCAAAGGTCTATGATAAATTTATGGAAGGTTACATTTGAGAGTCACAGGATGGGCAGGTATTGGGAAATTCATCAGTCAAGGGAACATGCAACATGAATAGAGGGACTATCATCAACACAAGAGGGAATTCCATAACACTTATGATGAAACATGTTATCCATGACAGCAAGGTAATATATATATATATATTTTGTGTAGTCACTGGAAGAAAATATTTTTACAAGATTGTTTTTCTAGAAATGAGAGAGGTAAAAGAAAGTATAAAGGAATGTAATGTAAAAACAAAAAAAAATCAAAATTCAAAATGATTAAAAAAGGGAAAAATTAACTATGACAAGTGTAGGAAATATAAAAGAAACCCTAAAAGAGCATTATGGAAAAAAATAGGAGGAAAAAACTTCACACTAATTATGATCATATGAGAGGGAATGTGAATGAAAATGAACAAAGAATTCTGAGAGGAAGTTAGAGGAAATGATTGAAAGTGCTAAAATAATTTCCCCAAACAAGTTTAATTCATTATATTGCTATTCATAGTTGCATTTCAAATAAACTATTTAATTTTTCAGATTACTTATACACAAAAGGAAGCAATCAATAAGGGATATAGATCTAAGTTTTCCATTTGAAAAGTTCTCATAAAATGAAATAACAGTTCTACTAGGGAAGGTCAGATTTACACAAGATCTGAGCTCACCCTAATTACCTTTTTCAACACATATTAGTGAATGAGGGATGATCACACGTTCATCAGCTTAGTGATAGAAGGTGGGCTGAAATATGTATCTAATTTTGCTTTATTTTGAGATAATGGAAGCTGCCACTAGAGGGAGACATTTCACAAACACTTGCGTGAGTCCGTTATATATACTAGGACAGGATTGAACCCAAATCTAAACCTTTTTCCTTTTGAGTCTTTAATAACCCATCGAAAGGTAAATTAATTTCAAGGTGAAATTTTTAAAAGCACTATGAAGACTGAGAATCTATATTGCAGACAAAATGACACTTCAAACAGATGTTTTTTAAAACAAAATACAGACCTAAATAAACCTAACATTTTCAGAGAAATTCACAGCCAGAAGGGAACCAGAATGATAAAATCATTTTGCAGAAGATAAAATGAGACCCAGAGGAATAAAGTAGTTTGCCAGGAGTCATACAGTTTATTATTAATTAACCAATTGAAATTCTGCCCATCTTTTAGTTCAGAGCCCCCTCTTCCTCCCCAGTCTTCTGAGATTTCCACTCCTCTCTCCTTCCAGGAAAGATTTTTTTTTGTTGAAATAATGTTCTATGCTGTCCTTGTCAGATTCTAAACCACATGACAGTGGTTGTACACCCATCCTTCCTTGACAAGATTATGTTTTTTTGGGAAGCTGGTTTTCTGGAAGGCTAGCATGTGGCTTTTCAAACTCTTAGCTGCTTCATAAATGTTGATTGTTGCCTCTTGAACCAGGACTATAAGGAAGGTTTTCATTTCACTCCTTAGAAAATTTTCATAGAAATATTAATTCTCTAACTCTCCAATGTCATCCCAAGTAATTAGTTCTCCCATGTCACTCAATGGGCCAGTGCTTAGGAGACCAGGCTTTCTCTCAGGGTCACATCTTTACTCCAGCTCTTATCTGAGCCCCCTTCTATGTTTCCAGACAAGGCCTTTGTTTGAGATTTTCCACTCCCTCCTATGGTTGCACATTCTTTTTCATAGGATCATAGAGCTATAACTTAGTCCAGGCCTTTATTTTACAGATGACTGAGAGTGAAGCCCAGAGAAACTGCTTAAATAAGCATCTGAGCAGGATTTGAATACAGATCTTTCTGACTCCAAGTCCAGAATTCTATCCAATCTGCTATACGTTGAAATCACTAGTAAGTCTTTCTTTATATTAGTCAAAATCTGAATCTCATTCTAAGCCCAAATTCACTCCATTATAAAAATAAGAAATCTAAAATTTTGCTTTTAATGTGGCCAACACTGTTGTCAAAGAAACATGTTTCTTTTCAAATTAAACAATAAACATTTAAGGGCCTACTACATGCCAGATCCTGTACTACACACTAAGCATACTAAAAAAAAAAAAAAGGAAAAGGACATCCCTGCCTTCAAGGAGCTTGAAGGCAAATGAGAGGAGAAAACTTACAATCTGCAAAGCAAGCTATATAAAAGAATAAATAAGAAATAATTGACAAAGGAAGGATATTAGAATTTAGATGAGTTGTAAAAATGGGATTTTAGTTAGAACTTAAAGGATGCCAGCAAAGTTAGCTGAATTGAAGAGAGAGAGCATTTCAAGCCTAGGGGAGAGAGTCACAAAAAATAACCCAAGTTGAGGGATGGTGTGTCTTGTTCTCAGAATAGTCAGGAGGCTAGTGTCAGTGGACTAGCGAGTTCATTGCAGGGACTAAGAAGACTGAAAAGGTGAGTGGGGGGTTACCTCTTTGTTTTTCTGACAAGTTATTTACCTACCAGATAATTAGACTCAATGGTCCTTTTTTTGGTTTTCCCTTCTCTCTCTCTCTCTCTCTCTCTCTCTCTCTCTCTCTCTTCTAAGAATATGGACAACTGGCTAAATACACCTAGATTTTAATTAACTCAGAAAAATGATATTTATGGACTAAAATCCTAAATAATGGATCCTTCACCAATATTGTATTTTATCAAAAAGAAAGTAGGGCACCAAAGAAAAGCATTTCTAAATCCAAATTCAGATAGTTACTTGATGTGCACTCAATCTGACTCTTGGTTTTTGCCTCCTCATCTGTAAACAATAGATCAAATGATTTGGAATGTACTTTCCAGTTCTAAATTCTCTGACCCTAGGAGTCAAATGACTCAGTGGGAAATTTAGTTATAATTCTTAAAAAAAATTATTTCATCCACCTTTTCATTCACCAAGTATTAATACAAACCACAAATAGCATTATATCACATAACTATTGTATCCAGAGTCATACCAACATCTAGCATTTACAGTTCACTTTAGGATCTGCAAAGTACTTTACCTATATTATTATATTATCTCACTTAAATCTTATAATAATCCTGTTGTTTATATTCTTATTTTGCAGATGAGATTTTTGCAATTGAGATTGAGAGATTATATGACTTTTCTAAGGTCATGGTCACACAGCTTCTTTTTTTTGCAAGGCAATGGGATTAAGTGATTTGCCCAAGATCACACAGCTAAGCATCAAGTGTCTGAGGTTGAATTTGAACTCAGATCCTCCGGGGCTAGTGCTCTATCCACTGTACCATTTAGCTGTCCCTTACACAGTTTCTATGGGTTCAATTATGTTGTTATGTTACCCAGTTGTAAATTGTCACTCAAATCTAAAGAAGAATGGGGGAGGGGGAAGGGCCTTTATAATCCATGAATTTTAAGGTCATAGGATTTATAAATTAGAATTTGGATATACTATACAAAAGCAGCTACAATACAAAATAATGAAAAATGCCCAAACAATAAATTAGACATGTATAAAAGTTCATTGTGAACTCAAGACATCATTATATAATAAATATCATCAAAAATCTTGACCTGAGATAGTCAAATAAAGCATAGGACAAGTGAACAAATGCCAGGATGATGGAGACATTTTAATATATTTAGTGCTGATAATAAACTGTTGATAAATCTTGGAAAAACCCAGCTTTTATATGCCACAAGTAAAATTATTTCCATTACTTCAGAGTTACAGCATGGAATATATTCCCAGAAATGATAGAGAAATAACCATCCACATCTCCTTAAAAAGGATAAATCTAAAAGAACTAGGTGGCTGACAACTAAACATAAATTTCAGCACACACTTATACATGCTAAAAAATGAACTACTGTAGATTTATAGCTGAAAGGGACTTCCAATGTCAATGAGTCTAATTAGTTTATTTTATAGTTGAGGAACCAGAGGCTCAAGAAATAGAACATAGTATCAAAGATTAATAGGTGGAAGGAACATCAAATCCAACATCCAAATTATATAGATGAAGACCTAAGATGAAAGTGGGGCTATCAAGTGGATAAAACATCCAAAGTGGAGTCAGGAAACCTTCTTTTACTAAGTTCAAATTTAGTCTCAGAATTTACTATGTGACCCTGAGCAAGTCACTTCACTCTGTTGCCTGAGGTCCTTATCTGTAAAATGAGCTAGAAAAGCTAGTATTTTTGCTCCAAAAACCAAATTGGTTAAAAATCTGACAGAGTCAGACACGGCTGAAAAAAGATTAAACAACAAAAGGGGAAGAAACCTAGAATCACAGTTAATGTCATAATTGAGATTTAAACCTAGGACCCTTGACTCAAAAGCCATCATGCTGCTTTCATCAATATCTTAGTCTGTAATAAAGCATGGTTATTGTTTGCTGGTAGTTAAGTGTCTAGAATTTTTCATTTAAACATATGACTCTCAGAATAGGACAAGATATTATTCATTAAGCACTTCAGATCATGTGCATCTTAAAATATTTCTTAGACCTCATGATTTTATTTACCACTTATTATAAACTTCAAAGCTTTAAATAAAGCAGAAAATTCCTCCTATTTTTTCATTTTCCCAAAACTACTTCTGGCTATATGTTCAGTCGTTCAGGCAGACATCCAAGGGACAGTAGATCATAAAATAATTAGCCAGTGAAAAATAAGAAATCCAATTTGGTAGTATTATCTCCTAAGAAAACTACATATGGTTATTTGGGTGAGATGATTACATCAGATGTGCTGGCTTGGTGTTCAGTCAGGAGGATGGCATGTAGCTGGATTGAATCACAAATTGTCAAACCATAACATGATCCATAAAAATCACAAGGATATTTTTAAGGGTATCATGAGGGCAATTAGAATCACAGGGACTCTAATTCAGAAGGGTCCAAAGCCATTTTATCTTCCATGTAGGCAGGGATTCCCTTACATACTAACATATAAGGTCAGACTAATACTTGAAAAGGGGAGTAGCAAAATGAAGCAGCACCAGGAAGACAATTCTGGACTTTGGGACCAATTCAAGTTCAAATCTTTGGCTTTACCATTTGCTTGGAGAAGCCACTTAGCAGCTCTGATAATGAGCTTCCTCATCTGAAACATGAGGAAGACTGGAATTATTAGACTTCTCTTCTAAGCCTATCATTCTATCTCCAATTCAAATTTATTATTCAAGGGGTTTAATATGTAAAGGAAAAAAAGATATGTGTAGGGACAGCTAGGTGGTGCAATGGATAGAGTACTGGCCCTGGAGTCAGGAGGACCTGATTTCAAATCCAATCTCAGACAATAATTAAATAGCTGTATGATGAGCTTGGGCAAGTCACTTAATCCCATTGGCTTGCAAAAAAACAAGAACAACAACAAAAAAGATATGTTTACAATTAACTACAACATGTAATTTAAAAAAACAGTATAGGCAAAGATGAGATTCAGGCAAAATCCTCAAAAGAATCTAAAGAAAAAAAGGGAATATTTCAACTTTACAGGAAGAAGAGGGGTTAGAGAAAACTTCCTAGAAGAGATAGCAGCCAGCCAAGTTGGGCCTGCCAGGAATGGTGGAATTTCAGAAGATGGAAAATGGGATGGGAAGAAGAAGGGGAAAAGAAGGAGGTCATTCCAAATATAGACAAAAGGGCATTTGGGAAAGAACAGAACAAAAAATGAAGGGTAATTTAGCTTAACCAGAATATAATTTACTAGAAGTAAAAAAGTCAGACAAGTGGGTTAGAGTTAAATTGTGACAGGCTTGGAATATCAGGATCAGAAGGCAAGGATGAGTCACTAAAAGGTATTGAGTATAGATTAGCATATCAGAATAGTTCAGTAGAAAGATTATAAATAGAGGGAATTAGGAAATTTTAGGAAACCTTGAACAAAAGTTCAAGTGAAATGAGTAAGCATTTGAACAAGCATAGTAACAGTGCTACTGAATATGCAATTACAAATAGGAAAAAATGTTGCTGATAAAACCAATTGAACTTAGCAAATGAGTAGATTTGTGGGGTGAGACCAGAATAAAGATTAAAAATTAAGACTGAGATTTTCTTCTATAGAAATTGACATGTGTGGAATACATATGGAAATACAGTTTTTAAACTTATTTTTCTTGAGGTTTTTTGGGGGGGTTCTATATTTTCTTTCATAACATGACTATTATGGAAATGTTTTGCATGACTACACATTTATAACCCATATCAAATTACTTGCTTTCTCAATGGGAAGATTATACAGTTTTGGATATGTTGTGAATGAAACTTTATGTTATTGTTGTTCAGTCATTTCAGTTTTGTCCAACTCTTCATGATTCCATTTAGAATGTTTTGGCAAAGGTATCAGAGTGGTTTGCCATGTCCTTCTCCAACTCATTTTACAGATGAGGAAATTAAGACAAACACAGTCAAATGACTTGTCCAGGGTGATATAGCTGGTAAGTGTCTGAGGCTGGATTAGAACTCAGGAAAATTTCTTCATGATTCCAGGTTGGGGTCTACCATCCACAAAGCAAGGCTATCACTTGAAATCATATGAATGCATCATGGAGAAAGTTCAGAGGGGATGTAATAGAACCTATGAAACTAGGACTGCCACAGTTTATTTCATTGTGATTTATTTATTTCATTTTTGGTTTCTGTGATTATTTTTTTATCATGTGTATTAGGATATATTTACAGTTTAGAATTCTATAACTGTAGATACTATCCTTCTTCTGGGGAATATAAATGAATGAATGATTTATTCCAAATCCAATTCTTTCCCTACAACATGACCTATAAGTCCCAACAGTATAAATTTTACAGACCACTTCCTTTAGATGACATAAGCATGATGGCTATTTGATGAATGGAGAAACCAAGGTTCAGCAACATGACAACATAACTAACACATAGAAGTGCTACTCATCGGTCTTCAGTGCTCTTTGATCCATACCTGCTTCATGAAATGATCCTTTCTCTTCTCTTTGGAAAATGACTCTCTCCTTGGAAGTTTTAGGATATAAACACAGAGATTGTTCTCCAAATCCCAGAATTCTACATTATGATAGAACTTCCTAGGTTCCAAGCACTGAGGAAACAGATGGAAAAGGGAGATGACCATTCCACTTTTTAGAGTTCACATTCAAATATGGAAGAGACAACATATTTATAGGAGGGTTCAACTTCAGGGCAGATAGAAAGGCTTTGTGGTAGGATGATGATCCATGGATCTTTAGTATCCTTTTTATTGATAAAATCATCTCAATTCTGAGTCATTTAACACTGATGAAGACTCTAGTGGTAGGAACTTTCTATATCCAGGGTAACAGCTGAAGAAGTAGGGAATTCTCTTATCTGTAGCTGACTATTAAGTTTATTTTCTCTGTTGCAGAGACTGGGTTACCACATAATCACTCACTTAGAGAGGCAAATTTAAGGTAAGAGGAAAAAAATTTATCTTTTCACTATTAAACTCCCCTAATATAACCAGAGCTCTCATTCCAACCACTGTGGTGAGAGGCCCTAAATTCAAGTGAAAAAAGCCAAGGACAGCACTCTCAAGGGCTCATCTGTTTAAAGGTCCCAGTTGGATGAGGAGTCATGTGAAATGAATCAATAATCAGGAACCACAACATCTCTTAACTCATACTTCACAGTCTTCTCCAGGCTAAACATTACTATTCCTTTATCCAAACCTCTTAGGACAGTCTCCAGAACATAGATTAGTTTATTTCTATTTACCAAATTCACTCATGTATACAAATCACTCTGTTATTATATTTCCTTGAATATTTTTAGTTGTCAAATTCTAATATGAAGACTAAAACTACTATAGTGGGTTGAAAGTCCAGCTCAAAAGATTAATACCATCTTATCTGATGATATAGCAAAAGAACAGTCTAGCTTAAGGGAATACATAATAGTTATCCCAGTTCTCCATGGACAAAAATGTCAGTTTGTACTTAAAGTAGCCACATATTTCAGAGACCCTGTCTGATCATACCATGGTTATGTTTTAATAATTACATGTGTTCTGTTAAGCAAAAAGATTGAGCCAAATTTTTAACAGGGCAATAGAAATTGGAAAGTCCCATCAGAATGGCTTCATGCCCACTACCTTTACTCTTTGATTGTATTACAGAAAAAGAAAACTTATCTCCAAAACCCATTGTGTTCTCTAATTTTCCACTTTGCATTAACTCTACCCCTTCCAAGTAGAATGATCTAATTCCCTCCTGCTTTAAGCTTTGCCTTTTTCATTAAGTATCAAAGGAAGATTCTCTGGTTCTTAGGAATTCTCTAGTAGTTTCCAAATTAAATGCCCAAGGTCTTCTGGATATATGGTATATCTAAAAATTTCTGGAACTAGTCCTTGTGAAATGTATTGTATGTCTATGTTTAGCAATACATTTTTCCTAAGTATTCATTCATTCAACGAACACATAGTAACTATCTACAAAATCCTAGGCACAATGCACAATTCATAGCACTTTCTCTCAAATAAGTCACAGGGAAGGAGGGAAAAAAGATACATAAGAATAACGCAAACACAATGCATTATGTGGCTTCTTTTTAAAGAAAATTTTTAAAAATTTATTTTATTTTTAATTTAGGAATAAAACAAGTATTTCTATAACACAGTATAATCTTTTTTAAAAGATGATTACACATGACACTGCAAATCTATTATGTACAATCTGCTATTCCTTGTAAATATGGAAAAGTTATCCTGTAAATTTTTTTCTTCCATAGAGATGGCTATCATGAGTCACAAACAGGTACACACACACACACATATACATAAGAAATATAAATAAAATTGTCCTATACACACTTCTATTTATCAGTTCTTTCTGAGGATGAAGATAGTATCTTCCTTCACATTTCCTTTATAGATAACTTGGTTAAAACAGTTGAGGTGCTCGAAGTTGCTCAAAACATAATATTGCCAATAATACAATCTACAGTGTTCTTTTGATTCTCTCATTTTGCTCTTCATTTATATATATATATATGTATATATAATATATATATAATGCAAGTGTATCAATGTTTTTCTAAGATCAATGAGCTCATTTTTTATATCAAAATAGCATTCAATTACAGTCATGTACCACAACCTGTTCAGTCATCTCCCCAATTGACCTGTAATTTCCAGTTCTTTGTCATCAGAAAAAGAGCTGCTATAAATATTTTTAAACTATAGATTCTTTTCCTTTTTCCCTAATCATCTTGGAAAACTGACTTAGCAACAGTATTAGTATGTTAAAGGTAATAGGCAGTTTAACAACTCTTTGGGCATAATTCCAGATTGCTCTTCAAAATAGATCAGTTAACAATTCCATTAACAATAAATCAGTGTCCAAATTTTTTGTTATCCCCTCTAGTATTTGTGCTTTCTCCTTCAATCATTTTAACCAATCTGATAATAAAATGATATCTCAAGATGATTTCAATGTATATTTCTCTTGTCAATAATGAAACACAGAATGGAGCTTCTCTCAGATTTGGTGAAGTGCCTGAGATCATTTGGGTCTCTATACCCTTCCCTGGTAACCCGCTAACCAGATGGGCTTCTATTAAGAAAGCGAGGAAGGCCACATCTTCCAAAGCTAACATTTAAATGTTATATGAGTTTTTTGATTTTTATTACTGTATTCAGGGTGAAGTAAAATTTTTTCATTTCACCCTAAAATGGCACCTGAACTGAGAGTTGGCTAAAATCCTACTTTGTACAATCCTCTTGATTCTAGTACCTTCCCACTGCTAATTATTTCCCATTTATTCTATATTAACTTGCTCCCCCATTAGATTATAAGCTTTTTGAGGGCAGGGACTGTTTTTTGCCACTTTTTGCATCTCTAGCCTATAGCATGGTCCTTGGCACCTAATAAGTACTTAATAAATGTTGATTGATTGCTTGATTAGGTAAGCCCACCTATAGAGTATTACAACAACAATAATAACAAAAAAGTTCTTAACCTTTTTTTTATGTCCTAGACCCCTTTGGCAGTCTGGTGAAAGCTATAGATTTCCTCTCATAATAATACTTTTAAATGTATAAAATAAAATAGATGAACTAGCAAAACAAACATTATATTGAAATTTAGCTATCAAAAAAATTTTTAAGGAAATTTATGGACCACCATGTTAAAAATTCCTGACCTGGCTCATTGTGGTAGTCTAGCCCCATATTTCCTGTTGCTGCCATTGAAGTCTGCACTAAGTCCTATACAAATATAGTGAGACTTTCATTCCTACCCCCCAAGCAAAGTGCCACCAAGCTGCCAAAGAGAAGTAAACAGACTCTGTTGTTTGAACAGATTAAAACTTCCAAACTGAGCAGAACTGGGATTAGGTCCTTGAGTAGCCACTGTAGTTCTATCCTGGCCAAAACAGGGAAACCCAGTCTCAAAAACAAAGAAGTCTCAGTAAAGAAGAAATTTTTAATGAATGAATAGGAAAGATATCAGGGTTGTAGCTCAATACACTTTTTTTCTCCTGATTATGAATTACCCTAGTGAGATCCTGGACAAGTCACTTCCCTGTTTACCTTAGTTGCTCAAGTTGGAGAAGGAAATGGTAAACCATTCCAGCAAATTTGCCCAAAAAGCCCCAAATGGGGTCATGAAAAATCAAACACAACTGAAAACAAACAAAATCCACTAAACAACAAGTATAGCTCTCATTTAGTCAAGTCAGAATTACCAGGAATAAAATCTCCATCTAAGAAATTCGACCTTGACTTGAAGCCTAGAGCACCCAACACACCATCCTTACCTCTCACATAAGTTTCAGTTCAGCCAGGACCAATGCTCACCTATCTCACTTTTCTTGCTATTACTTAGAAAGATTTGAAAAAGAAAACAAGCAAAAGTCTTATTCAAATATCAAGGATACAGGAAAGGTAAAATGAAAAACAAACAAAAACAAAAAAATCTGTTAAGTTTGTTTTCTCTATTGCAATAGCGTCATTGATGAAGTTATACAACACAACACTCCTTCCATGTGTATGTGATATTAAAGAGAACCCCAAGTCTCTCTCTCTCTCACACACACACACACACACACACACACACACACACACACACACAATGTATCTGTCACTGAAAGCTGTGATCTCCCAATTCTTTGCACAATTTACAGGAGACACCACTGAATTCACCATTGCTTTGACCTGGATTTTCTCTAGGTATTAACATCCATTCATGAGGAAAATTCAAGATATCCTTTAGTAATTTTCGATCTTCCTGAAGGCAGATAATCCATTTTCCCCAGCATTAGCAAAACAACTGCACAACCAGATTAAAAAAGAAAGGGCTTTCAGGGAACCAGTACTCATTCACCAGAGATAATTCCATTCAAATACTTAAATCATCCACTGTCTCCCAAGGCATGGACTTTGGTGCAGCTTCATGGGTATATGATCAGCCAAACAGATGGTAGGAAGCTGAGTCATATCTAATGCTCCAAAAGATAGACAATCCTGTCACTTGTCTGTCACAAAAACACCCTTATTGTTGGGCTTGTCAGCAAACTGAGGTATCCATAAACTAACCATAGCATGGTACACAATAGCAATAGTGCACCTGGAACCCATTCCCCCAGGACAGTATACTCATGCCCTCCTCTCCAACCTTCCCTTGGGTTTGGCAGAGCCCCTGTAAATGACAAGCTCAACAGTACAGGCAACAACTACTCTTCCCCTGCCTCCCCTTCTTGGAAAGAAGTTCAGCCAGGTTGCCAAATACCTATGGCCTGCCTGCCTAGTAAGGTGCATTATCATATATTTCAGACTATGTTTCTAAAGTCAGATCCTGTAATATTCATATCAACCTTATTAAATGTTTTTTAACTTTGTTGATATACAGCAAAACTACATAGTAAAAGCAAAGTTTTTGATATATTTTCTTTCTCTTAACTGAGATATTTCATATCAACCCACTACAATTAATTTGAAAACCCTTCTGTGTTAAGAAAAAAAAGCCAAAGATTGAATTTAACCATCATAGCAGAAAATATAAGAATCTGCCTTTGAAATCTGAAAATAGAAACTTCATAATGTATGCACAAAATTTCCATCTATGAAAGTTTTTTTTTCCTTTTCTCCACAATATCATCACAGAGCAAACTGATTGAGAAATGCAAAATTTTTAATTTTAAGTGGACATTTACTAAAAAAGATAAATGAGCAATAAGTCCTTCTTATTCAAATGGTACTTGACACTGACTAGACTGAGAAATACTTCAAAATTTCCTAATTCATCAGACAAAATAAAAAACCTGCTCTTTCCATGATCATTCTCTCCCTGGATCCCAAAGGCAAATTATTCAAACTGAACAAAACCTTGATTCAGAAACATTGTAGAAAGCTTGTAATAAATTCAATCACTCACAGTATCCAAAAGATGCCAACAACCCTCCAAAGAAACACAGCTGTGTTGTATTGAGTCTACTAAGAAGGAAATATTCAATAACTTAATTTTCAGAACAATTGGCTTTAATATTTTTGTGTCTTGCTAGTTAAGTTAAACCCTGTTAAATTAAGATCAATGAGTGAAGAAAGGGCAGTTTTTCAAAGCAATATCAATATTTCTTTATTTAATATAAAGGTAAAATTTATTTTTCCAAAATTCCCTTTGACATCTTCCACGAAACCTCAAAATCTCACTGAAAAATCCATTTTCATTAATCTTTCACATTACAGAGCTCAGAAAACATTATTGTTTTTCAGGCTTCACACAACAAACTGGAGCTCAGAGATAACTGGTGACCTTTCCCACTAACCCATAATAGAGACAGTCATCCAAAGGAGTCCAGTGCCCTTTTTCTTAGCTCCTAGTTTATAAAACTCTTCCCAATTCATAAGAGTTGACCATCTTGCTAGAGACCAGTGTTGTGATCAGCAAGTTCAAAATCAGATCTATCTGAAGCTTTAATTATAGGATATTGAGTACTGATGGACTTTGTGATTAGCTTGTATAGTACTTGAGGGCAAAGACTGTCTTTTTTGCCCCTTTATGTTAACTTTAGCACTTAGTACAATGTCCTACATAGTGGGTGATTAATGAATATTTGTTGATTGATTATTGATAACCCTTTCTATTTGCTTAAAAGTGTGCATGTTTCCCTATTATAAGATACACTCCTTTGACAGCAGTTTATTTTCTTTTTTCCTCCCTAGAACTGAGTACAGGATCAGGCACATCCTGAAGAAAGATTTGTTGAAAAAAATGTACCTTTTTTAAAACAAAGGTCAAATATGAAGGGTCACAGTGTCATAGAATTGGAATGGAAGAGCCTTAAAGGTCATTAAATACAACTGGCTTATTATACAAGTTTGTATAATAAGGGAGTTGTATTTTTTTTTTAGTTTTTTGCAAGGCAAATGGGGTTAAGTGGCTTGCCCAAGGCCACACAGTTAGGTAATTATTGTGTCTGAGACTGGATATGAACCCAGGTACTCCTGACTCCAGGGCCGGTGCTTTATCCACTGCACCACCTAGAAGCCCCAAGGGAGTTGTATGTAATGGTAACCCAAAGATATTTTTGGGTAACTTTCCTAAGGTCAAACAGCTGGTGTCTGAGGAAGTATTAGAATTCAGATGGCTCTGACACCAACTACAATTACCCTATCCACTGAGCACATAGCTGCTCAAGTATTCACTGTATGCGAAGAATGATTTTTTTTTCTCTAATTTGACTGATGAAGATTTATTTAATTCGAGGGATCATTGTACTAAGATGGAAAGAACCCTGGTTCATGAATCAACAGAAGTGAATCAACTTGTAAATGTCACCAATTAGGTACTCTACCTTAAACCAGTCATTTTCTTTTTTTTTTTTGTAAGGCAAATGGGGTTAAGTGGCTTGCCCAAGGCCACACAGCTAGGTAGTTATTAGGTGTCTGAGACTGGATTTGAACCCAGGTACTCCTGACTCCAAGGCCGGTGCTTTATCCACTGCACCACCTAGCTGCCCCGAACCAGTCATTTTCAATCTTCGTACCTCAATTTCCTGATCTGTAAAATGAGGAGGAATGGTTGGACTAGTTACTTTCCAAACTCCACCTGGAAGTTTCTAAATCTCAACAATTCTATTTTGCTAGTTATAGATGCAATTTTAATTTTGTTAATGTGAACAAAATTCACAAAACTATAAGCAAGTCAAGGATTGGTATTTCCTTAACCATTTGGAATAGAAAAAAATCTGAAAATTTAGAATGCTGTGGTTATCATATCATATGTCTAGACTCATTTGAGCAAAAAAGAAAATCATAAGTCCAAGGGATAATGAAAAGGAAGGGTCTTGGGAGCCTTTGCCATAAATGAGAATTCCAAATAGACTTCAGTTTGGTCATATTTTAGACTACTGTACATCACTCCATTTGTAATGCCCTTCATCTACAAATTATTGGCTTTCAGACTAATCAGTTACTTGAATTATATAAAAAGATGCTCTGGTCTTCATCCTGAAATTAGCCCTAGTTCTTACCTTCAAAAAAGTATTCATATACTGCTTAAAACCATTCACACTCTTAAACTCTGTAAATATCTATTTAGTAGTTACTACAGGCAAAAGGTGAATACAAAAATAAAACTAAAGCAAAGTAAGGGTTTTTTTTTTATTGTATTGAGGGGGTGGAGGTCACAGTAACAGGAGGAAATGCCCCTTGAACACTTAGAGGAAATAGTACTGAATTGCAGACAAGGGAAACCATAAATCTTTTTTTAACATACAATTTTTAAATTGTATGATGAAAAGATGTGCTCTTAAAAGCTTAGTCTGTGTAACACCCATCAATTTGAACACACACACAAAAAGACATCAGAGAGTAAACTGAATTGAAGGTCATAAAAATGAAAGAAAATTACAGTGCTCACAAAAGTCATGTCAGCTCTCTATAGTTTTTTTAGGCTAAGAGAAACTGCAAAACATTAGAATAAGTAAGTTCCAAGTACACAAGAATGTGTTCAAAATCCTGAGAAAATTTGGGCTAAAAATTTCAAAATTACTGTTTTTTTTCACTTTGGCTTTCCTACCTAGCTAGATGTTAATTTTTTAAATAGAAAAATAGAATACAGAAGGCAGCCAATATTAAGCTTTTCAGTAGTGGTCATTTCATAGCAAGTGTGAAATAATTCCAAAATAAGAGGGATCCTCACTGGCTGTTTTGGCTTGTTGAAAAATAAATGTTAACCTTTCCAGAGTTTGTCCTAATTGAGGCCAGGTTTTAGCCTTAAGAAAGAGCAAAATGGAATTAGATTAACAAGGATATTTAATTCATTCTCTAAATTGAGAATTATGGTAATAGAGGCATCCAGCCTGAATATCCCCCACCCCACCAATGGGCATCTCCCCTGGTTAAAATAGCAGTGTCCACAGGAGGAGTGTTCTGAAATGTCACTTCTGATTTGTCCAATCAAAGAAGAGTACAAACACCAAAGCACCCCCAATGAGATGAAGCTGACAAATGACATGTATACCCCTCCCCCAAAGGAATGACAAAACCAAAGTGATTAAGTGACCATCTTAATTTAATGAAAATAAAAGTTTTAGAATTCATTAAAATGGCAGTATTTTTCTATGGTTTTACAAACACTGAAAAAAAACATGAATGGTATTAAGGAAAAAAATGTAACAGATTTGGAATTGGATAAGCAATGTACATGTGGAATATTTGAGGAGAGAACTCTTTCAGCTGGAAAACTCAAATAGACAGGGTTGAGGTATTAGCTCCTGAACCTAGCCTAGAAAGAAGATAAGAATCTCACAAGGATTGTGAAAAGTAAAACTAAGTAAGAAGTACAGCTTACTGGGAAGGTCAAGGAAAATGTACAAAAGCAGGATGACATGCCAACTTTGGAAAACAGCTTAATAGTTAAATTTGGCTGAACCATACAGACTTTAATATACGGTAATATTAAATAAATCAGGAAAGGTCATTTAAAGACAAATTAAATGCCAGGTTAAAGAATGTGTATTTTGTTCTAGTGTGATTTATGATTTTGACAGAATATAGAAAGGTAGAGAAAAGACCAAAGGAGGGTCTATTGCAGCAATTCAGGTTAAAAAGTAGGACTGGACAAAAAGAGTGGATAGAAAGTGGATGGATTTATTGCAGTAAAATATACAGAGTAAAAGGGAGGCAGAAAAGAATCAAAATTGACATTGAGTTGTTTATACCTTTATGGTTGGTTCTTGTCCTTCATTATTGAAACTGACCAAAATGATATCACTATGTTTGACATAAATTACAACGTGTCCAGCTGTGGCTGATCAGACCAATATGAACTTAGAATGTTCTACCATAGGTTGGGCACAAATAGTCCATGTGAACACCTGGGTGAGTACTCTAAACTTATGTATGCCACATTTCCTTTGAGTGGCTTCAATTCTGCCTTCCTCATAGTGTGCAGCCTCCTCACTGATGCTGGGTGGTCCTGTGCTAGTGTCTCCCAAGCTGTACAATCAATTCTAAAGCTTTTCAATGAGACCTTCAGGGTAACTTGGTATCACTTCTGACCTCCTTGTGAGCATTTGCCCTGTGTGAGCTCTCTGTAAAATAATTTTTTTGGCAAGCATACGTCTGGCATTATAACATGTCCAGATCATCATAGTTGCTCTCTCTGGAATGCTTGGCAGTTTAGCTCGAGAAAGGACCTCAGCGTCTGGTATCTTCTCCTTTGGAATCTTCCTAATTCAATTTAAATGGAAGCAATTCAGTTTTCTGACATGGTTGCCTGTCCAGGTTTCACAGGCATTTAGCAATGAGGTCAGCACAACAGCTCTGTAGACCTCCAGTTTGGTAGTCTTCTCTCCCACACTTTCTTTCAGAACCTCCCAAATACTGAGCTAGCTATGGTAATGTGAGTGTCAATCTCATTGTCAGTGCAAATCTCCTTGGAAAGGTCACTGTCAAGGAAAGTGAACTTGTCCACAGTACCCAAAACTTTTCCTTTTGCTGTGATCGATGATGGTGTGGTACTGGCTAATAGAGCACCAGTGTTTCCTTGGTGTTAATTGTTGAAACAAAATTAGCACAAGCAAAGAATCAGTCCATACTCTTCTAACACATTTTCAGAGGCTGCATTGAGTACACAATCATCTGCAAACAGAAGATCATGCACCAACACACCCTCCACTTTGGTCTTGGTTTGTAACTTTTTCAAGTTAAAGAATTTGTCATCAGTGCAGTAGCTGACCTTGAAGCCATGTTCATCCTCAGTGAAGGTGTTTAATAATATGGCTGGGAATGCCATGATAAAAAAGCATGGGAGCAAAGATACATCCTCCATTGGTGACTGGAAAATCTTGAGAGCATTGTCCACTATCCAGAACCTGGGCATTCACCCCATCATGAGATTAATGTACAATATTGATGAACTTCTCCAAGCAACCAAATTTTCATAAACCCTCACAACTAACTATCAAAGATCTTGGTCAGATCTACAAATTTTTTTATACAGACCTCTGTTCTGTTTCTGGCATTTTTCCTGTAGCAAACACCATATTGATTGTTCCTCTATCCTTTCTGAAGCCACACTGACTCTCAGGAAGGTGACCAACTTCCAGATGAAGGCTCAGCCTATTGAGAAAGACTCTGGCTTACCAGAGTATTATTATTATTATTATTATTATTACCAGCAATGACTATTCCTGTGACTGTCACAGGACAATCTATTCCCTTTACTTTTATAGAGATTTTCAATGAAAACATTCTTGAATTCTTGGGGGATAACCTCTTCATGCCAAATAACCTGGAAAATTTCAGTCAGTTGGAACTTCAGCTAGGGACTGATTGACTTCAACTTGAGGTAAATGGTCAATGGCTTCTGCATTGATCAATGATGGTCTGTTAAGAACATTATGGAAGGATCCAGCCCATCTCTGTCTCTCTAGGATCATGTCCCTAGCATGTGGTTCAATCAATGTGGATCCATCAGCACTGAGTAGTTGAGATGCACCATGTCTTTCAGGACATCATAAAAGCATTTTGTCTTATTACTGTCTACATAAAATCAAATTTCATCTGCCTTCTTACTGACCAAGCATCCTGTATCCCTCTAAGCTTTGTGTGGACCTTACTTTTTTTTTAGGGTTTTTTTTTTGCAAGGCAAATGGGGTTAAGTGGCTTGCCCAAGGCCACACAGCTAGGTAATTATTAAGTGTCTGAGGCCGGATTTGAACCCAGGTACTCCTGTGGACCTTACTTTTTATGGAATTAAATGCTGCCCTCTTAGAAATGGATGAACTATCCTGCTGGTAAATCCTGTAGAGTTCTTGTTTTTCATTTATCAATTTCTGTATTTCCCCATCATTTTCATCAAATCAGTCTTGGTGTTTGTGAGTGTCCCTGGCCCAGAGCAAATGCAGTGCTGTACAGCAAATCTCTGAAAGTTGACCACTCCTTTTCTAACTGTTCCTTCTCAGAGAGACACTCTAATCTCTTGACATTAATTCTAGTATTCAGTTTGCCTTGGGGCTACTGCTTTGGTTGAATATGAATATTTAGCTTAGAGAGGATGAGTCTGATCAGTTCAGAATTCTGCACCACACATTGTCTTTGTCACTCTGACATCATGTCTGTCTTTTCTTCTTATTGGGAGTCTAATAGATGCCAATGTTTGCTACCAGAGTGTATCCAGGTGGTTTTATTGCATTTAGGAAAACAAAATACAGTGGTTGTGATAAGAAGGTCAGGAGATGCACAAATCTTCAGCTAGGACAGCTAGTGATTAGAGCCACCAGTCAGAAGGACCTGAGTTCAAACCTGACCTCAGACACTTAATTGCCTAGCTGTGTGACCTTGTGATACAAGTCACTAACCCCACTGCCTTAAATAAATAAAATCTGGGGTGAGGGTCTGTTCAAGGAAGACTAGTACCTTGGTGTGAGGGCTTCTTTCCACCTTTGATGTCCAACTGAGCCACCTAACTCTCATACCTTAATAACTAGATACTGAAATAGGGGAAAATATGAGACAGAGAAATATGTTTTAGTTATTCATCTGTACTGACCTTGTGTCTACCCTACCACCAAACAATAGGATCAATGAATTGAACCACCTGGACCCTCCCAGGCAAAAGACAGCCCCTAATCACTAAAACAATGGATTCCTGCTTTAGTCTAAAGATTAAATCTGCTGGCTGCCATCATATCCTTCATTCTTTACCTCTGCTATTTGAGCTATGTCCCTCCACCCACATTCTCCCCAAAAGGCTCAGCTCTCTTAGTAGAGTTGCTTCTCTGTCTTTGGAGGGTAGTCCACTCTGGAGGGGAGTGGCATCTCCCACTCCCATTATTCGTTTTTTTTTTTTGCAAGGCAAATGGGGTTAAGTGGCTTGCCCAAGGCCACACAGCTAGGTAATTATTAAGTGTCTGAGATTGGACTTGAACCCAGGTACTCCTGACTCCAGGGCCAGTACTCTATCCACTGCACCACCTAGCTGCCCCTCCATCCCCATTATTCTTACCTGCTACTTTACTACTTATCCTTGCTTTGCCTTCCTTTAGAGGCAGTTCACTCTGGGAGGGCGGGGGTTTCCATCATCCCTCACTCTCCAATACCTTTGCCCTTCTCTACTACTTATCTTGCCTACTACTTGTCTTGCTGTGAAGCTAGTTGCTGTGGGGGAATGATTCCCCAAACTCCCACCCTATTCTTACTGCTTCTCCAAAGAACCTAGCCTGAAGTAACTAGTGAAATTTTATTGTAGTGACTTGTAAACTATAAATGAAAATGTAAGCCTTTCTTACCTCCCTGTAAAAATGAAGCTCCATAGATCAAACTTGTTTCTTTCCTCTAGCCCATTTCCTCCCATCTTCATTATGATAGGACCATCAACAGAAATAGGAAAACTTAGAAAATATAACCTGCTAAAGGTTTAGGTGGAACATCAAAGAATTCATGTAAAAGATCTATTCTAACCCAGGAGAAATTCTAGGAAAAAAAAAAGATTTATTTAAATATTGCTGTGATTGGGGCGGCTAGGTGGCGCAGTGGATAAAGCACCGGCTTTGGAGTCAGGAGTACCTGGGTTCAAATCCGGTCTCAGACACTTAATAATTACCTAGCTGTGTGGCCTTGGGCAAGCCACTTTACCCCATTTGCCTTGCAAAAACCTAAAAAAAAAATTAAATTAAATTAAATATTGCTGTGAGTAGCAGAAGTTAAGGGAAAGAAAGGTCCATGAGGAAATAAATATTAAAGAAGAAAATGGGGGTGTAAAAGGTTATTTTGAGGAATCAGAATGGACTGCCCCCCCAAAGGAAGAGCAACCAACTGAGGAGTGAGAGACCCTCCAAAGAGACAGGAAGATAGGATAATTTAATGATCTGTGAATGAGGGCAGGAACTCAGAGCAGAGATGAGGTAAGGAAGACTATGTAGATGAGGGGTGAGAGTTCAAAGACTTAGTCTTTCAGGATAACTTGCTAAGTCTGGCAGATAGGGCCCTGTTTTGTGTGTGTGTGTGTGTGTGTGTGTGTGTGTGTGTGTGTGTGTGTGTGTGTGTGTAGGGGGGGGCATGGCAGAGATCCATCTGGAGTCCTCACCAGGGAGGAGTTCTGTCCATAGCTTGGACAATAGGATAGGGAGGGGAGTCAATTTCAATATAAGGTATATGTGGTCAATGAAGAGTGAATAGACATTATAAAACATATTTCCCCTACTTCACTGAGACCACCTATAGAGAAAATGAAAATATATTTGGACTGAGTCTTCCTCCATTTAGGAGATGAGAATGCAACAAATGGCCTTCTTGAGAAATAATGAGACAGGTATGAGAATCAGGAAAGAGAAGTATCCCAAAGGTAAAGAATGAAAGGGCATCTTTGATAAGGAAGAGGAAATGGGGAAGGTAGGAGACATAGAGGAGGTCAATACTTTCTAAAGTCTTAGAAAGGTCAAGGAAGATGAGGATTGTAAAGGGGTCAGGAAATCTAGAAATTAAGAAATTAATGAGAAAACAATTTCAGTAGAGTGGTGAGGACAGAAGTTTGATGGCGGGAGGTCAAAGAATGGTTAGTAGGAAATTGGAACATAGGGAATAAAAGATGATTGTGAGGGGATAGCAGGATCAAGGGAAGGATTTTAAAGATGAAGGGGCTATTAATAGGTTGAACTAAAATAATAAGCTGCTTAAGGGCAGGTACTATTTTATTTTTAATCTCCAAATTTTAAGAAGTAAACTCTTAGGGAAAATGTTTAGAACACTAATCTTGAAGCCAGAAAGACCTAAGTTAAACTCTACCTTTGAGGTCCTAGTCAAGTCACTAAATCTCTCTCCAATCTAGGTAACTCTGCAGCTTCAGAAAAAGTTCAGATCTACTTTGGAAGGGGGAGTTTTTTTTTTTTTCACTTAGAGTTTGCTTATAGTGAAATCATCAGTCAAATCCCTATTCCTTTTCCCAGAGCTCAGGAAGAAGTTTGCCTTTAATAGATGCTTAAGTGCTTTTCATAGACTTAAATTGTAAAGCTGCAGGGATAAGGCCACTTCATACTTAAAGAGAGACTAAGAGAAGGGTCACAAAACTCAGTTAACTTCCCAAATGCAACAGAACGAGATAAAATCCCGAATCTACCAGGGTAGAAAGAGGAGACTCAAAAAGGAAGAGGACCACCAGATCCTTTAGAGTAAAGGAGTAAGAGACAAATCAAAAAGCAGATAACTAAAGATGTGAAGTGGAAGTGGGAGAATGAGGTAGCTCATTAGAGATAGTTTCAATGTTCTTAAGACAAGAATGGAATAAGGCAATCTCTAAAGGCAAGTTGGGTAGTGACTTAGGAATAGTTAAGTGACTTAGGAAAAAGTAAAGCATCTAGAGTAGCTGCTATTATGTATGCAAAAAGAACATGAAACATACTACTAGCTTAATTTAGAATTCATGGAATCAAGGTCTTCAGTTGAGAGACAAATAGCCACCTACCATCCTGAAAGAATTATTCAGCTATTACAGATAAGTCATTATCCTAAGAGGAGGGAATTCAAATGTTCCTATCAGCCTTTCACACACCTTATCTTAATATCCAACCAAGTGTTCATCTTCTTGCACCTGAATACTTGAATAAATTCTTGAATGAATACTAAGCTATATGCTATAATCTTATAGAATTTAAAAAGTTTGCATATTACATTTTAATTTTAGTAAAAGTACATTTAATAAATACAAGTGGTTAAGCACAAATATTTAAACACATGTTATGTATCTTAGCAATGTAATAATTTAAATATGCAAATGATGCTCACTTTAAATCTTTTATTTAAGGCTTTTTTTTCAATAAACATTCCCCATTCAATCCAAATAATAATAGCAATAGCAGTGCTCCATTGGAGCATTGAAATATTTTTTAAAAGATGCTGCAGTGTATTTTTGGCATTCCTTTTTGGTAGTGTGCTACCAATGCCTGGATATTAATTCAAAGAAACACCACTGCACTATAGTAAATCATACTGAAATTAAATATAGTCTATGTTTCATAACATTAATATCCTTTTTTAAAAAATTCATCTATTCCTCCTGCATTGATAATTTAAAAAAGCAAACATACATACACAAAAATAAAGCCCACAATACATAATAATCCAGCAAAACTTTCCCATATTGTACATTAAGTTCTTCACTTCTCTGAGAGGAGAACAATGCATTCTGTAGTAATTGTTTTGTTTTTGTAGTCGTAGTCTATCATTGTCTGAATCAAAGTAGTTCTAAAGTATTTCAAAGTTCTTTTTTACCTATGATATCATTGTATAATCTGTTATGGTTCTGTCCACTTTGTTCAGCATCAGTTCATAGAAGTCTTCTCAGTTTCCTCTTCAATCATCCAGTTTGTCATTTCTTATGCCACTATAGTATTCCATTACATTCATACAACACAATTTGTTTAGCTATTTTCCCCAAAACATTGTAACTTGCAATTATGGCTGCTACAAAAAAGTTTTCTAAAAATATTTCCATCCTTCTCCATTTCAATGAATTTTTTTTTGGTATAAATCTAGTAGTAGAATAGTTGTGTCAAAGAGTATGTATTGTTTAGTCACTGGAATGGGCATAATTACAGTTTTCTAGAATGGCTGGACCAATCCACATCTCCCCCAACAACACACTAGTGTGCCTATTTGACACACTCCAACTTGTTGTCAATTTCCTCTTGTCATCTTTGCCTAATGTAAATTGAAACCTCAGTTATTTTAACTTACATTTCTCTAATTGTGAATGATTATGAATGTTTAAAATTATCTTCATATATGCCTGAAAAAATAAATTAATAGAAAAAAGATACCACTCTATTCCTTTTTTCTCTTTTTCCATATGGTCTATTCTCTTCTGAACTTCCTTTGCCTTGTCTCCTCTATTTTTTTTTATTTCAAATTTTTCCCTCTTCTTAAAAGTTTCTTTCCTCAGCTGGGTCCTAGCTATCAACATTGCTCTCCAGTCAAATTCTACTTTTATCCACTGCCCTTGCCAATTTGTAGTCCAACCTTATGTGTGAAATAACAGTATTACATAACACACATCAAAAATCCTAGAAACTTCTTTCCTATACATCTTTATATATTGAATTCAATCAACAAAATTATCTCCTTCATGCTGTCATTTATCTTTATGAAATCTGATTTTGATCAATTTGACTCGGAAATCATGGCATACACCTTACAATCGCCAAAAATCCTCCTGTCCATTTGACTCTATAAATAAATGAGGACTCCAGCTGCTATAGCATATTAGGATTTGTCTACAGTGTTCCCACTAGATGGAAACAATTCTTTCTCTAATTCTTCAGTGGACCCGCACATGCTCACCAGTGTTCTGTCATCCCCCTTCTAGGAATCACAACCCATTCAGTCATTTTTGTCCATATCACTCTATTAGTAGAGTTCAGCCAGCTTACCTTGGACCATGTTATATCATGTGGGATAAGGGAGAAAGGATCCTCTAGATCATTTAACATTTACTGAATATAAGCACATTATTTAGTATGTCCATCTACTCTTAATTTCTTTGAAGACTTGTGTATAAATCATAATTAGTGATATACTACAGTCTACTTATATTCACTACCAGTCACAACAATGCCCTTTGAATGATCAGGAATTTTATTCAATCAATCAGTAAACATTTATTAAGAATCTACTTTGTGCAAGTCACATTGCCTTACCAACCCTCCCCCCGCCAAAAAAACAACCAAAAGAAATCCCTACTTTGTGTGGGGAACTGTGCTTTAAAAAAAGAAGGCAAAAGACGGTCCTCCTTGCCCTCAAAGAGCTTACAATCTGTAAAATTCTATGATTCATTGCTATTTGATAATATTATAGAAGAATAATGTAATTTATAAAAATGGGTTTTGATTTCAGTGAGACAATAGGAATTGCTGAAAGCACTATTGCAATTTCTGAAAATAAATCTAGCTTACAATCATCTTCCTAGTCAAAACTAAGTTTGGCTTATAATGCATATATGCTGTCCATAAAAAAATTAGATAGATAGAAAGAAATTAGAGATAGGTAGATAGAAAAAGTCAATGATTTTCAAAGTTGTTTCAGTCATGCCTGATTTTTTTGTGACCCCATTTGGTGGTTTTTTGGGGGTTTTTTGGTTTTCACAAGACAGTGGAGTTAAGTGGCTTGCCCAAGGCCACACAGCTAGGTAATTATTAAGTGTCTGAGGTCGGATTTGAACTCAAGATACTCCTGACTCCAGAGCCGGTGCTCTATCCACTGTGCAAGCTAGCCACCCCTAGTGTTTTCTTGATAAAGATACTGGAATATTTTACTATTTCCTTCTCCAGCGCATTTTACAAATGAGGAACTGAGGCAAATGGGGTTAAGTGATTTGCCAATGATCACGCAGCTACTAAGTGACTGAGGTCAGATTTGAATTCAGGAAAATGAGTTTTACTGACTCCAGACCCAGCACTCTAGTCACTTCAAAACTGGCTGCCCAATTTTTTAAATAGTGAATGATAAATATAGCAAACTCTCATTTTGTTCTCTTCCTTTTGGTCAATCATGTGATTGTAAAGTTCTGGTCTGCTAAGGATGATCATTTGTTAAAGTCTGTCTTTTCTCTTCTCATATTTTCAAAGAATATCCTTTTTTAAATGTGCAAATGTTTTACAGAGATGAGAAAATAAACAGGATACTGATGCACTCTTCTTCATTCTTTCAGTAATGATACAAGCTGTAATTTTTTTTCCAATTGTTTGATATCTCCCTAACTTACAGATAATCTAGTGATTTGTTCCTTTTAATGTAATTAGAATTTGATTGCCCTAATACAGGCCTTCTCAGACTGCTTTGTCCTGAAGTTGTTCTTCCCACTTAAGTTTTCTTAAATGCTATTTTTGTTTTCTCATACAATATGGAAACTGATAGGTTAGAGTTCAAATATTGTGGTTTCACACTACACTTGAATGAAATAGTTTGTAAATTAAAACATGATATTTTCTATTTTTCATCTGCATTGTATCCTCCTTAGAAATTCATTCTTTAAAAAAATCCTTAAATGTTCTCTTAGTTGGGTCCTAATCAGTTTCCACTCATCTATTCCTTTCAACTTAGAACTAGACTATCTGGAAAAAAATGCATGTCTCTTTAAAGGTTTTCTTTTATGTCATCACAGAAAAATAATGCTTTCCCTATTCAAAACTCTTTGAATGACTTTGAATGATGGCATCAAAGCACTTGTTCAGACCACAGCTCATTGCTACCTGTGTGTCTTGGACAAGTCATTTCCCTTCTTAACTTCAGCTTCTTTATCTCTATAAGTGAGGCAATTTGACTTGATGACTTCATAGGTCGCATAACTTATAAACCAATAACTTTATGATTCACAAAGATAACTGAGACCAGGAATCACAAACTGCATGAATCACGTCATATATTTGACACTCAAATGTCATTTATACCATAATAGTTTCATTTCCTCCCTCCAAAAATAAGAAAGTTTCTAGTAGAGGAACTGAGAAATGAATATCATGAATAAATCACCACATGTTTTCATTGTTGGCAGTTCACACTTTAACACTAAAACTGAACTGGTGAACTCTGCAGATGTTAATTCAATCTCAAACCACCTAAAACACAATCCCTCGCTGATAGTAGAATTTCTACATGGGTAAATTCTAACCATCTTGAATTTGGAATGTGTGAAGGGGAAAAAAAGTTAAAACTTCCTGTGAACAAAAGTGACATTTTCCATACTACATTTCTCAAAAGTGACAAAGTTATTGCAAGATTTAAGATTTATTAGTTGTTTGGTTCTTGTCCTTGGTCATCAAAGAAGATCAAAATGACATCACTGTAGAAACAAATTACCATGGCTGATCAGATGAGCTTAGAATGCACTACTACAGGCAGCAGTAGTATGAAAATCTTGATTCACAGAAAAATAAACTCAGACAATAATGATTCACTATGCCAAAGAACTCACTTTTGGATACTTTTCAAGACCTTATGTAAAAAATGTGCTTTGTATTATAAAAATTTAACTTACACAATTTATTTCTTTTATTGAAAGTTTTTATTTTCATATTTTAATATCACATTCATTTTTCAAATTATCCCATTCGTCTCCTCCATCCAAAGTTATCTTTTGTCACAAAAAAAAATTTTTTTAAGCAAAATTTAGGGAAATTAACAAGAAAGTAAAATGGTCTGACATTATTTGTGGTTGTCAACACCCATGGTCCCCTGTCTCAACAAAGAAAGAACAGAATTTGACAGCTCTTCTTTGGGTCAAAGTTGAAAATTATAATTTCACAGCATTCAAATGTTTTCTTGTTGAATGGCTTTACGTTGTATATATTATATATATAGTATAGAGATAGGATTAAATTAACATCCAGTTCACTGCTCTAATGATCATTTGAAGTATACAAAAAGGTATATCAAAAGGTAGCTAAATATTTCATGCATTTAATATTCAAATAAGAACAGTAGGGGCAACTAGGTGGCTCAGTGGATAGAGCAACAGCCCTGGAGTCAGGAGGACCTGAGTTCAAATATGACCTCAGACACTTACTTAATAATTACCTAGCTATGTGACCTTTGGCAAGTCACTTAACCTCATTGCAAACAAAAAAAAAAAGAATAGTAAAAGAGGTACACAAAACTAAAATATGTTAGAGTACTCACAATAAGCAAATATATCCTTAAGGAGCAAAAGCAACCATGTGACCCCTGCAGCCAATGTTGGAATATTTTCAGAACCAAAATTCATCTAACTCTTTTTTTCTAACTCTTTTTTTGCAAAAAATCTTCCCATATATCTTTAGATTCATTGTATGCAATATTCCATTACTTTTATACACTACAACTTTCCTGATCTTTAGGCATTATCTTTGTTTCCAATTCTTTACTATTACAAATATTTGAGCACATATGGGGCTTTCTTGGCATATATACCTAGCCTAGTGCATGTTCTTTAAGCTTACTTCCATAATTTTCTTCTCATAATTCTAGTATTCTACAATGATTATACCAATTTCACAACTAGACCAATAATAAACTAATATACCTATTTTTCCACAAGCTTGCCAACAGGAACTATTCTCCTCCTCTTTTGAAATGTTTGTCAATTTGTTGAGTGTTGTGTTTCTAGTATTATTAGTGATTAGGATCATTCTTTATTGTGGTTATTAATTCTTTTGTGAATTATTGCTGAAAGCATAAGTGGCTCTAAGAGTTAAAATTTACAAATGCAGTCATGTAATGACAGTTGCATTAACTTTTATTTGTGAAGTAGTTTTTAAAGGATAATTCTTTATGATAAAGAACAAGTGGAAAAAAAGTTTTCTATCTACCCAAACAATTTCAGATCGTCTCATAAAACATTTTAGTCTTTAGCTACCTAATTCAACTATTTTAATTAAAAAAAAATTAATGGTAAGATACAATGATACTGTTCAAATAAGAACACTGAATAAAAAAGTGAATTTTACTCTATTTCATTAACCCTAAATAATACTTTGAAGTGGCCTACTTGACAATTTCAAGTAATTTAATAGGCTTAGCATTTAATTGAAGCAGAAGAAAAGGGGAGAAAGATAGAACAGACTGTTGCCCCTCTGTTCCCTTTTCCTTCCACAAACTAGATCTGTAAATTCTCCAAAGCCCTTCACAATCTGAAATATTATTTTCTAACTCAGACTCTAAACTAAGATTCAAACTGTTAGTTGCCATTTAATGACCACTTCTTATCACTTCTCTTTTCCTCTGCCTGATATGCTCCCTCTGCCATATATTAAAATCCTCCCCTGCTTTTTAACACAGCTTAAATGCTACATTTTCTGATCACCATATCTGGAAGCAATCATTCCATTCTTTCCTACCTGAGTTTTCCCTGCCCCAATCCCTTGCAAAAGGATTGTAGAATTTATAGGTAGAGGGGACCTTAGGGATGGTCTAACCCAATGGTTCTCAAGCTTTTTGGTCTCTGAGCTAATAAGCTTTACTGTCTTAAAAATTGAGAACTTCGGGGTGGCTAGGTAGTGCAGTGGATAAAGCACTGGCCCTGGAGTCAGGAGTACCTGGGTTCAAATCTGGTCTCAGACAATTAATAATTACCTAGCTGTGTGGCATTGGGCAAGCCACTTAACCTTGTTTGCCTTGCAAAAACCTAAAAAAAGAATTGAGAACTTCTAAAATTGCTCTAAATCACTAATTATTAGAGAAATGCAAATTAAAGCATCTCCCAGGTACCACCTCACACCTCTCAGACTGGCCAATATGACCAGAAAGGACAATGATCACTGTTGGAAAGGATGTGGGAAATCTTGGACACTAACACATTGTTGGTGGAGCTGTGAACTCATCCAACATTTCTGGAGAACAATTTGGAATTACACCCAACGTGCAACAAAAATGTGCATACCCTTTGATCCAGCAATACCACTACTGGGTCTATACCCTGAAGACATTATGGAAAAGGGTAAAAATATCACTTCTACAAAATATTCATAGAAGCCCTGTTTGTGGTGGCAAAGAATTGGAAATTAAGTGAATATCCTTCAGTTGGGGAATGGTTTAACAAACTGTGGTGTATACACACACACACACACATACACATACACACACGTGATGGAACACTATTGTTCTTTTAGAAACCAGGATGGATAGGAATTCAGGGAAGCCTGGAGGGATTTGCATGAACTGATGCTGAATGAAATGAGCAGAACCAGAACATGGAGGGAGATGGTCATCCTTAATGGACTTGTTCATTCCATTAGTGCAATGATCAGGCACAATTTTGGGGTATCTGTGATAAAGAGTATCATCTGTGTCCAGAGAAAGAATTGTGGAATTTGAATAAAGACCAAGACTAGTACCTTTAATCTAAAAAAAAAGTTATCTTATTACACAATTTTTCTATCTCTTATACTTTATATATTTTCTTCCTTAAGGATATGATTTCTCTCTCATCACATTTAACTTAGATCAATGCATCCCATGGAAACAATGTAAAGACTAAGAGGCCTGCCTTTTGTGGGGGATGGGGAGGGAAGCAAGATTAGGGTGAAAATTGTAAAATTCAAAATAAATAAAATCTTTAAAAATTTAAATTTAAATAATTGAGGGGCGGCTAGGTGGTATAGTGGATAAAGCACCGGCCTTGGAGTCAGGAATATCTGGGTCCAAATCTGGCCTCAGACACTTAATAATTACCTAGCTTTGTGGCCTTGGGCAAGCCACTTAACCCTGTTGCCTTGCAAAAACTTAAAAAAACTAAAAATTAAAAAAATTGAGAACTTCTTTACAATCTTAAAAATTATTGAAGATTCAAAACTTTTGTTTCTGTGCATTATGTCTATCAAAATTTACCAAATTAGAAATTAAAACCAATAATTTAAGAATATTTATTCATTTGAAAATAACAGTAATAAACTTATTATTGCCATGATATTTTATGAAAAATAATCTTTTTTCCCCAAACAAAAAGAAAACTAGTGAAAAGTGACATCCTTTTATATATTTTTGAAGATCTCTTAAATGTCTGAATTAATAGGAGACAGCTGGATGCTCACATCTGTTTATGTACTCAATCTGTTGCAATATTATTTTGCTTGAAGTATAAACCCATCCTCACCCAGAGAAGTTACTGGGAAAAACTACTGGAAATAGGAAGAGTATTTTAATAGGCAAATAACACCCTAGTTTATTACAAAAATTGTTTTTGATTTCAAGAATGCTCTTAAAGACTCCTAGTATGTAGAGTTCTTTAGACAACACTTTCCCACTGAATCTAGCCTAACCAATTCATTTTGCCAAATGAGAAAACTCATAAAACCTGAAAGTGATTAACTGACTTGCTCAACATTCCATAAGAAGCACAAAGCTGAGATTCAAAACCAAGGTCTCACTCCCACATCAATGGTGATTTTTGTTTTATGCTTCTCTAGGACCAAGGTAATACCTGCCATTGAAACTATTTGTGTATTACATCTTATTTTCAAGTTGGGGGGAAAGATAATGTATTTTGTTATTCTATGTCCTGTACAGAATCTAAGCCAGTCCACTACTCTACACAGAATTTTTTTTTTTAATTGAAGTATTTATTATACTGCTGTAGGGCAAACAGTACCTAACAGTTAGTACATACTCAATAAATGGTTATTTAATTCTGGGGAGAATGATTTTGAGTCCATTCTAATAGATAAAATCATTGAATTTGGGGCAACTAGGTGGTTCAACTATCTTCAATTTTTTAAAGTTATCTCATGTACTATGATTTTTTTCTCTCTTTTTTTTTCCCCATTTCAATTTGACTTTTCTTTCATAATATGATTAGTATGGATTTATGCTTAGCATGGTTATTTATACATCTATATCCTATATTAGATTGCTTTATGTCAGGGATAAGAGGAAGGTAGAAAAATGTGAAATTCAAAAACCTTGCAAAAAAATGATTGTTGGGGCAGCTAGGTGGCACAGTGGATAAAGCACTGGCCCTGGAGTCAGGAGTACCTGGGTCCAAATCTGGTCTCAGACACTTAATAATTACTTAGCTGTGTGGCCTTGGGCAAGCCACTTAACCCTATTTGCCTTGCAAAAATCTAAAAAAAAAAGTGATTGTTGAAAACTACCACTGCATGTAATTGAAAAAATAAAGTATTAAAAATAAATTCTTCTAGGAAGAGGTTCACCAAGAGCTTTACCAAGACTGACAAAGGGGTCCATGGCATGCATAAAAAGGCCAAGGATCCTTGATCTAAGAAGCATCTAACTAAGATTTGATAGCTCTGTATATACAGATTATGAGAAACTAAAAAAAGAGAATAAAAAAATATTTCACATTGGGTGACTTATTTATATTTTAACCATACACATTAATCACCAATTAGTTTAAATATCTAGATAGGACCTTCAGTGACACTATAGATGATGGATTTAAATCAGACAAAAGAAAAAAAACTTTTCTTTCAAATAAAACAATTTTAGGAAAATGCTCATGTTTGATCTGTCTTCAGAGTAAGTCCAATATCTATATAAGTCTCCAATACCTACTATCGGCTCTCCAAGTTTCCTCTGCCCAGCTATGAAGGCCCTCCACACATCTGCCTCAACCTGTCAACAGAACCTTATTTTGCATTCTTTCCTAACCACCTTAAGCTCTCCAGTCCAAATGGTCTCTAATGTTGCATACACAGGTTCAGTTCCAAATCTTCCATCATAAAACCTTTTCCGGATTTCTTGTCTCTGTGCATATTACTAGTCTGTACTAGAAAATTTATTACTTCACCCACACTACTGTGAATTATCCTCTAAGTGAGAAAAATAGTTTAGTTCAAAAAAAACCCAGCTAGTATTATGAAACAACTCAAATTAAGAGCAAAAGCACAGGACTTGAAACCTGGCTCTTTTATTTATTTTTCCTCTGGGGCCTCAGGCGAGTGACTTCATTTCTCTGGGTCTCAGTTTTCTCATCCGAAAATTGGAGGGTTGGACTAGATCATCTGTTAAAAACCCTTTGAACTATAAATCCTTCATTCCATGAATTCAACCAACATTTATTAAACAGAGTACAAACACACAAATATGATACAACTTGGAATAATACTGTGTACACATGAGATCATGGCAGACTGCTTCTCTCACTCCCCAATCCCAACCCCTACAGAGCCCTTAGGTACATAGTAAATAATCAATACTTGTCAATTCCCCCAAGTATAAATGAATCAATTCAGGATCATTTATATCATCCCTCTTCAGAAATTCAAATAAGTTTCCTTAATGCTTTAAGATTCAAATAGCTTTATTACTGTAAGAAAGCTCAGGTAAGTTATAAACATATTATTTACACAAGTATTACCCTGGACAGAAGATGGGGTGAGGAGGGGGAATGTGAAAGAAAACAGCATATGTGAATGAACCTTAAACTCCTAAGTTCTAAAAAGACAAGAACACATACTATAGAAGAATGCTCCATTTTTTAAAAATTTAGCACACCAACCAAATATCTTAATAGGAACATCCATTCTCATTTGGGGGGTGGGCAGTCAGTTTCTTTACTGGAAATAAGATGTTTTACAGTTCTAGTTTTTCAAGAAAAACCTGTCCAGTTACAATACAGGCTAGCCTAAGGGATAATTTCTTAAATTGTCTGATCAATTATTTGAAATCTGAAATCCAAGTAATAATGCTTATGGCACCAACCCTTTGTGAATCTTCCCAAATCTTTCCAATGTCTAAATACTGATTCAAGATAGCAGGTCAGTGAGGATAAATACAAGAAAGTATGCTCAGAAGCACAAGTAATGCAACAAAGAAACAGTCAAAATGGACCACATGATAGGTTACTGGGCAACATAATGTTATTACTAGACTTAATAGCAAAACATAATAATTGCTTTATAAAACATTGTTTATTGATAAAATATTCATACACTGTATGTAAAGAGCAAGTGGTAGATAGATATGAGTCATAAGCTTCTTGAGGGGAAATATTAATATTTTTCTCTTTGTACCCAACATTAGTCAAATCTTGAATCTAAAATTTTGTGATTCATTATTTGCATTTATATTTGTGATTAGTTAACTATGAGAAATATTTTTAAGAAATCCATTATTAATTGTCAAATACATAACAGTAAGTTGTAGTTAATAGTATTTGTTCAAATCTAGGCTTAATTATTTTTCTCTCTCAAATATGGCTTCAGCAAAACCTAAACATGGTCTATAATCAATGTTATTTTGCAACATGTGTATGTACATGTGTTTAGTTAGGTTTTAATAGATCTTTTTAAGAAATGTAACCTATATTTGGATTATTATGCATGCATCTATAAAGAAGAGGCAGAGGTATATAATTACTATCTGACTTGGACTTATAATGACCTGGGTTCAAGTACCATCCATTTCTGACACTAATTGAGCAAGTCATTTAACTTTTTGGTCCTACCCCATCCCCTAGAAAACACTCCAATACTATTAATTAAAGTACAATTGCTCCATTTGCCAATCAACATCTGCAAAATGGGGACAGTGAGCTTCTACCTCACAGGATCACTGTGAGGCTTATATGAATTGATATATGTGAAATACATTGCAAAACTAAATATACTGTCTTAAATTTTTTTCCTCAGTTCAATTTGTTTACTGGGTGAAGTTATCATAGAGTACCAATAGCTAAGTTAATATTTTTAGATCAACTAAAACTGTGATAATTCTTAGCACACACTGTCACTGCAGAAGCAGAAAGGGACCACTCAAGATTTAATGCCTTTTTGTAGGATTTATTGGTACCATGGCTGGCCAAAGTCAAAGAATTTCATCTCCATGCCACCAAACAACTGGAGATGGGCCTCTCAATATTTAACTGGACTCTTCTTTAGAAGGTAGGTGTAATCTCTTGCTGGAACCAAATTCAAAACCTTACCAGTATGCTAGGATCTGTCAGAGCTATTTAGTATAATAGCTTTAGCAGACCCAGGATCCTATCCATAAACTCAAGGCCCACGGACAACCAAAAGTATCATGACATGGTGAAAAAAAGTCCTTCCCATAGGAATTAGAAAAGACATACATTCCAATATTATTTCAGACATGATTTTAATAGACATAGAAAGGTAGAGAAAGACCAGTGTGGGGTCTAATACAGCAATCCAGGTAAAAACTAGGACTGGACCAAAGAGTGGATAGAAAGGGCCAATTACCAGATTTATTGTGATAGAATATACAGAGTAAAAGGGAGACAGAAAAGAATCAAAATTTACATTGAGAAGTTTATACCTTAATATTATTATAAGCTCTTCGAGCTTGAGTTGCTTCATTTACAAAGAAGTGATAGTTCTATTATTGCCTGCTGGTTTTTTGTAAGAATAAAATCAGTTAATAAATATAAATTGTTTCTTAGGTCCCAATGTGAGCTATAACAATGACATCCTTGGCCTAGAATGGAAGATATAGAATTGCATTTTAGAAGGTGAATAGTGCTTATTTTTGTGCATGTGAATAGCACTTTTGATGTTTCCAAACTTCACAACACTGCAACAATCCATGTTTTCAACATTCATATTTTTCCAGTGGGGAGCTATGACTGAATCAAAATTCTCAGAAGAATTACTATCAAAGGCAAATACAGAGACATGTACTGGGATTACAACTTTTCAAAGATGGTCCGCATGCAAATGGGATGTTTCACTATGGTCAGCATGACTGGAAAAGAAAGAATTAGCGATGATAGATGGTACTCACTGAAACATTAAGTCGCCCTTCAGTTTCTCCCAGAAAAAAACATCAAATATAACAAAATTCTCCAACATAATTGGCAGCTACTCTATGGTAAAAAATGAGAAGTATATTGGACAAGGGACAAAAGAGTTCTGAAGTATGTCAGAAGCAGACTCCCTAATTAAGTAATCACTAAAAATTTTTTAAAATGAAGTTAAAAAAGAGAGAAAAGAAAAGCCTTGTGTTGTTAAAAGTAAGTTTATCCATAAAGAGCAGGAGTCAGACAACATAACCACTGTAAACCTTCAGTTTGAAGTTTTTGTCTAAAAGCCCAGTACTTCTAATTCTAGCCCCCATGGACCACAGTTATTCCATTAACCTTTCACCTTTCTGAAATATAATTCAAAGCCAAGATATCAGAGAATTCAGGTGTTAGCATTTCAAAACTCCACTTTCACTTCCTTCAGTTAGTGCTATTATTTGATCTTCATATTTTTTTTAAAAAAACCAGCTTCAAAACCAGAGACTTTTATTAATCCTATAACAATAATTTCTCTCTGTAGGTCAAAGATTGACCCAATGAATTTTAGAACACAAAAATAAGTAAATGTGGGCAGTAGACACTGTTTTTAATTAAAGCAAGCTTCATTGGAGGGTAATTCTGAGTACTAGGTTAAAAGGCATAATAAAATATTTATTAAATCTAACAGTTAAAAATTCTACCAACAACACAGTGTAAGAAAGGACCTATGCTTTGCCCTAAAGGTCATAAATAGACTTTGCTGAATTTAGATATCATGGATCTTCCACAGAGAAATTGACCTTTAGTATAAGGACTCTCATAAAAATTCAAGCAGTCACTTGATCAATAGGAGACAAATCATGAAATCTCATGTTTAATGAAGAATATGATAAAAATAGAATCAAGTAAGTTAAATTTAAAAAGTTAAAACCACTGGAAAAATAAAGTATGTAACCACTGAATAAATGGGCTGAAGAAATTATGGTCTATGCATATAATGGAATCATACTTTATTATGAAGAAACTGTAAAGAGGATTATAAATTTAGGACTGAAAGGAATCTTATGAAAGGATCATAAATTTAGGACTGAAAGTTCCTTAAAGAAACGTAAACATCATTAAGTCCAAAACTCTTATTTTATAGACAGAAAAACTGAGGCATGGAGAGATTCAATGATTTGCTCTTGGTTACAAAGCTAACTATCAGAGTCAGGATATGAAACCAGGAGTGTCTCCTGCCTCCAACACGAGAGTTCTATGGACAACTTCATGTTGCCATTCACAAAATGTGAGAAATTCAGAGAAACATTGGAGGAGTTAGATTAACTGATATGGAGTGAAGGCAGCAGAACTAGTAGAACTAGTTACAGATGAGGAAATCGAAGCTATCCATAGTCATATGAAAAATTGCTCTAAATCACTAATTATTAGAGAAATACAAATTAAAGCATCTCCCAGGTACCACCTCACACCTCTCAGACCAGAAAGGACAGTGATCAATGTTGGAAGGAATGTGGAAAATTTGGGACACTATTACATTGTTGGTGGAGCTATGAACTCATCCAACATTTCTGGAGAGCAGTTTGGAATTACACCCAAAGGGCAACAAAAATGTGCATACCCTTTGATCCAGTAATACCACTACTAGGTCTATACCCTGAAGACATTATGAAAAAGGGTAAAAGTATCACTTGTACAAAAATATTCATAGCAGTCCTGTTTGTGGTGACAAAGAATTGGAAATTAAGTGAATGTCCTTCAACTGGGGAATGACTTAACAAATCTGGTATATGTATGTGATGGAACACTATTATTCTATTAGAAACCAGGAGGGGTGGGAATTCAGGGAAGCCTGGAAGGGTTTACATGAACTGATGCTGAGCAAGATGAGCAAAACCAGAACACTGTACACCCTAACAGCAACATGGGGGTGATGGTCAACCTTAATGGACTTGTTCATTCCATTAGTGCAATGATCAGGCACAATTTTGGGTTATCTGTGATAAAGAATACCATCTGTATCCAGAGAAAGAATTGTGGAGTTTGTACAAAGACCAAGACTATTACCTTTAATCTAAGAAAAAAAGTTATCTAATTATGTAATTTTGCTATCTCTTATACTTTATGTTTCTTTCCTTAAGGATATGATTTCTCTCTCGTCACATTCAACTTAGATCAATGCATGTCATGGAAACAATGTAAAGACTAACAGAATGCCTTCTGTGGGGGGTGGGGGGGGGAGGAAGCAAGATAAGGGGAAAAATTGTAAAATTTACAATAAATAAAATCTTTATTTATTTTATTTTTTTTTTGTAAGGCAAATGGGGTTAAGCGGCTTGCCCAAGGCCACACAGCTAGGCAATTATTAAGTGTCTAAGGCTGGATTTGAACTCAGATACTCCTGACTCCAGGGCTCTGTCCACTGTGCCGCCCCAATAAAATCTTTCTTAAAAAAAAAAAGAACTAGTAGAACTATTTTTAAAATGACCATTTTAATGTAAATGAAAATAGCAACAAAAGTAATCCAAATTCTATTTAACTACAATGATCAATCTCACTTAAAAACAAAAATAGATGATATAAAGATATATTGTTGTAGCTAGAAGTCACCTAGATTAAGGAAAGAGAAGAGAGGAAGAAATATGGAGAAAGGTAGCTTTGAAATACTTCTAAATGAATTGTTGGGTTGGTTATTTTTGCCTAAACTTTTCCTTTGATACCAAAGGTACAAACTTGTCAGGAAATAACTGACTAAACATGAATATCATTGTTAAAAATTGTGAAAAGTTTTTTTTTAATTAAAATCATTTCTACTGTCTTATATGTGGAAATACGGCACCCAAAATGATTCTGTTTGGGCTATAATTCTTCTTTGTGGGTCCTACAACTATTGTAAATAAACAAATATATCAAACCATTCATCATTTGGTCAACATGTGCTTTGAGCTATTTTTCTGGCCATGATGGATTTAAAAAGATTCATTCATCTGTACACTCTTGTGCCCAGGGAGTTATATTCACAAGAAACAAATAATCCAACCCAAAAGTGTATATAGTGAGTGACTAGTGGGGCTAAGTATCCCATGTGATACAAACTCATGGCTTAATCTCATAAATAAATCTAACCAATTTCCAAGCATTTAAACAATGTCCCTATTTTTCACTATTTTTGTTGAATTCTTTGGTAATTCAAATAATTTCAGTGAAGTATTATATTACAAATAGAAGACCAGCTGCAATATCTCATGGGTGACATGGGTGACTAAGATGTTCATAGATATAGAGATCAGAAAGATAGATGGATAGATAGTACTTTATGGTTTGCAAGGCATTTTTCTTACAACATTATAAAGTTGACAATACTAAATGCCATTCCCATTTTATAGACTGGGAAACAAGATTTAAGGAACTTAACCCGTAGTTATATAGCTAAGTGTCATTGATAGCAAGGATTGGAGCCTAGGTATTCTGGCTGCGAGCTAACACTTATCAGATGACCAATTTGAGCTGTGAGGGACTAATCCAGTCCAAGTCTCTTATTGCAGATAAGGAAAACAAGACCAATAAAATGGAAGTGATTTGCCAGGTTCGTACAGGGAATAAGTCTCGGATTTAAACTCCAGTCCCTCTGAATTCAAAAGGAGCACTATTTCCTCTGTACTACACTGCCTAAAACAAAAATAGAAAAGGAATTATTACTAACTCCTCTGTCTAAAAAGTCCAGGAGTAGCTACAAATCTCTTTGCAAAGTGCAACTAAAATATAGTAAAGCATGAGTACCTTCACACTCCATCTCCATCAAGATTATCATGGTTAACAGGACCAAAGTCACAGATCAATTTTCCCTGGAGTCCATTAGTGTTTCATCAACTCTAGAAAATCTGTTGTATGACTACAAGCCACATTCTAGTCCTCTGTTCCACAAATGTTTATCAATAAGGGAGAACAGACCAGGAAGAACACAGATGGCTTAGAACAACCCATCTGTACTTCAGGAAAAACTGTTTTTAATTCAACAAGCATTTAAGTGCTTACAGCAAAGGACTGAAATCCCCCAGAGGATCCCTCAATCACCATGGGGGTAGAGGAGAAAAAAAGGAGAAGGGCATTAACAATGTAAGTGACTTGGGTAGGAAGTACAGTTATCCCTTCTATGATGTGATTTCCCTGCCCCACCCCCAGTAATTTTGATATACTGTGGGTTGGCATAAGAAATTAAATGGGAATTTTGGAGGGTTTTGTGGAAACTGCAAATGACCGAGACAACATTTAAAAACTTAGAAATGCATAATAAATATATAGAATTGTTTAATATCAACCCAAATTTTACAGTAAATAAACATCCCAAAAAGAAAAAAATTCATACTTCTCAGAAGGAAAGGCCAAAAATTTTATGAGAATTTTTCAGATCATCATCCAAGTCAATCTTCAAGATCAAGTAAAATCACCAGGCACAATGGCACAGCCTCTCTTATACTGGGGTGGCAAGGTTGTTAGTTACTTGAATCCAGGAGTTCTGACCTGCTAGGTATCCACACTAGGGGACCACCTGCCTAAGGAAAGGTGAAAGGGCCTGGGTCAGAAAGGGACCAAGGTCAAGCTCTGGAACCAATCAGAGTAGGACTGACAACTGTGAATGGCTGTTGTACTTCCCAACAAGTCAAATTTTCAGTTGACTCTTCATGACATCCTTTGAGGTTTTCTTGGAAAAGACACTGGTATAGTATGCCATTTCCTTCTCCACCTCATTTTACAGATAAGGAAACCAAGGTAAACAGAGTTAAGTGATTTTTCTCAGGGCCATACAGATAGTAATTATCTAATGTTGGATTTGAACTCAGGTTTTCTTGACTCTAGGCCTGTCTAGCTGTCCAAGTTACTATAGGGAGATACAGATAAAGGCACCTAAATCTACCAGAAGACTTCCAAAGCTCAGCAGTCTAGCTTAGGTTTCACATTCGAATAAGCACAACCCCCAATCACTGCTTCCCACATGGTTTTCAATGTCTCAAAGGAAGCATTTGCAGCTTTGGATGGTTGCTTTGAGGCTTCTAGATGGAAATGAGGGTTTCCTTCTTTTATTAGCTAAGATGAAGCAAGAAACAGAGCTAAGTTCACCTTTGTTCACTTTCAGAGAAAAATTACTACAATATCCAAATAGGGGAAAAACATACTGGTATTACCAGTAAGTACAAGTACTGTTATCACTGGTATTAATCTTCTTTAAATTCAGAAAGCAGAATAAAAAGACATTTTAAAGACAACAATCTCTCACATGAATCTCTCAACTAGAATCACAATCCTTAAGAATGCTAATATAGGGTGGCTAGGTGGCACAGTGGATAGAATACTGACCCTGGAGTCAGGAGTACCAGAGTTCAAATCCGGCATCAGACACTTAATAATTACCTAGCTATGTGGCCTTGGGCAAGCCACTTAACCCCATTACCTTGCTAAAATCTAAAAAAAAAAAAAAAAAAAAAAAGGAAAGAAGTGCTAATATCTGTATTGGACTGAATGTTAAACTAGATTCCATAGGAGAGAAAGCAAATTGTGAGTTTTCAATTAATAGTGATTTTAAATATGACTGGAAGCTAAAGAGTGTTAGGGACAGGCAGATGGATGTATTGAAATTAATCCTTTCTTGAATTAACAAAAACAGAGAATAGATTATTAAATCAGACCCAAAGGACTATCTTATTCCTTGTGAATATTGGCTACCTTAGTCATATTTGAGGAAAAAATGGGGATGCAACTCACTGAAGTGAGCTTTCCCATCCTGTCCCTCAGAATAATGAAAAGTATGGTTCTTAGATCTTCCAAGGACAGGGAGCACATGTTTACAGTTATCCCTTTCACATTTTGACATTCCCCCCTCATAGCTTTGCCATAACGGCATAAGAAATATTGGGGAGTTTTGCAAAAACCACAGATGAATCATAGAACAGCAAGACAGCACAGAACCTATGACCAAAAACTGAAATCAAATTTTACAATAAGATACTATAAACATCCTATGTTGTCATAAAAGAAGGCCAAAAATTTTATGCAGATTTTTTTGGATCATAGGGAGCAATGTATCCCTAACTCCAATGATGTAGAAGAAATAACTATACTTCCCTCTTCCCCTGTTCCCTATACTAGTTGAGGCTATACTTAAATTCAGACAATTACTATGGTACAATGAAAAAAAAGGCTAGTGAACAGAATCAGGAGTTCTGAATTTTGATGCTGGGTCTCTGAACAAGTTTCTTCACTTTCTTTGCCTTCCTAGGCTACAAAATGAAGCAGTTAGACTGGAAACCCTCCTTCCCCAATCACCCCCCTAGTACAATTGTGATTCTTATAGCAAACATCTGCCAGCTGCTAATAGCTTAGGTTAAGGAAAAAAAGAATGCTTTTATATCTAATCTCTTTATTAAATCTTATTTCTAATAGAGATCTCATGATCTCTTGAGCAATTCCCTTTAAGATTATGGTCTGTAGAGGTCCTAGTACTTCAGATAAAGCCAATTGCTTCATTTGACAGAGCAGATAATTGAGGCAGAAAGGTTCTGAATATAAACTTATGGTTATTTATAGTGAGTAAAACAAGTCCATTTTAAAAAAATTAATAAATGATTTCTAATTTGTCCAATTTCCCATGCTTCCATTTTCTCACCACCTACTGAATCTGGTTTCTGTCCTCAGTAGTTTACTGAAATTGCATTCCAAAAAGACACAAATCACCAAGACTAGATTTCTTTTTCAAGTAGAAAATAAATCATTTCAGTGATCCCTTCCCAGTTCTCATTCTTTATAATTTCTCCAGTTCATTTAATGCTGATGATGACCCGCACCCCCTCCTTCAGACTATATGTCACCATACTGGCTTTGCTCCTACATCTCTGACGGTTCCCTTTTCCCTCATCTTGAGACACATTTCGTCTTCCTCCTTATATGCACTCCCCAAAGATCTTTACTGAACATATCTCTTACCTCATTTGACTATTACCTTAAGGAATAAGATGCCCTCAGTTATTTCTCTAAGCCTGGACTCCTACACACCCAGTTTCACTCCCTTTGCACTGTCATTTCTATTAGGAGAGTCCAAACACCACTCACTACAAAACTCAATAGGTTCAAAAATCCAGGTCAAAAGGGTGGCTAGGTAGTCCAGTGGATAGAAGAGCACCAGCCCTGGAGTCAGGAGTACCTGAGTTCAAATCTGACAATCTGACCTCAGACACTTAATTACCTAGCTGTGTGGCCTTGGGCAAGCCACTTAATCCCATTGCCTTGCAAAAAAAAAAAAACCTAAAAAAAAATCCAGGTCAAGAAAGAATGGAGTGCTGTGGATGAGGCTTTAATTTATGTCTAACCTTTGATGCATATCAGCCATTTGATATTGGCCAACTCATTTAACCTTTCAGTGCCCCAGGCAACTCTCCTAAGGTTATAAATTACAGATGAGTTGTAGTAAGAGTTTCCAAGACTAAGAATTCCAGGCATTGTTGAAATCATAAATCCAAACAAAAAAGGAAGGGGTGGGGTGGGGAGAGTATTATTTATTTCAAAGGCAAAATCATTGCTGAATTGTACCTTCAGAAACTGTTCCTTCTCTTGATTTCTTTATTTAAAGCATCATTCTTTTTGTCATTTAGGTTCAAAATCTCAGACACTTGTAATTCTTCATGCTGGCAGGTGCCCACCAGAGCCATTCATCAATCCTTGTTAACTTTTTTCACCATAATTCCTCTCCTCTCACTTTCTTCTTATTCACTCTCTTTAATTCAAGTTTAATGGAACTTTTAGACCATAGATGAAATCATTTCCAAACTGATTTCTTCCCTGGTCTCCCACCACCAATCAATTTTCTATGGCAACATAAAAATCCTCCTAAAAAAATACCACATTGATCATGTCACTTTCCCTGCTCCAAAATTTTCATTGGCTTCTCCTTGATCATGAGGGAAATTTCAATCCTTTAGCTGGCACCAAAGGCTTCTACATTGAATCCCTACTTCCTCTCTCATTATTCTATATCCTAATTCCCAAATTCCAGAAGTATCTTCATTGTTTTCTATCCCACATGTCCTTTTACTCTGGCATCTCCTTTCACTTCTCAAGGAAGGGCTCCAGTTCTACCTTTCTTACAAAGCTGTTCCCTTGGCAACCAAAGAGAAATGCTCTTTACTTTTCTATATGTTATTGCTGTTCAGTTGTTTTCAGTCATGTCTGACTCTTCTTGATCCCATTTGAGGTTTTCTTGTCAAAGATATTGGAATGGCCTGCCATTTCCTTCTTCAGCTCATTTTACAGATGAGGAAACTAAGGCAAATAGCCATAAGTGTTGCCCAGGATCACACAGCTCCTAAGTGTTTCAAGCCATTTTGAACAAATGAAGATGAGTCTTCCTGATTCCAAGTTCAGTGTCACTTATCTACCCCTGCTTTATGCTATTATAGTACTTAAAATATTAGATCTGAAATTAGAGGAGCAGTGCATTACTCCACATTTTGCCACTTACTAACTATGGATCTTAATTTCCTATAAAATGATAAGGTTAGGTTAATTGATCTGTGTGTGTGTTTGTTTTCTACTTGCTTTTGAATCCACAGCAGTCCTCTGGTGTCTTATATAAAAGAAACATATGTTTAATAATATTTTGTGAACTTAATTATTTAATCTGTTTCTATAATTATCAGCATGGTACGATGGGGAAAAAAATCCTATTAAATTTCAAATCCAAGTTTGGGCATTTCCTACCCAAGAGACATTTTACTTTCAGTAAGTAAATTTGCAAAATAAGCAAGTTGGACAAAATACTTTTCAGAGGAAGAAATTATATTAGAATTATATTAATTACAGAAAAAAAATTAGTTCTAACATTGTTGCAATGTTTTAAGGTTTGCAAGGACATTTCTTTACAATGACTATGTGAAATAGAAAGTGACATGACCGTTGGTATACAGCTAGTGTCTGAAGCAAGAATTAAAAACAGGTTGGCTAACTCCAAATTCTACTTTATCCAACATGGAAGCTCAATAAGTTACATCCAACTTAAGATTTAACATAAATCTTGCAGTTAACATAAATCTTGTGGGGATACTAAGAAGTCATTTATTATTTACCATTCAAACAGCTTAGAAGACTAAGCTGGACAAGTGGTATATCTCTTGCACACGAGGATTTGGTTCTCTTTTGTCTTTTTTTTTTTTAATTTGGTGACACTAGAAAACTAGATATTGTATATTTCAAGCTTCTTTTTGTTCATGTTACAGTGACTCCTCAACTTACAAATGGGTTTTTATTTCCTAAAGTTGAATTTTGCCAATTATCTGGAACTGAAAGCCATTTTCCCATAGGGGAAAAAACAACAACATTATAAATCCTAACACTTAATTCAAACAAAATAATAAAACAACATTGGAAGGGACATCAGAAGGCAAATGTCTTAAAAAAAAAAGTCAACCAATTTTAAACCATTTATCTCCTGCTGTATCTAGTACAGTATATTGTCCTCAGGAGCTGCTCACTCAAAGTTTATTGGATTGAAAATAATTGAAATAACTAATCTAGGCCTGTTAAATATACAATATGCTCAACATATGATCACCAGAAATGGAGTATCTTCCTCTTTAAGTAGGTTATTCCACTTCTAGACATTTCTACTGATTGGATTTTCCCTTATTACCAAAGTTACCAGATAACATGTAATATACTTATTACTTCTGTTTCTCCCTTCACTGATTTTCACTGGAATGCTCTTCATCATATTTTTCCTTCCACATATTTCCATGGAGTAATATATCCTTTTGCAAAAGGAAATGGAAAACCACTTCAGTATCTTTGCCAAGAAAACCTAAGAGGGAACATAAAGAGTCAGTCACAGCTGAAATGACTGAATACATCCAATATATTATTTAGAATAGTCTCTAAGTAACCCTATGCCAAGTCACCTGTCCTCTCTATGCCTCAATTTTGTCATCTCTAAAATAAGGAGGTTGGGCTCAATGACTTTTAAGGTCCCTTTCCTTCCTTATAATCTTTATACCACTATCTTTTTTTTTTAGTTTTTTTGCAAGGCATTGGAGTTAAGTGGCTTGCCCAAGGCCATACAGCTAGGTAATTATTAAGTGTCTGAGACCAGATTTGAACCCAGGTACTCCTGACTCCAGGGCCGGTGCTTTATCCATTGCACCACCTAGCCACCCCCCCCACCTAGCCACCCCCACCACTATCTCTTTCAAATAATCTTTTTCTTTTAAAGATGGCATATCTTTCCATGGTTGAATTTTACTCACTGGCTATATTCCACCAACTCAGTTATATCAATGAGGTTATGTTTCTCTCATTGCTTTATAATGCTAAATTCCTTTGTTTATTAGATATCTGAGGTCATAATTAATATTACGATCATTGTGTCCCTGGTTCTGAATAGCATCTCCTTGGAAATAACTGTCTCCATTGGAACCACTAGCATCTTCTTTTTTCCTCACTAAATTTCTTTGGTAATTATTAACTCCCACAGATTTAATTACCATCCTTATGAGATGACTCTCAGATCTATAAATTCAGTGCTACTGCTACTCTACCATCTAAGCTACAGTGAAAAATCATAAATTGTCTATTAGACATTTCAAGCCAGATGAAATCTCAAACCATCAGTCTTCCTAACAAAGGTACCTCTTTGCTTCCATTCCCAAAGCTTAGCAACCCTGATATAAGTCAATTCTTCCTTCTTTTTCATTCCACAGTCGCCAATCAGTTGAAAAATCTTGCTGATTCCAGCTCTACATTTTTCAGCTATGTTCCCTTCTCTTGTTGAGACACCATCTTAATTCAAGCTCTTCACACTTTGGCTACTGCAGTGGCATTCTATTCAGACTTGGTCTTTAAAGTCTCTCCAGAATAATAAAATGCTCCTAAAAGTCTTAGTTGTACTTATTTTTTTTTTTGTTATTGCAATGTCATTACACATGAGCATTAGCATGGACATAATCAAGGGACATCATTTTTGTAGGTTACAAGTTGTATATGATTAAGACACATTTTTGTTTTTACTGTATGTTTTCATTAAATGATCTATTCCCTATTCCAAAGCAAGCATGAATAAAATTAGGCTAAATATCAAAAAAAATTAATGTCTCTAGACTCCCATCTGTCCTTCACATAGGTGCCAAAGTGAATTTCCAAAGTGCAATTCTGATCATGTCATGCTCCTTACTCAAACTCAAGTAGTTCCTAGGAGTAAATGTAACTTTGTTAGGTATTTAAAATTCTTCACAACCTTGCTCCTGTATTTCTAGTTTTCTTACACAATTTTGCAGCTCTACAACCTCTACAATCTAGCCACTCCTCAGGCATAAGGCTCTGTCTCTCCCTTCCAATGACTTTGCCCTGGTAGTTTCTCACACATAAAACGCTCTCCCCCTCCATATTTAGGGCTCCTGGAATTCCTAGTTTCTTTCAAGATACAGGAAAATCAGCAACTCCTGTAGGAGATCTTTCTTGGTCATCTCTTTCTTCAACCACTGGGGCTTTTTTCTTAAAATTACCCTTAAATTGATTTGTATGACTTGTTCACATTGTCTCCCCCAATAGAATGGAAATTCCTTGAGAACAAAGACTTTGTGAGTTTTGACATTTTTAATCTCCAGATTTTAATCTTCATTTTAGCAAAGTGCCTTAGCACATCTAATAGACATTAGATGCAGCAAACCTCACAATGAATTTTTCCCTATCAAATCTGAGCTATTATGTCTACTCTGACAATTTTATATACAAATAGCTTTATCCTCCATTTTCAGATCCCTTAATCAGAAACATAAGTCTTCAAGCCAATATATTCCTCACAGTTCTCATTAGGTGCTCTCTCTCCTCTTGCCAACTCTCTGTCATTTCTGTATGTAAGCCAGGGCCCAGAAATCCAAATTTTCTTAGCCATATTCCCCATCCTCTTCTAAAGTCTTTACCTTCCCTGAGAGGACAGCAGTGACAAAAAATACCACCTGTATCCTTATCCAGTATGTTTGAATCCTATAATGTGGCTCAAACATTAAGAAAAACCAAAACATTTTATGATACTAAAAATTAGATTAAAAAAACTGATTAAAGGGCTCTCTTTGTGTGTGTGTTTTAATTTAACTTGAATGCTTGTACTTGGGAAAAAGTAGATTTATTTAGAAACTGTTGTCTCACACTGTACTTTCTGTCCTATGTTCCCACCAACTTTCACAATATAGTTACCTTTATTATCAACATCTCCTAAGCTCCAAGAGAGTAGCTTTGGTCTACGTGATTCTTGACTCTTCAGTACACTCTGGTCACTCACTATAGGAAAAGGCAGAGAAAGAAACACAGGTCCCTCCAACCCTCTGCTTGCTGTTTCCCCTTCCCACACATCATCTTCACCTTTTAGTTCTGAATAGTTGGTATACGTATCCCTACGTTTTGTTTTTCCAGTACTGATATAACCCAGATTAACCAAGATTTCATGTTTATCAAGGAATGGTCATATTGCAGTGCTCAATCAGCATTTGATTTTTCAACCACCAATTTTCTCAGACTGACAGAGGGTTTGTGCTGATTCATGATGCCAACTACATGAAAAGTCAGCACCTGCTGGGTTATCTTAGCAGGGGTCATCTGTACACAATGGTCACTGGCCATCTGGTGAATGCTGCAATGACATCTGTATTATTATGGATGCCAGAATTTGAGAATCTTAGGACTCAGTAAAAACCGGGACAAAAGAATCAAATTCCTACTTTTATGTTCTTCCCTAACTGAATTATCTCATTAATATTATATGGTCAATGATTATAATGGAAATGACAAAAAAAAATCTCCCAAAATTTAAGGCTATATGATTAAAATGACCAGGTGTGTCCCCAAAAGAAAGATCAGAAAATGAATTTAGCCTTTTTTGAAGAGGTAGGGCATGAGTATGGAATATTATCTAGTTTTGCTGAAGCATCTCCCTTTCCTCCTTTCCTTTCCTCCTTTTTTATTCTTTCTTAAAAGAGATTGCTCTCTGGGTAGGGAAAGAAGAAGAAACACATTTAAAAATGAAGATAAGAAAAATCAGTAATTATAATAATATCTTTCTTGCCTCAGCTTTGACATTCCTGGCAAAAGATTCATGTCAGCTGGACTAGTACATACCCAGAGTTATCTTGGAAAAATCTTAGTTTTCAATAAACAAACTTTTATTAAACAAACCAAATTAAAAAAAAAAGAATTTCCCCACAGAGTCAGCATATAGTGTCCAAGTTCATCCAGCAGGTACTATCTCATGTATAGACAATAAATAATAGAATTTTCAACTTTAAGATACATGATACCCTCTCTTACTTGTAGCCTCAATATCCTTCTTCCTTAATCTCCTCACAAACTGAGGAAAACAGAATTAACACTTCTATAATATCATTTTGGACCTTGGCATGCCAAGCTACAGCACAGAGAAGAAAAAAGTGTCTTCAGAAAATGAGAATATTCAAGAGTCTTTATCTATATAAAACCTTAAATATATCATTTTTTTTTAGGGTTTTGCAAGGCAAATGGGGTTAAGTGGCTTGCCCAAGGCCACACAGCTAGGTAATTATTAAGTGTCTGAGACTGGATTTGAACCCAGGTATACTGACTCCAGGGCCGGCCAGCAAACTTCTTTTGCTAAGTGATAATTTGACCTTTGTCTAACTTTTAGTTTTCAAACTCCTCTATTGAGGGAGACAATAAAGAATAGAATATGATAATGTATGGCCACAAACTAGGCCAGATGAGGTAAAAACCTCAACGAAAGACCTGGATAACATATAAATAAGAGTACTCTTTCCTAATCACTCAAGTTGTTATATTGACTTTTGGTAAAATTCAGGAAGATTACAGTTGGTCTATCAAAGTCAGATAACAATAATCTGTATAAATGAGAAGCAGTCAATAAACTGATTCCCACCTACCACTAAGGAGGATAAGTTTTCATGTATTTCTGTGTGTGATTCACAAAATAGGCTATCACACAGATATTGAATCAGCACCAGGCACTCAAAATAAATTCTAAATGAAATTCAGAAGACAGTTGAATAGCAGAGAGATCACTAAAAGAAAATAGAAAGGATATGAAAAGCAAGGGAAAATAAAATTGTGTCAAAGGCACAAGGGTAATATTGTCTTTTTAAAGGGCTTAGGTTTGAGGATAATAAACCTTGGGATCAAAAGATTTAGACACTCAGGAAGGAACCTTAGAGATTAGTTGGGCCAATCTCCTCATTCAGGGTAAATGAAGAAACCAAAACCTAGAGATTAAGTGATTTATCTAAAAAAACAAGACTAGTAAATAGCCCAAAACAGGATTCAAACCCAGGGTCTCTGGCTCCAAATTCAATGTTCTTTCTATAATATTTATCTAGTTATCTATATATGATTTCCATATAATAGATAATAATATTACAGACTGGTAATTAATTTACAATTTTTTAAAAGTATAACAGTTTTAAAGCAAACTTTTGTCAGAAATTCTAAAAATAGTATTTCCCATACATAACACTCGGCCTGGAATCAGGAAGATTCATCTTAGTGAGTTCAAATCTAGCCTCAGATATATAAAAGCTGTGACCTTGGGCAAGTCACTTTACCCTGTTGACCTCCATTTCTTCATCTGTAAAATGAACTGGAGAAGTAAATGGGAAACCACTCGAGGGTTTTTCTCATGAAAACCCCAAATAGACAAAAGATGATTCAGGATATTCTTAAGAATAAAAGTCCTGGGGCAACTAGGTGGAACAGTGGATAGAGACCCTGGAGTCAGGAATACCTGAGTTCAAATCCAATCTCAGACACTTAATAATTACCTAGCTGTATGGTCTTGGGCAAGCCACTTAACCCCACTGCCTTGCAAAAAAAAAAAGAATAAAAGTCCTGATGATATTTAAAAAGATGAAGATATTTTTAAAATATTTTTTAAAATGAAGAGGAAAGGTAAATTTTCTATTTACCATTCCCATTCCTATACCCAAATTCTCACTGAATTTTAGAAATAATTCATACTGTTTGTATTGTAATTGGGTTGTAATAAGAGGGCAGAAAAATAAAGCTGAAAGATACCCTAAAGAACGTTTAATCCAATACAATCATAATAAGGAAACTGATGTTCCCAAAAAAGGTTAACTGAATTCCAGTGTAGTTTAGCATTTGTAGTTCAGGTGTACCTGGGCATTCTATTCCCAGAATGGGAAACAGACAGGTGTTTGCTCTAGCAATTTCCAGGTAATAGTTAAGTTTTTACAATCATCTCATAAATTGGTCAATTCTATAAACTAGGGTTTCATGTATTATTTTGTAAATTGTCTGGATTAAAGAAAGTGATGGAGAAAATATTAATGAAGTAGATTATACTTTTTTTTGGTTTTTGCAAGGCAATAGGGTTAAGTGACTTGCCCAAGGTCACACAGCTAGGTAAATATTAAGAACTAATTTGAACTCAGGTACTCCTGACTCCAGGGCCAGTGCTCTATCCACTGCACCACCTAGCTGCCCCTAGATTAAACTTTTAAAAAGTGTGCCATGTCACAGAAAGTTTCTCTGATAAAAGTCTCATTTCTAAGATAGATAAAAGAATTGGACCAAATTTATATAAACAAGAGCTATTTTCAAATTGATAAATGGTCAATGATATGAACAGGAAGTTTTCAGAAGAAATCAAAATCCTATAGTCATAAAAAAATTCTCTAAATCATTATTGATTATATAAATGTAAAATGAAGCAATCCTGAGGTACAGCTTCATACCTATCAGACTGACCAATGACAGAAAAAAGACAATGACAAATGCTGGAGGGGAGGTGGAAAAATTGTGAACTGGACCAACCATTTGGGAGAATAATTTGTCCAAAAGGCAATAAAAGCATATACCCCTTGACCAAGCAATAACATTACTAGGTCTATATTCCAAAGAGGTCAAAAAAAAGTTTTTTTAAAAAGACAACTAAAGGAAGAAAAAAATTTATAGCAGTTCTTTTTATAGTGGCAATGAATTGTAGTGGCAATGAATTGTAGTGGCAATGAGAAAAGGTCTACCAATTGGAGAATGGCTGATCAAGTTGAGGTATGATCGTCACATTTCTCCTTCATTCTCAAAAGACCTTGACATCAGAGAAACAATTGAAATGGATTTGAGTGAGGTGGGACTGTGGTTTATGATTGTGATGGAATACTACTGTGCTGTAAAAAATGACAAAGGGATAGCTTCAGAAAAACCAAGGAAGACTCACATGAACTGATGCAAAATGTAAGTAAGAAGTAAGCAGAACCAGGAGAACATTGTCCAAAATAACAGCATTATTGTAACAATGATCCACAGTGGAAGAATTAGTTACTCTGATCAATGTAATGATGTAAAATGATTCTAAAGGACTCATGATTAAAAATGATATATACCTTCAGAGAAAGAACTGATGAACTCTGAGAGCAGACTGAAACATACTTTTTTCACTTTATTTTTCTTTACTTTTTTCTTTGTAACATGGCTAATATGGAAATATAGTTTGCAAAACTTAATGTATATAATTGATATCACAGTAACTACTTTCTCAATGAATGGGAAAGGGATTTGGAGGAATAATTAAAAAATTTTTTTAAAGAATGCTCATATAAGGTTTTTTAAGTGTGTCATGTGTCAGAGAGGTTGTTAAACTTTTACCAGCACAACCCCAGAAATAACTTATTATTAGAAGTCAGTATGGTTTAGTGAAAAAGAGTGCTAGATTTAGAAAAAGAAGACCTCAGACAGAATATTAGCTTTGCCACTGACCTTGTGCTGTGAGACCTTGGGCAAATCATTTCACCTCTCAGGGTCTCATTTTCTCTCCTGTAAAATGAGGGCATTAAACAACATGATCTCTAAAGTTTCTTTTAGTGCTACAGTCATGATCCTCTAAGGGAAGGAAATAGAAAAAACTTTATGGAGTACCTATTGTATGCTAGGCCTGTGCTAAATAATTAACTCCTCTATAGGACTTTATATATATATATATTTCTTTATATATATTTTGTATTATATTATTTAAAATATAAAATATATATTTATATAATATAAAACCTCAAAGAGCGTGTTATTGTTATATTTATATTTTCATATTATATCATTATATTTATCTATATTATTATTATATTTGTATTGTAAAGCAAAAAGAGGTCAAGTAACTTGCCCAGAGTCACAGAGCTAGTAAGTGTTTGAGGTCAGATTGGAACTCAGGTCTTCTAACAGACAAAGCCAGTATCAAAATTCAGATTCAGTCTTAAAAACCAATATTCTTAGGGGCAGCAGCTAGGTGGCACAGTGGATAGAGCACCGACCCTGGAGTCAGGAGGACCTGAGTTCAAATCCAACCACAGACACTTAACAATTACCTAGCTGTGTGACCATGGGCAAGTCACTTAACCCCGTTGCCTTGTAAAAACTAAAAAAACAAAAAAAACAAAAAAAAAATTCTTTCCCCGAGATCACATTAACTTCTAATGGCCAGTCCCCAAACAAAAGTTTATAAGTTTCCAGGCTATTAAAGAATTATCAGCTTTCATTATATACCTATAATTCAAAGTGGGTATACTTTAACCCATCAAGCAATAAATTTAAAGGTTTACCTGTAAAACCATTTAGTTGCCAGTCTGAATTAGAGGTCTAGGACTCAGATTGTGAAACCTTCACATGTTGCCCCCTCCTCTGGCCATGAAACCAACCTTGTGTTCAAGTGGTATATATGATCAACTAAGGGTCTATTTGTAAGATCTAGGCCATAAAATACAGCACAGGTAACATTTCTACTCAAGCACACTTTGAATAATAAAGATATTCTGTAGTAGTCTGGTCAGTTCATATCTATTAAAACCAAGTAATTTTCTCTTGAAAAAAGAAAGGACTGCTCCACACAGTATTTTCTTGCCAAATGAAATGCTTCGTCAGTAGTGGAGACAACATTTGATCTCTAACCATTTCTTCAAAACTTGCTGATAAAGCTGTCTCCTGGATACTCATACTTCTTGCTTTCCTTTCATTCTATAGTACAAACTAGGCCAGGCTTTTATAAAATTTGGGTTTCTGCAACATATTTAGCTAAGAGCAAAATTCACCAGAGGAAAGAACAAAATTATCTTTGTGGAGGGTATGATCCCTTGCATCTAAGAAGAATGTCAGGGTCTAGAAGAATGTCTAGATTCAAGAAGCTGTGATTTAACCCTTTGCCACAAGTGAATCCTTCAATTATGTCTCACTACCAATTTGTTCTAAGCCCTTCACAAAGACAAAAACTGGGCAAGGTTAGGTAGAAACTGCAACAAAAGACCTGGATAATGTTTAAATTGGATGACCCCTGCCTAATCACTCAAGTTGTTGTATTGGCTTTCAGGAGAAGTCAAGAGAAATACAGTTGGTCTGTCAAAATATATTATAACACATATTACATTAAACAGTAGATAGAGAACCTGAAATGGAGTTTGAAAAATCCAAGTTCAAATCCTGTCTCAGTCACTTACTAGACAAGTCATTAGTCTCAGTTTCTTCCTCTGTAAAATTGGAATTATAATATTACTCATTTCCCAGAATTATTGTAAGAATAAAATAATATTTGTAATGCATTTCAGAAACCTTAAAGCATAACTTAAATGACCCAGAGAGAGAAAGCCCACCCACTCTTCCCATGAACTTGTTTGGATTTATAGAAGAGTATATCCCTGGATTTATGCTTTATCATTTCACAGAAACTGTCCTTTCTGAAGTTACAAATGATATTGAATACAATGGCCTTTTCTTAACTCATTCTCCTCTACCTCTCTCTAAGCTTTTGGTATGCTGCCTTAATACTTCCTCCTTTCTAACTTTTTGGGACACAGTATTCTCCTGAATGTTTTCCTACCTATCTAATCTTTTCTCAATCTCCTTTATTGGATCCTCCTCCATATCATGCTTTCTAATGCTCCCCTTGTGCCTTTGACACAAATTTACTTTCTCTTGCTTTTCATAATCTTTCTATTTTCTTTTAGTGATCTGTGTCATTCAACTATCTTCTGAATTTCATTTAGAATTTACATTTTATTTAGAGTACCTGATACTGAATCACTATCTGTGTGATAGCCTACTTTATGATTCACAAACAGAAACACATGAAAACATATGGTCTACAGTGGCAGGTGGGAACAGGTTTATTAGCTGCTACTTATTTATATAGAATAACCTAAATATATATTATTATATACTTTGACACACTAACTGTAATTCTTCTGAAAGTCATTGCAACAACTTGAGTAATTAACAAGGGGTCATCCAACTTATATATTATCCAGGTCTTTTGTTGCAATTTCTACCTCACCTTGCCTCTTTTTGAAGGGCTTAGGCCCATGTGTAAGATATTATATAGACACTTTAGGCTTAAGAAAAACTCGGCCATGATTCAGCAGACACTGGTAACAGCCTATCAACAGGTGGTGCTTTGGACACAATGAGAAAATCAGCTCTGGTTTGAAGAAGCTAAGAAAATACAAGTTGTACCCAGATTAGAAAATACAAAGACCACTCTAATGACTAGAAGATCAAGTAAACTGAATCCCAAAGAAAGTTCAGGATTATGAAAGGTAAAGATTTTAAGAAAATATCAGGTAAAGGAAAAATTTTTATTTACAGGAGTGGGAGAAATAGTTATTAGTCTATTTTCTTAAAATTTAATATACAAAAGAGATTAAAATGAAATAAGATTGGAAACACAAATTAGGGTCAGATTGTAGAAGGCCTCTATAGTCTGACTGGAAAATTTATATTTCCATCTTTGAAGAAATAGAAGATTTAAGACAAGGAGAGTGAGATGGTTAAACCTGTACTTTAAAAAGATTCTGACCACTGACTTAAAAGATGGATTAGACAAGGAAGAAACAAAAAAAGCAGGGTTGGGCATATAGACTTCGTAGTCATCTATTGTAGATCCCCATGGAAGGGAATCAGCAAGGGAGAGAGTATAGAACCTTAGGAACCTAAGACTTAGAAAGAAAGGTTCACAGCTAGGTCCCCATTAGTACTAATAATGAATTCCATGAAATTATTATTCAATTTTCTATTGCAATTTGATAATGGATTGGAATCAATTACCACATTTTACATAGTTATAACTTCAAATACTAATTCAAACACATGCAACAGGGTTCATTATTTGCACTAAATGCAATTTATCTGCAGATAAATCTGCAGAGAAAGATAAGTAGGCCCAGTCAAATTAGAGAGAGAGCCAGAAAAGAGCTACGTCATGAGAGTCAAAGAAGATAAGTACCTCAGATGAATAGGACATATATAAAAATCAATACAATTGGAATAAAATATATCATGTACCATGTAAGATACTCAGAAGAAATAACACTTACATTGAAAGGGATCATAATGGGGCGGCTAAGTGGCACAGTGGATAAAGCACCGACCCTGGAGTCAGGAGTACCTGGGTTCAAATCCAGTCTCAGACACTTAATAATTACCTAGCTGTGTGGCCTTGGGCAAGCCACTTAACCCCATTTGCCTTGCAAAAACCTAAAAAACAAAAGGGATCATAGATGCATTATGGAGAATCTGACATTTGAACTGGGTTTTGAAGGGTTAGACTTTTAAATAGAAGTTCAAAGGTAATGAGCAAACTCTTTACAGAAGCACCTTTCACATGAGCAAAAAACTGAAGGCATAATGGATGCCCTGAAGTAGGGAAAGGTTAAAAAAGTTTGATATTTGACTTAAATGGAATATTGCTACAATGTAAAAAATGATAAAAATTATGAATAGAGAAGCATTGTTTATATGAGCCGACAGAAACTGAAATTAGCAGAAGCAGAAAAATACACACAGTGTATAACAATATAAGTATAAACAACCAAAATTAAACTGAATATTGTCATGACTAAGTTTATTCAAAAGAGGACTGATAAAAATATGGTTCCCTCACTTTTTTGCGGATATAAAGGACCTGTGCGTGTGCAACACTATATCTCTATCCTTAATTTTTTGAAGGGCTGGTTAGGGGAATAGAATATATTGGAAAATGAAGGCAAAGAAAAAAAAACACTAGAGCAATAAACATTTAAACAGAAAAAGAAACAATGGTGTTGGGAACAATGATCTAAAAATGGCAGTAGAGATGTAAGTATATTTGTTTCTCCAGAGTTCATGAATAAATGGCCTTTGGCCAGAATGGAACTTTAAGGAAATGTTCTCATTAGGAAAGAAACCAGGTTTCGAATTATGGTCAGAAGTCAGAAGATACATTCAAGGAAAACATTAAATATATAGGTGAGTTTTTTTCCTACAATTAAGCAGGAGTGTCTTAGGGTTAACTGGGGAGTAATTCCATCACAATACAATTTTCACATTTCCCTCTCTCCACAGTTTTTCCTCAGTTTTTCACTCTTCCTTATCTACATATAACCACTCTACCTTCTGTTTTCTCTGTAATTTTTCATTCAGGTGCTCTCACATAATCACCAATTTTAATAACCAAAATGACTGAATGGGCAACTGACTTTTTCCCTTTATATTACTGCAAAGGCATCGACAATGTCTGTTAGACATTATCCATGCAGACCAAGTGGTAGAATTGCTCTGAGAGCCCTCTTTCTCTACAAAATACATCTTCTGGATAGCTGAGTAAGCCAACCAAGCAAGACCCTCAGAGAACCTCCCAGACCCTGATGAAACGTGGGAATACAAAGCAAATACAGCTCCACTGGCAGAGCATATCAAAGATTTCTTTCTTATCTCTTGCATACTGTTGTTTTTCTTATCTGGATTAATCTTAAAGTATAAACTAAATAGGATACTTACAATCATTTTAAAAGCAGTACTGATGTTTGATACAACAGGAAACACTTCCTGTTTAAAAGTCAAATAATTGAGACCTTACTGTTCTGTAAGCAAGTGTGTCCTCACTAAAAATTACTCAGCTAGAATATGTTTAATACCACTGTCTTATAGTCAATTAAAAGTTTACATTGAAGATATACCCCAAAATGCTTTCCAACAGCCAGAAATAGAGGGAATTTTTTAAACTATAAATTTAATGTGTTACTAAATTTGTACTGAAACTATCTACAAGCTAGTTTCCAATTTCTGTCGATGGCAATGCAATTCTTTCTGCTATCCTGATACCCATACTGCCAGAAATAGGGAGCTAGGAGAAGATGTAGAAAGTAGGGGAAGTCAGGGTTGGGTAGAAAGGAAGAGTTCAGTTTTTGCAATATTATAATAATGTTCGTCCTTCATTTTCAAAGAAGACCACATCAGGGTGCTAGGTCACCAGTCTCATTGTCTCCTCCAGAGCCATCTGGGTTCAGGGGTCAGGTATGAATCAGGGCAACTGGAGATAGCCCTAGATGTGAGGCAATCAGGGTTAAGTAACTTGCCCTAGGCAAGTAGCAAGTATCTGAGGCTGGATTTGAACTCCCATCCTTCTGACTCAGACAGGTGACTGAATAGGTGACTGATTTTTTTCCCTTAATATTACTGCAAAGGCATGTCTGTTGGACATTGTCCACACAACTCCATGCAGACCAACTAGTAGAATCACTCAGAGAGCCTTCTTTCTTATGCAGGACAAGGTGGCTGAGTGATTAAGCCGAGGGTTTGAATCCCATCTTCATTGTTCCCACAAATGCAATATTAAACTGGAGTTGCTGGAGGGCCAGTCTCATTAGAAACATCAAAGCAACATGGAAGCTGGTATTGAAGCCCGGATCTGAAAGTCTTCTGCATACATGAGATAAATGAACCACTGAGATTGGATGAGATTGACAGAAGAGAGGGAAAAAAAGATTATTAGGTCATAGATCCAGACCTAGAACGTTGGCAGTTATCTAAAACAAATCTCACCCTTTCATATCCCCCCCATCCCCAATTTTAAGGAGCTAAATATTATACTCAAGGTCACAAAGACAACATTTGAACTCAAGTTCCAAAACTCCAAATTCCAGGAAAGAAGGATGAAAATTTTATTTTTTAGATAGTGGTCTGGTAAGGGAACTCTGGAATCATATTTTTTTTCAAACATCTGTCTCCCAATTTAAGAAGGGATGTCCTGGAGTAACATGACACAAAATTATATCTTCTAGCCAGAGAAGGAAAGATTTCTTAGGCAGTGCTTACCCAAACCAAATCTCAAGTTTACAAATTCTGGAATCCATCCTTCAAGCCCCCAGAAAGGGGATTTCCTAAGTGTCATGATTCAATATTAAAGCCTTCTAGCCAGTGATGAAGTTTTTACTGGGTGGCCCTAATTGCTAGGGTCACCCCTATAATACACACCATTCCCCACTGTTACTTCACAGAAACCTTTTAAAATATAAAAAACCTGCCACCTCTCTGGCTGTTAGAATTCCCTTCCTCCTAAAATTATTACATTTTACTTTATTAATGCTTCATACTTAGTTATTGCCATGCTGTGGCACCCTGATAAATGCAAATAGCTTAAAGGTAAGGAGATTTTTTTTTCTCAATTCTTAGACAATACACATCATAATACAATCTTATATATTACAGAAGCACAGATTTAGGACTGAAGGAAACTTTTTTAGGTTATCAAGCCCCTCATTTTACAGGGAAGGGGAAACTGAGACCCAGAGAGATAAAATAGCTTGTCTGTCCAAGGCCACAGGCAATAAGCAGCAGAGATTATGAACACAGCTCCTCTGATATTTATTTAGATTTACATATTTCTTTCAAGTACCAACATGGAGTTTTGCTAAGCATTTTATATATACTGGTTATAATCCTATGACCACAGGCTATTATCTCTGAAATATAAATGCTATGGAAAGAGTCTTATGCTGAACCTAATTCCACCTTTGTCACTTGCTGTATTATCTTAGGCAGGAAAATTGCCCTCCCAAGCTTCAGTCTCCTCATCTAAAAAAAGGACAATTGCTCAAAATGACCTCAAAAGTTCCTTCTAGCTGCCAATCCATTAGCCTCATCATCTCTTTCTCTTTCATAAAGTGTTCCCTGCCCCCCCTTCCTGCCAACCACTAAATCCAGGAAGAGCTCTCTCTGAATTCAAATCATGCTCCAGATTACTGTGTGACCCTGTTTATCTCAGTTTTGTCAACTGTAAAATGGAGACAATAATAGTTACTCACTCCCCAGGATTCTTGTGGTGATCAAATGAGAAAGCACATATAAAATGCTTAGCAAGCATTAAGAGTGTTGCATAAATGTTTACACTACATTAGTGAAGTTATCTCTGCACATGCTTCCTTTTCTGCTGGATTCCTGGCTCAATTCAGAGTAGTGACCACATCCCAGAGCACCAAGTATTCTAGGTGCTTCTAATGGAGCACCCACCATCACTTGGAATACCTAGGCTATAAAAGATGTTTATTGAATTGAATTGACTCTTTCAATCAATGATGTGGGAAATGTTTTTAAAAATCACCCCCATTGTATAACCAGCTAGAGAACAAGAATTCCAAAGAATTGCCTTGCTGGTCTGCTTTCTTTACAGATTACCAAGATGGATCAAATTTTCACAACCAATAAAGGTTCACTTAGACTGCCAACAGGCAACCATCAATGCCACCATGTTATCTAAGACTGTCTTACCCAATTCACTATATTGACATGAGATGCAAAATATTGTTGACAGTAAAAGTAGATTTATAAGTCACATTTCTGTTCCTTTTGATTACAAGTCACTCGAGTAGAATTTTATTCCATTGTCTGGTTGTTCTGTACATAAATCAATATGAATCTGCTAGGTCCATCTAATGTGAATGCCTCAGTAGGTTTTTACTATTATAAGGACCTGGCAATCAGGAAATGATCACTCAGAAAAAAATGAGTGTCTTTCTCTCTTTAAAGAATCTTGTATATGGTATTTAATGACTTGGATGATGGAATGTGAGCTCCTGTAGGGAAAGGACCTCTTCTTTATATCTCTATCTCCAGCCTTGCACAGAGCCCAGCCCATCATGAGAACTGGTTGAATTTTATCACTCCTGCCTAGAAAAATATATTTATTGGAAAGGATGGTGAAATTTATATTTGTTTCAATAGGTACAACCACAGCACCTGAACTGAAATTGAAAAAGATAGATGACATCATGAGAGTAGCTTAAATAGACATTTTGTTGCCAAAAAATGAAAGATTAAGATATTTATAGCAGCTCTTTTCTGGTGGCAAGAAACTGGAGATGGAAGGGATGCTCATCAGTTGAGGAATGACTGAAAATATTGTACTATGTGATTAAGATGAAATGCTATTTTGTTATAAGAAAAGATGAACAGAATGTTCTCAGTAACAAACTTATATGAGCAGATGCAATGTGAAATGTACTATATACAAAGTATACAGCAATATTGTAGGATGATCAGCTGTGAACGATTTACCTTTTCTCAGTAATGCTGTGACCCCAAAAGAACTCTGAAGGACTTATGATAAAGAATACTATCCATCCCAAAGACAAAGCTGATGGTAACTGAATACAGATTGAAGTTTACCTTTATTTTTCTTGAAGTTTCTGTTTTGGGGGGGAGGGGGGAATGTTTACTTTTACAACATGACTATTGTGGTAGTGTCTTTCATGTCTACACATTTTTAACCTATATCAAATAAACTTGCTTTCTCAATGAGAGGGAGTGAGGTAGGAGGTAGGAGGATGGGAGAGGATTTGGAACTCAGGGTTTTAAAAGTAAATGTTGAATTTTGTTTTTGTATATAACTGGGGGGGAGGAATAAAATAATTTTTTTTTAAAGTTTGAAAAAAAGAAAGATTGCTGAACTTGGACTCAGAGGACCCAAATTTTAAGCCTTGCTCTAACTCTTGAGACATCTATAAAATGAAGAGATTAGACCAAATAACATCTAACATTCCTTTCAGTTCTAAATTGATGTTCCTATGAACCTTTGAAACAATTGACTCAAACATTGTGGATTTCCTGTACTTCAGAAAAGAGTTCTTACAGACTGGTAGAGTTAAATTTAAGGGAGGGAGAGAAGAGGAAAAAAAGTGTGTTATTGAATCTTTGGCCTAAATGATATTATAGTTGAAAAGATTAAAAAGATCAAAAAAAGAAAAACTCCTGGACCCATCCCCAAAAGGAAAAATGTTTAGGAAAATCTGTTTCCCCTTTTGAGGTTGATATCATAGAATATACAAAACTATTTATTTCCCTCTCCATCCCATCCCCCCAAAAGAAAATCCTGAGGGTTACTGTGAGAAAGAGAATATTTGTTGGATGAGTTTCATCTAATACAGAGTGACCCAAAAGTTTTCATGTAGTATTAAACTTTAGTAGGTTACCACTACATTAAGAGTGAAGGACTTCTTAGTATAAACTTTAATAGCTCTAATATTTTAATCTTCAATAGTTTAAAACCTACACTAACAGCTTCAGTAGATTAAAACAACACAAAGGCTAGGAGACCTTGTATAACAATTCCCCCACATCCACCCCAGTGCTCCCACTGATGTATTATTATTTCATTGGGAAACCAATGAAATTATTCCTGCAGTTGCTTTCAAGATCTAGCCATTGGGGATGATGAAAGCACATTAAGATAGTTATTTTTTTTCTTTTTCTCCCTACATTGGACACCATGGTGAGAAAATTGCCTCTATCAACTCTGATGAGCAAGTTCTCCAACTTAAAAGTCTTATGAGTTGCTTGCCACTGAGTGCATAAGTGATTTGCCCAGGGGTCATACAGTTGCACACATCAGGATCAAGACATGGCTAGTCTTGTGCTGCATAAATCTTTTTCTGAAAAGTTTTGGAGAAATGAAGAATTTAATCACATACCAATATAATAGGTTGTAGACCTAGCTCTTTTCTAATACTTATTTAGCCTGATCAGTAAGAGGGTCATATTCCAAGTATTTCACAACCCTTGCCTTTCTTTGTCAATACCTTCCCCCTCTATAAACACTTTGCTATTCCAGAATCCTCTTTTTATCAATGGTATGTTTATCAGTACCTCCAAGGTAAACTGACAAGAATGACTACACACCAGATTTCAAGAAGGTTCCACAGTCTAATCCAGGATCATCAATAGCTAGGTTCTTAGATCATCAATTCACTAAGCAAAGTGGAGAAGGGTTTCACCTTTCTTTGTCCCTGCACACATTATGTCATAGTTTAAATAGTAACTCCTCTTTCCTTAAGCATAAAGCAAAATTCTCTTTTATTTCTTCTGAGATCTAAAATCTCATGACTGATCTCCCTCAAGACTTTTTGTGTTACCTGTTACCAAGACTCTGGGCCACACCAAACAGGTACCTCCCCAGGGCATAAATATCTGAAAGAGAATAAGATTTGTAGACAGAAAACCTGGGCTGGAATCTGAGCTCAACTTCTATGACTGCAAGCAAATCACTTAACATCTTTGGTCCTCAGCTTATACATCTGTAAAACCAAGGATTGAGTAGAAGTTCCTTCTAGGAGAAGGAAATGGAAAAGTCTTCTATCTTTGCAAAGAAAACCCCATGTAAAGTATTACAGTGCTACAGTTTACAGGGGTCACAAAGTATCAACACCACTGAACAATAACAACCAGTTCAAAATCCATGATCCACTCAGACTACAGAAGACTGATATGTGGAAGGAGGAGAGACCAAGCACTTACTATGTATCAGATACTATGCTAAGAGTTTTATAAATATTCATTCACTTTTATCTTCACAACAACCCTCCCCACTTTACAACTGAGAAAACTAAGAGATTAAATAACTTGCCCAGGGTCACACAGATAGTAAGAAGTTTGAATTCTGACCTTCTTGACTCCAGGTCACCTTCAGAGACCTCATTTGAAACATATATTACTTCCATCATCATATTCCTTGAAACTAATCATCAGCATGTGTATACATATGCTTTTTGCTATTGTTGTTTGTCCTTCATTCTTGAAGAAGACCACAACATCAGAGAGGTGATATGCTATGAATTGGATTTGAGTGAAGGGGGTGCTGTGTAATGTCACCCTAGAACCATTTGTGCCCAGTGGCCAGTTCTGGATTCCAGACAATTATGGTTAAGTGACTTGCCCAAGGTCACAATGCTAGTGTCACATATCAAACTCTGGTCTTCCTCACTCCAGGGCTTGTTGCTCTATTCACTGCTCCTACATTTTTTTTTAGGTTTTTGCAAGGCAGTGGGGTTCAAGTGACTTGCCCAAGGCCACACAGCTAGATAATTATTAAGTGTCTGAAACTGGATTTGAACTCAGGTACTCCAGACTCCAGGGCCAGTGCTCTATCCACTTCACCACCTAGCTGCCCCCATTGCTCCTACATTCAAGGTGCCAACTGGATATTCAAGTGGAAATATTAGCAAGTACTGGAACTTCAAGTTTAGAGTTTAGGGGAGAAATTAGGCCTGGAGTCAACTGGATAGAGATGATAATTGAGCCTAGAGGCAACAATGAGATGACCAAGGGAAAAAAGGACAAAGAGATGCTGCTTGGGAGATAACTGCTATTATTACAACCAATTTGCAAATGAGGAAACTGAGGCAAACAGTTTAAGTGACTTGCCCAGCATAAACTACTAAAACATCTGAGGTAGTATTTGAAAGCAGATCTTCCTGGCTCCAAGTCCAGCACTCCATCCAATGCACCACCTAACTGTATTACATAGGTGTCTGAGTCCAAAGTTTGAACTCAGGTCTTCCTGTTTCCACCAGTCTGCTCCATCCACTTGCTCTACCTGGCAAAGAAAATCCAATCCTATTTACTAACACCTTGTATTTTAGGGAGGTAACTCTGAGTGAATTGTTTATACTGTTGCACTTTTAGTTACTAGAAACAAACTAGTAAAAAAAAAAAATTCAAATGAACAATACTACAGCTATAATTGTGACCTCCCGTCTAAAGAAGCAGGAGGAAACAGCTCCCTCCAGGCTTTTGGCATTCCTGAAGCCTCCGGAACATTCAAACTGCAGTCAGACAGCTTTCAGGCAGAACAAAGCACCTGCTGCCTTCATTTTGACCCTTTTTTGGAAAGGGTAATCACAGCTATACATAGCTTGGCATTTAAATCTATACCACCTGGTTCCTGGTGACACATTCCCTATCTACTGAAAAAGAAGTAAGGCAATAAAATAAGAAAAACTAACATTGATCCCCTGATCCTAGAATGAAGAAATACAATCTCCCTTAAAAATATCATTTAGTACAAATAAACTGGGGAGAAGTGAGGTTGAAGATAGTGATAAAGCACAAATCCCAAGAGACAAAAGTGTTGCTATTGTTGCTCAATCATTTTCAGTTGTAGCTAATTCTTTGTGACCCCATCTGAGATTTTCCTGGTAAAGATAATGGAATAGTTTGCCATTTTCTTCTCCAGCTCAATTTACAGCTGAAGAAACTGAGGTAAACAGAATTAAGTGACTTGACCAGGACCACACAAAATGGTTATAATAATAGCAACTATTCCCTAATTAGACTACATTTATAACTGTAGTATTGTTTATTTGAATTTTTTACCAGTTTGTTTCTAGTAGGTAAAAAATGCAACAGTATCTGAGGCCAGATTTGAACTCAGAAAGGAGTCTTCCAACTCCAGGCCTAAAATTCTATCCACTGTGCCACCTACTGCTGCCAAAAAGATAAATTAACTTCTTTGAAAATGCTGAACCCTCTACCCTACAGAAACATTAAATTCATGGTGTGTGACCCATACCTCAAGAAAAACTTTAGAGCAATACAACAAACCTTTGCTTAAAGACCTCCAGGGAAGAGGAACTCACTTTCCTTCTGGGAAAAGACATTCTATGTTGGAATCATTCTAGAAATGTGGGTCAACACTGCCAGAACTGAAATTAAGAAGTGTTTTAAGCCCCAAGCTAAACCTTAGAAGTCCTGTCTCAATTTTCAAGTTGGTGAGTGGGAGGGAAAGTGGAGAGAACTTTCAAGCCTAGAAAAGTGTTTAGCATACAACAGGCACTCAATAAATGCTCTGAATGAATTAAGATATTGCCTCAAGAAGCAGCTCAAAATTACATTTTCCCAAAGGTCAGCAGCACAAGTTAGCCAGGTTAGGTTGGGTCTCCATGAAGTCTATTCACTTCACAACATTACTATTTTGAACAGTGAAGGAACCAAAGAAAACTGGAGCAGACACAAAGTAGAGAAGCAGAAATAGTTCTAAGCCTAAACCAGAAAATCTGGAGTCAGCATCCTGGCTGAGTGGATTTCCTTCTGTATGTTTGAGCTGGTTATTCAATTCTCTAGTAGAGGACTCATTTTCCTTGTTGGTAACATGAAGAAATTAGCTGATTATTGTTTTTCCTTCATTCTCAAAGAAGACCACAACATCAGGGAGGTGATATGCTATGAATTAGATTGAGTGAAGGGGTGCAATGTTACCCTAGAACCATCCAATCCTGGATTCCAGGCAATCATGGTTAAATGATTTTCCCAATCTAATCCTATTATTTTCCTAAAAATCTCAATTATGTCCTCCTCAAGACCCTGATCTTTGAGCAAAGATAATACAAAAGGATTATCTAACACCTAAAAAAAATTTATATCAGTTTTGATAAATTTAAGTTTTTGAATAGGAAGTATTTCATTTGGTATTTTATTATGAAATTGTAAGGCATCTTAAACAGTTTTAGATATATAATTTACTGTTTCAAGGAAATGAGTAATTAGGTTAACTAATCAAGAATTTTAGGGAATTCATGTCATTAAAACCCTCATATGGGGATGATTTTAGAAAAACCTAAGAAGAATTGTAAAATCTGATGCAAAATAATCAATTTATATAATAATCCTGCAGAAAAATAAGTTTGAAATACTTTGGAAATCATATCAATTCAATAAAACCAACCACAATTTCATGATGAAATGTGCTAGATGCCTCCAGATAGAAAGGAGATGTACTTAAAAGTATAGATTAAAATATGTTTTTCTAGAGAAATGTATAGATTGTTTTGCAACATTTCTTTTCTTGTTTTTTTAATAAATGAGAGAGAGAGGTCAGAGAAAAAAAAATTCAGAACTGAAAATAAAGTAAAACTGAATTTTTAAAAACCCCAGGATTCTCTTTTAATTCAGTTATTGTATTAAGCACCTTCCATTTGCAAGGAACTAAGGGAATATTGCTCCTAGCTCCAAAAATTTACATTCTACCAGGATAAACAGCAGTCCAACCATAAGCATTTATTAAGAGTATGCTTGCTGAGGCAGCTAGGTGGAGCAATGGATAGAGCACTGGCCCTGGAGTCAGGAGTACCTGAGTTCAAATCCAGCCTCAGACACTTAATAATTACCTAGCTGTGGGCAGCACTTGTTCTGCAATTTATTTATTTTTTTTAGTTTTTTGTGTTGTTTTGGTTTTTTTTTTTGCAGGGCAAATGGGATTAAGTGGCTTGCCAAAGGCCACACAGCTAGGTAATTATTAAGTGTCTGAGACTAGATTTGAACTCAGGTATTCCTGACTCCAGGGCCAGTACTCTATCCACTGTGCCACCTAGCAGCCCCTGCAATTTATTGTTAAAAAAATTGCCCGGAAGTCATCAAGATACAGCTGAAAGAGTGCAAGATTTGAACCTAAAAGATGAAGTTTCAAATCCTGACTTTAACTCTTTGAGTCCCAATGCTTCCTTAACTGAAAAATTAGGTAGTTGCATCCTAAGTTTAAATGACTTGACCAGAGTCATACAACTAATATGTGACACATATAATAATTATTTGTATACATTTAATCACCATCTCCACCACTTACACCCCAACTAGATTAGAAGCTCCTTGGGGATGGAATGAGTTGTATCTATGTCATCCTAGAATTCTAATATCTACTGTGGTTCTTCAGTCATTTTCAGTTATGTTCAATTGGGATCTCATTTGTGATTCTCTTGGAAGAAATACTGGAGTGTTCTGTCATTTCTTTCTCCATGTCTTTTACAGATGAAAAACCTGAAGTTTACAGGGTTAAGTAACTTCTCCAGGGTCACCCAACTAGAAAGTAACTGAGGACAGATTTGAACTCAGGAAAATAAGTCTTCCTGATTTTTAGGCCCAGTGTTCTATCCACTAGCCTAACATCTAGCATGGTGCTTTCCTTACACATAGTAAAGCTCTTAATACTATGTATATCTTATTGACTTTAACTGAATCTCCTCTTCAAAGGAAGAATATTATTCTACTGTCATTATTTACCCCAAAGCTGAAATTCTTCCTCTGCTTCCAGAGGTATATTGTTAGTTGACCTAAGAAGAAGGGGGTACCAGAGTAGGAACAAGAACTGTCATACTAAATAAGGTGACACTATAATCTGAGAAACCTGCTAGAACAGGGAAGAGTAATGCATCATAACACTTTGTTCTTCCACTGAGAGATATCATGATTCTTTACAGTACCTTAGAAGACCAAACAAAGGAAGAGGGAGGACAATTACTTGTCTTCCCAGCTCACTGAACAAAGAATGAACACACACTGAATGACTTTAGGGGGTTGCAAAAAAGGAAGGTAACTTCAGTGGCCAGGCAACTATGGTGGTTTATAGAAACTCTTTCCTTTCCAAGAGAAGCTTCTTAATACTAAGAGACAGCCTAATCACCATCATAATCTCTCCTCCTGATCACTTTCTATAGATCATTGACTTTTTTAAAAGATCCACAAATTCTCTTGATAAGTAGGTTAAAAAGAATTAGAGTTCATCTTTCAATGGAAACCTATATGCCAAAGAATTAACCATTTACAGTACAAACCTACTGCAAAGTAATTTAATAGCAAAGATATTAAACTTGGAAAGTCCCAATTCTGTTAAAGACAGTGGACCAATAAAACATGGAAATTAAGAAAATGCTACAAGTTCACAATTATACAGCAATAATCACAACCATAAGATGCAGGCTAGGAAAGTATTATTTAATCCATTTTAGGGATGAAGAAACTAGGCTTGCCTCTAGCTGGCAGCTAGTGATTTTCAGAAGTCAAATTGGAATCATTCCTGAATCCATCTACACTGTAGTTCATCTGTTCTATCAGGTTGCTCTTTTGAACTAGCCTCAGAACAAGACATAGACCCCTTCAGATAATCTGGTGAAGCCAAAAGACTCCTCAGAACAATGTTTATTGCCTACATTCATAATGAAAAAAATGCTAAATTTTAGAGGAAATACAGATGTAATTTTTTTAACCATCTAAATTCAATTTTGCTACCTATCCTGGACTCATTTACTCAAAAACATCAACCCCTGAATAAAGTCTGATTTTTCAATTTTGCCCACTATTTAGAGTATCTGATCTTTGGGGATTTGCTTTTGTATTTGCTCTTTCTAGTTAAATTTTTCAGCTTTGAATCAGAGTAGGGTTTAAGCCCAAGGAATGACCACAATTACTCTCTTGTTAAAGTTATCCACAAGAGTTAACTTGTTAGAGTTAAGGGTCACCAACCACCTTTTATTAAGGTCACACCACCTATAGCTAATAAAGGCAGAAGTAGATTGCAGAATCATCAGAGATGCCAGTCCATTTATATGCTCAGTAAAAAAGGGATCTTTCATACTATATCCATAGAAGCCTAGCACAGCAAATGACAATTAGCTCTCTGACATTGTTTAATACCCAACCTGTGGTCTACTTTGATAGGAACTCCTTTTGTCTTTGAGTTTATTTCAATCTCTAACCCCCCCCCCCCCAAAAAAAAAACCTGGCTCCTTTGAACTCTGAGTTAACAAATCACTGGACCCTGAATCTCCCCTAAAATATCCCTAAATCAGTTAACCTCTCCAGTCTCACTTTTGTAACCTATAAAATAAGGAAAATATCTATAGCTCCTATCTTATTCCATAGGAATGTCAGTTATGTTTGAATACTATTATCTATTTTTAATTTTTATATCATTCCATTTTTTCCAATTACATGTAAAGATAGTTTTCAGCATTCTTTTTTTCTAAGATTTTGAGTTACATTTTTCTTACTCCCCCTCCCCTTGATAGTGAGTAATCCGATGATATAGGTTATATATGTACAACTATGTTAAACACATTTCCATATTAGTCATGTTGTAAAAGAATCAGAAGAAAAGGGAAAACAACCAAGAAAAGGAAAAACAAACAAAACAAATTTTACCAAGTGAAAATGGTATACATTGATCACATTCAGACTCTATAGTTCTTTCTCTGGCTGGGGATTCTCTTTTTGAATTGTCTTTGATCACTAGTACTGTTATATTTTTTAAATATGTCATGACAAATTTCAGAGAACCACAGGTTTAGAACTGAAAGGGAACTTCCAGGCTACCAATTTTAATCCCTTCACTTTAGAGATGAAGAAATTAAGACTGAGAGCTAAGTGACTTACTCAAGATCACACATAGGTAAGTGTTGGAGACAGGATTAGAATTCAGGTCTTTCCCCAGTTAAGTGGCATAGTGGATAGAGGGCCCAGTCTGGAGTCAGAAAGACCTGAATTAAAATCCTGCCTAGACACTTACTAGTTGCATGCCCCTGGAAGGGTAAGTCACTTCACCCAGTTTGCCTCAGTTTTTCACCTGTAAGATGAGCTGAAGAAGAAAATGGCAAACCACTCCAGTATCCTCTGCCAAGAAAACCCCAAATGAAGTCGGAGTCAGACATGATTAAACAAACTGAACAACAAGAGCTTCCTCTATTCACTGTGCCACATTCTGTCAGACCCAGTATTTGAAATCAGCTCCCAGCTCCAAATCCAGTACTCTTTCCACTACATTGCTAATATATGATATCCATAGCTCTCTATTTATATGATAATCATTTCTGTAAATTGTAGTTAACACTTTGAGTATTCAAAAGAAAAATTCACTGAAATTGAAGTTTCAAACTCATTTTACCTCTTCCCACATATCATCAAGGCCTGGTTCTCATGGTAATTGTTTTCCAGTAAAACATCATCTTCTTAAAATAGTACAGTTCAATATTCAAGACTGCCCATCACTTAGAACTGTTGTCATGATCTTCCCTCAATTACCACACAACAGGGTTGGAATCCTATCTTCACTTCCTCCTGACATCACAGGGATGTCAGTGAAACATAGATGCTGTGCAATGGTATCCCTTTTGTTTCTGAAATAAATTTGGAAGCATTAAAATAGCACTGACCAATCAAAGACAACCCAGTCTCTCTGTTCCTTCTGTCAGATTCTGGGTCCAAGTCTCTGCCCATATATAAATAAACATATATAGAGATCATCTACCTAAATGCACATTATAATCTGCAGAAAAAGTATTCTTTAATGACTAGTTGATCTTCAAGGGAAAAAAAAAACCTGCCTTAAAAATTATCACCATCTCTATGTAGTTGGAAAAACAAATAAAAAAATTTAAATTTTAAAAAATTCTCAACTTCAAATTTATACAAGATTCTAGAAATCAGGAGACTAAAGATATAGAATAATTGTGTATAATGTCATAATTTTCTGATATGCTGGTTAGTTTTTCAAAACTTTTCTTTCTTTAAAAAATTCTTTATTAAAGACTGACAGATTGCTTTCCATGAGGCGGGGGGGAAGGGAAGTAAGATTGGGAGAAAAATTGTAAAACTCAAAACTCAAATAAAAAAGAAAGAAAAAAGAAAATAAAAGAAAAAATTCTTTATTATAAGGAATGACTCAGAGAAGGAATGGGGAAAGGATATAATGGGAAATGTTGGTGGCACACAAATAAAATCAATATAAAAATGTTCTTTTAAAAGATTCCATAAATGATATAACATAAATAACCTTGTTCAACTCTCTGATAATTAACATCAGGCAAATCAGAGCATGAGACAATGGATGCTTTACTACTGTTGTGGAGACATTCAGTGAAAAATTTTAAGTTAAAAAGGGATTCTCAGGGTGGCTAGTTGGCGTAGTGGATAAAGCACCCACCGGCCTTGGAGTCAGGAGTACCTGGGTTCAAATCCGGTCTCAGACACTTAAAAATTACCTAGCTGTGTGGTCTTGGGCAAACCACTTAACCTCACTTGCCTTGCAAAAAAAAAAAGGGATTCTGTATAGATGGTAAAGTCCTCTAGATGGTCCTGTTTGCACATGACATCATGCTGGTTACAACATAAGACAAAAAAGAATGTAACCACATAAAGGACTTTGACCTTTACATAATTATTTAATAATAAGTGAGATACCAAACATGAAGCTTCTTTGAGTTGTAGGATTTTTTTAACTGTCATAAATTATAACACACTATATGAGTGCAGGTATTCTACTTCCTATGGTTTCACTCATGATACTTAGCAGAGATAGATGCATGCACTAGATAAAGGATTATTCAGTGAAATCATTGGTCAAGTCCAATTTTGTAAGTTCTCAAATAAAATCACAAAATTCAACTTTGTCCTACTGATTAAGAGTAGTTTTCAAATGATAATACTGATAACAGCCCTAATAACTAATATATAGCACTTCGATGTTTACACAACACTTTACATTCCTTATTTCATTTGATCATCACTTAAATAATAAGGTTATGAGGTAGGTTCTAGAAGTATCATTTCTGATTTTATAGAAACTGAGAGGTTAAATAAGCTAACCACAGTCCTAAGGTTGTCATTAACTATCAGCAGCAGAATCTGAACTCTAGCCTTGCCTGAATCCAAGTCAGAGACTTTCCACTAAACTAGACTTCCTCTCAATAGACATATTTATTTTAACTCAACTTTCATCATATATGTATCAACAAAACTGAGATATCTAAATGCATACACAGTCAAGAGTATAAGAAAAAACCTTCTCAATTATTTTTTTTTAGGTTTTTGCAAGGCAAATGGGGTTAAGTGGCTTGCCCAAGGCCACACAGCTAGGTAATTATTAAGTCTCTGAGACCGGATTTGAACCCAGGTACTCCTGACTCCAGGGCCGGTGCTTTATCTAACTGCGCCACCTAGCCTCCCCCCTTCTCAATTATTAACAGACTAAGTAGCCAGGTTGTGTATTATTCCATCTCCTTCATTTTTCTAGTCTAAGTAAAATATTTAATATAAAATTTCAGATAAAAAAATAAATGATATTTGGATCATTTCATAGTTTAGCAGTTCAGTTCCCAGGATGGTCTGCATTAACAAGGGAGAGAGAAAATTCAATGAAATTTGACCTCAATAAAATTCTGAATGAAAGTGTCACTAAAACTAATGGCTAATAATTTCCACACCTGTAAAATGGGCATAAAAATATTTGCATAGTAATAAATGCACCTGCCCTACATTTGGGAAGCCAATAACATGACAATGGAGAGAGCTGACTGACACAGAAGCTAGAAGGATGTGGACTCAAGTGCCAGCTCTGATACATGTTAGCTCCCTGATCCTGGTCAAGTCACCTAACCTCTCAATGTCTCCCAGATAACTATGAAGACTATAAATTACAGAAAAAGTGTATTTCTTCAACTGTAACAATGAAATCCCAGGCCAGTGACCACTTCTTTCTGGAAAATTACCCAATGCTTTTTTTAATCATCCTAACTGCTTTTTCATACATTTGTTGGATTGTTTATAAATCTTGCAAATCCTAATATGTAAGGAATAAAAGTTGCAAATAACCCAAAACCTTAACAAGAAAGACATGGTGGGCAAAATCAGGACATATAATGATGTGGTATATGCAATTAACTTGAAATAAGAGATATCCAGGAAATGTATGATTAGAAAAGCAGATGAGTCTGTCATATAAGAACTCAGCATAACAGACATAAAATATAAAAAAAAACTAAAAAAAGTCCTCCAGCCATGTACAAGAACATACAGGATAAGAAATTATAAATGACTTTTCATCTATATTAGTGGAGCAGGTACCCACATTAAAAAAGAATCAGTGATAATATGAAGTATCAATCATCACATGTGAATTCTATTCAACTCTGCTTTTAACATATGGGTAATTTATTATGAACATGCCAAGTCCTGACCCTCTCTGGTTGGCCCCTATAAGAAGGGAAGGTGATTGGAACTTTGCTCCAGGATGTTGATAATAGAGTCCTTCAGCAGCATAGAAACACTTGAACTTAGTAAAATTGGTTAAAATATGCCTTTACCAAATATACTTGTGAGCTCTTCAGAGGTCTGGCCTCTTCCTGCTTCCCTTCCCACCTATCAACCACCCTCAATCCCACAAACAGCCTCCTAAGCATCAATTTTGTGGTATCCTGTGCTCTTTCTACACAGAGACCAGTGTCCCATGGTTTCTGTGGATTTTAAGAGGCATTTTGTGCTGCTTATCAAAATGGCTTCTTACTTTTCAGTTTAAGGCATGAATAAGTTGTATATGGAGAGATGGAGGAAAAAAAGAAAGGAAGAAAGAAGACCTAAGGCTTATATTTGAACCCCATTCATGGTAGCCACCAAAACAAAGGTACTAAATTTAATATCCCTACATCCTTACCCCAGTTAAACCACAAAAATTTTGCCTGATAAATATATCATTCTCAAATATCTGACTTAGTTTTTGGGGTCTGTCAGTCAATAAACAGTCAAAGAATTATAGTTAATATTGTATTATATTCATGAGAAAAACATGCCCCAAAGTACCAATGACTGCCAAAAAATGTCAAGGACTCAAGCCAATTTTGAAACTTGTTCCAAACTGATTCTTTCAAATTAAACTGATCTTTCTAAGTCTTTATTGAACCTCTAAACAAAAGTCTGACCACACCCATTTCCTCCCTGCCAAAATTTATGCTGAGAGTATTTTCTAACTCAAATTTAACAGATCCTAATCATGATCAATTTGAACTAAAACAGATGTGAACTTATAAACATAAATATAAACCGGTCCTGTCCCACCTTCTCTCCCAATCCCCAACCCCCCCCTTATGTTCTTATTATCTTTTCTTAATACAGTAAGTATAATAAAACTACCAAACCACTGGGTAGTACTGCCCTCTGACCCACCCCTTCCAACACCTAATTTTTTACAGGTTCAAGCAAAGCAGTCTTATCACACTATTAATGGACTACTCAATGTATTCATGACAGTAATAGACTTCAAGAATCAATATTTAATCAATAAGAATTTATTAAGCACCTATTATGTGCCAAGAACTGGACTAGGAGCTAGAGACCCAAAGCCAAAAAAAAAATGGAAGGAAAGAGGAAGGGAAGGATGCTGCAGGAATGAAGGGTAAAATAAAATTAATATATAAATATACAGATTTGCTTAAAAGATGTTAGACATGGTTCTGTTTTAATAAAAAGCTTTAAAAATATTTAAAATATATAAAAATAAAGAAAATTTTAAAATTCAAAAGATAGTTTGATTTACAAAACTGATTTGGCCAACTTCTTATGGATAAATTTCATTTATTCAAATATATTTTATAAAAATGAAGAAAACCTGTATTTAAAATGCCTTTGAAAACTTGCTACTTTAAAGAACAGGAATCCATTCATGATTTTTCTATAGTACTCTCCATCTTCATTATTATATAATTGACTGAAAGCTATAAAGAATACAATATCCTACCCTGTTTATTGTCTGTGATAGAGGAGAAAAAATTTGGGCAGAATAAAATGCAGTCTTCAAGACTCTCCAACAACCCCACTAATGTGGATGATGCTGCATGATTTCTTGAGGGATTCAACCACTGAAAAAACTATTATGATGCTCAGCTTATCAGTACCAAAGAAAACAAGTGGAAGAGGAGTTCATCACTACAGGGGAAGATGACTTTCACGATTCTGAGTAATACAATTAAGAAAGGATTTTCATAGATATAATGAGATTGGAGGATGGCACAGTGAACATTCTATTAAACCCCAGGACACTACTGGGCCTCCTCAATTGCTACTTGAAAAACAACACCCTAACAATCTATATTGGAAAAACCAAGGTGATGATTTATGCCCATTACTCAGATTATCAAATGTGGTACACATACTTGGATCATGTTCTGAATGGATGCCTACCAGGACCTAGAACTAAATTTCATTGGATACTAATTCTTTCAAAAACCATATCTGTTTTTCTTCCAGACTGACTGCAAGGAATCTTAAGAACTAAACTAGCTATAATACCACTATAATTTGCTGTTAATATTTTGCAAAAGCATTCCTTGGCTTTCCAACAGCCAAAGTGCGACAGTATAAAATCTCTCCCCCAAACAAAATGCCAAAGAAATAGAGAGTCATCAAAATAGCATTGCTTAGAAAAGGCAAGACTGAGGAGAGTTATCCTGTTGATCCATATAAGAACATGCTTAGCACTAGAGGAAATGGCCACAATGGAAAATAAATTCAATTTCTTTATAGCCTGTTAATCATAATATGTTAGTCATTTATTATATACAAAGTCCCAGAATAGTTTTTGGAAGTAATAGGTTTAGAAATATGCACATATATGTATGTGTATATATATACTTATTCAATATATAAATATAGATATACGTTCTGTTTCCTTTTGCTCTAGTCCCAAGTAAAGAACACTATTAACCAACCTAGAGGGAAAAAAATCACAATCTCTCTAGAGCATACAGGATTCTTAAACTGGTCCTAGTTATCAACAAAACACATTAGCACATAAAAACCACAGCTATGAGAAATCTACTCATCTACTGCCTTCCTGAAAGCAAAGCATGATTAAAATAAACCACTCCCCATATCACTAGAGTATTTTTAAAAGTACATTTTTCAGTTTTTTCTAACTATCATGTTATGTTAATAACCTTAATGAGACAGAACTGCAGCTGACTCTCACTCACAATACCTCAGCCAAGCCCCAGCCTCTTTGTTTGGAAATGTCTTTATCTTACTAGCCCTGAAGGCTCTGTCTTCTTTCTACTGAAATTAATAAAGAGGATGAAGACAGACAGGGAAGGAGTGAGACCCAAAGATTTTGAAATTCCATAGCTTCATCAAATAACAGTATTATGCATTTGACTCCACAAAAGGTAAAATTATTTTAAACACAGTATTCCAACATACAAATACATGGATTTCTACATTAAAATAAGATAAAGGAAACCACAGGTGTTTCCTAAGCCATCTTTAAGAATAAAGTGCAGTTGATCGACAGAATTATCAGACAGATTCATACACTCTACACATTTTTGCATACAGGTTGCTATGTCCATACACACTTCCCGAGTCTACTCACACACATATACATGTAGGGTGCCAACAGTAGGTGGGTAACAGATGCCTACATCGCTTTGAGAGAAGCCATAATGTGGGCATGTCCCGGATAATAGCCTCTCTCTGAACCCCACCCCCTCACCCAGAGAATGAAAGGAGAAAGAGGGAAGAAAAACCAAGAAAGCCTGAATTTCCAGGCATCAACTTTTCATGAAATGCACAACCGACTAGGATAGGAAATACCTCCCTGCTGAGTAATGCTTCATGGATTGTAAATTCACCTCTCCAGAGAAACAAACCTGAACACGCAAACACACAGCCAGATGGGGAAACCACTCCTACCTGCTCCATACAGCTTCTCTGTCACTCCGGCTTCCAGGGTGATATTCCTCCCACTCCCCTTTTTGGCATGGAAGCACACCAATAAGAACCAAGTATACAGCTTGCTGAGAGGGCTGAGCTGTGATTTACCAAGCTTGTTGGGAAAAGGGGGGGGAGGGGGTTAAGGGAGGTTTTCTAAGGATAAAAACAAAACCTATTTTCATTTAAATAAACATTGTTTGGACTGTAGATCTTCATGTATATGTGCTTTATTAAAAAAGAAGTCAAAGATCTTTCCTCATTTTCAATCCATCCACCTCTGAGATCTTTGCCCAGAGATCCTTAGGAAGGAAAATGGCTGGGCGGCAACCACCCATCGAAGTTTCCTAAAAGCACCTGCTATCCTCTTCGACCCTCAAACACAGGCGCTCCTACATAAACTAGATCTGTCCTTCAGTCAAACTGTGTATCATAAACCAGTGTATTCATCTGCATCCATAGCCAAACCTCTTCACCCCTCTCCTCGCTGGTGAATCTCACACTCACACCTTCACACCCAGCCACACACACACAGGACGTTGAAAGGTTCTAAAACAGGTCACATTAATGGGAAGTTCTCAGAAGTCAGTGGGCTTCCTTGCCGGACCCCGGCGCACCAGCAACCGGCCAAGGGCCCGAAGGAGGACCTGACACTTGACAAGGAAGCATGAGACAAAAAAGTAAGTTTGCCCAGAGAGCTCCGAGGTCCTTTCTCCCCGAGGACTCCTCTTCAGGGGGTACAGTGGGCACCATGAGCACAGGACTTCTCATTCTTTTCCAGCACAAAGGAGGATTTGGGCCCCAGGGTCCGGACAGCACACGGCGGGGGGGGGGGGGGGGGGGGGGGGGTCGCCCGTTTTATTTACAAACAGCGCGCGCCAAGGCGGGGAGAGAGACAGCAAAGACCGAGAGCAACCGGCAGGAAGAGGGGACCCAGAAGGGTAGAGTCCAAATCCGGGAGGGTGGTGGCCCAGGTGCCGTTACCCGATACTCTCGGGACCCTTCCTCACCCGCCGCCCTATCGCCCCTCACTCAGAACCTAGGCACACACGTTCCAGCATCAGCTCTCCTCTAGCCTCCTTGGAAAGGTGAATGCCAGCCAGTGAGAAGCTCCCCAGATCCCCCCCCCCAACTTCAGACTCGGAGGATTCAACCCTCCCGCTTACACGAAACTCCCCTGGGCCCCCGGGAAGTGGTGGGGAGTGGGGGGTGGGGAGAGGGTGACAGATGGGCTCATGGAAAGCAGACCAACTCACTAGAGGTTTGGGGGGAGTCAGCACTTACTTCATCTTCGGAAAGTCCATAGACCGGCTCCCCCAGCCCGGTCGCCATGAGCCCGAGAGGGGCAAGAGCAGCCCCAACTCTTGGGGTGGGGGGGGACGAGGAGCTTGCAGCCCTCCCTCCTCTCCGGAGTGTTAAGGCGAGCCCCCAGAGGCCACAAGAGCTACTCTTTGGACTTCACTCTTCTTCCTGGCCACCCCCGGGGTGCACTCCAGCCCCCTGGGGAAGTTGTGGCCCGAGGGGATGCCAACGCAGTTAGTGTCTGGGCAGAGCAGGTGAGGGAGGTCCCCTAGAGTCCAGCCCGCTCTCCTCCCCCACTCCCGCCGGGGCCGCTTCCTCCCCGGGGCGGCTGCTGAAGCCGGAAGGCTGGGGGAAATGCGGGCTGGCAGGGAGACTGGAAGGGAAAGGAAGGCTGGAGAGGAGAGGGATGGGAAAGCTCCCCAGCAAGTCCCGAGGGCTCTTTCTCGCTGCTGCAGCTCTCGCCTCTGCCCCGGGAGAAGCCAGGCTCCGGGGCCGCTGTCCCTGCTTCTTGCTGCCTCAGCTGCCCCACTCGGGAATGAGCACTGGCCCGACACGCACACGCGGGGCCGCTTGCCTCCCCGCGGCTTTCCCGGCGGCGGCGGCTGCTGCTGCTGCTGCTGCTCCGAGCCGTTTGGCTTTCTCTCCTCCTCCTCCTCCTCTTCCTCCTTCTTCCTCCCTTCCTTCCTTCCCTTCTCCGCCCCCCTCTCCTAGCTGGCTCTCAGTTCACATTAACCCGGCTCACATCCTCCCCACCACAACCCCCTTCCTCCCCTTTCCTCTCGGTTTTCCCCTCCTCCTATTTCCACTCGAGGCCAGTGAGGGGACCCTCCCTCCCTCTGCTTTTCTCCTCCCAGTCTCACCGGGGCGGGAAGAAGAGCCCACCAAGCCAATCACAGGCTTCAGCCTTTGGGGGAGGATAGGCGGTCAGGCTACGTTGGTTTGGTTCGCCCCTCACCCCCATTCCCCTGGTTTGAGTGCAATTATGTTCCCCAAGGGGATGGGGTGTTGGAATGAATCTGAAGCGGCGTGGACGTGTGGGGCTTCCTTTGGGGAGCTAACCTATACTCTGGGGCTCCCCTGTGTTGGGGGTGGGGGTGAGGAGTAAAGGAGCGGGATAGACCTTTGGGCTCACAGGATGAAAGGACTTCCTTTCAGGAAACAATGAGGTGCCCAGCTCCTTGGCCTGTTGCTTTTTGTTTGTTTGTTTTATTTAGGGTTTGGGTTAATTTTGTTAAAAATTGGTTTTCTTTTCCCCTTTAAATGATTCTTGGCAGCCACGGAAAATACGGACTTGGCTACATTGTCAGCTTTGCTGGAACGGATTTCTTTCCCCAGCCCCCAGCCAGGGAGAGGCTGCCCCGGTGTGGCCAAGAATCGCCAATGCCAGTGTCGCTGGCTAAATGAAAGACTGGGGGCCCCAAAGCTACACACCCACCCACTTAAAAACAGGCTGTGTGGTGCCGCACATGCTTAGGAATCATCTCTCAAACCTCGACTTCAAATATAAAATCTTAATTCCAGGTTTTCTATAGTTAAGACGTTCTTTAGTAACGCGGGGCTCTCCCACAGCACACCTACTAAAAGAAAGAACTTGAACTGCTGCCTAGCAAGCAATTCATTTAATTCTTTGGAATTTATAAAAATGCAAGGGACAATATAAAACTTTGATGAGTAACTAAAAACAGATATGGCGCACAAATTTTTCAGGTGCCCTTTTCTTCTCAAAAAGATGTTCTTTTAGGCACTAAATACTGATGTAGACAAAATTAAGAGTAAGACCCGTGCCCCTCACCTTTGGAAAAAGAACAGAATCGTGCCTTCTGAGGTATTAACATACTAAACTTTAGATTCCTGATTCCAGGAAACCTGCTATGCTGAAATACAGTTAAAAAATAACCTGACTTCTCTGAACTTATTTTTTAAGAACCTCTTTCACTATACTTTAAAAAAATGAGAAATGAAAGAAATTCAGAAAAACTTTGAGAGACATATGAAGTAGTTCAGTGAACAAAGCACAACCATGGGAACAATTTAGATGACTGCATTAATGCAAATAAAAACAACAGTTGTTTAGGGCAAGAAATTTAATGAGAATGAAATAATCATTCTGCTATCTCCATGATAACTTTAAAGAATGTTTTCCTTAATGATCCATTAAATTAGGACAACATCTTTTTCAAGAGGAAAAAGTATGGCAGCCTAAAATCTGTAGGGAGGGCTTTATCCAAACTTGAGTCCTCTTGTACCTCAGTATTGTGATTGTTTAACAAAGCCCTATTTAATATAGAATATTGTGTTTTTCCGACCCCCCCCAAAAATAATTAATATCATTCATTCAGAGAATTGAGAAACATTTAAGCAACTGATTTTTAAATGGCTAGAGAATGCCCAAAGAATTTAAATGTTTTAAAATCCTTTTACTGGATAATTCAAAAGGAAGTCCTTTTTTTTTAGATTTTGCATGGCAATGGGGTTAGGTGGCTTGCCCAAGGCCACACAGCTAGGTAATTATTAAGTGTCTGAGACCGGATTTGAACTCAGGTACTCCTGACTCCAGGGCCAATGGTCTATCCACTGCGCCACCTAGCGGCCCCTCAAAAGGAAGTCCTGAAAAAAGAGTTTTTAAGTTCCATTTCTAGCATTCCTTCTCTTACAGACCAGGAATCAATCTGATTTTTCTTGATCCTTTTATTTCATGACTATCTAAATGGGTTTGCACAGAATATAAATTGAAAAAATGAAAAGTCCCCAAATTATCATGAAAGCAAGAGAAAAGATATATTACAGATTTCAAGAATATCAAATAGGAGAATCTGCATTTTCCTTAAAGAATTTTTTCTAGGAACATTCAAAATATGTTTTCTGCTTATTATTTCTTTTTTTTTCTTGCAAGGCAAATGGGGTTAAGTGGCTTGCCCAAGGCCACATAGCTAGGTAATTATTAAGTGTTTGAGACTGGATTTGAACCCAGGTACTCCTGACCCCAGGGCCAGTGCTTTATCCACTGCACCACCTAGCCACCCCAATTTCTTTTCTTTAAAATTGATTGCATGGAAGAGAACCCAAAGTCAAAGACCAGTTTCCGAGTGCAGCCCCCAACTTCCTAGATAATAGAATCATACATTATGAACTAAACTAAACTTAAGGAAGTTAAATGATACATTCAGGTTACATAACTAGTGTATATATGAGTCTATATTTGAACTCAGGTGTCATGATTCTATATAATGCTTTGTTCACTGTCATATTGTATCTCCTACAGCTAAATCATCTATTTCACATGCCCATACATCTTATTTTAAAGTATGTTCCAGGATAGAAATTCTATAATCACCTTGGTATCCTCCTGTCACCCAATTCTCACCTGTAGCTATAGAATGCAGACGAGTCACACTCCAGTAAACTGTCTCAGCAGATAAGCTAAACCAGATTGAGGGTAACAAACAAGCCTCAAACCTGTGTTGAGTTAGGGGGATATCTATCCCAAAAATGTGATGGATTTTCACAGCAGAAAGGCAAGTGACAACAATTTGTTCCAGTGACCATGAAGATGGCAGAAACAGAAGCTGTGGAGCACTTAGAGCTTGGTTAGATATGTAAGAAGTCAGGGACATCCACTGCATCCTGGGCCATTGCCAGTGGCTTCTCTTTTGTCTTGCCAATGAACTTTGCTGACTCTGGAAGAGAGAGCGAGACTGAAGACACAACTATACCTCATTTAAATCCAATTTACACATAAGTCAAGACATCACCTATGGTCACTAGTCGTTTTTAAAAATGAAGGGTGCACAACAACATTCCAGTATTTAATAACTGATTGTCAAAAAATTTTTTTTAGTAATTAAAACTTCTTAACATATTTCTTTTTGCTCTTACTTAAATAGAAACAAAGGATCATTATGCACTATCAGAGAACTTGTAAAGATATGAAATATTATTTATAACAATACATTTTTCAGGGAAGGATATAGAACAAGAGAAGGTAAATCACATGCCTAGGTTTACAAAGTAGTTAAACAGAGGATTAAAACTCCTATCTCCTGATCTCTGGTTATACATTTATATCATAAATCCATATTATGCACAAAATCACAAGACCATCCCTTTCATTTTAAACATGAGAAAAGTGAAGTTCAGAAAAGTTAAAGGATTTGCCTAAGGTCCACAAATAACAGAGCTGGGATTTGACTAGGTTCTTTGACTCTAAATCCAGAAATTATTCCACTAAACCAGGTCCCTTCATCAAAAACAAGCTAATGTTCTTTAAGAATTTCTGTGGTTGGAGGTATCTAGGTGGAACAGACCCTGGAGGACCAGAGTTCTAATCTGACCTGAGACACTTAGTACTTACTCAGCTGTGTGACCTTGGTCAAGTCACTTAACCCCATTGCCTAGCAAAAACAAAAACAAAAAAAAATTCTGTGGTCAATAAGCTTATCCTTTAAAAAATATTTTGATAATTTTATTTAAATAAAATTTATTTTCTTTGTAATTCTATGTATTTTATGCATTTAAAAGTATTATTTTGAGGAGAGATCCATGTATGTCACCACATTGCAAAAAAGCAGGGGGAGGAATCTATCACATTAAAAAAAAGTTTATAATGCTGAATTAAGACTGTAAATTGCCCAGAATATGAGTACATTTTTAGAAGTAGTTTCCTCACCAGCTAATACTCTACCAAAGACATCCCATGTTCAGTTCCAACCAACATTCTAAGCATTGCCAGAAGAGACACTCCACTGTCCCAGGTTCACTCACCTATGATCAGTGTCACACTACCATGAGGCATTCAACAGGGCTGCATATAACTGAATACATATTTGAATTTATTTTTCAGAGGTTCTTCACCATATTTTATGTTACTGACTCTTTTAGCAGTCTGGTGAAACCTATGAACTCAAGAATGAATGTATTTACATAAAATAGAGAGGTTACAAAAGAAATCAGTTATGTTGAAATACAGTTTTTTTTTTTAAAGTCAACAAACCAAGGTTAGGAACACTTTTCTCTACACTATAAGAAATTAGAAATGAAAAGAATTTTAGAAAAAACTTTAAAAGACATATGAACTGATTCAGTGAAGAAAGAACAATCATGAGAACAATATACCGAATAACTATATTATTGCAAATAAAAGCAACATTAAAATTCAGCTGGATTTAGATGAAAAGTAATGGCTTTATTGGTGTGAGATGCTGATTCACTTTTCCTTCCTCTCAGCAAAGATGTGAGGGGACAAAACGTTCTAAGGGTTATGTATGCCTTTTTCAGTTAGAGGGGATTTTGAAAGGGTGAGAGCAAGTATCTATGCTGGGAAATGACTTTTATTGGCAAAAACAAAAAGCAGCAGTAAAACTTTTTTAAAAAGATGTCTCTCTCCTTTTCCTCCCAACTGTTCATCTCTCTCTTCCTCAAATCATTTTATAGAGAGACCTTTCAAATATTTGAAATCACCTTTCAAAAACCTTCCTTTTGCTTTAAAATAACAAAAGCTAAAGGCATCAACAAAACCCTCTTAAACTTTTCCACATAGATGTATTTTCAATCTTCATTTTTAAAAAACTTTTTTGGACCTTCTCCAGTTTATCCACCCTTGTCTTAAACTTAATAAAGAATAAACTTATTAAAAAATAAACTACTAAGGCTTTGATTGATTAGAATTAGAGAATAAAACTTCAAAAAAACTTTTCATCATATTATTTTGTATCAACATATATATATATATTATATATATATATATAATATATATATAATATATATATATATATACATACACACACACACACACAATGTATCCATTGCCTCCCTCCCTTTCCTGTGGGCTGTTTGAGAAAGGAAGAAAGGACAGGAGGGAAAAAGGGAAGAAGGAAGAAGGAGGGAAAGAGGGAGGGAGAGGAAGAAAGGAAGGAAGGGAGGGAGAAGAAGGAAGGAAGGAAGGAAAGAAGGAGGCAAGGAAGGAAATTTCTAACTATATGCTCATCATTTTCCAAATATTTTCTGATTTTATTTCAAGGGCAGGAACTATTTTGATTTTGTCTTTATTACTCTTCCAATACCTAGTAAATCACTTTACATATTCTAGGAACTTAAATTTTAAAAGTTTATGGGGACCAAGACTTGACTCATGTCGGGCTTGCTACTTTCTATTGGTTTTACATCTAAGCCCTCTTGGATTTAAATCTGTCTTTCCTAACTGCTTCCCTCCCCATATTTTTCACTCCTCTCATTCATTCATTGTTTTTTTTAAATACCTGTTGTTTACATAGCAATGTATTAGTCAGAATAGGATGATACAAAGCAGAATGTACTATACCTAAGTTCAAAGGCACTCAATATAAATAGAAACAAAATGTGCACACATACTTGAATTGATATTTTTTCTTTAAATATTAGATTCCCTTGTCTATGTCTTAAACGAATTTCATCTGTTTTCCTTAAATCTTTATTTTTTATTTATTGTTCAGGTTTTTTTGCAAGGCAGTGGAGTTAAGTGGCTTGCCCAAGGCCACACAGCTAGGTAATTATTAAGTGTCTGAGACGGATTTGAACCCAGGTACTCCTGACTGCAGGGCCGGTGCTTTATCCACTACCCCACCTAGCCACCCTCCTTAGCACTTCAGTTCATTTTGGTGTTTAAATTAAGCCTTACCTTATACATTGCTAGAGGTATTAACCTTTGCCACAGAACTCACACTACAAGTTTCAATCCCCTCATTTTATAGAGAGGGAAACTGAGACCCAAAAGTTGGGGTGATTTTCCCAAGGTCACACAGAGACAAAGTCAAAACTGGAAACAGTTCTCATTCCTAATCTAGTTCTCCTTCTACTATACCATATTACCCTTCTGGTTCCAAAAAACAAGAAAATCTTTGAAGCAAAGTTTTGCAATGACAAATAAGGAACAATGTAACGCAGTTACTTCACTAATCCCAGACTTAACTTAGGAGAAGTATTTTTTTTCCTTAACCACCTCTGGAAAGTACCCAAAGACCTAATTAGAGTACATCACTTAGTTGTGTACATTACACATAAATAATATGAAATTGTCTCCCAAGTTCTTGGTAATGAAATAGAATGTTTTAGGGCAAAGATAATAAATCAAGAAAATCAACTATGCCTTCTTTTAAAATAACATCAGTTTCAACTCTGCTCTGCCTAACTCCAAGTCCAATGCTACCTCTCAAAAATAGGTCATACTGTCTCTTCAATCTGAGGGAAGGACTGGGAGTAAGAAATGACTTCAATGTAAAGGTAAAAGATATCAATAAAACAATTTTTTATTAATTTTTATTAAAGATATTATTTGAGTTTTACAATTTCCCCCCAATCTTACTTCCCTCTCCCCAGCCCCCCACAGAAAGCAATCTGTCAGTCTTTACTTTGTTTCCATGTTGTGCCTTGATCCAAATTGGGTGTGATGAGAGAGAAATCATATCCTTAGAGAAGGGACAAGAAAAGGTAACAAGATCAGACAATAAGATATCTGTTTTTTTTTCTAAATTAAAGGGAATAGTCCTTGAACTTTGTTCAAACTCCACAGCTCCTTAACTGGATACAGATGGCACTCTCCTTTGCAGACAGCCCAAAATTGCTCCCAATTGTTGCACTGATGGAATGAGCAAGTCCTTCAAGGTTGAACATTACTTCCCTGTTGCTGTTAGGGTATACAGTGTTTTTCTAGTTCTGTTCATCTCACTCAGCATCAGTTCATGCAAATCCCTCCAGGTTTCCCTGAAATCCTGTCCCTCCTGGTTTCTAATAGAATAATAGTGTTCCATGACATACAGGTACCACAGTTTGCTAAGCCATTCCCCAATTGAAGGACATTTACTTGATTTCCAATTCTTTGCTACCACAAACAGGGCTGTTATAAATATTTTTGTACAAGTAATGTTTTTACCCTTTTTCTTCATCTCTTCAGGGTATAGATCCAGTAGTGGTATTGCTGGGTCAAAGGGTATGCATATTTTTGTTGCCCTTTGGGTGTAATTCCAAATTGCTCTCCAGAAGGTTTGGATGAGTTCACAGCTCCACCAACAGTGTAATAGTGTCCCAGATTTCCCACAAGGTTTCCAACAATGATCATTATCCTTTCTGGTCATATTGGCCAATCTGAGAGGTGTGAAGTGGTACCTCAGAGAAGCTTTAATTTGCATTTCTCTAATAATTAATGATTTAGAGCATTAATAAAACAATTTTTTAAAAAATAAAATATAGTCACTTATTTAAAAACACTGAATGTATGTATAGTTATATATAAAGCATATAGAATACAAGAACATAGATACAAAACAGATATAAAACATATAATACACATATATGTATATATGTAGTTGTCCTGTCTCCTTTCCTTCTGTCTTCCTACCTTCACTCCCTCACTGTTGGGTGTCACATAGCTTAAAAACTTGAACCTTTGGACCATCTATGGGCTCAGAAGAGAGAAGATGATAGAAAAAAACACACAGAAAAACAGCTTAAGGAAGGAAGAAAATTGTAAAACAAGCATGCTGCCCCCAAATTCTTTCTCCCTCAATATCTGAAATCTAGTCACCTTGAATCTGTTAAACTACCTAAAACTTACCTAAGGCAGAGATGCCAAAACCAGTGGGGGAATCACTGGACTGTGCTCTGGTCTTTAAATTACCAAACACTGCGAGGCATGGAACTGTGGAAGCAGGACAAATGAGTTGCACTGAGATCTGATTCTGGGAGTGTTGCCTGTTGGTGTGCCTGAAGGATGGTACTTTGGTTGCTGAAGGATGGTGCAATGCTAAGAGAGTATGAAAGGATCTATACACTGAACAAAAGTTGACAGGGTGGTTCCTGGTGCCCCCAATTTTTTCTTTCAAGTCTCTGTGGCTCACTACATCATCTCTCAATAGAAGACCTCCAAAGATAGTATCTTATATGTTCCTTGACTCTGTAGGACTTCAGAAGTAAGATTTTACAACTAAATGAATGACTCTTGGACCAGATGTTTGTTGTTTTCTGATGCTTTCTATTGAAGTCTATGGAACACCCACTTCTGAAGTCACAGTTCCCTGAATTTGTGTGAGACAGTTTTTATCAGGTGGATTTTCTATCCAAATCCTAGTAAATACTGCTATGTGATGACAGTTTTGACAGAGAGAAAAGATGGTTCATTTCTGAGCAAGGGGAAATTTTAAGGTATGGCTACTGGGAACACAGCAGATCAATATGTATTTATTAAGCACTGATCACCAACCAACCTGATCTTACTATGACAAGCTACTGGGCTCATGTGGGATAGTAAGAATGGCATCTTTGCACAGTACCCCCTCAATGTAATGAATTTTATGTGCAAGTCAGGACATCACTTTCCTGATGTCATGATCTTCAATATTGAAGGACAACTACTATTACTATTAAGCATTTATTTGCTAGACACTATGCTGGGTTCTGGAAAACATAGCCCTGGGTATGTGATAGCAAAATGTCAGCTTTACCAATAAAATGAACCAGACAAATGCCAATATCAGACCTTCCAACTTCTTTCTAGCAAATCCTGTTTTGGTTCTTCCAAGGAGCCAGTAGGAACTTACAGATCTATCCCCTCCCCTCCTCTCTCTCTCTCTCTCTCTCTCTCTCTCTCTCTCTCTCTCTCTCTCTCTCTCCATCCTAAACCTCAAAAGTCATTACAACCAAGTCCTTGGAGTTTCCACTTTTTTTCTGTGATTCTAGACTGAAGAGCATGGAATTAGAGAAAGAACTGGTGAAGCCTGAATACAAATCAAAGATACTTTTTCTTTACTTTCTTCCTTTTTCATCTGTTTTCTTTCAATGCATGACTTATATGGAAATGTGTTTTGGATTTGTATAACCAATGTCAAATTGTTTGCCTTCTCAATGAGGGGGATGAAAAGGGAGAAAAAGAATTTGGGACTCAAAATTTGAAAAAATGTTAAAATTGTTTTTCATGTAATTGGAAAAAATAAAATATTATATTAACAATAAAAAAGAGCACTGGATATTCAGATCCTAGCTCTAGCATTTACTATCCATATCTTGAACAGGTCACTTATTGTCTGGGCCTTAGTTTTTCCACTGATAAAATGAGAAGTTTAGGGACAGGTGGGTAGTTTAGAGGATAGAGCATTGGCCCTGGAGTCAGGAAAACCTGAGTTCAAATTTGGCCTCAGACATTTAATATTTACCTAGATGTGTGATCTTGAGCAAGTCAGTTAATCCCATTACCTTGGGAAAAAAAGAGAAGTTTAATCTACATAGCCCCTAAGATCCCTTGAAGATCTAAACCAATGATATTGTGATTCTAAGTCAATTTGAGATCAAATAGGGATTCTTTTATTTGTACAGCAAAAGTAAAATTTAAAATTATATGCTCTGGAGTATATAAGATAATCATAAATTTAAAGGTATCACCCAGCAGTTAAATTAAGCGTCCTAAAATTATCCTATGTTTCTGTTTTTTTACCCTGGGCTTACCATGCATGCCTTATGGCATCAGTCTTATCCTAAAAAAGGACTCCCAAGCATGCATGGTCTTCCCTTTCAGATCTCAAGTACATTGGTATATAGAGGCCCTCACTCTCTTAATAATTTCTGTTTTACTTCTTCCTAACTTCCAGTTCCTTGGGTTTAACCTCTTGGTAGATTTTATAATTGATTCCACAGTCCAACCAATTAGGAACAGCCTAACATTAGCCTGGTTCTGGCACTAGTTCCGCATATACCCATGTCATCATGAAAGTGAATATCACCCAAAGACTAATATAAATCTCCACCACCAATGCTACCCCAGAAACTTGCAGTAACATCCTATTCTTTCTATTTTTGAAAATTTTACAGCATTAGCTATCTGGGAAAAATGTATATTAGGAGGATATCTTCTATTAAACTTCCATTTTGAAATTTTGTCCATGAAATGAGGGAAAAAACACTTCATCCTTCTGGAGATACTCCAGGACTCTGTTCCCATGCTCTGAATGTAGGTATGATTATTATTAGCTCTGTAGCTATTACTATTACAAGGAGTCCAGAAGATCTGAGTTTGACTATTTTCTTTATTACAAAGTGTGAACTAGACATGTCATTTAACCTCTTCCTCAGTATCCTCATCAGCAAAATAGGTATAAATAATACTAATATCTTCCTCATACAGTTGTTATTGGGGTAATCACCTGAGCCAAAATTCTTTATAAATTCAAAACTGCTACACAAAAAATCAGTTATTTAAATACAGCTATGTTATAGTTGAAATATACTAATATCCATAAACTTGGGTACCTCATTATCATTTGTAAATCCATTCAACCCCTCTAAACCTGAATTTCCTCATTTGCAAAATTTTATTTTTAACTTAGTTCTCTGAACAATAAGCACCTACTATATGCTATTTAGGGCAATGTGATTCAAGTAGGTGGCACAGAGGATAGAATGTTAAGCCTGGAGTCATGAAGACTTGTCTTCCTGAATTCAAATCTGACCTCAGATACTAACTTTGTGACCCTGGGCAAGTCACTTTACCCTATTTGCCTCAGTTCATCTATACAATGATCTGGAGCAACCTGCCATGGCCGCCAGCGGGTCCTCGGGGCCGCCCCAGGCGGCGCAGGCGGCGGCGACCCCCGGCGCGGGGCCGGAGCCCCCGAGGGCTTCGTGGAGTGGCTCCGGGACGCCTACCGCTTTGCCACGGACAGGAACGACTTCCGGAGGGATTTGATTGGAATTTGGGACTCTTTGCCGCCGGTGTCTGGCTGGCCAGGAACCTGAGCGACATTGACCTGATGGCACCCCAGCCAAGCTTGTAGCACAGCTGATTATGCATTTCTATTACGGCCTTCTGGGATCTGAAGAGCAGTTTCTAGGAAGCACTGTCCAGCCCACACACGACCATTGGAAGACCTGTTTCGACTGGCCACCACAAATCTGGTTCAGACTTGCTTCACTCCCCAGTTAGCCATCCTTTCAGTCTCTGCTTAGGCATGATGCGAGGCACCTTGCCTTTGCTCCGTATACATACATATGTATCTTTCAAATTCTTGCAGGCTGAGCCAGCTAAGGAATGTGTTCTATGTGGAATTTGCTGTTCTCTTCAGTTATGTGAAATTTTTTTTCTTCTACAATGTTTGAAATAAAAGAGTCAGCAAAAATAAAAAATAAAAAAATAAAAGAATAAAATAAAATAAAATAAAATGATCTGGAGATGGAAATGACAAACCACTCCAGTAACTCTGCCAAGAAAACCCCAAATGGAATCCCAAAGAGTCAAACATGACTGAACAACAATAACAATGTGCAAAACTATGAGGGAGTTTGACCAGATCAGGAATCTAAGATTCCTGAAGTTGTCTTAATATGCTAATATCTGTATTGCAATAGAATTAATTTCCTCTGTAATCCTATATATTTTATGTATTTAAACACATTCTTCTGAGAAAAGATCTATAGACAGTAGATCACCAAAAATATCCAAGACACAAAAAAAGGTGAAAATGATTGATTCTATCCAAGCTTCTCTTCCAAATCTAGGCTTTTGTCAGCCAAGGACTCTGTAGAAGAAGGCAGGGTGGCATTCTTTATGGAGAGAAAAATCTTCCTGAGTCAGAAAGAAGTAGACTCAAGTCTTTACTTGATACATACTAACTTTGTGACAATGGACAAATCTCATAAGCTTACAAGAAAAGGATCTATGAAAAGAAGGTTAGGATCTGTAATGGAGGAAATGCTTCCTAACCAATGAAGTCAAAGACCCAATTTAAAATTTCAATGTTGTTTATAAAAAATTGCTTCCCGAGTTGGTTTTGATGTATAAATATATTTTATCTTCTATATATCAAGATCTCACTCATTTGACCATTTCTGTTCATGAGCAAAAATGCCAAAACTGTCTCAGATTTATCCAGTATGAAAAATACCAGGTTTGGAATCTCCTTCCATTAATACAGTTCCCTAGCTGTCTCTTAATACATACTAATAAAAAGAGCGTAAATAGCACATCAATTGTTTTTATAAAAATAAGATACTTCAGAGATATTTAAAAGAAACAATGATTACTTTTTCTAGAAAAATGAAAGTCATTTATTTATGGCCTTAAAGAATGATTTATTTTGTTTCCTCCACACACACACACACACACACACACACACACACAAACATATACACCATTCCTAAACTCACTAGTCCTCATAAGTGTGGAGAAGTTCATCATTCAGTCACCTGGTACTTAATTTTTATGGCCCCATTGACCACTAAAGAATATTTACTATAGTGTAATATAATACACTGAGGGTTTCCCTTCCCAGACTGGATTTTTTTTATGAAAGCAAACTAGGCCATCATTTGTCTCAATTCTTACCTAGTCTTTAATCAATGAATGGGTGTTACCTCAGAGAAACTGAGACCTGGACAAGATTTTAGCTTAAAAAATACCAAGGTTTCTCACTGTTTCTGGGGCCATTGTCAGTCATACTGACCTATGTCTTGTAACTGGACTCTAATGAATCTGAATCTGAAAGTGAGTGAGACAGAACTTGGCACAGTTCCAATTCACTTTCGAGTCAAGATATTCCTTCCTGATGTCATCAGTCCTCTTAGAGAAGGAGTAAACAACTATAATTGATTGCAGGTAAGCATTCAAACCTTGACATCCCAGATCTTTTCAATATTAAAAAAGTTAAAGGTAAACTTCATCTATACTTTATCTGAATTGTCACAATGTCCTATTATCATGGTCCAAATAATAGTATTAATGAGGGATAATTTTTTTAAGCAACGATTTTCATCTTTTCAAGGGCATTCTTTTTTTTTTGCAAGGCTTGCCCAAGGCCACACAACTAGGTAATTATTAAGTTTCTGAGGCCAGATTTGAACTCAGGTACTCCTGACTCCAGGGCCGGTGCTCTATCCACTACACCACCTAGCCACCCCTTATAATTTATTTTTAAAGTTAGCAAATTCTATTTTCCGTTTAAAACTATCTCATTTAATAAATAAATATAAAGAATAAGATATAAACTATATTTCTATTTTTACTTTGTTCTATATTATACTATATCATCATGTTATATTATATTTAATGTTTTTATTATACAATATTAAATTACTCTTGCTCTTGAGTTACCAAGGTAACTTCTCAGTGTCTCTAGCAAATGTATAAAACTCTAAATGTTTAAAGTCTGATTAAATCTGTGGCAGGGCTACCAATCCACACTGGGAGAGGGAATATCCTCATTGGGCAGTTCTGTAATCTAAGGAAATCATAGATCTATGAACAAAAATTGTATTTAAAAAAGTGTTCGATGATTTAATCAAGGCTAGCATTGTGTCATAGATTCACATATTTCTTTTTTTGTTTGTTTGTTTTTTGTTTTTTTAGGTTTTTGCAAGGCAAATGGGGTTAAGTGGCTTGCCCAAGGCCACACAGCTAGGTTATTAAGTGTCTGAGACTGTATTTGAACCCAGGTACTCCTGACTCCAGGGCTGGTGCTCTATCCACTAAGCCACCTAGCTGCCCTGATTCACATATTTCTAAAATTGTTTATGCACCAAAAAAGCAATCACCTACACATTCCCTTTCCCCTTCCCAACAAATATATTTTCCACTTAAAGATATCAATGATGGAGAACTTGCTAAATCTCCCCAGGCTGACCAGTCCATAAATGTTAGGAAGCTCTCCTTTAGAGTGATCTAAAACCTTCCTCATTCATAATTTTCTTTTATTATTCCTAGGTTCTGATTGAGGTGACTTAGTAAATAGAATGCTGGGTTGAGAGTCAGGAAGACATTAGTTCAAATCTGACTTTATATATTTACTAGCTATGAGATCCTTGACAAGTCACCTAACCTCTGCTTCAGTTTCCTCAGTTTGTAAGAATTATAATAGCACCTACCTCACAGGATTATTGTGAAGATCAAATGAGATATGTATAAAGTACTTCGTTGTGCTAAGGTACTGGTACAATATAGTTGGTGCTGCATAAATGCTTATTCTCTTCTGCCACCAGTTCACTTCCTTTCTAACCTTAAAGCTATATAAGACAAATTCCCTTTCCAGAAAGAATTTCTTCTGATATTTGAGGACTGTTATAATATCTCACATAACTCATCTCTTCTCCAGAATATCCCCAATTCTTTCTTTATATGACATAGTTTCAAGTCCCATTGTGATCTGAGCACCTTCTGTGCACATGTTATAACTTACTAATCTCCCTCACAAAATCTAATGGTGAGAACTGAACCCAAAATACCAACTGTGTCTTATACCCAGAGTAGTGTCTTCCTGTCCCCTTGCTCTGAAGACTATCCTTCTATTAACACATCCTTCTGGGCAGTCAGTCACCTTCTGTTATTTACTCAAACTGAGAATTCATTTAAAACAGTCAAATCTTTTTATACAGGAATTGCCTCTTAAACCATATTGGCTTTATTGGGTTCATTTTTTGATTGTGTCTTTTTAAAATCTTGTAGACAGTTTTACATTTTACATTTATCCCTGTTGAATTCAATCTTGTTAGATTCTGCCCATTGTTCAAATCTCCTTGTGGTCCTTAGTATTTTCTCTCAAGTTTCAGTTTGTACTAGTCTTTATCTTCTTCTCTTTCACTCTTCTTAACAAGTTTCTGCCACTCCTTTATTTTTCCTTCATAGTTCAAATTATTACTTTCATCTTTCACTGTCATTCCCCAAATTAAATATATGAGTTAAAATAGACCCAAGAGCCTTGGGAGAAAGAAAGTGGGAATTAATCTAGAGAAGAGTATTCTAGGACAAAGGAAAAGAGGAAGTACTCTTGGTTGGCAGTTTTAAGATTCATGGTTTCCTGTATACCACACTAACTCTTCTAGACTGTGCTTCACAATTATCATGTATTTTCTACAAGTTCCCTTTTTCAATGATATTCTTATTACTTAGCAATTCATAACCTTGAGTCTATAGAACTTTATATGCTTCCTTACACACATATTTATATAAACAAGCACAAATTTTGATGACTTTCAATATTATGTAGATCCCCCATAATCCTATGCATTTATTTTATGCATTTCAAAGCATTCCAAGGAGAGGTCCACTGATTTCATCAGAGTACTCAAGGGGTCATCATTTTAGCAAGTCAAATGAACAAGCATTTATTAACCACTTGCTATATTTCAGACATTGCTGTACTAGGAATGCAAAAACAAGTAGGGGACAGAGGAGCTTATATTTTAATAAGAGAAAACCACATTAAAGGAAGTTCAAAGAAGTCCTGAATATGATAAAAATATCCACCTAGGAATATTGTAGAGAAAGTCCAAAGACTCAGAAGTACAACCTTAGAATAGAATGAAGCTAACAGAATGAAGCTAACAATGAATGGCTGGATGTCTTCCTTGAAAGAGAAACTCTTGGGTGGAAGTCTTCCATTGTGAGAATTCTAGGAGTGAAATGAATTTTTTAAAATAATTCATAAACTGCTAGCCTATAGCTAAAGGAATCTCTCTACCTAATTTAAGTATTGTACAATATTACTGATTCAATTTGTAGAGAGCTCTGGAAGAGGTCTCCATTCATTCTCCAACAATAATCAGTGTTGTTCAGTCACTTCAGTTGAGTCCAACTCTTTGTGACCCAGTTTGGAATTTTCTTGGCAAAGATACTGATGTAGTTTGCTATTTCGTCCTCCCATGATCCATATTGTCAGGCAAGCAGAAGTAAAGAGATTTGCTCAGGGTGACATAGCTGGAAGTAGCTGAGGCTGGATTTGAACTCAGGAAGATGAGTCTTCTTGTCTCTTGGTTTAGCACTTGATCCACTGAGCTACCTTTCTTATCTCTATTAGGATAATGATGATATTTGTCCTTCATTCTAGAAGAAGACCATGATGTCATGGACATGATGTCATGAAAAGCATGTGAATTATATTTGAGTGAGGGCTTCTGTGCCAAGTCAGAAGCCTCACTTTCTTCTTCAGAGCTATCTGGATCCACTGGCAAGATCAGGACTACTGAAGATGGCTCTGAATAGGAGGCAATCAGGGTTAAGTGACTTGCCCAAGGTCACACAACCTAGCAAGTGTCAAGTGTCTGGGGCTGAATTTGGACTCAGGTCCTCCTGACTCCAGGACTGATGCTCTATCTACTGCACTAGCTAACTACAGTATGAAACAGGTCCAGGAAGCAAGGAGCATTCAGCCAGAGGGATTTTGTTAGATGTCTCAGGAACAGTCCAGCTGACACCTAGCTAATAGTTATGACTCAAGACTATGAAATGAACTTAGAAGCAAGCATTCTCTTCACATATACACACTTATTCTTTAGGATGGTGTAATGCTCCCAGAGGCAAAGGGAGAGTTCCAATTTCCTTCTCCCTCCTCTCAGTAACTCTGCACAGCTATCAGGGGAAATTTCATATAGCTATGCTTGTCTCTATCTGAGCTATCTCAGAGTTGAATTTAGCAGCATAATTATGCATAATTATTTACTTTATAAAAACAAATTTTTTAGATTGGATAAGTGGAAAATCAGTAGACCAGATATAGCCCAGCACACACAGAGGCACACACTCACATACACACACACACACACACACACACACACGTGCACACGCGCACACACACACACACACACACACACACACACACACACACACACACCCCTATCTCCCTACCTAGTAGTCATATCAACAATGGGAAGGGCAAGATAAGGTAAGAAAAGATTAATATAGAATCAAGAGCCAGTTTCTAGAAATGGAGGTAGGGAACTGGGAATATCTAGAGGAAGGAGTCTAAGAACTAATCCAAGTGAGAGTCAATGCAGTAAACCCTGGGGAATAGGGTGGAATACTGTCAAGAGGTGTTGTGGTATGGAAATAATGGGGGGAATAGTCGAAGGATTGTGACAAAACTCTACCCGCAATCACTGCATTGTAGCTGATTGACATGAGCAGATGTTACTTATTTCTCTGATCTGAAAACTAAAGGTGATAAGATTTGCCTTGCTCTACCTGTCTCAGGTTTCTTTTGGGGGAAATGCTATAGAAACCTGAGTCTACACTATCTAATACAAAGCATAGAGTTTTATATTCTGCTTAAAATCAGTATGCTGAATACCATAGGCATTTAATAAATGTTGGTAGCATAAATCTTGCTCAAACTTACAGTCAGCCTCCCTAAGCCAGAAGAGGTATCTGATTGGCTATTTGTTCTTTCAAGTAACAAGGAATATTTATTAGTTGACCTGATTTTTTGTTTAGACTTTTATCTCCAAAAGAGCATTGTGAGTCCAAGGGCAAGATAATTAATTCTTTGAAAAGTATTTATTTAATGCTTGCTATGTAGGAGGCATTGAAATGCAAAAGCAAAGACCTTCCCTGCCTTAAAGGAATTTACATTCTACAGGAGGATGATCACTCAAAGAACAGTGGAGACCAGAAATACCCTTTTTATAAAAGTGCAAAATATGTGATTTTTTTCTTTAAATTTAACAGCATTAAAAAAAATAATAAAATCAAGCATTCTCATAAACATAGTAGAAGAGGGGAAAAAAAGAATTGTATGTGAAACCAAATCTTTGTTCCCTACTTCATGCTTAAAAAAATTTCTACAGGCAAAGTGGTCAATAGGAACACACTCCTGGGAGCATGTGTAGGGGAACCATTATATGGACATTTGGTGACTGCTTCTGGGAGCTCACAAGGATAAGTAAAGGAAGGGTTGGGTCTAAGCATGGATTCCATGACTGCTTCTTGCCTACTTAATGAGTAGTAAAGAAAAGACTTTTGATTAGCTGCTGAGCTGGAATTGAGTAAGCAAACAAAAGATGATAGACTGAATCCCTATTTTTTTCTCTTATGTCGATCTAGGTAGGGAGAGAGATGGCACCAGTACCCTATGTTGAATATATGAACCTGCTGTTTCCTTTGTCTGTGTTATGTCTTGATTTTCCTGTTCTTAAGGGAAAGAGGATGGAAGACAGAATCGCCTTTTGGCTTGGAAGGGTCAGAAGAATAGAGTATTCTAGTAATTAGAGACTTGCCACTTCTACCTTCAGTCCTTTCTATTCATCTACCTGACACTTAACATTCAGATCCTCCTCACTTTTTGCCTAGATTATTGTAATATTCTGTTTGATCTCCCTATTGATCTCTTTTCTACTCCAGTCTATCCAAAACACCATTGCCAAAGTAATTTTCCCTAAGTCGATTCTATAATATGATTCTCCTATTCAAAACTTCTGGGTTTCCTGTTGCCTGTATGGTAAAATATAAACTTCTCTGTCTTGCTTTTTTTAAAAAATTTAAATCCATGGGGGTTAAGTGGCTTGCTCAAGGTCACACAGCTTGGCAATTATTAAGTGTCTGAGGCTGGATTTGAACTCAGGTCCTCCTGACTCCAGGGTCACTGCTCTATCCACTGTGCCACCTAATTGGCCCTTGTTTAGTTTTTAAAGTCCCAATCAACCTGATCCAATCTATCTTTCATTCAATCTACAGGAAACTATTAAGCACATATTATAAAGCCAAAAACTGTGGGAGGCACTGGAGATAGAACAACAAATGAAAGAATCCCTGTTCAGAGAGTTTATTTTCTAATAGGAAGACAGATGTGTGTGTGTGTGTGTGTGTGTGTGTGTGTGTGTGTGTGTGTAAAACAGCCATTTATAACATAATAGTTATATATGGTAGCTTAGCTAGGTGGCAAAGTAGATAGAATGCCATTATCTCTGCCAAGGAAACTCCAGATGGGGTGACAAAGAGGCAGAATAGGACTGAAAAAATTGACTGAATAGCACATATTTGTGACAATATATACATATTTATTGTTCAGTCATTTCCAGTCATGCATATGTATTACAACACATATATGTGTGTGTGTATTTGTTGTTTAGTCATTTTGTCAGTTGTGACTGACTCATTTTGACCCTACAGGAGGTTTTTGTGCCAAGATACTGTGTAGTTTGTCATTTCCTTCTCTAGTTCTCTTTACAGATGAAGAAACTGAGACAAACCCTGGGGAAGGAGGGAGAAGAATGGGTTAGAATATCCATAATACATTTTTTAGTTGAATCTGCATTATTAACATTTTCTCCATCACTTTCTCAAATCTAGACAATCAATGAAAAAATAAATCAAGCCCAGGTTTGTAGATTTGCCAGTTTCTAAGGTGTAAATGCTTCCACTGAAGATCTAACAATCACTTTTGTCAGTTAAAATTGACTCCAGCATACTCCTGAATACAAAGCAGTATGGAAGAAAGAAGACTATATTGGAGATAGAATGTTATGAGTAAGGAACAGAGAGACCAATTTTCTTAGATTGCAAGAGAGGAGGATGCAGTGACAATCAATTTATCAACAAGTATCTACCATATGCTATGGGTGGTAGGTACAAGAATGGAATAATTCTGGGAGAAAGAGGAACATAAAAATACATACAACATAAATAAAATTAATAAACACAATTGTAAACAAAGTAATAAGTGCAAGATAGTTTAGGATGAAGAAGCATTTGGAAAAATCAGGAAAGGCTTTATGGAGAAAATGGTGCTCCAGCACTATCTTTAAAGGAAGAGAGAAACTGAGACAGAGATAAGGAGGGATGGCATTTCAAGGATAGGAGGAGGCAGATGGAGTGTTTTGAGTGAGGGGAACAGAGAAGGCCAGTTTGACTGGATCATCCAGTGTGGGAGAGAATGGAAAGATAGGTTATGTGTGAGGTAAGAATGTGCCCCATGTTCAGGTCACTTTGGAGAAGGAGTGTTATTTCTTTTCTTGTTATAACTTTTAAGTAATTAGTACTTTGTAAAAGATGATAATATCTCTGATTTTTTTTTGGTGACCATTTTTATGTATGTCTTTGTTAATAATCTAATCTTTTTTCTTTTCTTTTTTTCTGACAATCCTATCCTTTTTTATCTCTCACCTCATGTTAAAATTAATAAAAGAAAAACAAAATATTTGTAACAAATATGTATGTCAGCAAAACATTCTTAATATTGTCCATGACGTATATGTGCAATGTATATGAGTGTGTGTGTTTGTGTGTATGTATGTTTTATTTTGTTTATTCAGTTTATAACCTTTATGTCAGGAGATGAATACTATGCTTAGACTTCCAAAATTATAATTGGTCATTTCATTGAGCATAGTTCTCATATCTTTTAAAATTTTTTAGATTAGCTATATTCTCCTGACTTTTTATCACTTATTATTCCATTATTTCTACAATGATATTCATTATGTTAATATATTATGATACTATTCTCCAATTAATAGTAACAAGCTTAATTTCCAGATATTTGCTATATGAAAGAAGTATACAATAGTAATAGTAGAATTATACAATGATCAACCATGTTTGACCTATTTCTCAACAATACAATGATTCAAGATAATTCTAAGGACTCATGATGGAAAACGATCCACATCCAGAGAAAGGACAGATAGAATCTACATGCAGATTGAAACATACTATTTTTACTTTATTTTTTCATTTTTTCCCCCCTTTTGGTTTGTGACTTCTTTCACAAGACTAATATAGAAATATACTTTATATGATTGCACATATATAACCTATATCAAATTGCTTACTATCTTAGGGAAGGGAGAGGAGAGGAATGGAGAAAATCGAGAATTCAAAAAAAAATTTTTTAAAGAATGTTAAAAATTGTCTTTACATGTCATCGGAAAAAATACAATACCATTTAAAATATTTTTGTACATATGAGTTCTTTTTTTCTTTTATCTCTTTGGAGGCTAGGCCTACTAGTTGTATTAATGGGTCAAAATGCATTCACAGTTTAATGATCTTGGGGCGTTATAATTGCAAATTGCTTTCTAGAATGGATGTACCAATTCTTAACTCCACCAATAGTCCATTAATCTATCTATTTTACTGAAACCCAAAAAGGACACTTTGGTCTAAAAAATTATAAGGATGTTAGGTGGAGCCTTTGGGTAATAGATTGGTACTCTACATTCAAGTAAAATGTCAGAATTGATTTGATCATGGTTCATGCTTACAGAAGGGGAAGAGCATAGGAAGGCCAGGGTAACATAGTAAGATGACAAGACAGTTGACCAGGTTATAAGCAGTGGGTAAAGGGAAGCTTGAGCTTTCTCTGGGAACCAATTTCCTTACTTGTTCAGTAAATGAGTTGCACTGAATCATCTCTAAGGTTCTTTCGAGCTCAAGCATCCTATGACAAATGTCAGGGTACATTGAAAAACTTAAATTTGTGACTCATCTTGGGGACCTCAAAGACCCCTTTTTTTTTCCTTTCAGAAAGCGAAATAAATTTTGGATTCCAAGGGAACTGATAAATCCAAAGTCAGAGTTTTCAGGTTTGACAGCTTATTTGCGGACTTTTTGATGGGACCAGAACTTTCCCCCACAGAAGTTAAACAGGATGCAGAGCCAGGATTTCTTTTCTTTTTCTTTTTTTTTTTAATCATGACTGGCATCAGGACAGTGAGTGCTTTTCCATCAGGTTTCTCACTGAGATATCTAGCTTCATTTTCTTGTATTGATGACCCATGGAATCCTCTTGGGACAGCATCATGTGGAGGATAATGGATCTCTGTGAGGAAGCAGAAATGTGTTGCTTACTTAAAGGAGGTTAATGACCTCACACATCTCCAGAGCACAATTCTGGCACTTGAAAACAAGTAGCAAAGCTTGCAGAGAGAGCCTTAAATAATTCTTCATGTGCAGAAACTGAAGAAAGCTTACAGTTTACTTAAAGAAAACAAAGAAAATCCCAATAGAAAGAGAGACATCTAGATTTGCTTTGTTGGCTTAGCCCAGAAGCTCTTAAAGTGTGATCTCCAAAACCTTTTCAGGGTATCCCCAGGTCAAAACTATTTTTATGATAATATAAAGAAAGTATTTGTCTATTAAAATGTTGCTTTTTTTCTAACTACATATCTATATCTATATGAGGCTAGAATCTCTTAATTTTCTTAGGTTTTTTTGTTGTGCTTTTTTTTTTTGCAAGGCAAATGGGGTTAAGTGGCTTGCTCAAGGCCACATGGCTAGGTAATTATTAAGTGTCTGAGACCAGATTTGAACCCAGGTACTCCTGACTCCAGGGCCAGTGCTTTATCTATTATGCCACCTAGCCACCCAATCTCTTCATTTTCTTCAATGAAAACATGACACAATGGATTGAAAGCAGAAGCAGACATGTGAAACCAGCTGTCTCTATTAAATCCAATTTTAAAAAAATTCATAAAACATAAAATAAACTCTTACTAATTTTTTGTTTTGGAACATATATTTAAAATACTAAAAATAAAATATTATGTTATTGTTTAATATGTAATGGATTTATTATCTATTTTAGATAATAACAACTAAAAATTCTTGTAATGTGTACATATTGACAGATATTAACCTTATATAAACAAAAGATATTTGAGAGTCAAATTTTTGAATGTAAAGGAGTCCTGAGACCAAAAGTCTAGAGAATGAAACAATCCTATCCCATTTGTAACAACAAAATCCCCAAGACTAATCAATAATAAAGTTTTAAAAAAGGATAATTACTCTGGATTCCAATGAAAACAATTTCCCTTCCTACTTATTCCTTCTGCCTTCCCTTTCCCTGTCCTACCTGTTTTCAGACTTGGGATTGTTGTTGTTTGTCCTTTGTTCTGGAAGGGAACCATGACTTCAGGGAGGTGATGCCATGACATGCAAGTGAATTGGATTCAAGCCAGTTTTGTTCTATGCAAAGTCACCAGCCTCACTTTCTCCTCCACAGCTGCTTAGATCCAGTGGCCAGATTTGGATCAGGTTGACTGGAGATGGCCCTGAGTGCAGTGGGAGACCTTGGTCTTTTTAAATTAGCTACAGTACAGTTTGACTAAGGTGATGCCCATTCAGTGATTGTGGCTAGGTAAGAAAGAAATGAGACTCTTTAATCTAGTCTGAAAAATAAAAAATAAATAAATCAGAGAGGGGAAGACTTGCAGGGATTCTAGTCAAAACGGAAACAATTGCTACTTACATTCACTCTTGCTCAATTTGGAGCCAAACAGTGGGAGGTTTGGGGTCAAAAAAACCTTCAACTTTACACGATCAGATTCTTGGTTGGGACAAGGCCCCAAAACTTCTTAAATCAGATTCCAGTAAATCCATACTTGGTAGGTGGCAACATCCTCTCAGTCTTCTACAAATTTATTCCAATTAGTCTCTCACACACTTTAAATGTTAGTTTTAAGTACTTTTGTAATAATAGTGCTCAGGTTAGAATAAGGCCTGGTCCACAGAACAATCTCCTAGTTATTAGTGGTAAGGATAAAATTAGAGAAAAGAAGAAAAGAAAGCAAGAAAAAAATTTTTTTGCAAGGCAGTGGGGTTAAGTGGCTTGCCCAAGGCCACACAGCTAGGTAATTATTAAGTGTCTGAGGCTGGATTTGAACTCAAGTACTCCTGACTCCAGGGCCAGTGCTCTATCTACTGTGCCACCTAGGTGCCCCAAGAATTTTTTTAAGGTATGTACTAGGCACCATGTTAAACACTTTACAAACACTATCTCAGTTGGTCCTCACAATAATTCTGGGAGGTTGGTGCCATTATGATCATCATTTTACAGTTGTTGAGGAAACTGAGGCAGACAGAGGTTAAGTGACCTGCCCAAAGTCACCCAGTTATTAAGTGTCTGAGGTTGGATTTGAATTCAAGTCTTTCTCATTCCAGGATTATATGTTTATTCACTGAGTTACTAATTGCAAAATGTTGTATTACTATCCTTCCTCCCATAAAATAGTCATGGAATGCTTTTTCTCTTTGTCTTTTTCTCCCTACTGTAATTGTATATTGTTACACTCCTCCTGACCACCTTCCCCCTTTGAGTCAATGTAGAAAGTTTATAGGTAACCAGTATGAAGGGAAAGCTAGATGGATAGATTACTGAACATTGTGAAATCTGAGTTCAAATTCAGTCTCAGAGACTTCCTAACTGTGTGATCTGTATAGACTTTTTAACTGTTAGCCTCGGTTTCCTTATCTGTTCAAAGAGTTAGAGAAGGACCACTCTAGTATCTTTGCCAAAAAAACTGTTGTCATGTATAAATGAACATCAAGAAGAAGCAGGAAATAAGATTGCTAAGGGAAAACTGAAAGTCATATACAAATTGTTTCAAAGATCAAAGGAGCATAATTTATAAATTATAACATGTATGAGCCAAAGTTCACATCCTGGTAATATGTGATGAATCAAGGGAAGGCATCCAGGTGCTGCTTGTTAGGAGTCAAGTCCTATATAATGTGTAAGTCCCAGACAAAATACAGACTTCAAAAGTTACAGACCAGCAGAACATCAAACAGGTGTTGATAAATATAAGATATATAACTTTGAAATTTTTTCATTAACTTTGAGATGGTTTGGATCTGTTAATGAACTAGTTCCCAGGTGGCATAAATAGGAGTTGGTCTGTTTCTCAAAAAAGGATTACAAAAATGATGCATCAAACTCCTTTTTCCTACTCCCTCTTCCATCTCTATGTTACCTAGTGCTCCTAACTCTAGCCCATGATGAGTGATATTCTTTGCCTTTCTCCTTCCCCAATCCCTTCCCCATACTACTGTCCTTCTTTCACCATCACATTCCCTGTTCCCATGTCCTCATCTGTCTCTCTACCATTTTTCACTATTTGTCCCTGCTTTTATGGACCTTTTGCACTCATAACATCTGTATTTTATATTGCTGTTTCCTGCTGCCAATTGTAATCTTTTCCCTGGTATATAAAGAACAGGGAGTGTCAGGCCCTAGTTTATAATTTTGTAAGTTATCAATTCACCTAGCTTAGAGACCTGCATGTTAGAGGAACTTCACAAAATGTGGTTTGAATTAAATTGAATCATTTTTAATCTCTCTATCAATGCCTCCACCACCACCACTACCACCACCCACTCAATGAACTCAAGTGGTTCTCTTATTGCTCTAAGATAAATAAAAACTCATTTACCATTAAAAACCCTTTACCACCTATTAGTCTATCTTTATTACATATTACTTCCCTTCACATTATAAACCAACCAAATTGGCCTGCTTTACTGTGGCTGATTGTTAGCGATGCATCTCCTATCTCCTCTATATTATCTCATTGGCTATCCTCTAGGTTTAGAATACACTCCCTACTGATCTCCTCACCCCCATCTCTTAGACTCCTGATTCCTTCAGGCTCAGCTCATTTCTAAGTTGTCTTTCCTAATGATTTTTTTAAATAACCTTTATGTTTATATATGTATTATCTCCCCTGATGGATTATAAACTCCTTGAGGATAGGTACTGTTTCACTTTTGACTTCAGTATGTGTCTGGCATATAATAGCCACTTGGCATATAATAGCCACTTAATAAGTGTTTGTTGATTGATAGCTGCTATCATTTCCTATATTTATCTCATTAATAACAATTTCAGGGGGCAGCTAGGTGGCACAGTGGATAGAGCACTGGCCTTGGAGTCAGGAGTACCTGAGTTCAAATCCAGCCTTAGACACTTAATTACCTAACTGTGTGCCACTTAACCCCATTGCCTTGCAAAAACCTAAAAAAAAAATCAATTTTCTTGGTTGTCATATTTAATTATCTTCCTTTCAAAAGAAAATGAATTAAGTTTCACAAGACATGGAAGCTTCTATAGTAAAAACCAGAAGAGTTTTGGATATTTTGAAGAGCAAAAATTTGCATTACATCTAAGAAAACTTATCCAGCAAATTTGAGTATAATCCTGAATGAAAAATTCATATTTGAGGAATTGAAATTTTCAGGTATTTGTAACAAAAATGACTCTAGGGCAGGTGCCTTATCCACTTATGCCACCTAGCTAACTCTGTTCAATAAAATTCAATAAAAACTCAATAAAAAATATCTAGAAGAAATATAAGAAAATCACTAAAGTCTAATTAAGATTAACCTCTAATTAAGATTAAATTGTTTACTTATATGAAAATGTTTTAAGTCATTTTTAATAGATATTATTAAATTTTAATTTTTTAAAAAATTCCCTTTCACATAATTAAAATTGATCTTACTGTGAGTACAAACAAAATTGTAGAGGGTTCTTTTCACTCTAAAATAAGTTTAGATCTTTACATGGTGAAACTTGTCTTCCTCCCCTCCCCCCCTCCAATTAAGGCAATGGGAAATGCAACAAATCAGTCTCTGCTCAGCAGGGTATGGGCAGCAAGGCCTGGGTTAAATTGACTCTCTTCTGACAAAAACATCCTTATCTAAGAGGGGAAATCTTCCTTAAAGGCAAGGCTTTTTGCCCCAAGGTAGAATTTTCCATTTTAGGGTGAAGAGGCTAATCCTATTAACTTACCTTTTTTAACCTCACAAAGAATATGAATAAATTAGATAATATCTGAAAGGCTTTGATCTAGATTTGTGAATTTTTTATTTTAATTTTAATTTTTTAATTTAAGAGTTTTTTTAATTAACATACTCAAATCAACTACTATTTGTATACTTTAAACCCAAGAAATAAAAATTTAATATAAGATAAATGTTTCCATGCAAGAATAGATTTAGAAAATTGGAACTCCAATATATATAGAAAGACATAGAAAGACAATAAGATCTCATAGAAAGATAAACAAATGTTCATACCAAATCTTTGAATGCTACCACTAGTAGATATCACTCTGAAGCTTGAAAAACAATTTAGATTATTAAATGTATAAAATTAATTATTCCTCAAGTCAGGTCTAAGAAAGTCTCAGAATTTTGTAGAGGACAATTTCATATAGATCCTATCATTTACCATCATCTAATTCAAATACTTCTAAACATTTTCAAATACTTTCATTGACAGGAACATTTTCTGTCAAGATGGTAACCCCTTTATGCCTCAGGTGATAGTCTTTATGAGATGCTATGGTCAAACAACACCATCACCTGGGGATATGAACTTCAATTGTATTTCAGGTGACAACCATTTCTTCACTGGGCTTTTGATATCTCTGACCCACAGTTAGATTAGCTTTTAATGCAACTACTGGATAGGGATTCTTAACCTCCTCAAGGTTAAAAAAAATGAAGATCAGCAATACTTCCCCACAAATGACCATTTGTGTCATAGTCAGAATATTACACACCTAGGCACCAGAAATAGAAGTAGAAATGAAAAACAATTCTTATCCTCAACAAGTTTCTGTTCTAATAGAGGACATAACATGGCTAAACACACACATACACACACACACACACACACACACATACACACATACGCATGCACAGATATTGAAGATATTAAAGTGAAGACAAAATAACTTTGGAGAGGATAACAGATGGAACTAAAAAAAAACCTCTTGCAGAAAAAAAGGTGGCACTAAGAAGAATCTTGAAGCAAGGGGATTCAGCAGTAAGAAAGGATAGGGTCAGCTAGGTGGCACAGTTGATAAGGTGCCTGCCCTGGAGTCAGGAGGACCTGAGTTCAAATTTGACCTCAGATACTTATTATTGTGTGACCCTGGATAAGTCACTTAACCCCCATTGCCTTGGAAAAAGACAAAAAAAAATGAGTATTGCAGGTATGGAAGATCATTAATCTTCTGGATATCAATTTTAAAGCCACACAAGAAAAGTGACTATACTGGCTATCACTTTTACCCATAACAATCTCATTCCTGGCATATACATCAAAAAAGTCAACAAACTTCAATATGTTTCAAACTATTCCTAGCACTACTCTTTGTGGTAACAAATAGAAACAAAGTGGGTGGTTATTAATTGGAAAATAACTGAAAAACAATGTGATATGAATATAATATAACAGTACTGTACTTTAAGAAATGAGAAGAGTAATGGAGAGAGGATTGGACTAAAAATCAACGGTACCTGGGGTACAGTCCTGGAGTACAGATCCTGGGTCAGTCATTTCATCCTCTTGGTACCAACATATCAATGAAGTCTGACAGTGCTCCAAACTCAGTCACACATTTCAGGAACTTTTGGTGTTATCCAGTACAAGCCAAACTTGATAAATTAGTAATTCAACTCCTCATCCAAGGGATGAGGAACAGTAGATTCTATCTTTGGATCACGCCTAATTGTTAGGGGGCAACTAAATGGCATAGTAGATACAGTGCTAACTCTGAAGGCAGGAAGATCTGAGAAAAATTCAGCTACAGACACTTACTAAGCTGTGTGACCTTGGGCAAGTCAATTAACCTTGATTGCCCCTCATCTATGCTATCTCTAGTCCTTCTTATTCATAACTGTCCACCTGGCCCAAATGGTTTCTGAGGAGAAAATGAGACTGATGACTTTGCAAAGCCCCCTTCCCTCAAATCCAATTCACTTGCTTGTCATAGCATCACTTTCCTTGATGTCATGGTTTTCTTTGAAAAATGAAGGATATGAGGTGGCTAGGTGGCGCAGTGGATAAAGCACTGGCCCTGGAGTCAGGAGTACCTGGGTTCAAATCCGGTCTCAGACACTCAATAATTACCTAGCTGTGTGGCCTTGGGCAAGCCACTTAACCCCATTTGCCTTGCAAAAAAACTAAAAAAAAAATTAAAGAAAAATGAAGGATAAGCTATTATTAGCAATTATTAACATTTATTTCATCCATTATTAACAATTCCTGAAATGAAACCTAAATTAGAACCTCTGTAACCTTCACCAACTGCTTCTGGTTCTCCTCTCTGGGGCCACAATGCAAGTCTAATTCACTTGAAATCCTTTCAAGTACTTGAAGGAATAAATAAAGGAATTAATGTTGAAAAATAACAAGTATTTCTTGTATTCAAAGACATGTGCAAAAAGCTGGGGACACAAATAGGAAGTCCCTGCTTTCATGTTCCCTTTGAAACTCCTTTCTTTTTCTACATCAAATTCCTTACACAAAAATTTTTATGACATAAACTCAGGGTCCTTGACCATAGCCATTTTTCCATTTTGTACATAATCCTGTTTATCAACATTCTTAAGCTGTCACCTATTTGAACAATATGCTAGACCTAAACCCTGAAAGAGAATGAAGAAAGAAGAAAAAGGATCTATGTGTAAAAATTTTTTATAGTAGTTCATTTTATTAGAAGCAGAGACCTAGAAATAAGGAAGTAATCACATACTGAAGAATGGCTAAACAAATTAGGATATATTAATTTAATAGAATATTATTGCAGCATAGAAATAACAAAATGGACAGTTTCAGAGAAAACTGGGAAGACCTGGATTAACTGATGTGAAATGAAGAGAGCAGAACCAGGAGAATAATTTCTACAATAACAAAATTTTAAAGAAAACTACGTAGAAAGACTTGAGAATTCTGATAGATTCAATGGATGTCCAACTATATAATTCCAGAGGACTGATGATTAAGCATAATACTGATGTCCTGTCAGAGAACTAGTGGACTCAAATGGCAGAATAAGGTAGATATGTTTTTATATAACCTATGTGTAAATTTGCTTTGTTAACTATATGAATTTGTGACTAGATTTTTCTTTTTCTTCTAATGAGGGTAGGAAGGAGAAGAATGGGAAGGCAAAAAAGCCTTCAATATTGGAAAGCAAAAAAGGAAAAAAACAAAAAGGAAGCAAAAAGGATCACCGAGTTTAAAAATCAGTAGAAGAGAATAAAAAGAAGCATACTCAAGTAGGACAGTTTTGAAAGCTACAAGTTAAATTTAAGATGCACTTAAAAAGAAAACCTGTGCAAAAGAGAGATAGATCTACAGTACATGTTATTGTCTTTCAGTCATGTCTGTCTCTTTATGACCTCATTTGAAATTTTCTTGGCAGAGATACTGGAGTGATTTGCCCAGATGAGGAAACTGAGGCAAATAGGATTAAGTGACTTGCCCAGAGTCATTCAGCTAGTAAGTGTTTGAGGTTGGATTTGAATTTAGGTTTTCCTAATTCCAAGTTTGATGCTTTATTCACAGCACCACTTAGTTACTCTGTAATATATTTATATATAATATTCTTTTTCTAATCTGTTCTGTTTCATGTATATATGAAAATGACCAATTTATTTAGAGAATGCTAAATGCATCATAAAGATAAAATAAAAGTAATTTAATGCTTTGGGGTTAATAGGAATTTTTTGTTTTAATTTAATGATATTTAGCATTGAAAAGACAAGGGAAGGTGAAATAAGTGGTCAACTATTCTCCATTCCACAGAATACATTTTTTAAGTCTTTGACTTTTCTATTGGTTCCTGCTCTTGCTTCTAAGACCAGAATGAATGTTTTTAAAAAATAAGCTAACTCTTTGACAAATAATTGGAAATTAAGGGGTGCCCATCAACTGAGGAATGGTTGAACAAGTTGTCATATATGAATGTAATGGAATATGATTCTTCTGTAAGAAATGATGAGCAAGTAAATTTCAGTAAAACTTGGAAATACTTATATGAATTGATGCTAAGTGGAGTAAAACTAGAAGAACGTTATACATTCTAATAATAACATTGTGTGATGATCAAATATGATAGTCTTAACTCTTTCAGTAATATAGTAATCAAAGACATTCTAAAAGACCTGTGATGGAAAATGCCATCCACATTCAGAGAAAGAACTATGGAATTTGAATGTAGATAAAAGCATACTATTTTTAAAATTAGTTCTTTGTTTTATCCTTCTGTGATTCTTTCTTTTTGTTCTAATTTTTCTTTCACAGCATTAAATTAGCAATATGTAGAAATATATGTAACATGATTCTTCAAATGTAAACTTTATTAAATTACTTGCTATTGTAGGGTAGGGGGAAGAAAAAGTAGAAGGGAGAAAATTTTTACAAAAATGAATATTGAAATTTATCTTTAGGTATCATTGGAGGGGCAGTTAGGTGGTGCAGTGGATAGAGCATGGGCCCTGGAGTCAAGAAGACCTAAGTTCAAATCTAGCCCCAGACACTTAGTAATTACCTAGCTGCCTTGGGCAAGTCACTTAACCCCATTGCCTTAATAAATTAAAAAAACAAACAAACAACAATACATATCATTGGAAAAATAAATAAGCAAAAATCATAGGTATTGAAGAAAAAATCTGCTAGCCAAAGTCCCCTTTGAAGAATCATTTTCCTGATTATACCATTCCTTCTTTTCTTACATACTGGATTTTTCTACATTTTTATTGCTTCTATTCTTCCCCCCCCTAAAAAAATGATCTTTTTCAAATTTTCCATATTAAAACATGGATCTGATCATGATACTCCATTGCTCAGAACTATTCAGTGGAATAATATAAAAATATAAATTGAACCTGACATTTAAAGGTTCCCACAATCTGATTTCCCTAATACTTTTCCCCTCTAATTGGGAAGATAGAGGGTAGAAAACTAATTCTTTCCAAAGACTTTTTTTTAAAATAGAAAACAGAAAGTGGATTCAGTTCACTCCACTGTGCATCTGCTCCTCTGCCTGGTTTCTACTCCTTGAAGATGCTTCCACACTAGGTGCCCCCTAAGTGCCCCCCCCACCATACTTTACTATCTCCTTCTGTGTTTCTCTACCTCTAGATTATGTTTTCCTGAAGGAAAAAAAAGCCTGTCCTTTTTTATTAATCATAACACTGTTGTTTGGCACCAAATCTGGTACATAATAGGCACTTAGTATTTATTGGATTGAATTTCATATTATTTCCCTTTATGTTCAATAGTAGTCAAAATGGTCTACTAACTGTTCACCACATTTGACATTTCACATCTCTTTACTTTTGCCTGGATCAGGAGTGCATTACATCTTCACTTCCTCTCTTAGCATCTTTGCCTTCCTTCAAGATTCAACTTAGGTACCAATGCCAATAGCATCTTTTACGATGGTTCAGCTGGTTAGTGTTCTCAATCTCCTCTAATTACTCTGCATTGGTTTCTCTCTGTATCTCCCTAAGGAGACTAAAAGCTCCTGTAGAATTTATCTTTGTACCTCTAATGCCTTGCACATTGGAGGCCTTTAATAAATATTTGTTAAATTGTATTTTGTCAAAATTTCATTCTTAAAAATTCCTCCTCTCTTTGGGTCCAACATTCTATCTTTCCTTTTTCTGAATTCTTTGAAATATTTCTATCCAAATTTAGGTTGCATGATCTGCTACACTTAGCTTTCTCCTTCTTATCTATCAAGAATTCAAAGATGGAATAGTCTTGCTCCCAAGATTCCCATAATTTCTTTTTGACAACCAATTCCTCTCCATTTATTAAAATTAGGTCCAAAATAGCAATCCATTGCTTCCTCTCAATCATTTCAAGAATGGAATTATTAAGGAATTTTAAGAATTTATCAGCTGCTCCACTTTTAGGAGGAAAAAAGTACCTCAGAAAATACTCTAGTGATAGAAATCTCCCATCACTAATGTATCATGCTACTGTGCTAGGATTTTGATTTCTTTTCTAGATTAATCATTAATTTCCCAAATCTGGCTGGGATGATGACAGAACACTCCCATACCAATAGCAGTTTTATTTCTCCTTACGTTGGTATTTAACACCAAATTCTATCCATCATGCTCTCTTCACATAAATGTTCTTGTGTATGATGTTTTTTCACCATTACTTTTAGTAAATCTATTCCTTCTGAGTTAGTTAAAAGATAAAAATCCTTTTGTGAATCATGAATTACATCTCACCAGAAATATTTGTGAGATTGATTTCACTTCTTTGCATCAGATCAGGGCTGATTTGGACATAACCATATAATGGTACAGAAATCACTAAAGGTTTTAGATAGATTTTATTGAGTAACATTTATAACAAATCCAGGTTCTTCATTGGAATCCATACTATGTCAAGATGTCTAGAGAAACGCCTCCTCACATGTCAAAATAAAACACTGTAGAGGAATTATAGGAGGAAATGAACAAGAGGGTAAAAGAAGAGGAATATATAGATAAGCTATATACTGAAAGAGGAAGTAATAAATATATTGAAAAAAATCAAAGTAGTTAAGCAGTAAGAAGCAAAAGATTTGTTTGATTCTTAAGTTATATCCTTTCCATAAGTATGCCATAAGATTTCTACCTGCTAGTAGGAAAGAAAAGCTAAGTGGTACAATGCATAGAGTATTAGGCTTGAAGTCAGGAACACTCAGATCTAATCTCAGACATTTACTAGCTGCGTGAGCCTAGACAAGTCATTTAACCTCACTCAACTTTAGTTTTCTCATCTATTAAATGGGGATAATAATAGCATTGAACTCATTGGACTGCTGTGAGAATTCAGCGAGATAAAAGCACTTCGCAAATTTTAATTTGCAATACAAACATGAGCTATTATCATGCTTTGTCAAATTGACATAATAAATCTTAATTTTTCAGAAGAAATTGAAGCTCAGAGAATTGAGATGATTTATGTATCCAGGATTAACTATCAATACTTTTGATTCCTAAATTAAAAATGCAGAAATATTAGGCAAGGAATCAAGATAGGGAGAAAGCTGTAAAGATAACTGTGATTTCCAAAATGTTGCCAGTTATGTTGCCAGATGGTTCCTGATGTTGGTAAGAGGGAGGACCAACATGTACTTGAGCAAAAAATTGGATCATTAGATCTATACCAGAAAGGAAACCTAGAGATATCTTCTTTAACCTTCTCAGTATTTAGAGATGTAGAAATCAATACCCAGAGAGAACAATTGAAATAACTTGGTTAAACAGATTCCAAGATCTATTTACATGCACTAGAAGTAATAGTAATAATAACTAAATTTTGGACAAGTAACCTGTGGGTCAAAGCTCATCTGCATAAAGTTCCTCTTTGATGGAGATTAATTTCTCAATGCTTAATTACTTAATTACTCATAATTGTGTGAGATACTTACTTGGTTAGAACTTGATAGAAGAGAAATCCTGGTCTTCTAGCTTACAGCTTTGAAAGAAGACAATTAACATAATTGATTATATCAGTAACAAAGGCAGCAAAAACTTTTGACAAAATGCAAAACTTTTTTCCTACTAAAAACATTTGAAAGCACAGGTATGAATGGATTTTTTTTCTTAAAATGATAAGAATCATCTACCTAAAACCAGCAGTAAGCATTATCTGTTAACACGGATAATCTAGAAGCCTCCCCAATAATATGAGGAGGATACACATTATCACCGAAGTTACTCAGTTTTGTATTAGAAAGGCCAGTAACAGCAATAAGAAAAAAAAGAAATTGAAGGAATCAGAATGGGCAATGAGGAAATAAAACTCGCTTTTTATAGATGACATGATGCTATACTTAGAAAATTCTAGAGATTTGATTGAAACATTAGTTAAAACAATTTTAGGAGAGTAGCAGGATATAAACCCATATAAATCATTAGTGTTTCCATCAACAAAGCTTTGCAATAAAAGAGAAAAAGAGATATTTAATTTAAAATAATCAGACAATACAAATTACCTGGGAGTATACCTATTTAGAAAAGCCTGGGAACTATTAATTCTTCATGTGTACATTAAGCCAATATAACAAAAGGGACAATTCTAACTAATCTTTTTATTCAGTGCTATCCCTATTATAAAAGTTAAAAAAATTATTTTATTGAGCTAGAAAAAAAATGACAAAATTCCTTTGGAAGTACAAAATGTCAAAGAATATCAAAGGAATTAGTGAAAAAAATTAAAGGAAGGAGGTTTAATAGTAATAGATATTAAAATGTATTATAAGACAGTAATTATCAAAACTATCTGGTAAGTCTTTTTTTTCTACTTTATTTGTACTGAAGTTTCTCTTTTTGGGGGGATGTGTTATACTTACTTTTACAACATGTTTATTGTAGTAATGTCTTTCATGACTACATATTTTTAATCTATTTAAAGTAACTTGCTTTCTCAGTGAGGGAGAGTCAGATGGGAGAAGGGAGAGAATTTGGAACTCAAAGTTTTGGAAATGAGTGTTGAAACTAGTTTTTGCATGTAACCGGGGTGGGGGGACAGAATAAAATAGAGATGAAAAAAAGAAAACAAAAACCTTATCTGATATAGGCTAAGAAATAGAATGGTAAATCAGTGGAATTGAGGATACAGTATATAGTAGTAAGTGATTATAGTAAACTTGTGTTTGATAAGTGTCAGAATTTAAACTTTTGGGATAAGAATTCACTATTTGGTAAAAATCTCTGGGAAAATTGGAAAATGGTCTGGAAGAAACTAGGGATGGACCAATATCTTATAACATTTAAGAAGATAAGGTCAGGGGCAGCTAGGTGGTGCAGTGGATAGAGCACTGGCCCTAGACTCAGGAGTACCTGAATTCAAATTGTGCTCAGACACTTAATAATTACCTAGCTGTGTGGCCTTGGGCAAGCCACTTAACTTCATTTGCCTTGCAAAAACCTTAAAATAAAAAAAAAGAAGATAAGGTCAAAATGGATATATGACCTAGCATAAATAAAGATGTCATAAGTTAATTAGAAGAATATGGAGCAGCCAGAAGGACACAGTTCAAATATCGTGGAGCTGCAGTCAGGATCACACAGGACTTAGCAGCAACTACATTGGAAGCTCATAGGGCTTGGAATACAATATACCTGAAGGCAAAAGAGCTTAGAATGCAGCCAAGAATGAACTACCCAGCAAGGCTGAATGTCCTCTTCTAGGGGAAAAAGATGGACTTTCAATGAACCAGGGGAATTTCAAATCTTCCTTTTGGAATGGCCAGAGCTGAACAGAAGGTTTGATCTTCAGATACAGGACTCAGGTGAAGCATGGAGATTGGAGGAGAGGGGGGAAATATGAGGGACTTAATGAGGATGAACAGCATGTATAGAAAAAATGATACTGATAATATTCATATGAACCTTCTCAGTTAATAGAGCAGGTAGAGGGAGCTTTTATAGTTGAAGCACAGGAGAAAGCTGAATTCAAAGATAAAATATGGTGTAAAAATGGAGTCAATAGGAAAAAAAGGGAAATGGAATGGGAGAAAGAAAAAGGAGAGGGGGAATAGTCCCAGATATTTCACATAAGTTTTTTTAATTACAATGAGCTATTGCAATGATATGGAAGGGGGGAGGCAAGGGGGAATGAGGGAACCTTTGCTCTCATCAGAGATGGCTAGGAGAGGAAACAGCAAATATACTCAATGAGGTATAGACATCTGGAGTAAGAAGGAGGGGGGGAGCAGGGGGAAGGGGTGGGGATGTGAATAAAGGAGGAGAGGATGGACCATGGTGGGAGAGTGGTCAGATATAACACATTTTCTTTTTTACTTCTTGCAAGGGGCTGGGATTGGAAGGCCTGCCCAGGACCATAGGGCCAGGTGGATTCTGGGCCTAAGGGGTGGTATGGGGGCTCAGGGCTTCTTGGCCCCAGGACCAGGGATCTGTCTGCTGCACCACTCAGCTACCCTACAGCAGAGTCAGAGTGAAAGGAGAGAGAAAATATAGTACATGGTAGTGGAGAAATAAGAAAGGAAGGAGTTGCGATCAGCAATGGCAACAGTGGAAAAATATGGAAGTAACTTTTACCATGGACTTATCATAAAGAATGTGATCCACCCATGACAGAGTTGTTGGTGTTGGAACAAAGACTGATGCACATTTTTTGTTATTATTATTTGGGTGGGGTGCAGGGTAAGTGGGGCTGGGTGGCCTGTCTGGGGCTACATAGCAAGGTGATCTTTGGGTGTCTGGGGTCAGATTCGGACCCAGGTGCTCCTGGCTCAAGGGCCAATGCTCTGTCTGCCACCCAGCCACCCCTACTATTATTACTATTTTATTTTATTTTGGGTCTTTTTTTTTCTTCTTTTTGTTTTTTGCAGGGCAGTGGGGATTTGGGTGGCTTGCATGTCACATGGCTGGGTGATTATTGGGTTTACGAGGCTGGATATGGACTCGGGTGCTCGTGGCTCCAGGGCTGGTGCTTCGTCCATTGCGCCACCTGGCCATACCTACAATTATTACTATTTTTTTTTAATTTTAATTTTTTTTCCTCTCCCCTTTATCTATATTCATAGGGGGAGGAGGGGTATTTTGTTTACTTGTAAACAAGAATATTTTATTAATGTAAAAAAAATTTGTACAAAATGAGAATAAAAATAAATTTAAAACAATAAAACAATAAAAAAGAAGAATATGGAACATATTACTTATCAGATTTATGGATAGGAAAATAATTTGTAAATAAATAAGAGATAGAGAGTATTGTGGGAAATAAAATGGATAGCTTTGATTAAATTAAAAAGATTTTGTAAAACTAAGCCAATGCAGTCAAGATTAGAAGGAAAACAGAACATTGGGGGGAAATTTTATAGACAGTTTCTTGGATAAAGACTTCATATCTCAAACATAGTAAACTGAGTCATATGAATCATTTTCCAATTGACAAATGGTCAAAAGTTAAACAAGCAATTTTCAGAAGAAATCAAAGTTATATGAAGTCATATAAAAATGCCTTAAATCATTATTAATTAGAAAACTACAAATTAAGGCAAATTTCAGGCACAATCTCATACCCAACAGATTGCTTAAATTGATAGAAGGAAAAGTTGACAAATGTCTGAGGGGATGTAGAAGAATTGAGATACTAATATACTATTGGTGGAACTCTGAGTTGATTCAACCATTTTGGAGAGTAAAATGTAATTTAATCAAAGAGTTATAAAACTCTGCATTCCCTTTGAACCAACAATACCATTATTATGTTTGTTTTCCAAAGTGATTAGGGAAAAAGGAAAAGAACCTACATGTTCAAAAATATTTATAGCAGCTCTCTTTGTGGTAGCAAAGAAATAGAAATTGTGGTGATATCCAACAATTGGGGAATGGCTGAATAAGTTGTGGTATATATGCTTGTGATGGAATGCTATAGTGCCGTGAGAAATGATGAGTTGGCTGACTTCAGAAAAACATGAAAGATTTACATGAAAAATTGCAGAGTGAAATGAGCACAACCAAGAGAATATTGTAAACAGTAACAGCAATATTGCTCTAAGAGTAACTGTGAGGGGCAGCTAGGTGGCGCATTGGATAGAGCATCGGCCTTGGAGTCAGGAGTACCTGGGTTCAAATCTGGTCTCAAACACTTAATAATTACCTAGCTGTGTGGCCTTGGGCAAGCCACTTAACCCTATTTGCCTTGCAAAAACCTAAAAAAAAAAAAAAAAAGAGTAACTGTGAAAGCCTAAGCTATTCTAAGTAATATGAAATATTCAACTACAAAGAACCTATGAAGTAAAATGCCATTTCCTCTCCAAAGAAAGAATGAATATATGGAAGTATGTATTTATGTTTCCACATGTACACACACACACACACACACACACACACATATATATAAATATATGCACACAAATACACACAAATAAAATGTTGACCTTCTCTAATCAATGTTGGGAGAGAGACAACCCAGAGCTCAAAATATAAAAATAAATTAAATGAAAATTAAAAAATAAACTAGACATGTGATTCCATATTCTCTTCAAGGAGAGAAAAACCCTGGGAATTAGCCAACATGTAGAGTAGTTAGTACCTCAGTCATGTTCCTATTCCCAGCTTACTATAGTAGAGACTCTGAGGGAATTTCTTTTTTTTTTTAAATTTATTTTTATTAAAGATATTATTTGAGTTTTACAATTTCCCCGCAATCTTACTTCCCTTCCCCCACCTCCACCCCCACGGAAAGCAATCTGTCAGTCTTTACTTTGTTTCCATGTTGTACCTTGATCCAAATTGGGTGTGATGAGAGAGAAATCATATCCTTAGAGAAGAGACAAGAAGTCTAAGAGGTTACAAAATCAGACAATAAGATATTTGTTTTTTTCTAAATTGAAGGGAATAGTCCTTGAACTTTGTTCAAACTCCACAGCTCCTTAACTGGATACAGATGGCACTCTCCTTTGCAGACAGCCCAAAATTGCTCCCGATTGTTGCACTGATGGAATGAGCAAGTGCTTCAAGGTTGATCATCGCTCCCATGTTGCTGTTAGGGTATACAGTGTTTTTCTGGTTCTGCTCATCTCACTCAGCATTAGTTCATATAAATCCCTCCAGGCTTCCCTGAAATCCTGTCCCTCCTGGTTTCTAATAGAACAATAGTGTTCCATGAAATACATATACCACAGTTTGTTAAGCCATACCCCAATTGAAGGACATTAACTTGATTTCCAATTCTTTGCCACCACAAACAGGGCTGCTATAAATATTTTGTACAAGTAATGTTTTTACCATTTTTCATCATCTCTTCAGGATATAGACCCAGTAGTGGTATTGCTGGGTCAAAGGGTATGCACATTTTTATTGCCCTTTTGATGTAGTTCCAAATAGCTCTCCAGAAGGGTTGGATGAGTTCACAGCTCCACCAACAGTGTAATAGTGTCCCAGATTTCCCACAACCCTTCCAACAATGATCCTTATCCTTTCTGGTCATATTGGCCAATCTGAGAGGTGTGAGGTGGTACCTCAGAAAAGCTTTAATTTGTATTTCTCTAATAATTAATGATTTAGAACATTTTTTCATATGGCTATGGATTGCTTTGATCTCCTCATCTGAAAATTGCCTTTACATATCCTTTGACCACTTGTCAATTGGGGAATGGCTTTTTGTTTAGACTCTGGAGGAATTTCACTTTGGTTCAAAGGATAAAAATCTGTCAGGTTCCTTTTCAGAGTGGAACATGTGCAGAAAACTGAGATCCTGAGAACACAGGTTAAAAAGCCATTATTTTGTACAAGATGTTTGGGTATTCAGTGTCATCTTAGCTATGCACACATAGAAGTCATTGCCACCATAGTCTGAGGTAAATCAGATTTTTCTAAACTTCAAGGGGCAATATAACTTACAGGGTCTCAGTACCTTGGTCCTCTTGAAGGCAGGTCATAAAAACAAAACAGAACAGCAGCACCATTGGTACTGAGCTGTAGACACAACCAGGAGAGAGATGGAGCAATGCACAGTCCTCTTTTCTTTGGAGAAGTAGAGGACCAAGGGAACAGAGGCTACAAAATGCTGACATAAGAATAGCTCTTCCACATAATCATCAAATGAACACATCTATTTCTGTTATAATTATGGATTAGACAATGATAGTTAAGTTGAATGTTCTAACAAATAGAACAAAACAGTATTTATACAGAAGCTAAAATCTTGATACATCTTTAGGAAACCGGATTGGGGTCAGGGAATGAAGTCATCGTGGGACCCAAGAACAAAGATAGTAGCATGAATTCTTTTAGGGTCTCTTCTACCTGGTCTCATCAAACAAAAACTCATGCAGGAGTGATGATAAAAGTTGTAAATGTGGATTACAGTGCTGTCCTGAACAGTGAACCTCTAATTATTTTTTCCTTTTATTAGAGATTTATTTGAGTTTTACAATTTTCCCCCCATCTTACTCCCCCGCCACGGAAAGCAATCTGTCAGTCTTTATTTATTTCCAAGTTGTACATTGATCCAAATTGAGTGTGATGAGAGAGAAATCGTATCTTTAAGGAAGAAACAAAAAGTATAAGAGATAAGTTCAGACAATAAGATAGCTGGATTTTTTTTTCTAAATTAAAGGGAATAGTCCTTGAACTTTGTTCAAACTCCATGGTTCTTTATCTGGATACAGATGGTATTCTCCATTGAAGACAGCCCCAAATTGTCCCTGATTGTTGCATTGATGGAATGAGCAAGTCCATCAAGGTTGATCATCACCCCCATGTTGCTGTTAGGGTGTACAGTGTTTTTCTGGTTCTGGTCATCTCACTCAGCATCAGGTCATGCAAATCCCTCCAGGATTCCCTGAATTCCCATCCCTCCTGGTTTCTAATAGAACAATAGTGTTCCATGAGACACACATACCATACTTTGCTAAGCCATTCCCCAGTTGAAGGACATTTACTTGATTTCCAATTCTTTGCCACCACAAACAGGGCTGCTATGAATATTTTTGTACAAGTGATGTTTTTATGCGTTTTCATCATCTCTTCAGGGTATAGACCCAGTAGTGCTAGATCAAAGGGAATGCACATTTTTGTTGCCCTTTGGGCATAGTAGTGGACCTCTAATTATCATTGTTTTTCTGATCATTTTATGATAGATATTTGGGGAAAATACCTTTAAAACCTTTGATAGGGCTTTGATTTGGGATACATCAAGATGAGCTTAAACTCTCCAAAGGAAGTTGCTGTCAATAACAGAATGGAGAACACCATGATTTTGGAAAGACCAGACCCTCCAACATACCAGAGTAACAAAATTGATTGAAAGTAAATCTAATCTTTTTTATTTATTTATTTATGTTTTTGCAAGGCAAATGGGGTTAAGTGGCTTGCCCAAGGCCACACAGCTAGGTAATTATTAAGTGTCTGAGGCCGGATTTGAACCCAGGTACTCCTGACTCCAAGGCCGGTGCTTTATCCACTATGCCACCTAGCAGCCCCAAAAGTAAATCTAATCTTTACAAAATTTTAGTGGGATAATACAGGCAATAAAGAGACATAAATCTACTGAAAAATCTTAACATTCAAGGGACTCATGATTTAGTTGACCAATGGAAAACTAGCCCATGTAACATTATTGAGAAACTGGTTAACTCTTCTATTTATAAAAAAAGCCTTAGACAATGGAGTGGGTCTTATCAGTATTATTCATTATAACCACCAATTGCCCGTGGAAGGGTTACTTGAATTCCAACAAGCAGGTGGGGAGAAGTGATGAACTTTCAGATACTCGAAGGCTGAAAAAAAGAGGCTGTCCACCAGCTATACAAAGAGCCAGATATGAGCACTGAAAATGCCACAGCTAGTGCAGGAGGTTATGGGAGTTATTGCAGGACAGGAAACTTGAACCCAGAAGCAACTTCTTTCCTGCTCAAAGCTGCTTCAGAGATACTTAGGTTATAGATTCAACCATCAAGAATGACATACAGAGAGCCAGCTTGACATGACTGCCAGCTAGTTATAGAAAAACAAATCAATAATGATCTTGAGGTCAGCTCATGTCAATTCTTAGGATAGTTCTTATTGCTGCACATGTGAATGATTGCATGCTTGAATTTGCTTAGTTCTTATTTTACTATTATATATTGTTTTATTCTTATTTGTTATTATGTTCATTTGAGTAGTTTTATGTTATATCTATTCATTATTTTCCTTAAATGCTGATGTTATGTTTTAAACTGTATTTTAAATATAGGTCTATTGATAATTTTATTGTTTATTGCTAGCTAGCTTTGCTTTATCAATTAACCATGCTTTGAGCCTTATGATTGTTTTCTGTGCATTACGGATGTGTATATACTTTTCAAATGTTATTATTTTGTGTGTAGTTAGGAATATTATCAATACCTCTATATAGTCTCATGTCTATGTGCTAAGGACATATATTTGTTTTATTTTTGTTTCAACACTTCCTAAAGTTTACCTTAGGTTAATTAACTGGGATACTAAGAAAATCACACAAGTTGTTTTAAAGTTCTAATATTTGTATTAATATTATATAATTATAAGTTTCAAGCTTGCTACCACTGATTTTTGCAAAGGACTACAGATTTTTGGCCCAAATGGATAAATTTAACCCCTGACCCCCCAAGTCTTAATACTCACTTCATTTGTGGAGATTGATTATTGAATGTTTCATGTCTAAATGAGGGACAGAGTTTGTGAGAACCTGGAAAAAGAAAATCCTAGTCTTCTGACTTCCAGCTTTGAGAAATAAAATGGGTGGTTCCAGATATTCTTCAGATTCTTAAAGGGAGAGAAAGACTAGGAAGATCATTTAGAGAAGCCAACATTTAGAGAAGACAGTGTTTTGATTATATCTCTTTAGCTTACTGTCCTAGAGACTTTGGGGAATTTTTCCTTGGGTGAATTCTGGAACTTTTCTCTCTGTCAGTAAAGATATTTTGCTCCAAATGGGAGAACTCATTCAATTTTATGAATTGTCTCATATAATATCCTCATTCATATACTTTCTCTAATTTTAGTTTGCAATAAGGTTGAATAAATGAGTTTATTTGATCTTTGTTATAAGTATTCATTGTTGAACAAACATATTGTGGGAGGAGAATAAAGCTCTGGAAATAATGGATAGCCTCTCATTTCAACTTCTGGTTCCTCTCCACACAGGAATCAAAGTCTCTTGTGGAGAATTGTGAGAAGAGGAGATTCTACAGATATCTATTTCCTCTAAACAGGCACAAGTGGACACATATAACCTACATGGGCAAAAGACAGCATACCTACCCTACACATAATATAAAGCTTTACAAGTTTGACAAGTGCTTTATATATATATATATATATATATATATATATATATATATATATATATATATATATATGTGTGTGTGTGTGTGTGTGTGTGTATGTATATGTATATACATTCTCCCATTTGAGACATGTAAGAACCTAAGGATTAATCCTATATTATAAGTGAAGATTCCATGTTTACATAGGTACTAAGTGTCAGAGGTGAAATTTAGACTTAATTCCAAGTCTAACCCTTTATTATGCCATACTATCCATTGTAGCAAGTAATCTAGTCAGGATTTGAGAGCTTACATTTTCTGGTTTCAACTTTCCATTCTACTACTGCCATTTATTACAGGAAAATACCACAAAGTATGCATGCCCAAGAGGGACACTCCAGTGACCAGTGTGATTTTTCCAAGACTTTATCATGGACTTAACCCAGTCTAAATCAGATAATCCTTCCCAATGGCACACTAGGGACCCTAAAGTGCTTTCTGTAATTCTGCATTTTTCACTTTGGACTGCATTTTCTCATTTATGTGCTAACATTACATACTAGAAAATAAAGTGAGTGCTCACCAAAAGTCCACTGAACAGTTTGTTTTCATTTAAATACCCTATTTGTGGATTTCAGACTTTTTTACCATTTCTCAAACTTCACATACTCCTGCTCATTTTGATTTCTATGAAAAAATGGAGACTATCATTTTATTAATCATCTCTTCTCCACCTCAGACTTGGCCTGTTGGAATCATTCTTTAACACCCAGTTTATATGCTCATGAAGCATTTCCTGATCTATCCCACCTAGGGAGATAATAATTCTCTCCTTGGACATTTGTTGAATTTCTTAGAACAGTGGCTACCTACCTACCATTACAATCTAATTTGTATTTTAACTATCATACTTATTTGCACAGTTGTAGATCTCTTATTAAATTCTATATTCCATTCCTTATTCTCCAGTCTTTCTCACATTCTCACCAGCAGTTTTTCCCATGCAGAGATACCTCCACTCTGCAGTCCTCTCTTTTTATTGATGAGTCAGTCCTTGATGTGGACCACCATTTCTTGAGCTGGACAGGTTATAATGTTTGTTTCATTCCTGCCTCTAGTTCTTACTCTCTGGACTTTTCCACCTCTTCCCCAGCAGATTTAACACCACATAATCTTTCTCCCTTTCTCCCTTCCTCAAACAACTTTCTAGTTCCCTCATGTATTGTTTTCCTCCATTAGAATATAAATTTCTTGAGGGTAGAGACTATCATTTTTTATCATGTATTAACCATATTTCCCCTTGTATAAGACACACTCATTTTTTTTCTTTTTTTCTTTTTTAGGTTTTTGCAAGGCAATGGGGTTAAGTGGCTTGCCCAAGGCCACACAGCTAGGTAATTATTAAGTGTCTGAGACCAGATTTGAACACAGGTACTCCTAACTCCAGGGCCGGTGCTTTATCCACTGCGCCACCTAGCCACCCCAGACACACCTATTTTCAAAAAATTTGGGGTCTAAAAACTGGGAATATCTTATACAGTGGTGGTAGATTTTTTTTTACTTGCAGTTCCAGCTTTTTCAAACTTGTTGTCTTTGCACTCGTTGTTTCACATTTGTTACTGGTATGTTAGATTATGTTTTGCCATGTTCTGCCCAGAAATGGCTTAAAAAAAATTTTTGTCAGTGCTGAATTCAAGTTCAAAGGGATCCAGTTTGCAAAAGTGAATGGAAATCATCCTGCTTAATGTCAGTTTGGTCCTCCTCCAACTGAGAAAACAATCTAAGACAGACTCCAGGAAGAAGAAACCCACTGAAAATGCCATGGCAGAAGAAGGCCATGAGAGGCAAGGCAGTAATATGGCCTAATTTAGAGAGGGAATTGGAATAAATGTATTGAAGGGCAAAGGACAATTGGAATTCCTGTATCCACAAAAATGGTTCAGCATGAGGCCAGAAGAATTGCTGATGGAAAAGAAGTGACTGATTTCAAAGGAGGACACAATTGGTGCTTCAGGTTCATGAACCAGAATGGACTAAGCATGTGTGCATTCACCAGACTTGCCCAAAAGATGTCTGAAAGTTAGGAGCAGAAGGTCCTTGAATTTCATGATGAATGAAACTTGAGTTCAATATCTTTATGGAATACATTTTTTTCAAATTTCAGGCCCCCAAATTAAGGTGTGTCTCTTATACATGGGAGCCTCTTATACATGGGGAAATACAGTATATCCTCAGCACTTAGCATGGTTGCCTGGCTCATTACAGTAATCACTTAATGTTCTCTCTCTCTCTCTCTCTCTCTCTCTCTCTCTCTCTCTCTCTCTCTCTCTCTCTCTCTCTCTCCCCCTTAGAGGCAGGACTCAGTCATTTTTGATTCTTTCCCAGGCCTTAGGACAATGGTTTGTATGACTCTCAATATTTTTAATAATTTCTTATTTCATCAGGGTGGCTGATTTTCTAATAAGATATCACAATCACTGTATGCTCCTGCTTTGTAATCTTTCTTCATGAAAAAGACTGTCTTTTTTGTATTTATTTGGATCCCCAACACTTGGGATATACTTTATTGAGTGACTTCCTGGTTTTGAGTCCTGGTTCTCTATCCCTTACATTATTCTGTTGCTCACAACACATAGTTGGCATGGAATAATATTGATTATTAGTCTTGGAGCTGAGGTTTGCAGTCTTCCAAAGCAACCCATTAGGACACTGGATAATTGATGATTTGATTCTGTCATTTTTTTTCCTATCTAAATGCGATAATAATTGCAAAGTATAGTGCCTGGCACATTGTAAGGGCTGTGGTTTTTTGTTGTTGTTGTTCAGTCATTTCTGACTCTTCTTGACCCCTTTTTTTGAGGGGATGGTTCTGGTCAGAGATGTTGAGGTCGTTCACTATTTTCTTTCCCCAGCTCATTTTACAGATGAGACTGAGGCAAATAGAACCCTTAATAACTTAATAACTTACCTAGGTTCACGCAGCTAACAAGTGTCTAATTTGAACTAATGAACAAGAGTCTTACTGATTCCCAGTCCAGGGTTCTGTCCAGTGCCACCTAGATGCCCCATATAAATGTTAGTTATTGCTTTACAATTAACTATTATTAATTTCCCTCCAGGACTGCCATTAAGCACGTCCTGCTTTTTTTTTTAAAGTCCAGGTGCTTCCCCTTGCAAATTTCTTCCTCCTTCCTACAGCTCGGAAGAGATTTCAAGATCAAAGTAATTCCCATTAAGGTATGAATGAGGTATAATGCTATCCCCCAAGGTGTTTCCTTTTTTTGTAGGCTGGGCTTACTAAAAGAGTTTCCCATTGGGAGAAAGTTGGAGAAAGACGTTTATAAATGGGCATCCATCCTCCTCCCAGAGCTGGGAGGCAGCAAACAGCTTATAATTAGGTTTGCCACCAAATAACAATCCACTCCCACCTCTCTCTTTCTTTTTGAAGCCCAGTCACAGCCAGGAGGACTCAAAGAAAACAAAGAATCTCCGGTGAGATGCAAAGCCCAAATCCCCAGGAGGGGAGGACCTACCTACAGCAAAAAGAATGCTTTCCACCCACCTTCCCCCGCCCCAAAGAATCTTTGTTATACCTCCGAGATTGAATTGATTGGGCTGAGTAGTGATTTCTTCCTTAAATTCGAGGGCTTGACTGGGGAGGACTAGAGTGGTTATCTGAATTTAGTTACCTGCTTTTCTGCCAATGTTTAACCAACAGGTCTGCATTTTGCCGGCCACATTTCTACCTTAACCTTTCCCCGGCACCTGATTGGCTGCTTAGAGGTCAATAATGGCTTTCACTAGAGTTTTTGATTTATTAAGTCAAATAGTCCCTTGCTCCGTGCCAGACTCAGGTTTGACTCGTCCTCCCCGGGGACAATTGCCACAAAATAATACACTAATTTACAGATCGGGAGAAAAGAGTGAGGCTGAGGGAATGGAAGAACTATGTGGGTGTGCTGGTATCTGATTTCATTCATTTCAGAGATTAACTGGCCTTCCAAACAGTATTGACACCGCCTCCTCCTCCATCCATACAGTCAGAGAGAAAACTTGAAAGGTGGAGCTGGAAAGCTGTAGATTATGGGGACTGGGGCGGAAGACAAAAAATCACGAGTAGCTTTTGAAGGGAGCCTAGGAACTCCAGGCCCTCAGGGCAGACTGGGGAAAACTGGGGAGCTAGCTCGCCCTAGGCTGGTGCCAACTCTTAAAGGCCACGGGGCACTTTCACCTCTAATGAAAACAAGATTTGCAAACAGACACAAGAGAAAGTGTCCACTATATGCCATTTGCAGGGACAGGGGAATACAAAAAGTGAAATAATCCCTGCCTACCAGGAATTTACATTCTAAATGGGAGAGGGTTCACACATTATCTACACGTGTGCGCACACTCTAAAATATATCATCCATGGAGTAAATAGGATTACAATTTCTAAATACATAATGGTTTATGATCGTCCATCAATATCTAGTGACCTAACGTCAAAGTTAACTAATATGTGACATCAGTTGGTCTATTGCCCAGATATTTTCTGAAGAAGTTTGTCTTGGCAAAGTTCTTAATAGTGCTTTTCAAAATTAGAAACTTCTTTCAACAACCTAGCCAATTAGATCAGTGTCATTAACCTCCTCCCTCTTCCCCCATTACATTTTCGGAAATGGGTGTATTGAAAAGGTGAAGTCATTTTGCCAAGGGCAGTATTCTGAAGTGGTTGTCAGGGTATAGTTTAGAACAAGACACCTCACACATCTACACATCTCAGTCACAGAATCCTAAAAGGATCCCTGGGTGAGTTGAGTATCTGGAAGAGAAGAGATATCACATATTGGTCCATAACTCTTTTTAGGGTATATTTATCACTATGGTTATTAGCAATATTCTTTTTTTTTGTCTTCTTGCATGCTTGGCATTGGCATTTCATTGCTTTGTTACAAAATATTACAAATAATAGATATCTACCTCCCCACTCCCTGTTTTTGAATTATGTTATGTGGCAGCTAGAGCATTCTTCCAGAGATTTTTTAAAAAATTATTTTTGGTACTTATCCACATTTACTAATAATGTTTTATTTTCTATTAACTATGGCTCTCATGCCACTGAATTAAACCTATAAGTTTAATTAAATCTATGGGATTTTTTAATATGAAAGTTTATAGAAAAATGAAGCAAAACTTTATAGTAATGATGATGGTGGTGGAGAGGGGAGGCAGAAGTCTCTACTTAGTTGCTGTTATTTCTTTTGTTTATCTGTAGGACCAGAATTGTGGTATAGAAGATGAACAAGTTAATTGAACTTTTAGTGAGGAGACCTTTGGTGCTAATCTGAATAATTAATTATGTATCTTGAAACAAGGAATGTGTTCCAGAGTTTTTATTTTTAAGATGCAGATCATAGAATCAAAGATCCAGAGTTGTAAGAGGATTCAGAGACCACCTGTTCCATCTCAGCTATTTTATAGATAAAGCTATGGCTTTACAGGCCATAGGGATATCCAATAGGGATATTTAGAGTATTATTTAGTCACCTTGAAAGCATCAGGACTGAGACTGACCACATAGCTAAAATTCATTACATATCTCTTCATGAAAAAGTTATCTCTTATCTCCATTAAAATGTAAACTCCTTTAGAGGAGTCTTACTGTTGGGTGTTTTTTCCCTCTGTATTCTCAGAATTAGCTCATAGTAGGTATTACATAATTGCCAATTGACTGTTAAAAAAGAATCTTTGAACCTTGCCCTCAATAATGATGAAAACTCAGGAAGAGAGAATTCAGAGGAGCTTGGAACTGTGTAGGCACAAAAAGCGCTAAATGCAGCCAGGCTCCAAAGTTTTGTAGACCAAATTTCATAATAAGAAAAGACAATCCTGATAAGTCACATTTCTAAATGGGGATGGGCTAATGTCTTCTCAGCAAAAAAAAATTACAATCCTGGTAAATATATATGTTTCTAAAAAAGAATCAAAGTTCATGTGGCTGAAATTTTCCTCACTTGGTTTGGCACATACTGTGGCTACTCCATATTAGAAACTGCTATGTACAAGTAGGAAAGAAAGATGGGAAATCATGGGTTGACTCAAATTAATTTGGTGGTGATGGCTATATTCTGTACAATAATTCCCCCCCATTAGATGCTAAACTGTACTTAGGATGAAGCATTACTATTGTGCTTATATCACTCTTCTATTATCAATAGCATCATCTCATCATCTTCTAGGAGGCAGAATTGGGAAGACAAAAAATACATATTCTCAACATCTCCCCATATAATTTGAGGTGAGCCACAAATCCAACTTTTTGTTACACAGGAAATAAAAACCCTATATGCCTATCCTAAAAAATTCCCTTGTTTATTCCATGCTTGGGAATGTATAATTGGTAGCTTAATGCCAACTCTCAGAAATTCTCTCCTCCCTGAATAGTCACACTCTGTCTCAGGATTAGGACATAATGTAATTACATCCCATCAGCCAATGAATTGTCTGACCTTATGTCCCATATTACTCATAATACAGAACATGTTGTAAGGCTAAAGGAAAAGAGAATTGGGAAAGGTTAGTGAACTTTTCCCAATTAAAAGTAAATGAGCAGGAAAACTTATTTTTCCTGCCATGACAGGACAATTTGGAGCTGTATTTAAGTTAGCCTTATTGATTGCAAAAGAATAATCACACAAGTCTTGGATGGCTGCCCTCCCTCCTCGGCAGGAGCATCCTTTCCCTCAAGGACAAAAATCACCTGCACATATACGGTAGTCAGTCCAGTTAAAGGTATGACTAGCATATTGGATCAACATACATGTTTGGTTTTTTTCTATGTACCCAAAACTGAAGGGACAAAACAGAGTGTAAAATACACATAAATTCACGATAAAGATTATGGGAGTGATTGAATTCTAATTATCAGGGTCAAATTAATGTAGAGAATTATGAATATAGAAAATTTATAATTAGAAATAAATTCTGTAATCTTTTATGCTGTTAAATTTTGTTAATTGTGGAAGGCTATTTGCTACTGAGATATAAACTGACCCCTGTTGTTTGTATCCTGTCTCCCCATTCCTCCTTCCCAGCTTCTGCTTCCCAGTTACTTGACCTTGTCCACTGATGCTAGCATAACAAGAAATGACATGTTGAACTTAGAGGTCACACACCTTGGAACAGGAAGAACCAGTACATAGCCTGAGTAAGGTGCTAGACCACTCCCCAAGTGCTACCCCTTGTCCAACCTGTAGTAACAGAAGTGTATTTAAGAGGAAGCACCACCCCTTCTTGCTTCTTCTTGACTCTATCTTCCACCTTTCAGGATGTCTGCATCTCCCTTTCCTTCCTAGGCCATGTGTTCCCATGCTAGACCCTGGTGGTTCACCATGGGCCCCCATGCCATGTAGTCAGGGTTCTCTCTCTCTCTCTCTCTCTCTCTCTCTCTCTCTCTCTCTCTCACACACACACACACACACACACACACACTCTTCACCTACCCCTATCCTCAAAGTGCTTACTGCTTTTCTAGGAGTTTTAACTTGTTTACTTTGTAATAATTTGTAATAAAATCCCAGGGAGCATGTGAATTCCTTCTCTTTCATTAACCCTCAATTTCTATCTTTAATTGATGACCTCAAATTCCAGTGGCTACAAAATGATGATGATAATGGTGATGTTTGTCCTACATTCTTGAAGACCATGACATCAGGGAGGTAATACTATAACATGCATGTGAGTTGGATTTGAGTGAGGGGTGCTGTGCTATCACCAGCCTCACTTTCTCTTCTAGAGCCATCTGGGTCTGGTGACCACATAAGAATCTGGATGACTGAAGATATCTCTGGATGCAAGACAATCCGGGTTGATTGACTTGTCTGAGGTCACATAGCTAGTAAATGTTAAGGGTCTGAACTCCAATTTGAACTCAGGTTCTCCTGAGTCCAGGGCTGGTGCTCTATCCACTGCAACATTAGTTATTGAATAAACCAGTTACCAAAAAAAAATTACTGAATGGTGTTAGGATTCTTTATCAGCCCAATTGGTTGCAAATGTCAATCGGGTTGTTTTCTCTGCTGTGCTGGGGTTGATCATGGAACATTTCAAATGGGAATAATGTATCAAGGTCATCCACTCAGATACCTTCAGGGAAGTATTCTTGTTAGAAAATGTGATCAGCTAAAGGTTTCAGGGGTTCAAGCAAACATGAAAGAATTCACTTAAATGATTGACTCTGACCCAGAAGAATTTAGGGACAACAAAAAAGTTTATTTAGGTCTTGCTTGGGTTAACAGAAACTAAGAAAAAGAAAGATTAGCAGCTGTAATAGCAGCAATAACAGATGCCATGAGGGAATAGTGATAAAGGAATAGTATAGGGGTGTGAGAGGTGTTAACCTAAAATTTGAACTTTAAAACAAGTTAAAACAATAAAAATTAATAAAAAATAGCTGAGTCACAAAGTTTATTTCTCTGGAATTTTACCCACCACCATTAGGTAATGGAGACCATCTCAGAAATGATTTCTGAGCTGAATGAGATAAAATTTATACTGTGACAAGGGGAGGGAAACAAATATACATAACCAAAGTAGACAAAACCCTAAACTTACTTGGAGACCAATCTATAATTTAACCTTTGAGGACCAGTTTTCTATTCAAGGTATTTCCTAGAGGGAGGTAACTTGTTTTTGAGTTTTGAGTTTAAGTACTGGGAGGGCAAGGGTAAGAAATAGTTCTTGAAGTCTAAAGACTGAATTCTTCTCTTGATTTAAGGATTTAAAATTCCCTTTTCAAATTATAAAGTGACTAAAGAGGGCAGGACAAGTCTTCTTTTCAAAGTCTAAAGAAGGAGAGATTCCAATTCTCACAATACTTAAGAAAAACAACCTTTGACCAGGAAAAGAAAAACTTATAGTAATTAATATATCTAACAGAGGTTATTTTGGGGAGCAGCCTGGCTTCCCAAAGGAAGATGAGTCATCAGTGAATAAGCAGAAGAGAAGGGAATAGAGTCAGGAAAATTTATTTGGGGGAATGACACTCCCCAAGATAGGTCTAGCTTCCTTTAGGGAGACAAGTCTCTCAAATGAGAAGTGAGTTTTTAAAGGGGCAGGAAGATGTGGTAATTTAGGTCTATGTTTAAGGGACAGTGACTCAGAGAGTATAGATGAGGTAATTAAGAATATGTAGATGTAGGGTAGTAGGTCTAGGTTAGGGATTCACTGTTTTGTTGATTGGGTTTGTCTTATGCCTGAGGCCAGAGATTTACCTAGTCCTTGTAGGGAGGGGCAAGGTACTTTTCTAAAACCTTCATTGATCTCATCTCCATAGCTTGAGCAATGGGATGGTGGCGTGCTCATTTTTAATTTAAGACCAGCTCAGAGGTATCTGTTTTATATGTTTAGTACTGAGGGAAGAGATTAGTTATAGATTATATTTCTCTATCCAATATTTCATCTACTACAGTATGACTGGTCCCCAGGATCTGAAAAGGTTCATTCCAGGAGGGATGGAAGCTAGATATCTTCATGAAATTTCAGATCCACACATAATTCCCTTTCCAAATGAATGTGCAGATGGGAAGAAAAATGGGCTTCAGGAAAGGGGGGCTTAAAAATAAGGTTCATTTTGAGGGTGAAAAAACTCACCAAATCCCTGACTCAGAGTGATGCAGGGAAGATGCTGTGATTGGAAACAAATTTTGTGGAAGGAAAAATATCATTTGTACCTATCTGGGCAAATTCTGTTGTTCAAACTTGAACTTCAGTCAGGGAAGGACCAGTGAATAGCTGGCCCATTGGAGAATACCTGAGCAAGGTGGTAGACCACTCCCCAAGCGCCACCCTTTGTCCAACCCATTACTCTGCCTCTGTCTATCTTTGTCTCTGTGTCTCTCTCTCTCACTCAAACCTCACCTAGCCTATCCTCAAAGTACTGCTTTTTTAGGAGTTTTAATCTGTATACTTTGTAAGTCTTCTATAAATCCTGAACAGTTTAATATCCCAGGGGGTCCATGAATTTATTTACTTTCCCTAACCCTCTTCTCTGTTGGAAACCCTAATTCTCATCTACAACAAGAGAGGTAGGAAAGGCTTAAATTTTAATTCACAGGTTACTACAAAAATTCACAGGTTATTATAAGAAAGTTCATAATAAATTACAAAAAAGTTCACAGGTTAAGTTCTTTGGAGAAACAGCATCACCACTATGGTCTTCTTCAAGAATGAAGGACAAGGGGCAGCTAGGTGGAGTGGGGTGGCTAGGTGGTGCAGTGGATAGAGCACTGGCCTACCTGAGGTCAAATCTGGACTCAGACACTTAATTACCTAGCTGTGTGACTTTAGGCAAACCACTTAACCCCATTGCCTTGCAAATATCCTATCAAGTTATAACATTTACAAAAAGAGGTGCATAGGAAGTTTACAGTCCTTGGATGAAAACTGAGGTTCTAAATATTACTATTTTTGAGTTAAAAAAAAAAGAATGAAGGACAAACAATAATAACAGTAAATCAACTCCTTCAAGACCTGCAAAAGAGATCTAGAAATTTTATCAGACTTTCATCCCTATAGCCAGATTCAGGCTCTGAGGGTCTAGCCCCCTAGTAGAATTGGGTGATTTACCCAAGAGAATTTTCAAGAGTGATAATCCTCAACCCTGCCTACTATGATTTCTAAGTTGGACCAACACAAAGGGAAGTACCTAAAGCTACTTTAATTATATTCCCCTGCAAAAATTTTTTATTGTTTCAATAAATTTTTTTTTAGTTTTTTAATTTTTTTTTTGGCAAGGCAGTGGGGTTAAATGGCTTGCCCAAGGCCACACAACTAGCTCATTATTAAGTGTGTGAGGTCGGATTTGAACTCAGGCACTCCTGACTGCAGGGCCGGTGCTCTATCCACTGAGCCACCTAGCCGCCCCTCAATAAAATTTTTTAAAAGATTGGACAGTCCTGTATTAGATCAATGGCTTCTTGCTTTCAATTTTATTAATCTCTCCTTTGATTTTCAGCATTTCTAATTTTGTATTTAATTGGGAATCTTTAATTTGTTCTTTTTCTGGCTTTTTTCAAAGATCTCCTTTTTTCCTCTATTTTATTCATTTTATTCATTCTATTTTATTCATATAAGCATTTAGAGATAAAAAATTTGCCCTAAGAACTGCTTTGAATGCATCCCATAAATGTTAGTATGTTGTCTTACTGTTATCATTTTCTTGGATGAAATGACTGATTATTTTTATGACTTGTTGTTTGATCCACTTGGTATTTAAAATTAAGTTTTTTAATTTCCAATTAATTTTCCAATTAGCTTTCTGTGACCCTTTATTACATGTAATTTTCATTGCATCATGATCTGAAAAGTGTGTATTATTTATTATTTCTGCCTTTTTTGCATTTGACTGTAAGATTTTTATGCCTTAGTATGTGGTCAATTTTGGTATAGGTTCCCTGCACTGCTGGAAAAAAGGTATATTGTTTTCTATCCCATTCAGTTTTCTCCAGAGTCTATCATATCTAAATTTTCTAAGACTTTATTCACTTTCTTAACTTTCTTCTAGAACTAGTATATTTCTGAGACCAGATTTGAACTTGTCTTTTGATTCTTTGATCAGAAACCATTGAACTTCTGAGCAATACTAACTACCAAATATAAAATGTATTTTGCATTAAATTCTTTTTTTTTTTTGCAAGGCAATGGGATTAAGTAGTTTGCCCAAGGTCACACAGCTAGGTCATTATTAAGTGTCTGAGGCCATATTTGAACTCAGGTACTCCTGACTCCAGGGCCTGTGCTCTATCCTCTGCACCACCTAGCCACCTCCATTAAATTCTAATGTACCACAATTATCCTTGTTTGAGAACATATCTCATTGTAAATGAGTTCACATAATTTAGTTTCAAGAGAAAACTTCAAATGAAATTTGAGTTTACTATCTCAAGTAGTAATATTTAGAACCTCAGTTTTCATCCAAGAACTGTAAACTTCCTATGCACCTCTATTTGTAAATGTTATAGCTTGATAGGATATTGTCCATCTGTAATTGCTAATAGGCATTTCCATAAAAATTTTCTTAAATCCTTCTTAGGTGGAATCAAGAACATTTTGTGATCTCTCTCCAAACTCCAAATCTTCTTATCCTTTCCCAAAATAAGCCCTTAATTCCCAACCACCTCAGTCCTCTTGTCATAAGTGTCTGGGGTCAGATTTGATGTCAGGTTTGGAATTCCCATAAGGAGACTGCTTTTTTATTGGCCCCTTTCAGTTTTCTAAACCTTCCCTTCCATTCCTTAATCCCTTCTCCTCTGACTGTTTTTTGTGGTATTCTGGTCTTTGTTGTATAATGAAGGAGTTTTTGTTTCAAAGTGATGCATCAAAAATCCCATTTTTTGCATAAACTATTGATTTTTAAATATTATTTTTAGGATTCAAGGTTCCAACTTTTATCTGGTCAAATTTTCTTCCCATAATTTCCTTAATCCTTACTGAACCACAGCCACTCAAGTGTGGACATAGCTGGCAGAGTAACAACTTGTTTACCCAGTAGTCTCCAGGAGGCTGGTATTCTCTTGAAAATGAGAGGTACTTGCAAACTAATTCTCTTACCTGCATCTTCCTCGTACCATTTCTTCATGTACAAATGAGAAAAAAAATTCAATTTTAAGTTTGGGAACTTATTTCTTCCTTCCTTTTTTTTTCTTTGCAAGGTAATGGGGTTAAATGACTTTCCCAAGATCACCGAGCTAAATTAGTATTAAGTGTTTGAGGCTAGATTTGAACTCATATCCTTCTGTCTCCAGAGAAGATGCTCTATCCACTGTGCCACCTAGGTGCCCCTGGGGACTTATTTTTTCTTATTCCTCCAATCACCTCACATCTGACTGACTGCTGAACCTGTACTGAGTTAAGTTTAGACTGAGCTGGGGTAAAAACCTTAGTACTGGCTATGAGTTGGAATAAAATTGCCCAATGAGAGCTCATGGGTAAAGTGATCCTTCTAGCTAAGCTTGCCAAAAAAAATTGTTAAGAGAAAACCTTGCCTTCTATAATGAAGCAAACCAAGAAGAGAAAATTTAAAGTTTAATGTAATAATCAAAGTAAATGCACATTGAATGCATCCGGGTCCCAAATTCAAACCCTGTGCTGTTGTTATTATAGAGAAATTTCATAACAAGTGAAGACAATCCTGATAGGTACACATTTCTAAAAGGGGATGAACTAGTGTTCTCAGAGAAAATTTACAATTCTGATAGATGCATGTTTCTAAAAAAGTATTAAAGCTCATGAGCCTTTTCTACTTTCAGACTGTCCCTCATCATGGTCACTTCTTACAAGAATGGTACTATGCACAACTAGGAAAAAGGGAAAGAAATCATGTATTCACTCCAATTAACTTGGCAGTAGTGGCTCTGAATTAAATCTTACATTTGATGCTAATGAATTGTATAACCATGGGTTAGTAATTTAACCTCTTTGACCCTCAGTTTTCTCATCTGTAAAATGAGGTTAATAATTGTAGTATCTATTTCACAGGATTAAATGTGTCGCAAATTTCACACTAAAATGTGTCACAAAAGTATAGTTTTAAGCTATTAAAGTTTTATATATATATATATATATATATATACATATATATATGTATGTATAAATAAATCCTGATTATGTAAATGATTTTTCAAACCTTAAAGCACTATGTAAATGTCTGATGGAGCTAGTCTGAGCTTGAGCTCTGGGAATAACAGTCTTCCCTTTCTCCAAATCATAAGTTCCACTTTCAGGCTATCTCCCACAGCTATCACAGACAGGGACAAGCCTAACCATGAATACAAACTCCCAACAATGTTCCCAGTTACAATAGACTAACACTTGAGGCCATTGTTGTCATCATCATCATTAAGACTGATCAAAAGTCACTGTTAAGATCATGATCAACTTCATCTTTACATATGTTTTAAAGTTTACAAAATGCTTGAATTATATTATGGTGGCATTTCAAAGACATAACTTATGGGTAAGACATAATTTATGGGTAATTTAATGATTCTATTAATAATACCATCATTTTTATAAATGGATGGTTATTCAACCTCTCTTTCTTTGTTAGACCAAAGATAATGGGCAGACTCATGGCTTATATGTTCTTTTATAAAAGGAGTGTTCAAAAGGATGGCAGCCAATTCTGATTGGTTAAGAATTAGAGAGATGGGTAGCTAGGTGGTGCAGTGGATGGAGCACTGGCCCTGGAGTCAGGAGTACCTGAGTTCAAATCTGGCCTCAGACACTTAATAATTACCCAGCTGTGTGGCCTTGGGCAAGCCACTTAACCCCACTACCTTGCAAAAAAAATACCTAAAAAAAAAGAATTAATGAGAGAATGAATATTACAGTGAGAGACAGGACCTGACCTTTCATTGTGTCATCCACTTCTAAGTCTCCCCCCCTCCCCTTGGGCAGTCTATTCAAAGATTATGCCTCACCCAACCTTGAACAGAGGGGAGTTTCACCTTAGATTAGAGATTCCTTATAAAATTGGGTGGGATAAAATAAAAGAGATTAGTTTACATTTTTTTAGGTTCTTGCAAGGCAAATGGGGTTAAGTGGCTTGCCCAAGGCCACACAGCTCGGTAATTATTAAGTGTCTGAGGCAGGATTTGAACTCATTTACTCCTGACTCCAGGGCCAGTGCTTTATCCACTGTGACACCTAGCCATCCCGAGAAGATTAGTTTAACCTTCAGAGAGTGAGGTCTTGAAATTAGATAGTAGGAAAAAGGGGGAAATCAAAATCTTCCCAAATCATTAGTTATTAATAATCATTTCTCTCATATCTCATTTGTTTTCAGTTGATTTGGATAAGTAAACCCAAGAGCTCCAGATATAAACAGTATTCTCCCCACTCCTACAGCAGACCACTAGAAATGCTCAGCTCCCAAAACCATCATCTAAGGAAGCAACCTTCATGGAGATTTGGTCTGGCTATTGCCTCTCTAGGTGTGTAACCCTACTTCTTCAGCAACCACAACTACTGAAGATTCAAGTTAAGCCAACAAATAATTATTAAGGCCTTTCAAAGTGCTAATCTCTGTACCACTGGGAATAGAAAGAGAGGCAGAAATAGACCCTGCTTTAGGATCTCATGTTGATCTTACCATTAAAGTGTATGTTTCTGTCAAATGGTTCAACATCAGAAATAGATAAGGTTTTCTTACTCAAAAGGAGATTAAAGATGTTGCATTAACATTTACTTTGATACTGTAACCTAAGGACCATGGAACCTTTTCATATGCTTGCAGTTACAACTTCCTAAATGTATTATCTTCCCTAGTCTGAACTACTTGGGAAGGATTTTTTGCTTTTCTATTTTAACCCCAAAACTTAACACAGTACTTTGTGCTAGCTTTATAAAGGTTTTGTCATTTACTACTACTACTACTACTACTACTACTACTACTACTACTACTACTACTACTACTACTACTACTACTACTACTACTGTTGCTGCTAATGCTTATTACTAGTACTGCTACTTTTGCTACTGCTTAGTGTTACGGCTATTACTAATGCTTGCTACTTTTACTGCTGCTTCTTCTGCTAATAATTACTGCTATTATTACTGTTGCTATTCTTGTTATTGATTGCTACTGTTGCTGCTGCTACTACTGTTTACTACTGCTGCTACTGTTGCTGCTGCTGGTGCTGCAAAGTACTTTAAGTATATTGCTATATGTGATCTCTGCAAAAACTCTGTGAGATGAGTGCTCTTATTTTACAGATTGAGAAACTGGGGCAGGATAAGGTAAATGACCCCAGGGGCACAGAGCTACTAAGTATCTGAGATAAGATTGAATCTCAGGTCTTCCTGTCTTCCTGTTCAGCATTCTATCTAAGAAGTTGACTTATTGCCTAGGTTTTGCAACTTTCATTTTTGATTCTTTTGTGGTTGATTGTTCATTCCATTTAAAAAAAGATTTCTAAATTTTTTTTTTTTGCATCAAGATTCCCTTCAACAGTTTAGTAAGGTCTATGGTCCACTATTCAGAATAAAACTTTTAAGTCCATAAGATTGTCAAGGAAAAATTATATTGAAATAGACCTATTAATACATATTTTGAATGTTCACAGAACCCCCCCCCCAGGTTAACTACATAGCTGTAGTTATTGTGAATATTATTTCCTCAGCTTTGTTTTCTTTACTTTGCAGCCATCCAAGTTTTCCTATATCTGTCATATTCATCATTTCTTACAGTATGCCACAGTTTGACCATTCCCTAATTTGCTGGGTATCAACTTTATTTCCAGTTTTTAGTGATCACAAAAAGTAGTTATTAATATTTTTAGTGTATTTGGAATCTCTTTTTATCAAGCCATTTAACTCTTGGTTGTAAAATAAAAGGGGTTGAGCTATGATTTTAAAGATATTCTCAAATTCCAAATACTCAAAACAAGCTTTTTCCTTCTAATTCATAACTAAACTTTGAACACCTCAACCAGAGGTGATTATATAGTACTAACAACTGAGATTTATATATGATTTTAAGGTTTGCAAAAAATTTTGCATCTAAAATTCCCAATGAGCCTCAAAATAATCTTTCTGTGATGTAGAAATATTGTATATTGTCCTCATTTGACATTTATAGATGAAGAAACTGAGGCTGAGGAATGTTTAGTAACTTGATTATGGTTGTAGAGTTAGTGAAGTGGAAGAGGGATATGAAACAGGAATTTGAATGAGATCTTCCTGATTCCATGTTCAGCTGCTTATTTAGTATTTTTACTAGATGGTGTCATGGGAAGGAGACTTTCTGGAGTTGTGAATTTTTATATGAATTAAAAATCTAATTTAATTTATTTATAGTCAATATAGGATTATTTCAAAGCACCATCTTTTAGTTAAATAAACAATTAGCTTTTAATGAAGAGAAAATTATTCATTCACTTGGTAAGTGTTATACCCTGTATCTGACTTGGGAAAGGTAGAAAAATGAAGTAGATATATATACAGAAACATAGGAAAAATTTTACCATGAGAACTAGTGCCACTTTATGAATAAATATAGTAGGGGATTTTCTCTAGATAACATGAAGAAAGATCCACCATTGCCACTCTTTCCTCAAATTACTTTATTTCATCTAGCTGATCTAACTGATTTCACTGAAACTTCTTTGGCTTTATGCTTAGGTGACAGCATTAGGACTGCTGAACCTGAAGTCAGAAAGACTTATTTTGTGAGTGCAAATATAACCTTAGACATTTACTAGTTGGGAACCATGGGCAAGTTGCTTGACCCTGTTTGCCTCATTTTCTCATCTGTAAAATGAGTTGTAGAAGGAAATGACAACCACTCCAATCTTTGCCAAGAAAACTCCAAATGGGGGTCACAAAGAGGCAGACATGATTGAATAACAGTGCATTAAAATGCAAGTGATCTAAGAAGTTTTAATATTTTATTATTCCTATATTAGTGTGAATGAATTTAAGATATTTCCTTGAGAATAGGTTTTTTAAATAGAGAATAGAAGGGAAAAAGAAGTAATGATGGGGGAGCTGCTGGAAAAGCACAGGCAGTGGAGATTAACTTTTCCTATATACAGTTTCACATATGGCTGGCTTTACTAAGACCTGTAATTTCTCAGAAAATGAAACACAATCTATTAAGTTGTATCCACAGTGATGGAATGGGGTGGTAATTTCAGCCACCCACTGTTCCATCTATCTGTATATGGCTTCCAATGCAAGGTATATTCTTCTGGGAGTCATCCTGAGACAAAAATCTGCTAAGATCTGCAAAATGTGCTTTGAATAGCAAGTCCAAGAGCTTTGTCTTATTTAGCTTTACTTCCCCCAACATGAAAGAATCTTGGGGACTTTTTTTTTTAGGTTTTTGCAAGGCAAATGAGGTTAAGTGGCTTGCCCAAGGCCGCACAGCTAGGTAATTATTAAGTGTCTGAGATCTATTTGAACCCAGGTACTCCTGACTCCAGGGCCTGTGCTTTATCCACTATGCCATCTGGCTGCCCCTCCTTGGTGACTTCTTAAGATGTTCATTATCTTCCCTAGACTTGATATCTATGTTTGAGAAACTTAGATGAGTTAGACCCCATCAGGGGAGGGGTAAAAACAGGTTTTTAGACAGAGTGGTGAATCCATCTATTTCAGAAGACAATCAGACATTTAAACCCTGTTACCTGAAAGGGTACCCCTCAAGTATAGTTAAGAGTCTGCTTAACATTTAATTGGCATCATGCTACTTGCTGAATTGCAATATGAAAGTATTGTAAGTAATGGCCCCTTGTCTGCCCTCTAGGAATTTTTCATCTTACTGAGGAAATAAAACTAAGAACAATACAAGACAACCCATAATCAAATAACCAACTGAAGTATAAAGAAAGTAAGTGCTATAAGTTCTTAACATCTCTATAATATAAGAAAGTGTCAGGGAAGATGTAGTTCTGAAGTTGGACTTGGAAAAATTGAATTGGTAGAGAAGAGAATAATAAAAGATAATGACAATGATATGTACTTAGCACTTTGAGATTTGTAAAGTATTTTATCTATATTATTTCATTTGATCAAAAAGTAGGAATGGACATAACATTTTGGAATATAGTGCCTTTTTGCAGAAAGGGATAAACATTAATGGCTTGCTGCTTCTCAAATTTCTCTTTGCCTGGGCAGTTAATCATAGAATTTACAAGAGAATTCTAAAGCCAACTAATTTGGTGATTTTCCTTGACTCTTTTTTTTTTTAGTTTTTGCAAGGCAAATGGAGTTAAGTGGCTTGCCCAAGGCCACACAGCTAGGTAATTATTATGTATCTGAGGTCAGATTTGAACTCAGGTACTCCTGACTCCAGGGCTGATGCTCTATCCACTGCACCACCTAGCAGCCCCCACTCTTTTTTGAAGATTGTCAAACCTCCCCTCCTTCCCCCATCCTTTTATTTGTTTTGTTCTGTGCCACCTAGCACCCCACCCCCAGTCTTTCTTTAACAAAGATATAGCTTTTCACTGAACTCCACAGTTAACTGCTCTGTTTCTGATTTCCTATTCCATGTTGTTAGATTGCCAAGGGCATATTACATAAATCAATCAAAACTAAATAAGATGTAAAACTCAAATCCATCAGAGTAGATTTACTTGACATAGAAGTTAGGTATGACCAAACTGTAAACAAAGAAAATATAAACAAGTCAGAATATTCAGACCAATCTATCAAGATTCAGTAAGCTTTCTGAACGAATTGAAGACATATACATGACTGAAGGCTTCCCATACTTTTTTGGAATTTAAGATTTATATAGGTATTATGAAGCTAATAGTTCTGCTATTACTAGAGTGTGCTAAGTGAGTAAAATAAGCAGATGAATTAATAGTGACAATGTAAAAGATTTGATTGTTATGATTATGTAACACCTATTGTGGAAATTAAATCACCTGAGGCCATCAGTAAGCCTGGCTACATTCATCCTAGTGCATTCTCAGAGATCTCATCAAGGAGCAAGATGGCTTTCATACAAACCTATTAAATGAGCCATAACTAAGACAGGAAAACCAAAGTTTTGTCCCAAAGCACAGAATTTTAGGGAATAAAATGGTTTTAAGTAATGATTTTGAAGGAGTGTTCAATTTTATGTAGTTACAGTTATATTTTTACATCAATTTGATTCCTTTAGCAATGTAGAAACTAATCAGTACAAATAATTAGGCCAAGTAGGAACCTGCCAGATGGCTCTGATCCTTCCCTCTAACTTCTACTGTGGTCACAAAGTAGATAAACTCCTCCCTGGCCTTGCCCCATCCTGCTCCTGCCTGGACAGTGGCTTTTATAGAAATCTCTCCTCACTCTGGAGTTTTACATCATGGTTTAATATTAATTGGTTGGTTTAAGATAGACCATCTAGTTTAACCTCCTCATTTCATAGATGAGCAAACTGAATTAAAGACAAGTTTAGTGACTTGCTAAAATCATACAGAAAGCAGAACCAGGGATGGAATTCCTGGTCAAATCTTGTGACTCCTTGATCACTTTTCCTTCCATTGTAACAAAGGCTTTCTTTTACTTCTAACTTATCTTTTGTTTAATGTTCTCTTTATCTATTGTTAATCTCCAACCCATTTGGAGACTAACCAAAAGAAAGATAACACATTAATATATCACAGATAAGATGAAGAGCACATATGACATATTCAGTTCAATGAGGTGAATCTCCTTCAAGGAGTATTTTGTTATCCTCAGTTTAGTATAGCTTCTACTCTTTATATGCTCAATCCATTCTTCCTTAAAGAAGAAATGTTCAAAACTTTAGTCACCTTAATATAATTAATATGAAGACTAGGAAGAGGAAAGAATCAGAAGACCTGAGTTCAAATTCCCACTGATACTGAACTATCTGTGTAACATAGGGACTGAAATGAGCATTGAACACAAGAAACACTTAATAAATGTTCATCAAATTGAATTTGGGCAAGTGAATTCTGGTTTACATATTTTTTGAACTTTTTTCTTTCTACTTTTGCTCCACCACCAACTCATTAGGAAAAAATAAAGAAGAAAACAAAACTCTTGTAATAAAAATACATAATCAACCTAAATAAATTCCAAGGGATCAAGTCTTAGGCGCTCTCTGATAAAACTTGAAACTAAGGACTCTAACTAAACTTTTGAGAGACAGAACCCACAAAGGGAACCAGTGAGGCTGTTCTCCTACTCAAGGTAACCTGGAAAAAGAGCAGAAAGGCTCTGCGCCCCGGGGTCGGAGGGGCAGTCACCCCAGAGGGGTGGCCCGCCAGAGCAAGAGAACTTCATCCTCCTGGAGGCAGCCCCAGGGCACTGGGAGCCCAGCTCACAGCAGTGGGGGAGTCTCCTGAGCTGCACCCCAGGGAGCACCGGGGGACCTCTGCCAGAGTGAGCACCTGGAATCCAGCCCTCAGGGCACACACCAAACAGCTTGGTCTTTCCCCAGCCCTGATCCAGGAAACAGAAGCAGGCAGAGCCCATAAGCAGGAGCCTCCAGGACATGAGCCCATTGAGCTGAGGGAGGGGAGTGAAGAGAGACTACAGAGCTCTGTCCTCTGCCCCTGGAACAGGACTCTGGGGTTCTGACCACATTCAGATCCTGATCACAGTCTAAGCTTCCCCCTCAATAGAACAGCAGGGGCCCCCTCCACCTCAGCCTTGTGGCAGAGGGGGGGCGCTTATGGTCATTCACAGACCAGGAGGGAGGACAGAGCCTCATACACTGAGACCCCTGTGGGAGTATCCCAAAAGCTCAGGAAGCACCCCAAAACCAGGCTTGGGCTGGGAAAATGAGCAAGCAGAGAAATAAGAGGAAGACCATTGAGAAATATTTTGCTCATGAGCCCAAGAAGGATCAAAATACTCAGTCTGAAGATGAGGAGGTACAAGCTCCTGCATCTAAAGACTCCAAGCAAAACAGAAATTGCGTTCAGGCTGCGACAGAGCTCAAAAAAGACTATGAAAATCAAATGAAGGAGTTGGAAGAAAAACTGGGAAAAGAAAGGAGAGAGATGCAGTAAAAACATGAAAATGAAGTCAGCAGCTTAGTCAAGAAAATCCAAAAAAATGCTGAAGAAAATAGCATGCTAAAAACTAGCTTAGGTCAAATGGATAAAACAATTCAAAAAGTTATTGAGGAGAAGAATGCCTTAAAAAGCAAAATTGGCCAGATGGAAAAAGATAAGAAAACTCTCTGAGGAGAACAAATCCTTCAGACAAAGAATAGAATTCAGGGACATTGATGAATTTACCAGAAATCAGGAATCAATACTTCAAAACAAAAAAAAATGAAAAATTAGGAGAAAATGTGAAATATCTCATTGAAAAAACAACTGATATGGAAAACAGACTTAGGAAAGATAATTTAAAAATTATTGGAATACCAGAAAGTCATGATGAGGAAAAGAGCCTTGACATCATTTTCAAAGAATTCCTGCAGGAAAATTGCCCTGATATTCTAGAAGCAGAGGGCAAAATAGAAATGGAGAGAATCCACCGATCCCCCAGAGAAAGAGATCCCAAAAAACCAACTCCTAGGAATATTATAGCCAAGTTCCAGAACTCCCAAGTCAAAGAGAAAATATTACAAGCAGCCAGAAGGACACAGTTCAAATATAGTAGAGCTGCAGTCAGGATCACACAGGACTTAGCAGCAACTACACTGGAAGCTCATAGGGCTTGGAATATAATATACCAGAAGGCAAAAGAGCTTAGAATGCAGCCAAGAATGAACTACCCAGCAAGGCTGAATGTCCTCTTCCAGGAAAAAAGATGGACTTTCAATGACTAGGGGAATTTCAAATGTTCCTTTTGGAATGGCCAGAGCTGAACAGAAGGTTTGATCTTCAGATACAGGACTCAGATACAGGTGAAGCATGGAGATTGGAGGAGAGGGTGGAAATATGAGGGACTTAATGATGATGAACTGCATATATTCCTGCATAGAAAAATGATACTGATAATACTCATATGAACCTCCTCAGTTAATAGAGCACGTAGAGGGAGCTTTTATAGTTGAAGCACAGGAGAAATCTGAATTCGAAGATAAAATATGGTGTAAAAATGGAGTCAATAGAACAAAAGGGAAATGGAATGGGAGAAAGAAAAAGGAGAGGGGAAATAGGCCAAGATATTTCATATAATAAGTTTTTTTTATTATTACAATGAGCTATTGCAATGATATGGAAGGGGGGAGGCAAGGGGGAATGAGGTAATCTGCTCTCATCAGAGGTGGCTAGGAGAGGAAAGAGCATATATACTCAATGGGGTATGGGCATCTGGAGTAAGAAGGGGGGGAGCAGGGGGAAGGGGTGGGGATGTGAATAAAGGAGAAGAGGATGGACCATGGGAGGAGAGTGGTCAGATATTACACATTTTCTTTCTTACTTCTTGCAGGGGGCTGGGATTGGAAGGACTGTCCAGGACCATAGGGCCAGGTGGATTCTGGGCCTAAGGGGTGGTATGGGGGCTCAGGGCTTCTTGGCCCCAGGACCAGGGATCTGTCTGCTGTGCCACTCAGTGACCCTACAGCAAAGTCAGAGTGAAAGCAGAGAGAAAATATAGTACATGGTAGTGGAGAAATAAGAAAGGAGGGAGTTGAGATCAGCAATGGCAACATTGGAAAAATATGGAAGTAACTTTTGTGATGGACTTACCATAAAGAATGCGATCCACCCATGACAGAGTTGTTGGTGTTGGAACAAAGACTGAAGCACATTTTTTATTATTATTATTATTGTTTGGGGGAGGGTGCAGGGCAAATGGGGCTCGGTGGCCTGTCTGGGGCCACATAGCAGGGTGATCTTTGGGTGTCTGGGGTCAGATTTGGACCCAGGTGCTCCTGACTCAAGGGCCAATGCTCTGTCTTCCACCCAGCCACCCCTACTATTGTTACTATTTTATTTTATTTTGGGTCTTTTTTTTTCTTCTTTTAGGTTTTTGCAGGGCAGTGGGGATCAGGTGGCTTGCATGTCACATGGCTGGGTGATTGTTGGGTCTACGGGGCTGGATGTGGGCTCAGGTGCTCCTGGCTCCAGGGCTGGTGCTTCGTCCATTGCGCCACCTGGCCATACCTACAATTATTACTATTATTCTTTTTCTTACTTTAATTTTTTCTCTCCCCTTTACTTTATCGCCCAAGCAAGTCTATATTCATGGGGGGAGGGGTATTTTGTTTACTCTTAAGAATATTTTATTAATGTAAAAAAAAACATTTGTACAAAATGAGAATTAAAAAATAAAATTAAAAAAAACTAAATAAATTCCATATTGGCCTAGAAAAATGAGTAAAGAAAAGAAAGAGTACACTTCTTTTATATTGTTGGATTACTTATCACTTAGGCAATAACTTGTAAATTTGATTAAGTTCCTTATATACATATGCCATCTTTACTTCTGTTGTTTAAAGGTCAGCAATGTGAAATATACTACAAGGAATATATCCAATACAGTATACTTCATACATGTAATTACAATATATTACATAAGATTTCATTACATTCACTCCTTCTCTAGTACTTTTTTTTCCTCTAGTACTTTTTTTTTTAGTTTTTTGCCAGGCAAACAGGGGTTAAGTGGCTTGCCCAAGGCCACAAAACTAGGTGATTTTTAAGTGTCTGAGGTCAGATTTGAACTCAGGTATTCCTGACTCCAGGACTGGTGCTCTATCCACTGTACCACTTAGCTCTCTAGTACTTTTTAATTTTTAAAATTTTTAAAATTTTCAAAAATTTTTAAAATTTGTATTTAATTTACATTTATCTATCTATCTATCTATCTATCTATCTATCTATCTATCTATCTATCTATTTATTTATTTATTATGCTCTAGCACTTCTAAAGATTTCCGATATCTGTCTTCTCTGTCAATGACACCAGCTTCTATCAATTGTATTCTGTGAGGGTAAGTCTCTTACACCCCAGTTCTATCTAAACACAGTCAGATTATTATTATTATAAAAGAATATTTACTTCAAAGACATAATCATAAATATATAAATTTATTCCACTAATATGTAGACGGCTTTATAAACTCCCTCCATACTATCTCATTCTCTGAGGAAGTGAAAGATTAGCTTGATAGTTTAGCTCATTTTCTATGTGAGAAATAATTTATTTGAACCTCTACTCAATTCCATTCAGCATCAATCAATTTTATATAATTCCATAGGGTAGTGATTAGAAATGCTGTATATTAGGTCTCAGAGCTGTGAGCTGCAGAATATAAGATCATTTGTGAATTCATAGGAAGGAAAAGTCCTTCCCCCTTGTTTTTATTTGTCTTAGTGACCAAGATCAGTATGGCGGAGATGACTCAACTTCATGGAAAATTCTTCAATTTATGTTTGTACATCCAGACTATTTTTTTCTTGTCCAACACGAGCAAGTGACCATCTTATAACCATTTAGTCAGTGGAGATGCCATGCTTACCCAGCTCATGAACCTCCTAACAAATCATTTTTGCTTATTTTAGCTTCCATATGATATGTCAACCAATGAAATTCTATATTTTGTATAGAGAATGTCCAGTTAATACAGGATATCAAACTCTATAAATACAAGGTCCTAGAAGAAGGAGACATCTCAGATCAGGAGGAAGATCTTAGTTCTACTTCATTAGAGAGGACCATGGACCCTTTAATAAAGTGCTATTGACTTAGATCTCCACTTCAGTCTCTTTTATTATAGGTGGACAATTCTAATAACCACATCTATAGAGTACAGATTCAGTTTTAAGACCAGACCCACCTACCTTGGGAACCCCAAGCAAGAGCAAAGCAAGTTCACAGTACATATTTATTTAATTATACTCAGTGTTGCTGAGTATGGCTATGTCTATAGCTTTTGTCTTCTGAACTATTGAATTCCAAGTTCTCTGATCCTTTATGTAGTAGATGTGGTTTCATAGTACTTGAATTCTTTCTAGCTGCTTGCAGTACTTTTTCTTTGACCTTGAATTTCTGGATTTTGGCTCTTATGTTTCCAGGACTTTTCATTGTTGGATTTCCTTCAGTAGATGATCAATAACTTTTTCCTATTTTCATTCCCCTTTTCTTTTTCTAAGAGATTTGGGCAGTTTTATGATTTCTGGAAACATGATATCTGGGCTCTCTGGTCATGGCTTTCCTAGTAGCCCAATGATACTTAAATTTTTTCTTCTTAATGTTTTCCAAGTTATTTGTTTTTGCTATGAGATATTTTATATTTTCTTCTTTTTTTAGTCTTTTAGCTTTGTTTTTAATATTACTTGTTTTTCATGGAATCATTAGATTCTTGGTTCCTTCTAATTTTCAGTTAGTTTATTACTTGGTAAGAGTTTTGTATCTCTTGTGTAAAGCTGTTAATTTTCCTTCCAAATATTTTTTCTGTAGTTCTCTTTTTTAATTCTTGCTTTATCTCTGATAGGAATTCTAGTTGACCTTGAAGCTAAGATTTATTTTAATTTGAAGTTTGCAGCAATTTTTTTCCTTCTTGATTTTTGTCCTGAGGCATTATAGTTCTTTATAATGGGGATTTTTAAAATTTTCTAATTATTTTAGCTTATTTCTGACTTCAGATTTTTAGGGCCAAGCCCTGAATATTTCCAGAGGAAGGGAATGTCTGGGCTGAGTTTGTGTCCTGTTGGGTCCCTCTATTGTGTGTGTGTGTGTGTGTGTGTGTGTGTGTGTGTGTGTGTGTGTTTGTGTGTGTGTGTAATGTCACTGTTATTCCCAGATAACAGGGAAAACTCAGTCTGGGGAACTACAAGTTTTTCAGCACTCTTAAAAATCATCTCATCTAATGCAGTCTGATTACTATCCTCCTGAAATAAGTTCTTCAAATTCTTGACATGAGATTTTGGAGTTCCAGAGATTGTTGATGGATTCAAATATATCAACTAACTGGAAAACTCTTTAGGTTCAGAGTGAAAAAAATAGGCTCTCCTTTGGTCATGCAGCCCTGGTTATTCCACTGTGGGCTTTAAACTTGGTTAGAAACTGAAACTAAGGCCTTGTATTATTTCTGGGGTCAGAACAGACCAGATTGTACTTTCAAAGTTCCATATTGTCTGTGACCACTCCTCAATTTGGACTTTCTCTCAAGTGAAAATTCCTTTCTTAGTTGCCCTGGATCTGTGATCCAGAACTAGATAGTGAGTAAGAAATTTGTCATTGGAACCAATTCCTGAATTTTCTCCAAGGTTTCTTCTTGTTCTGGTGAATGAACTCAGTCTTTCAATTTCTATAACACTGGAATGTTCTGGACAGTGTACAAATTAGTTAAATCCATATCCGATGTATTTAGAACTCTTTAGTTGGAAATATGACTTGTGATTTTTTTCCCCTGGATTTTGTTATCAGGACTTAATCTGATGCATTTCCTAGATTTTTTTGAAGGAATTATATTGGAGAATTTGTCTATATTTCATCCTGCTACTCTGCTATCTTTGCTCTACTCTTTCTTATAATGGAAATTAGAATTTTAACAGTCTTGCAAAGATTTTTCCTCTAGTTAACTGGCTCCCAGTCTGAAGTCAAGAAGACCTGAATTAAAATCTATCTTAATAGGAGGGTGGTAGAAAAATGAGTAACTTATAATATGCAAGTAGATGAATGTTGAAAAACTTTCATAACATGTAACTGGAAAAAAAAAGAAAAAATCCATCTTAGACAGTTACTAAATGCATGACTGGGCAAGTCACTTAACCTAATTTGCCTTAGTATCCTTATCTATAAAATGAACTAGAGAAGAAAATGGCAAACCACTCTAGTATCTTCAAATGGAGTCATGAAGACTCAAATACAACTGAAATGATTGAACAGTCAAAAATGTCCATTTTATTTTTTGTGATTCTATTTCTTGAACACTCCTATCTATTTAACTGAATGAAAACTTCTTCTTTGCTCCTCTAATTTATTATGTTACCTTTTTATATTTTAGTCATGTAGCTTTTTAAATTAATATTTATTTATTCTCATTTTTTATTTTTTTATTTTTTTATATCAGGCTCTTTTAAATCTAGTACAGGGCAATAAAGGTGGAAAGGACACATTATAATGAAGTACAACTTTGTGCTGAGCAATAGAGGTATTAATACATGATTTTGGGACATGAACAACAGATGGAGAATGATTGTTGGGTGGTGTTTTGGGCAATAATAATGAATAATGTACTGAAGCATCACGATTGGTTATTTCAGAAGCATTGACACAAAAAAAATATTGATTATTAAGGGGAATAGTTATACTAAGGGTGGAGTTATTTATATTCCATGTAGTACAATTTTCAGTTAATCTTTGTCTTATTACTTTATCCCATAATGTTGGGAGCATAAAGTGGAGAGGAATAATACAACATGAGATATTAACCGATGAAGAGATAAGAATAGTTATAGGAGAGGGTCCTGTTAGGAAGGCAGACATAGGTAATGGGGCTCTATAAAATTTAGCATCAGTAGTAGACCAATTAGCAATAGTCCAATTAGCAATATTACATTTGCTGTATGCAGGACAGATGAAATCTCCTTGTTGTCTAGATTTAGTGGCATATTTCCATGTCAACCAGATCTGGATTCCTGAATTTGCTAGTTGAGCTCCCGGAGTCCAAGTCTGTGCTTCAGTATAAAGCCAGAAGCCTATGAGACACTGTAAGAAGCAAGAGCACCAAGATGACCTGTAGTAATGTGAATCCATTTTCCCAGTGTCAAATCATCCTTATTCTCCAGGGGCATCATTTGCAGGGATTTTTCTTCTGCTTTTAAGAATTCATCAGCTTGGGCATTATACTCACGTTCCAGAGTGTGCACACTGACATGGGCATCAATTTGGGGGAGCACCAACTCTGAACAGTCCATGGCTGGGGGGATCCCAAGTTCTTTTCCATCCTTTCTGTTAAGTCCTGGTTTAGGAAAGAAAGGAAGAAAGAAAGAGAGAGAGAGAGAGAAAGAGAGAGAGAGAGAGAGAGAGAGAAAAGAAAGAAAGAAAAGCCCCAGGCAGAATCAACTCTCCATGGGTGAGATTCCCCATTTATTCTCATTTTGTACAATGTTTTTTATACATTAATAAAATATTCTTAAGAGTAAACAAAATACCCCCTCCCCCACAAAATATAGACTCACTTGAGCAATAAAGTAAAGGGGAGAGAAAAAAATTAAAATTAAAAAAAATAATAGTAATAATTGTAGATATGGCCAGGTGGCGCAGTGGACAGAGCACCAGCCCTGGAGCCAGGAGCACCCAAGCCCATATCTGGCCTCGTATACTCAACAATCACCCAGCTGTGTGACATGCAAGCCACTCTAATCCCACTGCCCTGCATAAACCAAAAAAAGAAAAAAAAGACATAAAATAAAATAGTAATAATAGTAGGGGGTGGCTGGGTGGTAGACAGAGCACTGGCCCTTGAGCCAGGAGCACCCGGATGTGAATCCGACCTCAGACACCCAACAATCACCCTGCTATGCGGGCCCAGGCAGTCCACCCAGCCCCATTTGCCCTGCACACCCCCCCAAAATAATAATAATAATAAAAAATGTGCTTCAGTCTGTGTTCCAACACCACCAATTCTGTCATGGGTGGATCACATTCTTTATGATAAGTCCATCACAAAAGTTACTTCCATATTTTTCCACCATTGCCATTGCTGATCGCAACTCCCTCCTTTCATATTTCTCCACTACCATGTACTATATTTTCTCTCTCCTTTCATTCGCCACAGATCCTGTATTTGAAGATCAAATTTTCTGTTCAGCTCTAGCCATTCTAACAGGAACATTTGAAATTTCCCTGGTTCATTGAAAGTCCATCTTTTTCCCTGGAAGAGGATATTCAGTTTTTCCAGGTAGTTGATTCTTGGTTGCATTCTAAGCTCTTTTGCCTTTCGGTATATTATATTCCAAGCCCTATGAGCTTCCAATGTAGTTGCTGCTAAGTCCTGTGTGATCCTGACTGCAGCTCCATGATATTTGAGCTGTGTCCTTCTGGTTGCTTGTAATATTTTCTCTTTGACTTGGGAGTTCTGGAACTTGGCTATAATATTCCTAGGGGTTGGTTTTTTGGGATCTCTTTCTCTGGGGGATCAGTGGATTTTCTCCATTTCTATTTTGCCCTCTGCTTCTAGAATATCAGGGTAATTTTCCTGTAGTAATTCTTTGAAAATGATGTCAAGGCTCTTTTCCTCATCATGACCTTCAGGTATTCCAATAATTTTTAAATTATCTTTCCTAAGTCTGTTTTCCATATCAGTTGTTTTTTCAATGAGATATTTCACATTTTCTTCTAATTTTTCATTCTTTTGGTTTTTGAAGTATTGATTCCTGATTTCTGTTAAATTCATCAATCTCCCTGAATTCTATTCTTTGTCTGAAAGATTTGTTCTCCTCAGAGAGTTTTCTTATCTCTTTTTCCATCTGGCCAATTTTGCTTTTTAAAGCATAACTTTTTGAACTGTTTTATCCACTTGACCTAAGCTGGTTTTTATTAGCATGCTATATTCTTCAGCATTTTTTTGGATTTCCTTGACTAGGCTGCTGACTTCATTTTCATGTTTTTCCTGCATCTCTCTCCTTTCTTTTCCTAGTTTTTCTTCTAACTCCCTCATTTGATTTTCAAAGTCTTTTTTGAGCTCTGTCATAGCCTGAGCCCAATTTCTGTTTTTTTTTTTTTTTGGAGTCTTTAGATGCAGGAGCTTGTGCTTCCTCATCTTCAGACTGAATATTTTGATCCTTTTTTGGCTCACAGGGAAAATATTTCTCAGTGGTGTTCCTCTTGCTTCTCTGCTTGCTCATTTTCCCAGCCTTAGCCTGTTTTGGGGTGCTTCCTGAGCTTTTGGGACACTCCCACAAGGGTCTCAGTATGTGAGGCTCTGTCCTTCCTCCTGGTCTGTGAATGACCATATTTGCCCCCCCTCTGCCACGGGGCTGAGGTGGGGGGAGACCCTGCTGTTCTGGGGGGGGGCCTAGACTGTGATGAGGATCTGAATATTGTCAGAACCCTAGAGTCCTGTTCCAGGGACAGAGGACAGAGCTCAGCAGTCTCTCTCTCTCTCTCTCTCTCTCTCTCTCTCTCTCTTTACTCCCCTCCCTCAGCTCAATGGGCTCATGCCCTGGAGGCTCCTGCTTACTGGCTCTGCCTGCTTCTGTTTCCTGGATCTGGGCTGTGCTGGCCAGGCTGTTTGCTGTGTGCCCTGAGGGCTGGGCTCCATGTGCTTTCTCTGGCAGAGGTCCGCTGCTGTTCCCTCGATTTGTGCAGGTGCTCCCTGGGGTGTAACTCAGGAGACTCCCCTGCTGCTGTGAGCTGTGGCTCCCAGCACCCTGGGGCTGCCTCCAGGAGGCTGAAGTTCTTTCACTCTGGTGGGCCACCCCTCTGGCGGGCTGCTCCTCTGACCCTGGGGAGCAGAGCCTTTCTGCTCTTTTCCAGGTTACCTTGAGTAGAAGAACTTCCTGCTGGGTCCCTCAGTGGGTTCTGTCTCTCGAAAGTTTAGTTAGATTCCTTAGCTTATGAGTTTTATGAGAGAGCACTTAAGACGAGATCCTTTCTTGTCGCCATCTTGGCTCTGCCCCCCATCATTTCTTATAGCACAAAATCATATACCACAATTTGTTCAGTCATTTCCCAATTGATGGAATCCAATTAACAATTTTTTGCTACCATAAAAAGAGCTATTATAAATTTATTTGTACCTATAGATCCTTTTCCTTTGATCTCCTTTGTCTAGTGGTGGTACTGTTACAGTTTTATATCCCTGTAGACATAGTTCCAAATTGTTCCCCAAAATGGTTGTATCAGTTCCCAACTCCACTATGAATATATTAATGTTGCTCTTTTTCCACACTCCCTCTAGCATTTGTCATTTTCTCTTTTGGTTAACTACTGCAATATGGTGCCATCCTTATCATTTTATAGATGAGGAAACCAAAGTCTAGAAAGGTTGGGTGACTTTCTCATAGTGTAGTAAGTTCCTGAGAAAAGACTTAAAATCTTCTTGACTTGAAGTCCAGCTCTCTAGTCATTATGTCATGCTGGTTTCAGGAAGAGATTAAATCAGTTTTTTGAGGATCTACATAACAGAGGGAAAAAGAGTCTCAGAACCAGGAGGCTGGTTCACCTGGTGATGAATTATTTGATTATGGCAACCAGTAGGGAAAAAAAATACCCTTATTCCTAGATGATTTCAACATTCCACTTCTTAAGGGATAGTGATAATAGAAAATGGGGAGAAGGTCCTAAGAATATTAGTTTCTAGAGCATTTATAAATTGTAACTTGTTGGCATGTTAAATGTAAGATCATTGTTGACCGAAAAGCATGCAAATTCGACTAGCAAAATTGAATCATTGCAATTCTGACATTCTTGCTGTGAAAAAAATCAGCAGAAAGAAGAAAGTTGCAATGGAAATGAAAAAAATGAATCCCAGGTATTGCTTGGAGAGGCAGATAAAGGAACCCATAAAGTTGATTTTATTTTGCACCCAAAAGCAATAAGAAACATCACCTTATGGTACATTTAGTCTTTGTGTATTGCAATATTCTCATTATGAGTATTTTCAAAAAACATCACCATGAGAATAATTTCAGTTTGGGTACTAACATCTGTTGCTGAGAATAAAGAAGCAGACAAATTTGACTAAGAACTCCATAAAATCCTCCAAATTAAATCAACATGTTCTTTCCTACTTGGGAACTTCAATGAGGAAATAGGAAAAAGATAAAGATGGGAAGAAATTTGTTGGAAAATACAAGTTAGGGAAAATATGATAAATGTCAAAACTTTGTAAACCACATAATATCTTCATATCTGTGTATCATGAATATTTTCTAAATAAAAAGAATCAATAAACATTGGACAATGCAAGGAGACCATTTCCAACTTTCCCCTAATTCCTTTAAGAGTACTATAATCCATAAGAAAAATCAAGCAAAAAAAAACCCAAGGCAATGAAAAACTAGAAGAAAATATGAAATATCTCATTGGAAAACAACTAAGTGACCTGGAAAAACAGATCCAGAAGAAAATATTTAAAAATTATTGAGCTACCTGAAAGTCACAACCAGGAAAATGCCATCATTTAGTTACCCAGATTTGCAATTTGGAACTTCTAATATTCACTCTCCATCACCTGTTCTGTCACTGTAGCAATGATATAACTTCAGAGAATGAGAGCAGGCTGGCAATATTAAGTATCTAGAATATGGTATTGACAAAATATGAATGAACTTGAAGTATGTAAAAAGAAAATTTATTACAAAACTATTCTAAGGAAAGAGATGGGGGCGGCTAGGTGGCGCAGTGGATAGAGCACTGGCCTTGGAGTCAGGAGTACCTGAGTTCAAATCCAGACTCAGACACTTAACAATTACATAGCTGTGTGGCCTTGGGTAAGCCACTTAACCCCATTGCCTTGCAAAAACTAAAAAAAAAAAAGAAAAAAATCATTGTGGACCAAACTGAAGGCATTAAAAAAAAAAGGAAAAAGGTATGGGGGGGGAAGTACAAGTTCTTTGATGACATGTTTAAAGCCATAGAAATGTTAAAATAAGAAAATAGGCTAAGGAAAGAGATAACATAATTTCATTGAAAGAGTATCAAATAGAATTACAAAGGTCAAATGAAATTGTCATTTATTCATTGCTTTGATTTTTTCATTTTTTTATCTTTTTGGGAAGATGAAAAATATATGACTAATATTGGAAATCAGAGCCATACTTGGGAATTTTTATGCCTGGAGCAAGTATTTTGTACCACATAAAGAACAAGGAGAGGACAGTATCAATTATTGAGGGGAGGGATAGGGTCAGAGTGAGATTTAGGCAGTCAGAGGTGGAAGAATGCTTTGGGGTTCACTTCCACATGAATCAAAGCAGGATAATGTGAGGGAGGAATTTCCCACAGTTCAATATCTGACTAGCTTCTCATAACTAATTATTCTTCCTATGTGCTAAACTTTGGAATGGACTTCAAGGACTGCCAGTACATTATAGATCAGTGCCCTGGGCCAGAGTACTGGTCACCCCCATCCAAATTACAGCTCTGTCTTAAATGTTCCTTATTGTTCTAAACTTGATAAATCTAAGCCAGTATATAGTGACTTAAACTGACCTGGTGATGGAAAGGCTCCAGTTTTACTGAAATCCTCTACCTCTTAATTCATACCTATCAACATCAGAGGGAGGTCAAAATGCAAGTAATGTTAGATGTTTGAGCATATTAAATGCTTTATATTTTGCCCTCCTCAATAAATTCTAGTGGCTTCTTCTTACCCCATGGATCAAATGTAAATGCCTCCTCTGACATTTAGAGTCCTGCATAATTTGGCTCCAACTTACATTTTCAAACTTCTTTTTTTTTTCAGGTTTTTTTAAAATTTTTTATTCTTTTTAGGTTTTTGCAAGGCAAATGGGGTTAAGTAGCTTGCCCAAGGCCAGACAGCTAGGTAATTATTAAATGTCTGAGACCAGATTTGACTGACTCCAGGGCCGGTGCTTTATCCACTACACCACCTAGACGCACATTTTCAAACTTCTTAAACAGTCTTCTCAGTTAAAATGACCTTATTATTATTATTATTTTTCATGACTATTTCTCATTTCCAGGCCTTTACACAGGTTGTCCTCCATCTTTATAATGTATTCCCTTCTCAATTCTTCCCTTAGAATCTCTGATTTGTTTCAAAATTCAATTTAAATGCCATGTCCTACATAATGCCTTTTTTTGACCCCCAGATTCTAGTGTCTTTTCCTCCTTTAAATTATCTTCTATTTTGTACTCTTTTTGTGTATGTGTGTGTGTGTGTGTGTGTGTGTGTGTGTGTTAGTGTGTGTATGTGTGTATGCACACATGCACTTACAATATCTTATAAATCCCTTAAGGGCAGGGACTTCTGTCTTTGTATTCCCAGGGCCTAGAACAATGCTTGCCTGAGACATAGTAGGTGCTTAACAAAGTCTTGCTAATTGACTGACAAATAGATTTGGTGTTGAGGATCTTAACTACTTGTTGGAGGGGGGAGGAATATCATTTAAATATAATTTAAATATTTAAATATTTCCTCAACTATAAAATGAAAAGGGTGGCTTCATAATGATATAGTTGACCAAAAGAGAAAATGACATGCTAAATACTATTTAAATATACTACACAGCAAAAGTCTCTGTAGTGTATGCAGTTAAAAGAGTAAATGCTAGTTGGAAGACTTTATCTGGCTCATAATAACTTAAACTGCAATTCTGAAAGCTACTCAGGTCATTCCTAGTCCTACGACCTTGCACTGAATACTTTGACAAAAACTACTCACTGTTTCCACTTGCCCCCTTTAACTGCTTCTTAATTCCCAATTCTCTTTTCTCTATTGCAATTGTCCTAGCCGTTTTGCTCTTTCTTTCCCCAGATCCTTAGCTACCCTGTTTCCTCCCAAGCCTTACAGACACTCCCTTGTTGTTTTTGCCACTCTTTAGACTCTAGCAGTCATTCTTTGTTTTTTTAATTATTATTTTTTAATTGCATGCAAACATAGTTTTCAACATGCATCCAGTTGCAAGTATATGAGTTCCACATTTTTCAATCACCCTCTCTTCTCTGTCCCCACCTCATGGCATTGAACAATCTGGTAAAAGTTGTACATGTACAATTTTTTTAATAACATTTTCCCATATTAGTCATGTTGTAAAAAGAGGAATTAGATCCAAGGGGGAAAAACCAAGAGAAAGAAAGAAAAAACATAAAAGAAATTTTAAAAAGTAAACATAATATGCTTTGCTCTGCATTCAGATTCCATAATATTTTGCTTTGAATTTTTTTTCTGGATGTGGATGTCATTTTCCATAGCAGGTCTCTCAGGATTGTGTTTGATCACTGACCTGCTGAGAGGAGCTTCATCTATCATAGTTGATCCATCTCACAGTATTGCCATTAATGTATATAATGTTCTGCTGGTTCTGGTCACTTCACTCATCATCAGTCCATGCAAGTCTCTCCATGCTTTTCTAAATTCTGGTCATCTAGCAGGCACCAAGAAGCTAAACAAAAAGAAAAGAAAGCAAGCTAAAGATTTCATAAGATGATATAGAAGGAAGAGTCCTAGGACTTTAAACTGAATTACTGACTTGGCATAAATTCCTTAACCTTTCTGGACCCTGTAGAAAAAAGTTAAGAAATGAGATCATGTAAATGAAAATTCACTGAAAAAAATAAGAACACTACTATACAAATGAAGACTGTCCGTATGCAGAGATGTAACAGAAAAGATGACATGCTGTGCAGACTTTATGTCTGATTAGTTCAATCTGTCCCCATAATGACATGCTCACTCTGTCTTAAATCTTTAAATGAGAATTTAATGACAATATACTTATAATCCAAAATTATAACCAAAGATTACTATGCTTATAACCCCAGAGATACACAATTACATATGTGTATGTGTCTGTGTGTGTGTTGTGTGTGTGTGTGTGTGTGTGTGTGTGTGTGTGTTTATATATATATACATATATATATATATACATATATAGTATATATATATATATATTATATACGGAAGAAAACATCAGAATAGATAAAGGAAAGAAAAGAGATAAAGATGAGAAAAGTTACCCAATTTGAGGAGGCTCCAACACCTGAAAATCTGACTGGCTGGGGAAGTACAGTCACAACACAGCCTCTAGGGTCTTGATTGGGAAAGTCCCTTCAGCAGAACATCATCTTTGAAGGAGGTGACTTCTAAAACCTGCTTTCCCAAGTAAGACCTTTAAAGTGCTCACACAAAAGTGGCACAGGTCCAAGGGTTTACAAAACTGAACTCAGTGATCTGGGGAGTTTCAGCCAAAACACCCTCAGATCCTGAGTGTAATCACTTTCTCCAGGTGTCTTGAGATAAACACTAAGGTATGGGTCAAGTCCCCAGGTATGGACCCCAAAACATATTTACTAGGAATGTTACCAGCACTCCCTGCCCCAGAACATACCTCGATCAATCATGTTATGGTGCAGTGTGCTCAGCAAGTTTCTTCTCTTTGGACCTTGACAGCTGATAGGGAGGATCTCAACTAAACCCTTCCACTTTCAAAGGGCAAATAGGTGGAATGATCTCAAGGTAGGGCAAGCAGATGGAAAATGGGAGAATGACCTTTTCCTGTTACTTGAAATTTCAACGTAGGAATTTCATTCATTTAACTTACATGTTTTTGATCTTGTGATTAACAGAGGAACTTAACATTCTAGGGCATGAAAAGGAAGTAGAATTGGGAGGGAGTGTTATAAAAGTATTAAAGATAAATTTCCCTGCTTTGGTTTTGCCTATTAGTCAATCAATAAGAATATAGTAAGCTTTTTTCTTTTTTATTTTAAGGCAATGGAGTTAAATGATTTGCCTAAGGTCACACAGCTAGGCAATTATTAAATGTCTGAAGAAGCATTTGAACTCAGATCCTCCAGACTCCAGAGCTGGTGCTCTATCTACTGCGCCACCTAGCTGCCCATATTAAGCTTTACAATACAAGAAGACAAAATTGCTGTGCGTAGTATTAGGGACATTATATACATATATACATATATATATGTATATATATATATGATATATATATATATATATATATATATATATATATATATATATATATATACAATCCATAGTCTTAAGTATGTTATATTAGGGAAAATAACATTTCTAAACTCCTTGAAAACAAACTCTCCATTTGATGTCTCTACTTCCATCATCTCCTTCTCCTGAAAATCCCTGTTGTAGTTCCACTCATTATCATTCAAGTGATAGTGCCATATCCAAAGTTGCTAAATAATTTATTTACCAAAACTAATGGTCTTTTCTAATCTCAAATCTTCTTTTTCTCTCTGTAGCTTTTGTTAGTCTCTACTTAATGCTCTCTCCACTCAAGGTATTCATGAATGCTCTCCAGATTCTTTTTGTATCTACCCTACCATTTCTCTGTGTCCTTTGCTGGTTCTTTAGTCATGTCATGCCCACTAAGTATGAATAATGTTTCCTTAAGTACTGTCCTGTGCCTCTTCTCTTTCCAATCCATTGAGTCTTATTTTGTTATTTCCTCAATTCTCTTGGACTTAATGGTTAGCCTATGAAGATAATGTCTAGTCTCTCTCTCTCCTGAGATAGTTATACATCTCTAAATGCCTTTTGGATACTTCCAACTTAGGTAGTCAAAACAGAATCATCATCTTTTTGCCCCAAACCTCCCTTCTTCCCAACTTCTTTGTTTTTGTTGAGGACACTACTGTCTCCCCTGTTTCTGTGTGTTGGTAATGACTCTCTCACCATACCTGGCATTCTCTACCCTCTCAACTTCACCTCTTTGTGTCCAAACTGTGAAAGCCTTTAGAAGTCAAAAGGAAGATTTTTTTTCCTAGAGGCTATGGTGAAGCATGAGAGCTATTGAGTAGGGGAGTAACATGATCTGATTAGTGCTTACAGAAAATAATCTTGGTAGCCTGTGTAGAGAATGGATTGAAATAGGAAGAGTCTAATTGCAGCAAAGCAAATTAGGAACTCATTGGAATAGTTCAGATAAATGTGAGTAGAGAAAAGGAGTTAGATGCTAGATGTGTTTTGAAGTTGGAAATGGCAAAGTTTGACAATTAATTGGATATATGGGAGGAGAGAACATGAAGAACTGACAATAATGAGGCTAGCAAAGTAGGACACTGAAAGAATGATGATACTTTAAGCAGAAATAAGGAAGTTAGGGGTGGCTAGGTGGTGCAGTGGATAGAGCACTGGCCCTGGAGTCAGGAATACCTGTGTTCAAATCCAGCCTCAGACACTTAATAATTACCTAGCTGTGTGGCCTTGGGCAAGCCACTTAACCCCCATTGCCTTGCAAAAACTAAAAAAAAAATAAGAAAGTTTCCTAGATGGATAGATTTTGGGGGGGACAGGGAGAAAGATAATGAGTTCTGTTTTGGATATGTTGAGTTGTCTAGTACAGTATGATTATTACTATTTAACATATAAATTGGACTGACAACATAATATATAAACCTTGTAGTCAATAAGAAATGAATTCTTTCCTTTGACTCATTGTTTGGGTGACTACAGGTCATTTAATCTCATAATGCTTCAGGCAAATCTCTAAAGCATTAAATATGAATTACTCATCACTTATCATTCCAGTTAGACTGTACTCCAATAAAATCATAAATCTGAATCTAAAAACACTCAAAGTACTGATATGAATCCAATGAATGAAGTTTTATTATCTTATCACACTATTGATTCTTTTCATGTACTCAAAAATGTAAATAGCCATGTGTCCTTACACAAGTTCCTAAATGTTTGATTCTCATTTTAACATAGAATAAGGTTAAGATTCTGTTCCTATTCAAAGGTGAAGATTCTGTTGGTATTCAAAGTCACCTACAAATCTAGACATTTCCTTCTTGAGATAGATATTTATTCATCTAATATCAAGAAAAAGGCAAAAGCAAAAGTAGAACAGACAACCTTGGATTCAGTAGAAGTTGATCTAATTGATTCCTCCTTTATTAGATGCCACATGATTGCCATGATACTGGAGTGGAAAAAGACAAGTTTTTCCTCTCTCCTCTCCCACCAAATTCCCCCTTACAGTTTAGGATTTACAGATTGAATACTGGAGTTTTAAAATAATTAAACTAGAGTGAGAAGCTGTTCTTTAAATTGCTGCTATACAGTAAGTCGTCCTACTTCCTTCATAGGGTGGGGAGGACCAAAGGATCACTTATGGTTTGCCATGTCATATCATCATATCAACATTCAAAGTCCTTTTTATCACTGGTTCATCCCATGGCCAGAAACAGGACCCAAAAACTCCCATATAGTAAATAGGTACAAAGAATGCCAACTCAGAACAAGTTCCATGGGATAGTACCTATAGGTCAATTCAACCTTACTATAGCAATATTTTTCTCTAAAGATGAGCAATAGACTTCTTAAGATTTAAGATACCTTCCTGCCATGATATAAAATCTATGAATGAAAGTGATTTTTTAATTCTCAAAAATGTAATTTATTCATTTTCTTCCTAAGGAAGGTGATGACAGAAAAGTCCCCTTATCCATTGCTTATTATATTTTGTAGAGGGGACGTCATATGGGTCTCATTGTCTGGGTCACAGAATAGATGTTTCCAGTCTCTTCTGCCCCCCCCCCCCCTTTTTTCTAAGGCTTTAATTCCTTCTAGGAAGGAAAATAGGAAGTTGGGACTAGAAACCAACCACTCTGCTCTCCTTAGAGAGTAGGGGCATGGGACTATAATTATATTTATCTGCTCTCTTAAACATTGTTAATCTAGAGGATATGATCACATTCATGCTAATTTCTGATCACTATTAATTATTGAGAGGAGAAGGAGGATCCCAAGTTTATGTGAAAGTTTTGACCTTTTTCTCATCAAATATTAGTTTCACAAATAACATGTCAAAGCATTTAGGAAAAACAAATGAATGAATAAAACCCAATTTATCCAAGTCATAGCAAAGCAAAAATCATAGAAGTTATGAAGAGAAGAATGTATACTTGGTAATACAGAGTAAAGGAGCTCTTTAATTGGGAGAAAAATAATTCACTTCAACCAAGAGAGAGGGCCCTATATCTTATCCAAGGGGAAGTTCTCCAAAATCTCTAGCATAACAAGATGGGGAATCAGGAAATGATGAAACTGATGCTCTCTATCATTCTAGCTCCTCTCATGTCTTCCTAGGATATTTTCCTTTGGTAACCCAAAGAAGGGTTGGCATCTTCCATCTTCCTTCTTGAAGTTCAAAGCCAGGAGAACCTGAAGCAACCGCAACTCCTTATGCAGGGGCAAAGTATTGCCTTCTAACAATGAGGAAAGGGTCCCATGCCAATGGGTTTTGGAACTATAATAATATTCTTAATGCATTTTGTAATGCCAATTAAAACTTTGAGGATCTTTCAACCACAAGGTAGCTACTCTTTTTGTCTTTAAGTTTATTTGCCTCTAGGATTAGGCATAATACTTATTTTCAGCAACTTTATCAGCCCCTCGAAATGTGAATGGAACAATACAATGACATACGGAAAGAAGTCAAAACATACTCCCTGTCATAATCAACTGAGCTCCACAAAATGAACCAAAAACAATCAGGGGTGGTGTGGGTGGTGTACACTTAAAAGGACTTATTTATCTTCCAAATATCTTTTTAGTAGGGCTCCTATTCTCTATTCCCTTCCAAGACACACTTTCAAATAGACACATATCTTTCCTATGCATTTTGTCTCTCAGTTATCTACCCAGACAATTCTAGAAATGATTCTCTTGACTTTCAAATTGACTATAATCTTCTCAACAATGCAGGTATTCTTCACTTTTCACAGCAGAAGGGGCTGAACAAAAGTTGCATATAGATAATTGTTTTTTTTTCCTAATCAGATCATCTTACAAATATTTTGGAAAGCAGCAATTTAAAGGGACCCTGTCATTAACTGTTTGAAAACTGAACTAATACAAAAATCTCCTAATGAAGGCAGTGTAAAATAATGGGAGAAAAATCATAGATTTGAACTTGTAAGATATTGGTTCAAATGCAGTTCTGATATTTACCACATCTGACTTCAAGCAGTTACTTCAGCTCTTAGTATTTTCATTTGTAAATTGAGAATTGGTTTTGGTCAACTTCAAACTATTTAATCTCAGGAGTTTATTAGAATTGCTTTAATTTAATTTTAAATGGTAATTCAATGACAATTATAATAAATGGATTGTCCTAAAAATTTCTCTTTGTCTTTAGTACTTAAAGTCTTTATCCTGCACCCTTTTTTACACCATTAATTTACTTAGCAAACTCTTCATTTATAGATAGTTCAAAAGACTACTGATTCCCCAGACCTTGGGGATTGAGGTTTTAGGTAATGAGGTTGAGGTAATGAGATATACTTTTTTCTTAGAGTGGGATTCATCTGCAGTGTATTTGCTTGCTTCAACTTCAGCTAATTAAGAAGCCTGGGACTACAGGAGACATAAGAGAATAGCTAACTACTCCATTTCTCAGATTGAACTGAGCTTTCCTCCACTCCAAAGCAATTACTACTGAGATGAAATTAAGCTCACTCCACTCTAATTGTTGTTCAAGATGTATCACAAGTAAAAATCCTTGTGAGCATTTTTTACAATGGCAAAAGAAAGATCTACCCTTCAAAATCAATCCAGAAATGCATTTATCATAAGAATGTAATCCTCAAAGAAAGAAATTTGGTTTAATTAAGATTCTAAAATGTTCTTCAATGATGAACACCCTAGTTATGATGAAACTATAATCTCTTTATAGCGATTGGTACTAAAACAATGACTGTTTTTTTACTTTTTAAACTATTTCCAAATGTAATGTAGCTGAGATTTCACTGCTGTGAGCACTTTCCTCCAAAGTGCCATTAAATTCAATTCACCAAAGATCTGGTAATCTTTGGCACTGCAAAACATTGTGGAAGATACTAAAAATACAAAGACAAAAGCAAAAGAGTTCTTGCTCAAGGATCTTATTCTTCCTAGGAGAGAGACATACCTTCATTGTACATATATAAGAGCAAGGGAAATTGAAACAAGAAAAGAGAATAACACCTGAGGTGAATCAGAAGAATGAGCAGAATTTAGAAGACAAATGAGTCTAAAAGGTGGTGAAGAAGAGATAATGTATTCCATGATAATGTTTGTCCTTCATTCTTGAAGATCATAATATCAGGGAGGTGATGCCATGACAAGCAAGTGAATTGGATTTGAGGGAATACAGTGCTAAGTTACCAATATTGCTTTCTCTTCCAGAGCACTCTCAGTTCCATAGCCAGATATACATCATGACAAATGGAGATAGTTATTGGGTTTAAGTGATTTGCCCAAGGTTACATAGCTAGTAAGTGTTGAGTATCTGAGACCTGATTTGAACTCAGGTCCCTCTGACTCCAGGGCTGGTGCTTTATCCACTATACCACATAGTCTTGCATTCCATAAATAGACAACTAGTATAAAAGCATGTAAGTGGGAAGAAAATGTAATATTCAAGAGCATCTAGGTGCTCAGTTTGGCTGTAATGGAGCCTGCATAAAGTAAAGTAATAACAAGTAAGACTGGAAAGGTAAGTTGGAGTCACATTATAGAGACCTTTAAAAGCCAAGATGAAGAATTTAAATTTTATTTTATAAACAAATGGGAGTCCACTGGAAGTTTTATGCTTGGAAGATAGTTAGACTTGTGCCTCAAATGTGGGTAACAGATTAGAGAGAACCAAAAACAGAAAGATCAGAATAGATGCTGTTATAGGAGTCCAGGTGAGAGATAATGGGGAATTCAAGTAAAGTGATGTTTGTATGACTAGAGAAAAGAGAATGGATACAAGAGATATTACAGTAATTGATACGGCTAACAGGTGGGAAGATAAAGGGAATAAACAAGGATCAGCTAATAAGCATTTATTAAATGATTCTATGTGCCAGGTCATGCTGCTGTTCATATCAGTAACATTATACAAAAAAGGCACAATCAGTATGCATTTTTAAGGGCCTACTTCGTCACAAGAACTGTGCTAGGCACTGGGGATACAAGAATGAAACAATATTCCCACTCCCACAAAATATGTACACAAAAAGTAACTTTGAAATACAAATAGAAAAATCAAGAAAAAATAAAAAAGGTAAATACAAATTAGCAATCAGAAAGGACTTTGTAAGGATGGATTATTTACAATCTAAGATGGGGAAGATGAAAAAAGGTTCTTTAGAATCTTAATGTCACAAAGGTTCATAGAAGTAGTTGACTGATATAGAAACTATACAAATAGTTTTCTTATGCTTTGAAGATGATATAAGAAAAAGAAAAAATTAGAGGAGAAGGAAATTGGAGGAAACTGATGACAGACATACATAATCAGATTGTATGAATATAAAAATATGGAAGGAGAGAAGGGAGTGGGTGTCATATGAACTTTTTATTCATTTAAACTTGTCAAAAGTGGGCAGAACATATTACAGTTTTTGTAAGAATCTACTCCATTCAAACAGAAAACAGATAAGAGCAAAAAAAAGAGAAAAGAGAATTATAAGGAAAATAATGAGTAAAGTTGTTTATGACTAGTCATAAGTGGGGAAAAAATTCTAAACTTGGAAAAGAGATAATGGAAAGGTAACAACTTGAAATAAACCGGAAGCATACAGAGAAGAGAACAGAATGGAGAGAAATAAACAATAATTATTTTAAATTTGAATGGGATGTACTCACCCATAAAATGGAAGAGATTAGCAGAATGGATTAGAAAGCAAAATCCAAAATTATGGCTTTTGATTTTTTTTAACAAAAATATACTTGAAACAAATATTCCCATAGAATTAATATATAAGAATGGGGGAAAAGATATTATATCTCTGTTACATACATGAATAAAAACCCAGGGGTAAAATTATAGTTTCAGATAAGGCAAAAAGCATAAATACATTTAATTAAAAAGATAAAAAGGGAGAATATATTTTATCAACAAGTAACAGACAATAAACTGATTTTCAATATTTAAACTTAAAGAAAAACTAAGCTAATTATGAAAGAAAATAAAAAATAAACAAGTGGGGGCAGCTAGGTGGTGCAGTGGATAAAGCACCAACCCTGGATTCAGGAGTACCTGGGTTCAAATCCGGTCTCAGACACTTAATAATTTTTTTTAGGTTTTTTTTGGTAAGGCAAATGGGGTTAAGTGGCTTGCCCAAGGCCACACAGCTAAGTAATTATTAAGTGTCTGAGACAGGATTTGAACTCAGGTACTCCTGACTCCAGGGCCGGTGCTTTATCCACTACACCACCTAGCCACCCCCAGACACTTAATAATTACCTAGCTGTGTGGCCTTGAGCAAGCCACTTAACCCCATTTGCCTTGCAAAAGCCTAAAAAAAAATTAAAAAAAATAAACAAGTGGAAAGTTGAGAACTTGAATAGAATTTTGGGAAAAATAGATATGATAGACCTCTAATTATTGAGTGGAAATAGAAAGGAATATACATATTTCTCAGTGACAATGGGGTACCTTTATAAAAATTGATCATCTATAAAATCACAAATGTAGAAAAGCTGAAATATCACATCTTTTACTGGTCATAATGGTATAAAATCATATCAAAAAAAGGTCCACTAGGAGAAAGTATTAAAATTCAGCTGGAGACCAAATAATTCAATTCTATAGAATTGATGGGTCATAGAGCAAATCATAGAAATGATGATTCCATCAAAAATGATTACAGCAAAGGTATAACATACCAAAAACTTTTAAGATGCAGTCAAAGCAGACTTAAGAGTAAAATTTATATTTCTATATATTATTATTAACAAGAAAAGATCAGAACAATGAATTGGGAATGCAACTGAAAATACTAGAAAACCGATACATTTTTAAAAACCCAACATAACATCAAATTAGAATCCTGACAATCAAAGAAAAGATGAATAAAATTGTAAACAAAAGAAATTTATTAACTAAATAAATATAATTTGGAATTAGATTTTATATCAATAAAATAAATAGATCCCTAAGTAATTTGTAAAAAGAAGAAAGACTAGACTTAACTTCTATCAAAAATGAAAAAAAAGTAGAATTTCATAATAGATGAAGAAGAAATAAAGGAAACTTAGAAATCATTTTCTCCAAATATATGCTAAAACCCTTACAACATAAATAAATAGTTGCAAAATATAAAATAATCAGAAAGATAAAAAAGAAATAAAGAATTTAAATAACTTAGTTTTAAGGGATGAAATTAATCAAGTCATGAATGAAAATTCAAAAGAAAAAACTTCAGGAGCAGATGGATTCTTTTTTTTTAATTAAAGATTTTATTTATTTTGAGTTTTACAATTTTTCCCCCAATCTTACTTCCCCCCCAGAAAGCAATTTGTCAGTCTTTACATTTTTTTCATACTGTACATTGATCCAAATTGAGTGTGATGAGAGAGAAATCATATCCTTAAGGAAGAAACAAAATATAACAGATAACAAGATCAGACAATAAGATATGTTGTTTTCCTAAATTAAAGGCAATAGTCCTTGAACTTTGTTCAAACTCCATGGTTCTTTATCTGGATACAGATGGTTTTCTTCATTGCAGACAGCCCAAAATTGTCCCTGATTGTTGCACTGATGAAGTGGGTGTGTCCATCAAGGTTGATCATCACCCCCATATTGCTTTTAGGGTGTACAGTGATTTTTTTCTGCTTCGAGCAGATGGATTCTTTAGTGAATTCTATCAAACATCCAAAAACTAATTCATTTCATTATTATTATTATTGTTATATGAACTGCAAAAATGGCCAAAACAAAAGAGAGAGGTGGAAGATTTTATCAAATTCTTTAAATATGTCTATATGGTCTTGATACATAAACCAAGGAGAATTGAAACAAAAAAAGAAAATAATAGATCAATATTCCTAGTGAACATTGATACAAGCATTTTAAATGAAGTATTCATAAAGAAAATAAAATATTAAAAAATTAATCAAAATAAGCATTAACTTAGCAAACTTGCAGGATGTAAAATAAATACACACAAATCATCAGCATTTCTATTTAATACCAATGAAATGCAGCCCAAAAGAAAAAAGAGAAATTCCATTTAAAATAACTACAGAATGCCATTGGAAACAATGTATAGACTGGCAAATTGCCTTCTGTGGGGGGGTGGGGGGAGGGAAGCAAGATTGAGGGCAGGATTGTAAACTCAAAATAAATAAAATCTTTGGAGAAAAAACCAGACCATGGACAGTGCCCCAAATAAAGTCCCCTTCTAAAAGTCTAAAAGACCACACATGCACAACTAAACTGAAAAGCTCTGAATAAGTACCCAATGGCTGTGTCCACTAACTGAAGACATTCATCCCAGAGACTCATCACTGGAAGGTTGGCTAGCAGATAGTGAAATTGTTGGCTACAATCATTCATGAAAGTCACATTTTAAGATACAAAGTATTATAGTCAGCCTGGGTAGTAGGCATTCCCACAGGGATGAAATTACACAGACCTTTAAAAGTTTTGAAGCATAGTCAGTGTTCTATGCTATAGAATAAGCATCATTATCAAAAAATTAAAGCAAATACCACTACTGAGTCTATACCCTGAAGAGATCATGAAAAAGGGTAAAAGCAGCACTTGTACAAAAATATTCATAGAAGCTCTGTTTGTGGTGGCAAAGAATTGAAAATAGAGTGGATGTCCCTCAATTGGGGAATGGCTTAATAAACTGTGGTATTATGTAATGGAACACTATTGTTTTATTAGAAACCAGGAGGGTTGGAAATTCAGGGAAGCCTGGAGGGATTTGCATGAACTGATGCTGAGAGAGATGAGCAGAACCAGAAGAACATTGTACACCCTAACAGAAACATGGGGGTGATAGTCAACCTTAATGGACTTGCGCATTCCCTCAGTGCAACAATCAGGCACAATTTTGAGCTGTGATGGAGAAAGGGAAAGAATTGTGGAATTTGAACAAAGACCAAAGACTATTACCTTTAATTTAGGAAAAAAACTCATCTTATTATGTAATTTTGCTATCTCTCATATTTTCTTTTTCTTCCTTAAGGATATGATTTCTCTCTCATCACATTCAACTTAGATCAATGTATGCCATGGAAACAATGTAAAGACTAAGAAATTGACTTCTGTGGGGGGGGGGGAAGTGAGATTAGGGGGAAAATTATAACATTCAAAATAAATAAATAAATTTTAAAATAAATAAAAATAAAATAACTACAGAATTTACCTACCATAATGGATAGATTCTGATACAAACATTTCAATGAACTGGAGTGAGTCAGTATGCTACCTAAATCAATTGCTTTTTTCAGTGCTATATCAATTAGCTATCAAAGGATTACTTTACAGAGGAGGTATCAAACTTATTAACTACAGGTACTTCTGTAAAATTACTAAATGTGACTGGAAACAGATTAAAATGTAATTGAGAAATGTCTAAAAAATTAAATAAAAATATAATATAGACAATATTATTTTGTGGCTTTTGAGTCAATAGTATCAATTTTTATTTTAATTTGACAACACTGCTTTAAGGAATTGAAAACATTAACAAAATTCATAAATGAGTCAGAAAAGGTAAAAATTCTCATGAGAAATAATAAAGAAGGAAGGCAGATGAAGGTCTATTAGTGCCAGCTCTCAACTATACTGAAACATAAAAGTTCTTGAAACAATTTGTTACTAGGTAAAAAAAAAAAGATAAGACTCAGTCAAACAGATTAGATTTATGATATACAGAAACAAATTTATCAAGTATATATATATTTAGTAATTATATCTTAGTATTTCATAAACATAAACACCCCAGTTACTGGAATATTGACAAAAACTGCTAGGAAAAATGAACAATTGACCATGTTGCCTAGATACAAAAGTTCACATCATAAACAGATCAGGGAAACATGGAAAATTAATTATCAGATGTATGAATAAAAGTTCATGATTAAACAAAGATTAGAAAGTATCAAAGAAGATAAAATAAATAATTTTGATCACATAAATTGAAATTTTTTTGCACAAAACCGAGAAAACTAAAATTCAATCACATGAATTCAACAAAACTAAAAAACTAAAAAAATTATCTGGGAAAAAATTTTTGCAGCAAATATATATAATAGGAGTCATTTTTCTAAGTTTTATTAGAAACTGATACATATTAGAAACATAAGAACTCTGCAATTGGTAAATGATTTAATTTATAAGTAAACAATTCTCAAAAAAAAGAAATCTAGGCTATCACTATTTAACTAAATATATACATATATATATATATTAGTTTTTTTTACAAGACAGTGGGGTTAAGTGACTTGCCCAAGGTCACACAGCTAGGTAATTATTTGAACTCAGGTCCTCCTGACTCCAGGGCTGGTGCTCTCTCTACTGAGCCACCTAGCTGCCTGTATAACTATATTTTAAAGATATTCCATATCATTACTAACTAGAGAAATGTACATGAAAGCTATTCTGAAATTTTACCTCACTCCTACTTGATAGAGTGGCAAAGATGACAAAAAAATGAAAAATATTAAATGTTGAAGGGGCCAGAAAAGCAATTTAAATCTATATACAAAAAGTATAAATAATATAGCTTTTTCACTAGCTAAACTACTTCAAAATCATACCCAAAAGAGATTAAAGAAAGAGGAAAAGATTCTATGTGTATAAACATATTTATAGCAGCAATTTTTATGCTGGTAAAAAATTCCAAGTTAAAGGTACATTCATTACTTGAGAAATAGCAGAATAATTTGCGGTATATAACCATGATGAAATAATATTGTATTCCAGTGGAGAAACAGATGATTTTAAAAAAGACATAGTAATACTTACATGAACCAGTAATAATGTGTAAGCAAAACCAGAAGAGTGATTTATGCTGTAATTCCATTATTGTAAAAGAATCAGAACAGTATTTCCTATAGCATCATTATAAAAAGAAACAATTTTTGTAAACTGATGAAGAATGAAATGAGCAAAATTATATGTGAAATAGTATCCTAATATGTTCAGTGTTTCTGGATTTTATATACCTAAGGTATTCCAATTATCAAACTTTCCATTTTTTAGTGAATATTAAATAGAATTTGCTGATTAAAACTTTGTACCATAGTTTTATGTCTGTTACTACAAATCCTATGAAAGAGATAAATATAAAGAGAAAATGACACCAAGGTTATAAATCTGAGTAACAGTGGCTTAGCACAATGTCTAGCACATAATATAATCTCATGTTTATTGACTTGACTGACTAGGGGAATGGAAAGAGGGAAATCTGAACAAAGGGAAGATTATGAATTCTAGTTTGGGCATATTTGAGTTCTAATAAAGGAAGGGACATAAGGGAACAAATTTTTGTTAATTGCCTGTTCCAGACTCAGTTGATCCTCACAAGATAGGTGTTATTGTTATTTTATAGCTGAGGAAACTGAGACAGTTAAAAGGTTAATCACTCACCTAGGATCTAATAAATGTCTGAGGTTGGATTTGAATTTGGGTCTTTCTGACTCTAGATCAGAAGACAGTTGGGAGATGCAGTACTATAGTTCATAAGGGAAATTATAAGATAGAGCCCTTTATATGGAAGTGATAATTAAATCAATATAAGTCGATGAAGTTAGGAAGGGAAAGACTATGATGATATTATTATGATATCATTAAAATGACTATCAATTGATATTTATATAGCTCTTTAAAAATTTCAAATGATAAAATTGTTTCAGAAGAATTAAAGCAATCTATAGTCATATGAAAAAATGCTCTAAATCACTATTGATTAGAGAAATACAAATTAAAACAAGGTACTCCCCTCATGTCTATCAGATTGATTAATATGACAGAAAATAAAAATTACAAATGTTGGAGAGGACATGGGAAAATTGAGACACCAATGCACTATTGGTCAAGTTGGGAACTGGTTCAACAGTTCTGAAGAATAATTTGGAATTATTTTCTTTGTTTTTGTTTTTGATTTTTTAGGTTTTTGCAAGGCAATGGGGTTAGAGTGGCTTGCCCAAGGCCACATAGCTAAGTAATTATTAAGTGTCTGAGGCTTGATTTGAACTCAGACACTTCTGACTCCAGGGCCAGTGCTCTATCCACTGCCCACCTAGCTGCCCCAGGAATTATTTTCAAAAGGCTACAAAACTGTGCATAGCTTTTGACTCAACACTAGCACTTCTAGGACTATAACTCAAGGAGATAATAAGAAAAAGAAAAATATCTATACATAAAAAAATATTTATAGCAATTTTTTTTGTAATGGCAAAGAATTAGAAATTGAAGGAATGCCGAAATGATTGAATGAAATGATATATGATCATGATGGAATACTATTATAAGAAATGATGAGTGGGGTGACTTTAGTGAAACTTTTACAGACTTACAAAAAGTTTATGCAAAGTGAAGGAAACAGAACCAGTAGAACATCGTACATAGTACCAATATTGCTGTTATTATAACAATGAACAACTATTAAAGATATGTTTAGGCTGATCAGTACAATGATCCAAGATAATTCCAAAGGAATTATGATGAAAAATGCTATCCACCTCCAGAGAAAGAACCAGTTGACTCTGAACACAAATTGAAGCATATTTGAACACATATTGAAGCTTCTTTTCCTTTTATTGATTTTTTTTGGTGACATGACTAAGATGCAAATATATTTTGTGTGACTGTATGCTCTATATCCTATGTGAAATTGCTTTTCTTCTTTGAAAGGGATGAAGGGAGGGTGGGAACAAATTTGGATCTTAAAAATGAATGTTAAAATTTTTACATGTAATTGGAAAATTGGGACAGCAATTCATGTGACCCAGGAACAGAGTTCAAAATGGGAAAGAAAAGTCAGAAAAAAGTTCTGGCCTTAGAAAGCTACTATGGCAAAAAGCAACATCACAACATTATCACAAAAGAGGATGTTGAAAGTATTACATGTGAAAACCCAGAGAGGAATATGACATGGTTTCAAGCTCAAAAAACACTTCTTAGAAGAACTCAAAAAGAATTTTAAAAAATCAATTAGAAAAATTGAGAAAATAAATGCAAGAGAAATTCAACAGTTTGGAAAAGGAAGCACAAAAAATGACTGAAGAAACAATTCCTTTTAAATTATAAATGGGCAAATAAAAAAAACAACAAAATACAGACTTAAGTGCTGAAAAACTTTGCTAACTAACATTTTGGACATAATTGTCTAGTTCAGTATCCAAAAGAACTGAAACAAAGGCTATGTACCTTACATTTGTAGCTCATAGAAAAACCAAATTCTGGCTAATTATCAGCAAATAGTAGCAGAGAATAATTTTAGGGGAACCAGAAAAGAATCTGCATCACAATGAATATAACTATAAACCTTTTTTTCCTACAAACACAGATAGAAATAATTTTGCTAGCTAAATTAATTTATTTATTCAATGTTATATGAATGAATCCACCAAATGATTACCTTACAAAACTAGAAAAAAATTCATGTGGAAGAACAAAAGACCAAGAATTTTATGGGAAATAATGAAAAAAAAGGGGGGGGGGGGAAATGAAACCTAAGAGTACCAGATGCCAAATTACACTACAAAGTAGTAATTAGCAAAGCAATTTACTAGGTAAAAAGTAGAATGATTGATCAGTGGAACAGATTAGATACTCAGTATATAGAAACAAATGAACATAATAATCTAGTGTCTAATAAACCTAAAGATCCCAGCTAATGGGATAGACACTCATTATTTGACAAAAACTGTTGGGAAAACTGAAAAAGCAGTCTGGCAGACACTAGATATAAAACAATATCTCACTCTGTATGCTAAGAAAAGCTCTAAATTTCTATATGACTTCAACATAATCAAATTTGAGAAATAAAAAAGAATTTATCTGTTAGATATATAGCTAGGAAAGAAGTTCATGAGGAAACAAAAGACAGAGATAGGCCATGCTTGTCTTCTGTGTGATTCTCCTCTTACTGGATAAGCAACTGCAAGTAACCTATGGGACAGTATATCCTCCTATGTTAGAGGAGAATTTTTCTTGTCATTTATTTTGCTATGCCCTCTGATGAAATTTCTTTTACTTTTGATCAATTTGTCAGTTGGTTGATCTGGACCAGAAATGCTGGAAGTGGATTAGGTTGTAAAAAACTTCAAATGATCAATAGCAAAACAGCATAGAATGAAGATGGCAGAGTAATTTTTGCTTCAATAGTAGGGAGCTAGGAGACCTGTCTAACAATTTTATTTTCTTTTATTCCCTTTCAGTACCAATTGAAATCTGTCTATATTGAAATCTGTCTATCCCTCCTTTTCCTAAGCAATTCTTGACTATGTCTTTGCATTTACTTAATGTATTGGTAGCCTTTCCTCTAGGCTTTTCATACCTCAAAGAATCTAATAGTCTATTTGGATGTGTTATCTCTAACATTTATTACTTGATTTACTCAACTCCTTTTCATTCTATAATTGTGTTCAGTGAGGTATTTTACTCATTAAATTGGTAATTTGCTAAGTCTACAGCCTACTTATACCCATTATAAGTCTTTCCATTACCCTTTGAATCATCTTTAATTTTTTTTTAGGTTTTTGCAAGGCAATGGGGTTAAGTGGTTTGCCCAAGGTCACACAGCTAGGTAATTATTAAGTTTCTGGGGTCAGATTTGAACTCAGGCACTCCTGACTCCAGGGTCAGTGCTCTATCCATTGCACCACCTAGCTGCCTATAAGCTATTGACTTTTGAAAAAAAAATACTCCCTCTTTATTTTATATTTTTTTTATATTAACGGGCATAAACTTAATGCAAGGGGGCATTTTATACCCCACATCCAAATTTTTAGAAACCCTAGCCTTCTGGACTGAATCAATCAATCAAAAGTACAAGGTAGATATGTACAAATCCTTTCTTCCTTCAATCAGTCAGCTAAAGGCTAACCTAGATAAGAACAAGTCCTTAATAAATTGGGAAAAGTGAAGTATTTTGGGTCATTAAAGTAAATTGTATTACACAAGAAGTATCTTGTAAAGGACTGAAGAGTCAGTTAAGCCCTGCGGAGTTTTGATAAACTAGCAAACCAGTTCAAAAATCCGACCTTATAATAGCAGAAGAATATGAAAAAGGAGAGAATCTTTGTTTTTTCCTTGACAGAGGACAAACTTGAGATATTTGAAAAATCTTATATTTTGGTTTACCCATTGTCATTGGTAGCAGTGTCCCAGGAGCAATAGTGAATGATGATTGCATTTACTTTAGAAGGTAAGGACCACCAAAGAAATTCAGTTCAAGAACTTTACAAGGAAATTAACCCTCAAAGCTCAGTAGAGAACTACTCATACCTTGGAAGGAAAGCTATGGCAAAAAAGGACAACATACTAAAAATTAGAGGCAATACCATGCTGACAAGGGTCTAAATAAACTATGGTTTTTCCAATATCTTTGTATGACTGTGAGAGATGGAATATGAGAAAAGCTGAATATTGCACAATTGATGCTTTTGATTTACATGCAGTACAGGACACTTTTGAGAATCCCTTGGACAACAAGGCCAGATCAGTCAATTCCTAAATATATTAATTCAAGTTATTCACTAGAAAGTCAAGTACTGAAACTGAAGTTTAAATATTCTTGTCACATAGTGAAAATATGGGACTTATTGGAAAAGACCTAATGCCATCTCACTGCTCCCCAGAAAAAGCAACTTTAAAATAGGAGTATTTCAGTTATAAAACTGTTATAGAAGTTTTAAAATTTCAAAACTTTTGAAAATGAATGTATGAACACATAAGAGGACTGTAATAATCACTATAAAATTGTTTTACATTATTTTTAATGAAAAATAATGTTTAGTGATAAGATTATAAGACCATTTTTTCATCCCCCAGATAAATCACAGCAATAATAACTGATAAACTGAAGAAACCATCAGATGAAGGATAACAAATCAGCTCACAGACAAGACTTTGATCACTCTCCAACTCTTTAAAGTATGAAAATACATTAGTTACTCAAACATCATAAAATTTCAATTAAGTAGGAATTCAGTTTCTGAAATATTCCAGGACATTAGCTAAAATGACTGCTCAGGACATATGGAATGGATTCTCCTCTAGCAGAAGGGTCCTTAGAAATTGCCCAGTTCAGGTGGGATGTGGAGGAAGTTCCTTATCTTTCATCTCTTTGGAGTATTTATCTAGCAATGGAAGCTTTTCTTTTCCTTTCTTTTCTTTTCTTTTCTTTTCTTTTCTTTTCTTTTCTTTTCTTTTCTTTTCTTTTCTTTTCTTTTCTTTTCATTAATTTTTATTAAAGATATTGAGTTTTACAATTTCCCCCCCAATCTTACTTCCCTCCCCCCCCAGAAAGCAATCTGTCAGTCTTTACTTTGTTTCCATGTTGTACCTTGATCCAAATTGGGTGTGATGAGAGAGAAATCATATCCTTAGAGAAGAGACAAGAATTCTAAGAGGTAACAAGATCAGACAATAAGATATCTGTTTTTTTTTCTAAATTAAAGGGAATAGTCCTTGAACTTTGTTCAAACTCCACAGCTCCTTAACTGGATACAGATGGCACTCTCCTTTGCAGACAGCCCAAAATTGCTCTCGATTGTTGCACTGATGGAATGAGCAAGTGCTTCAAGGTTGATCATCGCTCCCATGTTGCTGTTAGGGTATACAGTGTTTTTCTGGTTCTGCTCATCTCACTCAGCATCAGTTCATGCAAATCCCTCCAGGCTTCCCTGAAATCCTGTCCCTCCTGGTTTCTAATAGAACAATAGTATTCCATGGCATACATATACCACAGTAGCAATGGAATCTTTAAAACAAAAATCATGAACATTTTAGTCAATTTCTTAATTCAAAAATCCTTTCCAGACCAGTTTGGCCAGTAATCAGCTTTTAAAAACAGGTTAACTTTCAGTCCAGTGTATCACTGAAATTTATTTGGCTCTTTTACCAAATGCAGTAAAAATTGAATATAGTTCCAGAATTGAAGTGGCCAGTGGGTCAAAAAGATAGGTTGAGAACCAGGTTCAAAATCTCTATGAGCTGTTCCCTTTAGCTCCTCATCCTTGACAAAAAGGAGGTATAATTAAATGACATACTTGAAGGCAAATGGTGCATGGAATTGATATCATCATTTAGAAGAAAAAAGGCAACTAAATTGATGAACATCTATTGAGTAATGAAAATAAAACAGGACAAAGTGTTCTTAGGGACAAAATAAGTCCCTTTCATGATAGTAGCATAAACCTTTTGGAATGTTATTAATTCTAATGTAGAATTTGTCTAGGAGAAGTTGATAAAACAACATAAAAGTATTAAGTGTTTTGTGGAGGCAAGGAGAAAGTTACTTTTCAGAAGAGAATTATTGTCTATAGAAGACACCTTATATTCCATCTATATTTTTATCTATACTCTTTATACTTTATACTTTTAGTAAAAGTAATATTGACATATAGCACTTTCAAGTATAAAAATATAACACATACTTTAGGCATCTATCTCAATTCCTATTCATCTTTATGATTTGGATACCCTGAGTGTAGCTACAAATTCCCTTAGAACCATTGGAGGCAACACCAAGAAACTGAGGTGGGGAATTACATTTCTGGTCCTGGATTGCTCATAAGTCCCTATCAGTGTGCCCCCTACCATTATTATTAGTTGAAAATTATCCACAAAAGTAGATTTTAGAAAGAAGATGTTTACTAAGGTGGTACATTAGATTGGTGATATAAAATATTCTCCCTTCCTCAAAAGATATGTGACACAGTACTTCACCATTACATGTGGAGTCCATGGAAAAGTAAGTCCAAGATTAGAGAGCACATGTGGCAAAAGAACACCTCATAATTTCTAGTTGGTCCAAGGGTGGGAGAAAGAAGAATTCCTTTGTGGGGTACTTAAGATGTTCTTCTTAGGCATAATGTAGACTCTTTGCTGAGATCTTTATGGAAAGATGCATCTATACATTCTTGATTTTTAATATAGACAATATTATCTGATCAGAGATATCAATAGGACACTGATGGAAAGATGGAAAGATCCTCCTGACTAATCTAAGTTTGATAGGTTCTCAGATCAAAAAAAGGGATAAGGGTTAAAGGAAAGCTAGACAAAGACTAAAGCTGAGGTTTTTCCCCTCTACAAATCCCAAGTAGTTCTTCCTTGGGGATTTAACTGGAACATTGGATTCACTTCAACCTAGAATATTCCTGGTTCTAAATTAACTTGGCAATTTATAAATGACCCCTTAAATATGACAGATTCAAATACAATTTCCTAAACCAATCTAGATATGAATCCTATGTAATGTCAATCCAGTTCCAAGGACTTTACATGTACTAGGTAATTTGAGTGTTATAACAATTAATGAGATAGTTACTGCTTCCATTGTGGAGAAAGAGGGTTCAGTGAATAGAAAGCTAATTTGGATTTAGAGGACCTGGGTTCAAGTTCTGACTTTGACACTAATGGCTGTATGATCTCAGGTGTGTCACAATGTAGCCTCAGTTTTCTCAGATATAAGATGAGATTGAATTAAATGATCTCAAAGTTCCCTTTCATTTCAACTTTATGATTCTGTGATTTTTATTTTACAGATGCTTAAACTGAACCTTAGAGAGGTTAAGAGATGTATCCATGTTCATATCGCCAGCAGCTGGATAGAGTACTGACCTTGGAGTCAGGAGCACAGGAGATTGAATTTGACCTCAGACACTTGACTCTTATTAGCCATGTGATCTTTGGCAATTTACTTAACCCTTGACTGCCTTACATCCTGGGTCATCCCCAGTTATCCTGATCTATATCTGGGCCACTGGACTCCGATGGCTCTGGAGGAAAAAGTGAGGTTGGTGACTTCCAGTAACACCCCCCTCTCAAATCCAATTCACTTGCTTGTCATGACATCACTTCCCTAATGTCATGGTCTTCAGACAAGTAACTGGAGTCAGATTTGGATTTAGGTCCTCCCAACTCCAGGGCTGGTGTTCTCCCCACCTGACTATATAGCTGCCCCCAAGAGTATTAATAATAATGTTTGCCCTTAATTTTTTTTTAGGTTTTTGCAAGGTAATGGGGTTAAGTGACTTGCCCAAGGTCGCATAGCTAGGTAATTAGTGTCCTTCATTTTTGAAGATCATGTGCTCTATCCTCTTTGCCATCAGAATTTGAACCTGTCTTCCTAATTTTTTCCTTTCTAATTATTGATGGTATCTACATTTTTTTCACCTTTGTCATTGTATCCCAGCACCTAGCCCAGTGCCTCACACCTATAGTTAATATGAAAATAGCATTTTAAAGTTGACAGCATGCTTTCCCTATATTATCCTAGTAGATACCTAATAACGGCTTATTGATAGATGGATATAGGGACAGATGGGAGTTGAAGCTGGAACTTTAGTAGATTCATAGATTTGTAAAGGAATGGCAGAGTTTATCTGGCTCTTTCCTCTCTCTCTTAGACTTGACCCTGGTTATGCTAGACAGATGGCTTAGCCTTTTGTTTAAAGACCTTGAACAGAAATTTACAGCCTAGATCTACTTCAGTGTTTAATCGTAAATAACAGTTCACGTTTATCTATCAAGAAATAAGGATTTATATAGTGCCTACTATGAGCCAGGCACTTTTACAAAGCACTCTAAAAATATTATCTCATTTGCTCCTCACTATAAGCCACAAAAAAGTACCATTTTTATCCCCAATTTATAGTTGAGAAAACTGAGGCAGACAGAGGTTAAGTGACTTGAAAGCCTGTCTCAAAACAACTCAGTATGATTTAAGTACTTTAGGTACTAGTTTCTGTTTAAAGATGTCATTAAATAATCTTGTCAGAAAAGTTTTTCATTACTTCCTCATATCTAATTTAAATCCCTCATGATTTGACTTAATTCCCTACCCTCTGTTTTGTTCTCTCTGAAAACAAAGGATTGTCAGTCCCCAACCATCTGTACAATAACCTGAGTAATATCAAGGGAAGAGAGGCAGTCTTGTAAAACTCCCAGATAAATGACTCTTCTCTTAGTAGCTCTATTTCTTCAATTCAGTAAAAGACAAACCTCAATGACCTGTCTTTCAAGATTAATAAGTGGATTAACTTATGATCCTGCAGTAGTGGAAAATCAAAGCTCTCAGTCAGGTAGAGGATGACCACTGACGTACAAGCATAGTCCTAGGTAAGAATCAAATATGCCTGACATTGGCACATGTCCTTCTTACCTTCCCGAATACGCACCTCATGAGGCAAAAGCAGAAAGACAACTCTATCACTTAGCTAATTGACCGACTGACCCTTGAGTCATTTTGAGGCACTCCCAACCCCTACCCCCCCTTGTATTTCTAAACTCTCCACGGCTGACTCAGTCTCCTACTTCTCTTTGTTTACAGATATTTCATAAATAGTTCATATTAGGGGGTGGCTAGGTGGCACAGTAGATAGAGCACTGGCCCTATGGATAGAGCACTGGCCCTGGAGTCAGGAGTACCTGAATTCAAATCTGGCCTCAGACACTTAATAATTACCTAGCTGTGTGGCCTTGGGCAAGCCACTTTACCCCATTGCCTTGCAAAAACCCTAAAAAAAAGTAGTTCATATTAAATTTAATATGGTAGTCACAGTCATTCTGCATCCCATTTTGACTTTATTTTTATTTTCTTGTGTGAATTTTAAATGTTGAACCACGAATGTTCTACCAACCAATCCATATAATTTCCTCAGCCTGGCTTTATCACCAGTTTGGGTAATAGACTTCTTTGGCCCTCACTAAGTAACCAGGTAAGTTATATTTTCACTCTTATCCCAGGGTTTTACATTCCCTGCCCAAGAAGAGTTTGGGGGGATGTCTAAACTCTCTACACAAATGGTTTCTGGCCCCTACTGGTGCTGTTCACTCAAGTGTAGTAGGTGGTCCCCTGCATCCCAATTCCTGGACTAGTAGTGGGTTGTCTCTTGCATTAACATTAACTCTTACTCAGAAATATTTAATCCAAAAAATATAATAAGAAATGTATAAATTTAATTCCCCTACACATGGGAGTTATAATCTTCTTCTTTTCCTTCTATCACATTCTTTTCCTAGGACGAAGAAGAGGATTGGGCTTAGAGATTAGTGAGGTTCTGATAGAGTGCAGCTCTAGTTCCAAGTCTAAACTCCACCTGATGCTTGAATCCCAGACCAACTGGATTCTCAGACCTTTAAAGTCAGACTGACTAACTGACTGACTGCAACTCTTTTCTGCAGTCCTGGAAAACATCATCATGGCTTGAATTTCTGGATCCTATGTGGATCACCTACAACCGAGGACAAACAACAAACAATTGGAAAAACACCCCAGGCCCATTTCTCAAAGCTGGTAGTAAAAGCCAGTTCAGGGAAGGAAAAAGGAAGTCCTTTCCTTCTTACTGTTATCAGTACTGGGAGTAAACGGGGCTCTTCCCTGCTAGATACAGCAGATACAAGTGGTTAAAAAAGAGCAGAGCTGCTCTGTCTTGCCAAGTCTGAAGGTGCAGGCTACTAATCGAGACTAAAGCTACCCATGTGAGTATAATATGTATAAATAAGCATGTGATATGTATATGCATGTACACACACATACAGTGTATATTATATAATATGTATCATATTCAAAATAGTATGGATGTAATATGTATTTATATATACACATATGCATATATACATATTGAATATATTTCATACACACATTTTATTTATATATACACACATACACACATGCATATATGTATATATATATTGTCTATATTTCATCTTACACTCTGAGTTCATCCCTTTTCTCTTAGGAGGTAGATAGTCTGTTTCATCTCTGAAATCAAGGTTAGTCATTGAGTTAACCCAAGTTTCTAAGATGGGCATATCCTCAATTTTAATTATTTTTTGCTATCACAGAGCTTTAATAAATATATTTGTACATATAAATCTTTTTCCTCTTTCTGGGTATAAACTCAATAATGATATCAATGAGCAAAAGGGTATGATAGTTTAATAACTTTTGGGGCATAGTTACAAATTGATTTCCAGATGGTTAGATTAGTTCATGGCTCCACCAACAGTGCATTTCCATACTTATTTTCTGATAGGCCTGCAAGAATTTTTAATTTTAAATTTTTGTCAACTTTCCCACTCTTAATGGCTATGAGATGAAACCTCAGAGTTATTTTAATTTTAATATCTCTAATTGTTATTTAGGTGGGTCACTAATACACTGTTGGTGGAACTATGAACTTATCCAAACCAACTGACCCAGCAATACCACTACTAGGTCTATATCCCAGGGAGATGAGGAAAAAAATGAAAATAATCAAATATCCTAAAATATTTATAACAATAATCTTTATGGTGGCAAAGAATTGGAATTTGAGGGGTGCATATCAATTAAGTAATAGTTAAACAAGTTGTGGTATATGATTGTGATAGAATACTACTATGCTATAAGAAATGATGTATAATTTTTGAAAAACAGGGAAAGATGGGGTGGCTAGGTGGTGCAGTGGATAAAGCACCAGCCTTGGCGTCAGGAGTACCTGGGTTCAAATCCAGTCTCAGACACTTAATAATTACCTAGCTGTGTGACCTTGGGCAAGCCACTTAACCCCATTTGCCTTGAAAAAAAAACCTAAAAAAAAAAGAAAAACAGGGAAAGATGCTTGAAATAATGAAGAGTGAAATGAGTAGAACTAAGAAAATATATTACAGTACCAGCAATATTGTTCTAAGAACTGTGAACAACCAAGTTATTCTGAGTATTACAAATACTCTAACTACAGAGGACCTATGTTATTTACCAGCAGAATAAGAATGGACAAATAGAAGTATGCATGGTATGATTTAAATATCTTCGTATATCCATATCAAACAGTGGCTTTCTCTTGTGTGGGATGGGGAGATAAGGAGTTGGTTTAGAGCTTAAAAATAAAAATAAAATAAAAAATAAAAAATAAATAAACAAAATATTATTTAGGGTATTTTTAATATAGCTATTGATAGCTTGAATATCTTCCTATGAATACTGCTTGTTTCATATCTTTGGCATTTTATCAATTGCAGAATGATTCTTGTTCTCATAAATTTGAATCATTTCCCTATATATATCATAGAAATGAGAACTTTATCTTGCTTCTTGTTTTTCTCATCCCTACTCCTGTTTGTTGAATTTGCTTAAATTCATATTTTAGCATATCTATAGTTTCATATTCATACTTACGACCTTGTCCTAACTCTTAATTTTTCTCTAAGATGTTATTCTTGATTACATAGACTTTATATAGTCTTTAATAACGTTACCATGATACTTCATCTGAAAATCTTTATATTTTAAAAATTACAAATCACTCAAAATAAGGGTCCTTAAACTTTATTTTTAGTTTTTTTGCAAGGCAAGTGGGCTTAAATGGCTTGCCCAAGGCCACACAGCTACGGAATTATTAAGTGTCTGATACCAGATTTGAACCCAAGTACTCCTGACTCCAGGGCTGGTCCACTGCGCCACCTAGCTGCCCCTCTTAAACTTTTTTGTATCAAGGATGCTTAGGGTCAAGCTGGAAAAATCTAGCTACCTCTTCTTAGAATGTTTTAAATGCATAAAATAAAGTACAAAGAATTACAGAGGAAACCAACTATAATGAAATACAGTTATCAAAATTAAAAAGAAAGGCTTGAGTATATAGACCTCAGATTAAGGACCCCTGTCCCATAGGAAAAGAAATAGCCAACCCTGCTTAATATTCTGTTGAATCTCTCTCATTGAGCTTCAAATAAATATTTATGACCCATTTTAGATATGTTTATATTCCTTGATATTTCTTATCCATTGATGTATCTGTGATTTTTAATCAATGGTGATTATTCCCCAGGTTACAGATTAAAATCCAGCTATGCATTCTGTGTGACTTTTGTGTATATCATTCAATAAATGCTCCATTGCAAGTTTACTCAAATATGCTGGGCCTTTAGATATTTTGATATGTTGAAGCTACAAATGTATTTATATATATACTCTTCATTTGTTTTTTTTTTTTTTTTGCAAGACAATGGGGTTAAGTGGCTTGCCCAAGGCCACACAGCTAGGTAATTATTGTCTGAGGCCGGATTTGAACTCAGGTACTCTTGACTCCAGTGCTGGTGCTCTATCCACTATGCCACCTAGCTGCCCCTACTCTTCATTTGTTAACCATTGCTCATACTTTGTAATTGGCCTTTATCAGAGAAATGTAAAATTTCCCTCCTATGTCCTATTTTCCTTTTAATTTTGGCTTCATTAGTTTTGTTTATGTGAATTTTTCAATTTCATGTAATAAAATTATATACTTTTTCCTCCCTTGATCCTCTATATCTCTTGTCTAGTAATAAGTTCTTCCTGTATTCCTTTCTTGTTTCTTATTCCTAGAGGAATTTGTTGTCTCCTTTAACTATATAGTACATCCTTTTTCCTCAACCCCTCCATTTTTTTTAGATCACTCAAAAATAATTGATTCATACTAAAGGTCTCTATCTATTTAGACCCCTTTTTAACTGCACACTAATAATAATTCTTAGGAATTACATGTATCATTTTTACATATGGGAATATAAACAGTGTAGCCCTATTAAGTCCCTAATGATTTCTCTTTCATACTTACTTTCTAAATTTTTCTTGAGTCTTATGTTTAAATGTTAAATTTTCTATTCAGCTATGTTTTCATCAGAAATCCTTGAAAGTCCTCTATTTAATTAAATATCTATTTTTTCTCCTAAAGGATTATACTCAGTTTTGTTAAGTAGGTTATTCTTAGCTCTAATCCTAGCTCCTTTGCCTTCTGGAAAATCAAATTCCAATCACCCCATCCTTTTTTTTTTAACATGACTGCTGCTAAATCTTTTTTTAATATTTAATATTTATTTATTCTCATGTTGTACAAATAATTTTTTTTATACATTAATAAAATATTCTTGTTTAAGAGTAAACAAAATACCCCCTCCCCCCCAAAAAATATAGGCTCGCTTGAGCGATAAAGTAAAGGGGAGAGAAAAAAATTAAAATTAAAAAAATAATAGTAATAATTGTAGGTATGGCCAGGTGGTGCAATGGATAGAGTGCCAGCCCTGGAGCCATGAGCACCCAAGCCCATACCCGGCCCCATACACCCAACAATCACCCAGCTGTGTGACATGCAAGCCACCCCAACCCCACTGTCCTGCAAAAACCAAAAAAAGAAAAAAAAAGACCCAAAATAAAATAAAATAGTAATAATAGTAGGGGTGGCTGAGTGGCGGACAGAGCATTGGCCCTTGAGCCAGGAGTACCTAGGTCCAAATCTGCCCTCAGACACCCAATGATCACCCTGCTATGCGGCCCCAGGCAGGCCACCCAGCCCCATTTGCCCTGCACCCCACCAAAATAATAATAATAATAATAATAAATGTGTTTGATTCTTTGTTCCAACACCAACAACTCTGTCGTGGGTGGATCACACTCTTTATGGTAAGTCCATCGCAAAAGTTACTTCCATATTTTTCCACCGTTGCCATTGCTGATCGCAGCTCCTTTCTTTTGTATTTCTCCACTACCATGTACTATATTTTCTCTCTCCTTTCATTCTGAATCTGCTGTAGGGTAGCTGAGTGGTGCAGCAGACAGATCCCTGGCCCTGGGGCCAAGAGGCCCTGAGCCCCCCCAACCACCCCTTAGGCCCAGCATCCACCTGGCCCTATGGTCCCAGACAGGCCTTTCAATCCCAGCCCCTTGTAAGAAGTAAAAAAAGAAAATGTGTTATATCTGACCACTCTACCGCCATGGTCCATCCTCTCCTCCATCACTCACATCACCCCTCCTTCCCCCTGTCCCGCCCCCCCCCCCCCCCCCCCCCCGCTTCTTACTCCAGATGCCTATACCCCATTGAGTATATATATGCTGTTCCCTCTCCTAGCAACCTCTGATGAGAGCGAAGATTCCCTCATTCCCCCTTGACTTCCCCCCTTCCATATCATTGCAATAGCTCATTGTAATAAAGAAAAATCTTATTACATGAACTATCTTGGCCTATTCCTCCTCTCCTTTTTTTTTCTACCATTACATTTCCTTTTTTTTCTATTGACTCCATTTTTACACCCTATTTTATCTTCAAATTCAGCTTTCTCCTGTTCAACTATAAAAGCTCCTTCTACCTGCTCTATTAACTGAGAAGGTTCATATGAGTATTATCAGTGTCATTTTTCTATGCAGGAATACATGCAATTCATCACCATTAAGTCCCTCATATTTTCCCCTTATCACCCAATCTCTATGCTTCACCTGAGTCCTGTATTTGAAGATCAAACTTTCTGTTCAGCTCTAGCCATTCTAACAGGAACATTTGGAATTTCCCTGGTTCATTGAAAGTCCATCTTTTTCCCTGGAAGAGGATATTCAGTTTTTTCAGATAGTTGATTCTTGGTTGCATTCTAAGCTCTTTTGCCTTTCAGTATATGATATTCCAAGCCCTACGAGCTTTTAATGTAGCTGCTGCTAAGTCCTGTGTGATCCTGACTGCAGCTCCACGATATTTGAATTGTGTCCTTCTGGCTGCTTGTAATATTTTCTCTTTGACTTGGGAGTTCTGGAACTTGGCTATATTATTCCTAGGGGTTGGTGTTTTGGGATCTCTTTCTCGGGGTGGGGGGGATCGGTGGATTCTCTCCATTTCTATTTTGCCCTCTGCTTCTAGGATATCAGGGCAATTTTCCTACAGGAATTCTTTGAAAATGATGTCAAGGCTCTTTTCCTGATCATGACTTTTAGGTATTCCAATAATTTTTAAATTATCTTTCCTAAATCTATTTTCTACATCAATTTTTTTTTCAATGAGATGTTTCACATTTTCTTCTAATTTTTCATTTTTTTGGTTTTGAAGTATTGAGTCCTGATTTCTCATAAATTCATCAATCTCCCTGAGTTCTATTCTTTGTCTGAAGGATTTGTTCTCCTCAGAGAGTTTTCTTATCTCTTTTTCCATATGGCCAATTCTGCTGTCTTTTAAAATTTTTTTTATTAAAGATATTATTTGAGTTTTACAATTTTCCCCCAATCTTGCTTCCCTTCCCCCACCCCCACCCCACAGATAGCACTCCGTCAGTCTTTACTTTGTTTCCATGTTGTACCTTGATCCAAATTGGGTGTGATGAGAGAGAAATCATATCCTTAAAGAGAACAGAATTCTCAGAGGTAACCAGATCAGACAATAAGATATCTGGTTTTTTTTTCAAATTAAAGGGAATAGTCCTTGTACTTTGTTCAAACTCCACAGCTCCTTATCTGGATACAGATGGTACTCTTCTTTGCAGACAGCCCAAAATTGTTCCCAATTGTTGCACTGATGGAATGAGCAAGTCCATCAAGGTTGAACATCACTCCCATGTTGCTGTTAGGGTGTACAGTGTTTTTCTGGTTCTGCTCATCTCACTCAGCATCAGTTCATGCAAATCCCTCCAGGTTTCCCTGAAATCCCATCCCTCCTGGTTTCTTATAGAACAATAGTGTTCCATGACATACATATACCACAGTTTGCTAAGCCATTCCCCAATTGAAGGACATTTACTGGATTTCCAATTCTTTGCCACCACAAACAGGGCTGCTATAAATATTTTTGTACAAGTAATGTTTTTACCCTTTTTCTTCATCTCTTCAGGGTATAGACCCAGTGGTGGTATTGCTGGGTCAAAGGGTATGCACATTTTTGTTGCCCTTTGGGCATAGTTCCAAATAGCTCTCCAGAAGGGTTGGATGAGTTCACAGCTCCACCAACAGTGTAATAGTGTCCCAGATTTCCACATCCCTTCCAACAATGATCATTATCCTTCCTGGTCATACTGGCCAATCTGAGAGGTGCGAGGTGGTACCTCAGAGAAGCTTTAATAATTAATGATTTAGAGCATTTTTTCATATGGCTATGGATTGCTTTGATCTCCTCATCTGTAAATTGCCTTTACATATCCTTTGACCATTTGTCAATTGGGGAATGGCTTTTTGTTTTAAAAATAAGGTTCTTTTCTTCCATGAGGTTTTGTACTTCTTTCATGATTTGGTCAATTTAATTTTTAAGATGTGATTTTTCAGTGTTTATTGTGCCTCTTTTACCAAGTTGTTAATTCTCAATTATACTTTTGTTCACTTACTTTCATTTCCTTTCCCTTTTTTCTTCTGTTCTTTTACATTTTTTTGGCTTTTGTATCTTTAGCTCTTATAAGAATATTTTTTGTACTTATGTCCAATTTAAGACTTTACTTATAATTGTTTTTGTGTAATTGTCTTCTAAGTTTGTGTGTTGAATTTTACTGTCACCACAGTATCTTTTTTTTTGCTTTCTTTTTTGAGGTTTTTTTTTTGGCAAGGCAATGGGGTTAAGTGGCTTGCCCAAGGCCACACAACTAGGTAATTATTAAGTGTCTGAGACCGGACTTGAACCCAGGTACTCCTGACCCCAAGGCCGGTGCTTTATCCATTATGCCACCTAGCCGCCCTACAATATTGTCCTGATTCTGCTCATTTCCCTTTATACATACTAAAGTTTCTTGTAGCCATGCATGAGAGTTGAGTGCCAGGCTCCCATCAAGGGTGGCTTAGCTACCCTGAAAATAACTCAGCAAGCCTTCACACCAGAGGTGCTAGTCTTCCTGAATACTCCATATACTACAACCATCAAGTAATATAATTGATGTAAAGCACTTTGCACACCCTAAAGCACTTTTTCAATGCTATTTTTACTATTTCACATAACCCAAACACAAACCTGGGAGAGAATCTAGTGTCTCAGAAAATGTAGTTAGAAGAGACACAGTCTGCTCTTGCTTACCTAGTTATATTACTTGTCACCTCTCTTCTCAGAAAAGATTTAACTCTTGGTAAATCATCATTTTGTTGTGAGTCCTACAGATAAGCTTTTTTTCTTCCTGGCCCAGAGTTCTAGTTTGGAATCACTGCAGCTTTGCTCTCTGACTCCTGGGAATCCCAGTCAGTTTCAGTCTAGATACCAAATGTAAGTAACTAAAGAGAAGAGATTTCTGGAAAGACCTGTATCATGTAGCATCTTCTAGGTGGCACAGTACAAAGATACAACTCAACTTTTTTCTTTTTGTTGTCTCCTCACCCATGGAGCAAGGATTGCATCCTGTAGGATTTAGTCATTTGTTGGAAATATTTTGTAACCAATCACCTTCTCTCCTCTCCAACACACACACACACACACACACACACACACACACACACACACACACACCTGGCCTAGTATCTTCTATAAGTATTTACTGGCCAGAAGTAATGAACACAACTTCTAAGGTATTCCAACTCTCCAAGCCTTAAGCTATGAGAACAGTGGAGATCATGAGGATATTAATGGTCAGGTCAGGGGCAGAGCCAAGATGGCGGCATGAAGGCAGCATTACCTGGGAACTCTGATCCCTCAAACCCCCAAAAAACATACAAAGGCCAAAATTTAGAGGGGCAGACCCCACAGAAAGACTGAGTGGTACATTTTCCCAGTCCAAGATAACTTAGAAGTTCAGTGGGGGGCAGCTAGGTGGTGGAGTGGACAGAGCACTGGGCCTGTGGACAGAGCACTGGCTCTGGAATCAGGAGTACCTGAGTTCAAATCTGATCTTAGACACTTAATAATTACCTAGCTGTGTGGCCTTGGGCAAGCCACTTAACCCCATTGCCTTATAAGAAACTAAAAAAAAAAACAAAAATAAAGTTCAGTGGGAAAGGTGTGTTTCACCAGGACTTGGGGTTAGAGAAAAAAGCCATGACACAGCCTAGCCCAGCCCAGAGATCACCAGCAACAACTTGAAGAGGCAGGGAGAGAATTCTGCTCCACCTGGGTGAGTGTAGAGTGAGGAGCATGGCTGCAGAATCTGCAGTGAGAATCAGGAGAAAACAGCCTGCACCACCCAGAGACGGTAAGGTAAGTCTGCAGAGATTTCTCTGCTCTACCTGGTTTAGAACTATGTTGTTTGCCTAAACTCAGATATTGCTGTTTGGGCTTCTATACTAAATAGCCAAGCTGGATCTCTCCTTATAGCCCCAGGGCAGAGGGTAGTGCTGTGGTCATTTACATACCAAAACACAGGCTAGAGAGCATAAGACCTTGGAGGAATAAAGGTCCCAGTGGGTTGTTCTCCCCACAGAAACCAACCCCAAAGCCTTGGAAGTGTTGTAAATTAGTTCTGGGCTGAGGAAATGAATAAACAACAGAAAAGGAGGAATCTGAGCATAGAGAATTACTTTAGTCCCATGGAAGATCAAAACACATACTCTGGGGCAGCTAGGTGGTGCAGTGGATAGAACACTGGCCCTGGAGTCAGGAGTAACTGAGTTCAAATCCAACCTCAGATACTTAATAATTACCTAGCTGTGTGGCCTTGGGCAAGTCACTTAACCCTATTGCCTTGAAAAATCTAAAAAAAAAACCCACACATACTCAGATGATGACAAAGCCGAGTCTTCCATTTCCAAAACCTCCAAGAGAAATAGAAAATGGGCTCAGATTATGGATGAGCTCAAAAAAGACTTTTAAAAGCAATTAAGGGCCCCGCCCACGCTCGAGGACTTTTCCTGGCTGGAATGGGCAGGGGTGCTAGGTCAGAGCTAAGGGCGCTGGGAAGCATTTGCGCCCACTGCTGCCATGGTGGCGCATCTGAAGAAGGGGGTGTATGAAGAGTTTACCAAGGTCATGCAGCAGCAGCATGAAGAGATTGCAACCGAGAAGCTGCTCCTGACAAAACCAAGTAAATCTGCAGCACTTCACATAGATCTCTGTAAAGCTACTTCACCAAGCAGATGCCTTGCAGTATCTCCTTCAGTTTGCTCGGAAACCAGTGGAGGCCGAGAGTGTGGAGGGAGTTGTCAGAATTCTCGGAAAGGAAAATGATGCATCTGTAAGGCTGAAAATAGCTTCATTGTTGGGTTTGTTATCAAAGACAGCAGGATTTTCACCAGACTGTATCATGGATGATGCCATTAACACCCTTCAGAATGAAAAATCTCATCAAGTTCTTGCTCAACTTCTGGACACACTATTGGCAATTGGTACTAAACTTCCAGAGAATCTAGCTGTTCAAGCTTGATTGATTGATGTTGCCTGCAAGGTTCCAGGGACCCCACGGAGGCTGGACCCCCACAGAAGGTGTGGATTGCATTTTTTTGATCGTTAGTTTTTTGGAATTGTCAAGGAACATTGTATTGAGTACACTATCTGTCACAGTTGATCGTTCTTATATTAATGTTACTATATACAGCGCTCCTTGTTCTGCTCACTCCACTTTGCTTCAGTTCATAGAAGTGTTCCTAAGTATTTCTGAAACCTCTGCTTTATCATTTCTTAGGATTCAATAGTATTGGGGCAGCTAGGTGGCACAGTGGATAGAGCACTTGCCCTGAAGTCAGGAGGACCTGAGTTCAAATCTAATCTAAGTCATTTAATTACCTAGCTGGTGACCATGGGCAAATCACTTAACCCCATTTCCTTGCAAAAAAAAAATACAATATTATTCCATTCACTTATATATATCATAACTTGGTCAGCCATTCTTTAATTGATGGACGTTCCCTCAGGTTCCAGTTCTTTGCCACCACAAAAAGAGATGCTATAAATATTTTTATATATATGGGTCCTTTTCCCTTTTCTTTGATGTCTTTGGGATACAGACTTATATTAGTAGCAAAAGGTATACACAGTTTTATAGCCCTCTGAGTATAGTTCCAAATTATTTTCCTGAATGATAGTTTAGTTGTTCCTATTTTTTTCACATTCTCCTCTAGCTTTTGTCATTTTCCTTTTCTATCATATTAACTAATCTGATGGATGGGATGTGGTGTAATAATACTGAATTGTTTTTATGTGCATTTCTCTAATTATTAGTGATTTGGAATTTTTCATATAATTATTGATAAATTTGACTTTTCTGAAAAAAAAGCAATTAAGGGAGGTGGAGGAAAAATTGGGAGGAGAAATGAGAGCGATGCAGAGAAATCATGAAAACCAAATCAATAGCTTGGTGAAAGATATACAAAAAATACTGAAGAAAATGATATTTTTAAACCAGTTTAGGGGAGGCTAGGTGGCACAGTATATAGAGCACCAGCCCTGGAGTCAAGAGTACCTGAGTTCAAATCCTGCCTCAGACACTTAATAATTACCTAACTGTGTGGCCTTGGGCAAGCCACTTAATCCCATTTGCCTTTCAAAAAACTTAAAGAAACCCAAACCTAACCAAAACAAAACAAAAAACAAACAGTTTAGGCCTAATGGAAAAAAGCAAAACAAAAGGCAAATGAGAAGAATGTCTTAAAAAAGCAGAATTGGCCAGCTAGAAAAGGATGTAAAAAAGCTCTTTGAAGAAAATAACTCCTTCAGGGGTGGCTAGGTGGCACAGTGAATAAAGCACTGGCCCTGGAGTTAGGAGTACCTGGGTTCAAATCCGGTCTCAGACACTTACTAATTACTTAGCTGTGTGGCCTTGGGGAAGCCACTTAACCCCATTTGCCTTGCAAAATCCTAAAAAAAAAAATAACTCCTTCAAATGCAAAATGGAACTACAGGAAGCTGATGACTTTGCAAGAAATCAGGAAGAAATAAAACTCTTCCAAAAAAGCCAAAAATTAGAAGAAAATGTGAAATATCTCATTGGAAAAACAATTGACCTTGAAAACAGATCCAGAAAAAATAATTTAAAAATTTTGGGGCTATCTGAAAGCCAAGACCAGGAGAAGAGCCTAAACTTCATTTTTCAAGAAACAATACAGCAAAATTGCCCTGAGATCCTAGAAGCTGAGGGGAAAATAGAAATGGAGAGAATTCACAGTCACCCCCCAAAAGAGATCCCAAAAGAAAAACTTCCAGGAATATTATAGCCAAATTCAAAAACTCCCAAATCAAAGAGAAAATTCTAAAAGCTGCCAGAAACAAACAATTCAACTACCAAGCCTCCACAGTCAGGATTACACAGTATTTGGCAGCATCTACATTAAGGGCTCATAGGGATTGGAATATGATATTCTGGAAGGCAAAAGTTCTTGGTTTACAACCAAGAATCAGTTACCCAGCAAAACTGAACATCCTCTTTCAGGGGAAAAGATGGACTTTCAATGAAACAGGGGACTTTCAAACTTTCATATTGAGATGACCAGAGCTGAACAGAAAGTTTGATCTCCAAGTACAGGACTCTGGTGAACCATAGAGGGAGTGGAAGAGAGGGACTGACTATGAGGAAAATAATGATATTGAACTGTCTGTGTTCCTGCATGGGAAGAAGATACTGATAACTCCTATGAACTTTCTCATTTATAAGAGCTGTTAGAAGGAGCATATATAGATGGGACATAGGAAGGAGTAGAATATAATGGTATGATGTGGTAAGAGGATGGAGTTAATGGGTGATGAAGGAAAGTACTGGGAGGAAGGAAAAGAAGATGAAGAAGAAGCTGAGAGATTTCACATAGGAATCAAGAAAAAGCTTTTTCAATGGAGTGGATGTAGGTGGGGGGAAGGCAAGGGGGAATGAGTGAGCCTTCATTCTCATAAGAAATGGCTCAGGGAGGAAATGAAATACATACTTCATAGGGTGAGGAAATCTATTTTTCCCTGGAGAAGGATGGGAGGAAAAGGTCAGGATGAGGGGGGATGGGGGGAGGGAAGGAGGGAATAGGTGACAGAAGAGAGGGAAGATAGAGGGAGAGGGCACTCAGATTCAACACACTTTTGGACAGAGCCAGGATGAAAGGAGAGAGAGAATAGAAGAAATGAGAGTGGGAAGAACTAGAGTAGAGGTACAGCTAGTAATAGTAACTGTGGGAAAAATATTGAAGCAACTTCTCTGGTGGACTTATGATAAAGAAAGCAACTCACCCCAGAGACAGAGCCATTAAAATCTGAACACAGACTGAAGTATAATTTTTTTCTCTCTCTCTCTGTTCTTGAGGTTTCTCATCTTCTTGGGGCGGGGAGGGGCGTTATGTTTATTCTTACTCTTATAACATTCAATTTACATCAATGTATGACATGGAAACAGTTTAGAGATTGTCAGACAGCCTTCTGTGGGGGGGCGGGAAGGAGGAGTGGGGAAAATTATAGAATTCAGAGCCTTGCCAAAAATGATGGATACATATTACTATTTTATATAATTGGAAAACAAATAAGATGTTAAAAGAATTAATGGTCAGGATAATATTAGGATGACAGGATAATAGCTGTCTCCAAATATTTGAAGGTCATGTGTAAGAGATATTAGATTTATATCAAGTGGTTTCAGAGACCCAGCAACAATAAAGAGAATCTACCGGAATGCTAATTTCAGTTTAATGTTAAGTAAGAATTTCTTAATTATTAAAACTGCCCAGCAGAGATATTGTGTTCCTTATCTCTGAAGATTTTTAAATGGGTTCAATTATCAATTGTCTCACCACAGTCAAGAAGACAGGGCAGTAGAATGGGAAGAGTTGCTGCAAATAATCTCGTCAGAGGTAAACCATAAACCACATAGAAAATTCAAAAAGTGTCAGGCTCTAGGTTGTTTCTCTAAACTTTCTTTATTCTGTGACCATGAGTTTGGTTATATTGGAAGAAAATGAAGGAAGCCAGATCAGATCTTGAGTCAGAGTAAATCTATTATGGGAGAAATTCCATTGATATGGAGGCTTTTTTCTATGTTAATACCAATTATCCTTTGTGTTGCCTAGGGAAATACTCAGACTTTGGTTTCTACATTAGCAGTATGCTGGTCAGTGTTTAACAACCAACTATCCTGTTAAAAAATAAAATATTTTTTCTGATAAAATGAAATTTTTTTTAGTTTTTTTTTTGCAAGGCAAATGGGGTTAAGTGGCTTGCCCAAGGCCACACAGCTAGGTAATTATTAAGTGTCTGAAGCCAGATTTGAACTCAGGTACTCCTGACTCCAGGGCCAGTGCTTTATCCACTGTGCCACTTAGCCACCCCAAAATAAAATATTTAAAAAAAAAATTTCTTTTTAGGTTTTTTTTGCAAGACAAATGGGGTTAAGTGGCTTGCCCAAGGCTACACAGCTAGGTAATTATTAAGTGTCTGAGACCGGATTTGAACCCAGGTACTCCTGACTCCAGGGCCAGTGCTTTATCCACTATGCCACCTAGCTGCCCCCAAAGTCTTGAGTTTTATATTTTTCTCCCTTCTCTCCCCCTCCCCCTGACAGAAAGCCATCTAATACAGGCTTTATATGTATAACTATGCTAATCATAGATTCAAGAATCAAATCCAATTGGAAGAAAAAATGAGAGAAAAAATGATATGATGTATGATAACTTTAAAAAACTGAAGATAGTAAGCTTTGAACTTCTTTTAAACTCCACAGTCACTTTTCTGGATACAGATGTTATTTTCTATCAGAAGTCTTTTATAATTATCTTTGATTATTGTACTGCTGAAATGAACAAGTCCATCATGGTCGATCATCACCCCATGTTGTTATGTTCTGGTTCTGCTCATTTCACTCAGCATCAATTCATCCAAGTCTTTCCAGGCTGGAAAAAATACTTATGACAACTTTTAGTTATCTACTTTATTAATGTATGCCCATCATAATAAGTATAGATAATCAACAAAACAAAAGGCCAAGCCCTGCTTTGTAAGATTTCTGGGATCTGAGATGTAAATGCTTGAAAATTTAATACTAGTTTCTTGAGAAGCTGTTTGAGCTGGCTCTAAAACACCCTCTGTCTGTTTGATAAACTGCTTCATATGCATGAAAGGTATCAGTAGAAATGATTAAGTGTTATAAGGCAGTAAGATGAGATTGTGTAAGAAGACACTGTGTCAGAGGTCATGAATCTCTGGCAGTATATAATTCCATATAAAGGATAGAGTTGAAGGTAATTATTATAGAATGGAGAGAGAGAGAGAGAGAGAGAGAGAGAGAGAGAGAGAGAGAGAGAGAGAGAGAATTTTGTAAGAATAGTGTCTAAAACAGTGAATTTTACTAGGCATAAATGATACCAAAAATAAAAAAGGGATTTTTAAAAAACTATTTTATGGATTAGAGGGAAATTTTAACTGGAACAGGACTCACCAGGGTGAAAGGGATGATAATATAAAAAAGATAAAAAGAATTATTTTTACTTTAACAAAAAAAAATTATGTTTAAATTGGGAAGGAGAAAATAAAAATGATTAATTTAGAGTAAAAGCAAAAAATAAGTGAGGGAATATATGAGGATATTTAATTGCCTTTTATGGGTTCAAGTTTCCATGCCCAGTCCAAAGAACTGATGGATGATGGATGAGATAGCTAAGCCACAATGGGCTTTAAAAAAATCTTGGGAAATGTGAGAGGGGCCCAGGGACTAGATATAGACAAGCTTTGTACCTATTTTCAACAAAGGGAAGAGGTTGAACCCCTGAAATCAAAAAATTCGAGATTTTCACTGATTCTTGGAAAACTCCTAGATTGTAGTCTTAAAAGAATGGTTTGTCAGCATTTAAAATATGTCAGTTGCCAAGTTGCATTGATTCTACCTTTATAACATCTCTCACACATATCTTCTCTCCTTTCACACTGGCATCACCTTGGTAGAGGCTCTGTTCTCCTCACTTCTAAACTACTGCAAGAGGTTGCTGACTGGTCTCCTGACTCATCTCTCTTCACTCCACCCCATTCTCTGCTCAGATGTCAAATCGATTTTTCTAAATCAAAGACTTCACCATGTCACCAGCCTATTCAATAAACTCCAGTGGCTCCCTGGATCAGATATAAAATCCTCTGTCTTTTAAAGCCCTTCAGAGTTTGGCCCCCCTATTATCTTTCCAGGCTTCCTACACTTTATTTAGCCCCATGTTCAGAGATCCAGTGTCACTTCTCTCCTGACTGTTTCTTACAACACACCTCTTCATCAGATTATAAGCAGGGAATTTTTTCCCCCTCACAATTTCTCACTCCTGGTTGCTTTGGATTTTTTCATGTCTCAGCCAGATCTTACCTCCTACTAGAAACCTTTCCCAATCCTCCTTAGTACTAGTTCCTTGCCTTTCTTCCAATTACAGTCTTGATCAATGGACCAAATCTAATGAGTTGAAATTTAAGGACAAATGTGCATTTCTGGGCTTGGGATGAAAACAATCATTTGCAGAAACACAAGATGGAGAAAGTCTTACCAGACAATAATCATGTGAAAAAGGCCTCTGGAGGACCATGTATGAAGATAAGGTCAAAATGGGTGCAAAATTTAGACATAGAAGGTGACAGTATAAGGAAATTAGAAGAACAAGCAGTAGTCTACCTCTCAGATTTATGGGGAGGGGAAATATTCTTAACAAAAAGAGATACAGAGTATATAAAATATAAAATAGATAATTTTGTAATATTAAATTAAAAAGTTTTTGTATAGACAAAAACAATGCAACCAAGATTAGAAGGAAAGCAGAAAGCTGGGAAACAATTTTTATAGCAAGTATCTCTGAAAAAGGCCTCATTTCTCAAACATATAGAGAACAGTCAGTTTTCAGATGAAGAAATCAATATATAGTCATATGAAGAAGTGCTCCAAATCACTTTTAATTAGAGAAATGTAAATTAAAACAACTCTAAGATTCTATCTGACACAATCAGATTGTCTAATATGGCAAAAAAGGAAAAAAAATGTTGGAGAGGATAATGTACTGTTGTAGAAGTGTGAGTCAGTAATGTGACTTAGGCTGAAACGGCTAAAATTGCTAATGGTGGCATTATTAGTGGTAGTGAAATAGGTGACTGTCATGCTTTACTTTGCTTTGATCATAGGACATTTTTTATTTTGGGATCTCTTTCCTGAGGTGATTGGTGGATTTTTTTCAAAACCTATTTGCCCCTCTGATTCCAAGATATCAGGGCAGTTTTCCTTGATAATTTCTTGAAAGATGCAATCAGGTCCTCCTTTTGATTATGACTTTCAAGTAGGCTAATGATTCTGACATTCTCTGACCTGGATCTATTTTACAGGTTATAAGTTTTTCCAGTGAGGTAGTTTGCATTTTCTTGTATGTTTTCAATCTTTTGAATTTGTTTTATTGATTCTTTTTTAATAAATTTTTTTCATTCATTTTTTTTTTTAGGTTTTTGCAAGGCAATGGGGTTAAGTGGCTTGCCCAAGGCCACACAGCTAGGTAATTATTAAGTGTCTGAGGCCGAATTTGAACTCAGGTACTCCAGGGCCAGTACTCTATCCATTGCACCACCCAGCTGCCCCTCCTTGTTTAACTTTTTTTTTGTGATCTATGTATAATTTTTTTTTATTGTTCATTCACGTCTGACTCTTTGGGATCTTCTTTTTTTTTCCCTTTTTTTTCCTTTTAAATTTATTTTTTATTCTCATTTTGTACAAATGTTTTTTTTTACATTAATAAAATATTCTTGTTTACAAGTAAACAAAATACCCCTCTTCCTCCCCCATGAATATAGATAGACTTGTTTGGGCTAAAAAAGTAAAGGGGAGAGGAAAAAATAAAATAAAAAATAATAATAGTAATAATTGTAGGTATGGCCAGGTGGTGCAATGGACGAAGCAACAGCCCTGGAGCCACGAGCACCCGAGTCCACATCCAGCCTCGTAAACCCTACAATCACCCAGCTGTGTGACATGCAAACCACCCAATCCCCACTGCACTGCAAAAACCAAAAAAAAAAAAAAAAAAAAGAAAGAAAAAAAAGACCCAAAATAAAATAAAATAGTAATAATAGTAGGGGTGGCTGGGTGGCAGACAGAGCATTGGCCCTTGAGCCAGTAGCACCTGGGTCCAAATCCGGCCCCACACACCCAAAGATCACCCTGCTATGTGGCCCCAGGCAGGCCATCCAGCCCTACTTGCCCTGCACCCTCCCCCAAATAATCATAACAAAAAATGTGCTTGAGTCTTTGTTCCAACACCAACAATTCTGTCATGGGTGGATCTCATTCTTTATGATAAGTCCATCACAAAAGTTATTTCCATATTTTTCCACCATTGCCATTGCTGATCGCAACTCCCTCCTTTCTTATTTCTCTACTACCATGTACTCTATTTTCTCTCTCCTTTCACTATGACTCTGCTGTAGGGTAGATGAGTGGCACAGCAGACAGATCCCTGGTCCTGGGGCTAAGAAGCCCTGAGCCCCCATACCACTCCTTAGGCCCAGAATCCACCTGGCCCTGTGGTCCTGGGCAGGCCTTCCATTCCCAGCCCCTTGCAAGAAGTAAAAAAGAAAATGTGTTATATCTGGCCACTCTCCCCCCATGGTCCATCCTCTCCTCCTTTATTCACATCCCCACCCCTTCCCCCTGCTCCCCCCTCCTTCTTACTCGATGTCTATACCCCATTGAGTATATATGCTGTTTCCTCTCCTAGCCATCTCTGATGAGAGAAAAGTTTCCCTCATTCCCCCTTGCCTTCCCCCTTCCATATCATTGCAATAGCTCATTGTAATAAAAAAAAATCTTATGTGAAATATCTGGGACTATTCCCCCTCTCCTTTTTCTTTCTCCCATTCCATTTCCCTTTTTTTTTCCTATTGACTCCATTTTTACACCATATTTTATCTTTGAATTCAGCTTTCTCCTGTGCTTCAACTATAAAAGCTCTCTCTACCTGCTCTATTAACTGAGAAGGTTCATATGAGTATTATCAGTGTCATTTTTCTATACAGGAATACATGCAGTTCATCCTCATTAAGTCCCTCATATTTCCCCCCTCCCCTCCAGTCTCCATGCTTCACCTGAGTCCTGTATCTGAAGATCAAACCTTCTGTTCAGCTCTGGCCATTCCAAAAGGAACCTTTGAAATTCCCCTGGTTCATTGAAAGTCCATCTTTTTCCCTGGAAGAGGACATTCAGCCTTGTTGGGTAGTTCATTCTTGGCTGCATTCTAAGCTCTCTTGCCTTCTGGTATATTGTATTCCAAGCCCTACGAGCTTCCAATGTAGCTGCTGCTAAGTCCTGTGTGATCCTGACTGCAGCTCCATGATATTTGAATTATGTCCTTCTGGCTGCTTGTAATATTTTCTCTTTGACTTGGGAGTTCTGGAACTTGGCTATAATATTCCTAATAGTTGGTTTTTTTGGATCTCTTTCTCTGGGGGATCAGTGGATTCTCTCCATTTCTATTTTGCCCTCTGCTTCTAGGATATCAGAGCAATTTTCCTGTAGTAATTCTTTGAAAATGATGTCAAGGCTCTTTTCCTGATCATGACTTTCAGGTATTCCAATAATTTTTAAATTATATTTCCTAAGTCTGTTTTCCATATCAGTTGTTTTTTCAATGAGATATTTCACATTTTCTTCTAATTTTTCATTCTTTTGGTTTTTGAAGTATTGATTCCTGATTTCTGTTAAATTCATCAATCTCCCTGAATTCTATTCTTTGTCTGAAAGATTTGTTCTCCTCAGAGAGTTTTCTTATCTCTTTTTCCATCTGGCCAATTTTGCTTTTTAAAGCATTCTTCTCCTCAATAACTTTTTGAACTGTTCTATCCATTTGACCTAAGCTGGTTTTTAGCATGCTATTTTCTTCAGCATTTTTTTGGATTTCCTTGACTAAGCTGCTGACTTCATTTTCATGTTTTTACTGCATCTCTCTCCTTTCTTTTCCCAGTTTTTCTTCCAACTCCCTCATTTGATTTTCAAAGTCTTTTTTTGAGCTCTATCATAGCCTGAGCCCAATATCTGTTTTTCTTGGAGTCTTTAGATGCAGGAGCTTGTGCTTCCTCATCTTCAGACTGAGTATTTTGGTCCTTCTTGGGCTCATTTGCGAAATATTTCTCAATAGGCTTCTTTTTTGTTTCTCTGCTTGCTCATTTTCCCAGCCTGGGCCTGGTTTGGGGGTGCTTCTTGAGCTTTTGGGACACTCCCACAAGGGTCTCAGTGTGTGAGGCTCTGTCCTCCCTCCTGGTCTGTGAATGACCACAAGCACCTCCTTCTGTCATGGGGCTGATGTGGGGGGGGGGGCTGCTGTTCTATGGGGGGGCCTAGACTGTGGTCAGGATCTGAATGTGGTCAGAGCCCCAGAGTCCTGTTTCAGGGGCAAGGACAGAGCTAGGCAGTCTCTCTTCACTCCCCTCCCTCAGCTCAATGGGTTCATGCCCTGGGGGCTCCTGCTTACTGGCTCTGCCTGCTTCTGTTTCCTGGATCAGGGCTGGGGAAAGAAGATGCTGCTTGCTGTGTGCCCTGAGGGCTGGGCTCCACGTGCTCTCTCTGGCAGAGGTCCCCCGCTGTTCCCCCACTTTGTGCCCGGTGCTCCTCAGGGTGCAGCTCAGGAGACTCCCCTGCTGCTGTGAGCTGAGAAACCCAGTGCCCTGGGGCTGCCTCTGGGAGGCTGAGGTTCTTTGGCTCTGGTGGGCCACCCCTCTGGTGGGCTGCCTCTCCGACCAGGGGAGCAGAGCCTTTCTGCTCTTTTCTAGGTTACCTTGAGTAGGAGAACTGCCTCACTGGGTCCCTTTGTGGGTTCTGTCTCTCGAAAGTTTAGTTAGAGTCCTTAGCTGATGAATTTTATCAGAGAGCTCCTAAGACTCGATCCCTTCTTGTCACCATCTTCTTGTTTAACTTTTAAGGCATTGTTTTTGTACTTTAAGGAGTTGACTTTTGTACTTTCTTTTCCATTTGGCTAATTGTGCTTTTTCAGGAGTTGTTTTTCTCAGTGGATTTCTGTATCTCCTTTTCCATTTGTTCAATTCTAGTTTTTAAGCAGTTGTCTTCTTTTTCTAAACTGTCGAATCTTTTTTTCCCCCATAATTATCTTGCATCACCATCATTTCTTTTTCCAGTTTTTCTTTTACTTTTCTTATATGACTTTTAAGCTCCTTTTTTTTTAAAGTTCTTCACTAGCTCTTTTTGGACTTGATGCCACATTTTTGTTTGGGGCTTTGACCATAGGTTTCTTTTTGGGAGGGAGGGGGTTTGACCATAGGTTTTTTTTTTGTTTTATTTTGTTTTTAGGTTTTTGCAAGGCAAATGGGGTTAAATGGCTTGTCCAAGGCTACACAGCTAGGTAATTATTAAGTGTCTGAGACCAGATTTGAACCCAGGTACTCCTAACTCCAAGGCCGGTGCTTTATCCACTATGCCACCTAGCCACCCCTGACCATAGGTTTTTGACATCATTGTTCTCTTCTGAGCTTGGGTCTTGATCTTCCCTGTCACCATAATAACTTTCTCTAGTCAGATTCTTTTTAGCTTATCTTTTTTTGACCTTTTTCCTTCCTTTTAAATTTGAGCTCTGCTCTGCAGTGGAAGGGGGAACTGTCTCAGACTTCTTGTGCCAGGGACTGCAGGCCCTGACTGTTTATCTGGTGCTGCACAGATGTGCAGCATCTGGCAGTCTGGTTGCTTGAGACTACTTGTTTAACCCAGGTTATGCTGAAGTATGTCCAGTTTCAGTAGTAGAAGCCTGCCCATTCCTTTGACTGTGCTGAGGCAATGTGCGGGTTCTGGTATTGGTGTTTGCTTGCTCCAATACACTGAAATTCAGTTGACTGAGGTGAGGCGAGGCTTGCTATTGGTTTGCTGGGATACTTCCTGTCCTAAACTTCATTCCTCTGTTCCCTTTTACCAGAGTGAGATAACCTTTCCTGTGTATATTCAATGTTTCTTAGGCTGAAAGATTTAAGGTTTTTTGTTTGTTTGTTTGTTTGTTTTGCAAGGCCATTAATGGGGTTAGGTGTCTTGCCCAAGGCCACACAACTAAGATGACTGGAGATGGACCATTCAGGAGAAACTATACCATACATGATTTAAACCTGCTTTAGGGTGACCCTGAATTATATTTTCTATATCTTATCCTTAGCTCTCTTTGTGCATATCATGAAACTGAAACATAACAATGTAAATCCAACACCTCTCTTCTTTTCTGTTCAGCAGAAACACACCTAATAGAAACAAGGACTCTGTGTTATAATGCTATGGAGAAAGAATACTTCCTCCCTTTGGTTGTCCAGATTCTACTTCCCTGAATCATAGGATGCTGCTTTACTCACCATCAGGTCAATACTTTACAGCACAAGTTAATACTAATAGGTAGCATTTATATGCTATTCTTGTTCAGTCATATTTGACTCTGTGATCTCAAGAATAAAGCTGTCCATGGGATTTTCTTGGCAAAGATATGGAGCAGTTTGCAATTTCCTACTCTAGTCGATTAAAAAAAACAGAACTCAAGTGACTTACCCAGATCACTCAACCAGTAAGTGTCTTTAACTGGATTGGAATTTTGTGATTCCAGGTCTGGTGACCTAACCACTGCATCAAAGGACTTTCCATTCTTTCAAGGGTCCATATTCATAGTTAGACAATCCTCTGCTAGGTCCTTTTCTGACCTCCATGAAATTCTCTTTGCCAATCTGTGCTTGTACTCCTAATTGCTTTGACCTGAGGCAAAAGAGTTTCTATTTACATCTCATCTGTTCAGGAAAATGTATTTAGAGTAATAAATCACATTTACATAATGATGAAATTTACCAAGAACTTTCCTAATGATACTGCTATAAGGTAGTATAGATATTACTACTCTCATTTTACTAATGGGAAAGCAATGCTCAATGAATTAAGTATCTTGTCCAAGGTCACTCAATTGGAAAGTGCCAGGGCTAGGATTTGATTTCAAGTCTCTACCACCTTTAATTCTAACACTTTTTACTGTATTATATCATCATCCTTTAAAATGCCAGTCCTTATAATTTTATGGCTTTCAATTTTGATACTTTCAATTAGGGAGGCTAATTGATCAATAGCACTTAAGTTCTAGTAAATTCACATACTGTCCTTGTAAACTGTGAGATAATAAGGAACAGGAAATCTATAAAATGCAACAATCTGAAAGGTTGTTTAACTGTTTATTTTAACTTCCATTCATATCTATTTTTTTTTAGTTTTTGCAAGGCAAGGGGGTTAAGTGGCTTGCCCAAGGTCACACAGCTAGATGATTATTAAATGTCTGAGGCCGGATTTGAACTCAGGTACTCCTGACTCCAGGGCCGGTGCTCTATCCACTATGCCACCTAGCTGTCCCCCATTCATATCTATTAATCCACCAATTATGTCTTAAAAGTATAAAAGTTGATTGTATATGTATGTCTATGAATTAGTGAATAAATATGCATATATACAAATATACACACATGTAAAGATAAATGTACATAAATCTGTGAATATATGTTGTGACCTGGACCTGACTCAGGCTAAGCCCTGGATAGTTTAGGTCTAATATTGGAACAAAATGAAATACTCATAGGGCACTCAACATTTAATGAAAAGTAGTTTACTTGACATTAACAGGGGAAGGACATTCATTGAGAATATTCAATGAAGTTAACTCACTGGGGACAGTTGGTGGCATAGTGTATAGATCACTGGCCCTAGAGTCGAGTACCTGAGTTCAAATCTGGCCTCAGACACTTAATAATCACCTAGCTGTGTGACCCTGGGCAAGCCACTTAACCCCATTGCCTTGTAAAAAACCTAAAAAAAAAAGATAGGGGTGGCTAGGTGGCATAGAGGATAAAGCACCGGCCCTGGAGTCAGGAATACCTGGGTTCAAATCCAGTCTCAGACACTTAATAATTACCTAGCTGTGTGGCCTTGGGCAAGCCACTTAACCCTGTTTGCCTTGTAAAAACCTAAAAAAGAAAAAGATAACTCACTGATTCATTATGGTTTTCCAGTGTTGGTCATGAATCAGGGAAAATAGTTTGGGTGAGTGGGCTTGCAAGGATGAATGGGGGTTCATTTCTCAGTGAAGAAACCACAAGTCCCTCTGTCTCAGAAGCTTAAGAAAAAGCCATCAATTTTAATTCTCAGGTTATTGCAAAAGAGTTACAAGTTAATTCAAGAGTTCTTTAGGGAGGCAGCAAGGTAAAGAAAGTGATTTTTTTTAAAGAAGAAAGTAAAGTTTAAGCAAAAGAAACAGTTATAAGCTGGCCAATGAGAACATCAAATATAGTGAAGATGGGGGAGAGGGTGGTGGAGAAAGGGGAAGTGTACAGCTACCATCTTGTGGATGGGCTAAGATCATCATAGATCCAGTTGAGGTTAGCATGGAGGAAGGGATGAACAGAACTTTTATAGAGAGTCTAGCCCACTTCCTGTTCAGAGAAGAGTTAGGATGAAGTGTCAAGGAATGATCCACCTGGATGTAACTTGAGTCAGTCATATACTTTGGCAGGCAACATGCCAGATGGGTAAAGAAGGAGGAGGAGAAGGGGCTGAGGCAGTTCCTATCCTTAGTGAATTTATATTTCAGAAGAGAAGTGGAACAATGGGGAGGAAGTCAGAGGCCCACAGACAATACCAGACAAGCACAGATAATGGTTCCTTAATATTATAGGAAAGACCAAACAAATATTCCTCTTTCATCAGTCTTGCTGTAGTTCCATGGTCAGAAGCCTCTGGGACAGCTCTGGAAGTCCCTGTGGCCTGTTGTGCTCAGGCAATTGGGAAGCCATGCCAACAGCCTGAGCCAGTGCCCTTAGCCAATCAAGTCTAGAGCCTCTTAAGAAAAAGAATTTAGCAAATCTTTTTTTGGGGAGAAACATATGAAGAATTAGCCCACCCTATATGGCAGAGCCCTAAGAAATATTACTTTTGCCAGAAAATGTGTATATGTGTATAGTGACAGAAAGTGAACAAATCAACCCTTGCCCAAGCAAATTAAAGACACATAATATTTTAGTTTTATCATTTGTAAAGTAAGGAGATGAGATTATTTTCTAATGATATTTCTGGCTCTGGGCAGCTAGGTGGCTTAGTGGATAGCGCATTGGCCATGGAATCAGGACCTGAATTCAAATCTGAACTCAGATACTTTGCCTAGATAATTGCCTAGTGTGTGACCTTGGACAAGTCACTTAGTACCATTGCCTTAAATAACTAAAATTTAAAAAAAAGATATTTCTAGCTCTGAAATTAGGGCTTGATGGGATTAAAAACCAGGGTTCCTTTTGGTTAGTTGCTTCTGGTGTTTAAATTTATTATTTATTTTTAACATGCTTTTCTTTTTAAATTTTGAATTCCAGATTCTTTCCTGCTCTTCCAATTTTCCCCTATCCATTGAGAAGACAAATAATATATCAATTCATGTAAAACATATTTCCATAATAGCCATATCACAAAATAAGTAATTAAAAATTGAGAAAATTATATTTTAATTTGTGGACACCATAAGTCATTTGAAATTGTCTTAAACATTGCAATGTTCAGCATAACCAAGTCTTTCACAGGAAAGCATCATTACAACCTTGCCATTACTGTGCACAATGATCACCCATTTCTTTTCTATCAGTTCTTATTGGTCTTATGTTTTTCTGAAGGAATCTTTCTTGTCATTTCTTAAATCACAATAGTACTCCATTATAATCATATCCATGTATAATCATATCCAATTACAATTTTTCCCAATTGATGAATATCCTTTCAATTTTTATTTTTGCTAGCACCAAAAAGAATTGCTGTAAATATTTTTGTAAATATAAACCTTTTCATTTCTCTTTGATCTTTTTTTATACCGACCTGTCAAAAAATATACACAGTTTTATAGTCATTTAGGCATAGTTTTGGATTATTCTCAGAATGATTGAACTACTTCACTATTCCACCAAAAATTCATTAATATATCTCTCTTCCCTCATCTTCTGCAGCATTTGTCATTTCTGATAAGTGTGAGCTAGTACCCCAGAATTGTTTTAATTTGCTTTTCTCTAATGAATATTGATTTAGAGCATTTTTTCATTTGACTATTGATTTCTTCTTCTTTTTTTTAGGTTTTTGCAAGGCAAATGGGGTTAAGTGGCTTGCCCAAGGTCACACAGCTAGGTAATTATTAAGTGTCTGAGACCAGATTTGAACCCAGGTACTCCTGACTCCAGGGCTAGCCGCCCCAACTTTGATTTCTTCTTCCGAAAACTGCCTGTTCATATTCTTTGACCATTTAACAATTAGAGAAAGGCTCTTATTTTTATTGGTCTGACTCAGTTCCCTATGTATTTGGCAAATGAGGCCTTTACCAGAGAAACTTTTTAAAAGAAAAATATCATCATTAAAATACTTAAAAAAAATTAGGCCAGGTCAACTTTGTCTAGATATTGTGTATAATTAATGTGAACATTACCAGTGAAATTCAATTTCTCTTCATTTCCTCTCTTCCTGTAAAACTTTAATCCAAACATTCCTTAAATCATATTTAAGAGAATTTATTCAATGAATTGAAGTTTCTTCAGAAGCTCTGACCCTTTTATTATTTAAGGGTTATCCACTTGACTCTCAGTCTGAAGATATGATCAATCTACTCCATTTTAAATTTAAACTTTTTTTTAGGTTTTTGCAAGGCAAATGGGGTTAAGTGGCTTGCCCAAGGCCACACAGATAGGTAATTATTAAGTGTCTGAGACTGGATTTGAACCCAGGTACTCCTGACTCCAAGGCCAGTGCTTTATCCACGACAGCATCTAGCCGCCCCTTAAATTTAAATTTATTTTTATTTATTTATTTTTTTAAGGTTTTTGCAAGGCCAACGGGGTTAAGTAGCTTGCCCAAGGCCACACAGCTAGGTAATTATTAAGTGTGTCTGAGACCAGATTTGAACCCAGGTACTCCTGACTCTAGGGCCAGTGCTTTATCCACCTAGCTGCCCCAAATTTAAATTTTAAAATATCTTTGGTTCTACTTATTTCACAGGAATGACTACTACAATATGTTTATTCCTAGCCTACATGTCTGTTTTTCCTGTTATTTTGATTCTTCTGAAGAGTATAATGTACCATGATTGACAGAAATTTCACATTACCAAATTAGTATTAAGGAAGCAATTTTGTAGCAATGAGTGAGTTGGAATCAATGAAAGAAAGAGGAGGTTAATTTTAAAAGCTTTTTCCCCTTTTTAAAAATAAGTTCTACAGATGACTTTTGTTTTTTATATTGTCATAATTATCTCCAGTTTCCCTTTCTCTCCTCCCAAAGAACCATCACATATAACAAATAGTATTTTTAAAGAAAAGAACATAAAGTAAAGGGCAAAAAAAAATCAGGACAATTGATCAACACTAATAAAATCTGATAACATATACAAATGTAACAGTGTAACTCCTTTGAGCTTCTCATCTCCTTGGCATGGTTTGGAGATGTTCTTTTGTATCACTTCTTTTGAGTTATGTTTGAACTTTATAATTTTGTTACATTCACTTACATTTTTTTGCATGTGTTTTCTTTCCACGTATATTGTATTTATTGTATGTCTTGCTTTTTTAACCCATCTTTCTGTTTCCTATTAGAGAGAAATATGATCAATAGCAAAGACTGATTCAATAGCACCTTGCTGTGTTTGTGGGATTTTTTTTTAACAGGAAAGGCCTTTGATTCAAAGGCCAGGATCTTCCTCCAACTTTGGAATTCTAGTAATTTCTCCAGTGAAAAATGCCTCTTGGTTTCTCCTGAAATTTGCTGCAGAATGGAGCACAAGGAGTTTTTAAAATCTCTCCCTCTCTCTCAATATATTCTTTCCTCCTTCCCTCACCCCTCCCTCCTTTTGTCTCTCTGCCTCTCCTCTCCTTCCTTTTCTCTCTCTCTCTTTCTCTCTTCTTCCATTCCCTCCCTTACACTCCCTCTTCTTCTCCTCCTTTTCTTTTCCTCTCTTCCTCTACTTCCTTCTCTCTCTCTGTCTCTCTCTCTCAGTTAAGTTGATATGCTTTGGACCCAGCAGGAGAGCTCATTCACTTTATGTATTGTTTGGCATATTCTAATTATAGCATAACTTACTTGATTTTTATATTCAATTAGCTTGGAGGCAACCAGGTGTGCAATGAATAGGCCACTGCATCTGGAATCAGAAAGACCTAAGTTCAAATATGGTCGTTAAAGTTTCAGATACTTAACAGTTATTTGCCTTGTGACCCTAGGCAAGTCATTTAACTTCTGCATACCTCAATTTCCTCAACTATAAAATAATGATAATAATAGCATTTACTTCCAGGGTTGTTGGGAGAATCAAATAAGATAATATTTGTAAAGTACTTAGCCCAGGGGCTGATACATGCTAGGAGCTTAATACATGCTTGTTTCTTTGTACGCCCTAACAGCAACATGGGGGTAATCAACCTTAATGGACTTGCTCATTCCATCAGTGCAACAATCAGGCACAATTTTGGGCTATTTGCGATGAAGAACACTATCTGTATCCAGAGAAAGAACTGTGGAGTTTGAACAAAGACCAAAGACTATTACCTTTAATTTAAAAAAAAAAGGTTATCTTATTATGTAATTTTGATATCTCTTATACTTTATTTTTCCTTCCTTAAGGATATGATTTTTCTCTCTCATCACATTCAACTTAGATCAATGTATATCAAGGAAACAATGTAAAGACTAACAGACTGCCTTCTGTGGGGAGGGGATGGGGGAGGGAAGCAAGATTAGGGGAAAAATTGTAAAATTCAAAATAAATAAAATCTTTCTTTTAAAAAAAATAAATGTTTGTGTCCTCCTTCCCTCCTTCCTTCCCTTCTTTCCTCTCACCCTTCTTTCCCTTTTTTCCTCCCACCCATATGAATACACAAAAACTATATAGGCACACAGTAAAGGTGTTTGACCTTGACCTGTTTTTTGGATCACATCTCCAACTCCTTCCCTATAGGAAATTTCCATGTTCAGCATGTCCAAAATCAAGCTAATTATCTTTCTTCCTAAATTGACTGCTTATTCTGACTTTCCTATTTCTGTCACTTTAGTTACACCATTTACTGAAATCTCTTATTTGAAATCAGTATTATCTTTGATTCCATCACCTCTCATGTCCAAGCTGTCACCAAATCCTGTAGATCTAGCACTTCCCATCTCTTTTTTACCCATCCTCTCCTTTCAACACCCACTGCCATTATCCTAGCATACTCCTCATCAACACCCACTTGGACTTTTGTAAACCTGACAGATTTTTCAGTTTCCCCTCCCTCTCCTCTACAATCTGTCCTTCATTTTGATTCCAGAATAATCTTTCTCATGCTCCTTCAGAGCAGGTATTATTTGTCTTTGGTGGGTGGGAACTACCTATACCATTACAAACAAGGAATTATGAAAGCTGCACAAAGGATATAATCAAAGACATGCATTATCAGAAAAGAAAGTGGGCTGGTCACATGGTGAGAACAAAAAAAATCCATGGACTTCTTGCAAGCTCCATGGTTTCTTTTCAATGTCAAGAGAACCTGAGGAAAACCCATAGAACACTGAATGTACCCCCTTGTGGTGACCTTAGCGAAAGAACATAGTTAAGGATTGCATAGAATGGGAAGACCTGGATAACTTGAAGTTTGTTGAAGGAAATGCCTACATCTGACTTACCTACATATCCACTGGCATATTGGGGTATCCCTAAAGGCTGCTGGAATGTTTTTCATGAAGTAGGTGCTCAATAGATAATGATTTAATTGGACTGAACATCATCCTTCAGCTTTAAAGTCTATAGTGGCTCAATTGGGGGGGAGGGGGTTTGGTCCTTTCTTTGCTTGACAACACTTTACTTTTACAGTTTTAACTTACATTTTTCTTCATCCACTCTACACTTTACACTCTCAGCTTTACTCCTTTTGTCCTTGCAAATATACCTATATGTTCCTATTTCTGTGCATTTGTTCATGATGCCTGGTATATCCTTGATCTCATCTTTGTGGAATTCCAACCTGTTGTTGAAAAACTAAATGAAATGCCACCCCAATTAAGAAAAGTTCTTTGATACTCTGAATTGATAATAACCTCAGATTGTTATCAACATCAAATGATGTTCCTTAGGTCTTAAAATAGTTCTTTATTTTGTATCTCTTTAGAGTACCCATGTAATATTGTGTATATATTTATCTTTGTATTTTATTTCCCTATTAGACAGTAAGAGTCAGGAATCTAGGGACCTTTTCTTATCTGGTTCAATGTCTCCTGAAGAAAGACTGCTAGGGGCCAAGTTGGTCAACTTCTATCTGTTGCAAAGCTACCACTTCTTTTTTTAAAATTCTCTTTATTCATTTATTTTTTTTCATCCATATGCACATGTATATTTTTAAGCTACAAAATTTCCTTCCACCTTCCCTTCCCACCTCCCAGCTGCGAACAATTGTGTTAGCTTTGTACATACATATTTTTGATAAACATGTTTATAGATTAGTCATTTTCAGTATGAGGAATTAGGATTAATGGAAAGAGATACATAAGAGATAATTTTTATAAAGTGTTCATCAGATTCCGAAGGGTTTTTTGGTTTTGTTTTGTTTTGTTTTGTTTTTCTTCCTCTGAATGGGCATAACATTGTTACGGATAATGTTGGCCAGTCTAATATAGTTGTCCTAGCTCTTTGAACTGCTAAGAGGAGCTGCTTCCATCAAGGTTGATCATCTCATGATATTGTTGTTAATGTATATCGTTCTCTTGATTCTACTCCCTCCACTCAGTATCAGATCCTGTAATTCATTCCATGCTTTTCTATGGTTTCTAATAGAACAGTAATATTCCATAGTATTCATGTACTATAACTTGTTTAGCCATTCCCCAATTGTTGGGCATCCCCTCAATTTCCAATTCTTTGCCACTACAAAAAAGAGCTCCTATGACTATTTTGGAACATGTGTGACTTTTCCTATTTTTTTATGATTTCTTTTGGATATAGGACTAGATGTAGAATTGCTGGGTCAAAGGGAATGAACATTTTTATTGCTCTTTGGGCATAGTTCCATATTGATTTACAGAACAGCTGAATCCATTCACAACTCCACCAGCAATGCATTAATGTTCCAATCCTCCCACAACCTCTCCAACATTGATATTTTTCCTTTTTTCTCATCTTGGGCAATCTGATAGCTGTGAGGTGATACCTCATAGTTGTTTTAATTTGCATTTCTCTAATAAATAATGATTTGGAGCATTTTTATATAATTATTTATAGCTTTAATTTCTTCATTTGAAAACTGTCTATTCATATCTTTTGACCATTTATTGATTGGGGAATGACTTGTAAACTTATGAATTTGATGTAATTTTCTATATATTTTAGAAATGAGACCTTTAGCAGAACTTCTAATTGTGAAGATTGTTTCCCAACTTTCTGCTTTCCTTCTAATTTTGGCAGCATTGATTTTATTAGGGCAAACCCTTTTTAATTTAATATAGTCAAAATCATTCATTTTGCAGTTTATAATGTACTCTAGTTCTTATTTGGTCATAAATTTATCCCCTTTCTATAGATCTGATAGATAGAGTATTTCTTGGTCCATTAATTTATCTATGGTAGGGGCAGTTAGGTGGTGCAATGGATAGAGCATGGGCCCTGGAGTCAGGAGGACCTGAGTTTAAATCTGGCCTCAGACAATAATTGCCTAGTGTGTGGACCTTGAGCAAGTCGCTCAAAACTCCATTGCCTTCAATAAATTAAAAAAAAATTTAAATCATCTATGGTATTACCCTTTATGTCTAAATCCTGTCCCCATTTTGACCTTATTTTGGTATAGGGTGTGAGATGTGGGTCTATGCCTAGTTTTTGACATACTATTTTCTAGTTTTTCCAACAACTTTTGTCAAATAGTGAGTTCTTATCCCAGAAGCTGATGTCTTTAGGTCTGTCAAACAGAAGATTTCTGTAATCATTTACTGCAGTTTCTTTTGAACCCATCCTAATCCATTTATCCATTATTCTATTTCTTAACCAGTACCAGGCAGTTTTGATGACTGCTGCCTTATAGTATAGTTTTAGATCTGTTAGAGCTAGACCACCTTCCTTTACATTTTTTTTATCAGTTCCCTTTATTGACCTTTTGTTGCTCCAGATGAATTTTGTTACTATTTTTTCTAGCTTGGTAAAATAGTTATTTGGTAGTTTGATTGGTATGGCAATGAATTGATATGGTAATTTAATTTGGGTAGAATTGTTATTTTTATCATATTAGCTCGACCTAACCATGAGAAATTGTTGTTTTTCCAATTATTTAGATCTGACTTTATTTGGATGAGAAGTGCTTTATAAATATTGTTTTCATACAGTTTCTGGGTTTGTCTTGGAAGGTAGATTCCCAAGTATTTAATGCTGTTTTAGTTACTTTAAATGGAATTTCTCTTCTATCTTTTGCTCTTGGACTTTGTTGTTCATATATAGAAATGCTGATGATTTATGTGGGTTTATTTTATATTCAACTACTTTGCTGAATTTGTTAATTGTTTTGAGTTTTTTTTTATGATTTTCTTGGTTTCTCTAAGTATACCATTATGTCATCAGCAAAGAGTGAAACTTTGCTTCCTCATTGCCAATTCTGATTTCCTCAATTTTTTTTTCTCTTGTTGCATTTCTAGTACTATACTGAATAATAATGCTGATAATGGGCATCCTTATTTCACCCCTGATTTTACTGGAAATGCTCTGAGTTTATTCCTATTACATATAATATTTGTTGGTTGGTTTTAGATAGATACTACTTGCTATTTTAAGGAAAATTCTATTTATTCCTAACTTTCTAGTATTTTTAATAGGAATGGTTGTATTTTATCAAAGATTTTTTCAACATCTATTGAGATAATCATATGATTTCTGATGGTTTTACTACTGATATGTTCAATTATGTTGAATATTTTCCTAATATTGAACCATCCCTGCCTCCTGGTATAAATACTGCCTGATCATGGCATATTATCCTAATAATAACTTGTAGTAGTCTATGCTTAAAATTTTATTTAAGATTTTTGCATCAATATTCGTTAAGGAGATTGATCTATAATTTTCTTTGTGTTGTTTCTTCCTGGTATGAGCATCATGTTGGTGTCATAAAAGGAGTTTGGCAGAACTTTTTTTTTTTAAATAGTTTATGTAGAATAGGAGTTTTTGTTCCTTAAATGTTTGGGAGAATTCACTTGCAAAATTCATCTGGACCTGGAGACTTTTTCTTAGGGAGTTTATTGATGGTTTCTTTAATTTCTTTTCCTGAAATGGGGTTATTTAAGTAATTTATTTCCTCTTTTGTTAATCTGGGCAGTTTGTATTTTTGTAAATATTCACCCATTTCATTCAGATTATTCAATTTATTGTTGTACAATTCGGCAAAGTAGCTCTGAATTATCTTTTTAATTTCCTCCTCATTGGAGTCTAATTCACACTTTTCATTTTTGATACTGGTAATTTGGTTTTCTTTTCTTTTTTTAAAAAAATCAGATTCACCAAAAAATTGTCTATTTTATTGTTTTTTTCATAAAACCAACTCTTAGTTTTATTTTTCAGATCAATGATTTTCTTGCTTTCAATTTTATTAATTTCTCCCTTAATTTTTAGTATTTCTAATTTGGTATCTAATTGGGGATCTTTAATTTGTTCTTTTTTTCTTGTTTAATATTTATTTATTCTCATTTTGTACAAATAATGCTTTTTTATACATTAATAAAATATTATTGTTTAAGAGTAAACAAAATACCCCCTCCCCCAAAAAATATAGACTCGCTTGAGCAATAAGTAAAGGGGAGAGAAAAAAATTAAGATTAAAAATTTAAAAAGTAATAGTAATAATTGTAGGTATGGCCAGGTGGCACAGTGGATGGAGCACCAGCCCTGGAGCCAGGAGCACCCAAGCCCATATCCGGCCCCATACATCCAACAATCACCCAGCTGTGTGACATGCATGCCACCCCAACCTCACTGCCCTGCAAAAACCAAAAAAAGAAAAAAAAAGACCCAAAATAAAATAGTAGTAATAATAGTAGGGGCAGCTGGGTGGTGGACAGAGCTCTGGCCCTTGAGCCAGGTTCTAGCTTTTTTAGTGCATATCCAATTCATTGATCTCCTCTTTGTCTATTTTATTCATATATTCATTTAGAGATATAATGTTTCCCCTCAAAACAGCCTTGGCTGCATCCCATAAAGTTTGGTATGATGTCTCATTAGTATCATTTTCTTTATAATTACTGATTATTTCTATTATTTGCTGTTTGATCTACCCATTATTTAAGATAAAGTTATTTAATTTCCAATTACATGTAATTGTTATTGCATCATGTGTATATATTATTTCTGCCTTTCTACATTTTATTATAAGGTTTTTGTGCTTTAGTACATGGTCAGTTTTGTTATAGGTACCATATCCTTTTCTATCCCCATTAAGTTTTCTCCAGAGGTCTATCATATTTAAGTTTTCTAAGATTTCATTCACCTTCTTTCCTTCCTTTTTGTTTATTTTGTGGTGAGATTTATCTAGTTCTGAGAGAGGGATTGAGGTCCCCATTATTAAAGTTTTGTTGTCTATGTCTCTCAGTAATTCACCCAGTTTTTCCTCTAGGAATTTGATGCTATACCACTAGATGCATACACATTTAATAATGATATAACTTCCTTACTAATGGTGCCTTTTAATAAGATGTAGTTTTCTTCCTTATACCCCCCCCCTTTTTTTGCAAGACAATAGGGTTAAGTAACTTGGCCAAGGTCACACAGCTAGGTAATTATTAACTGTCTGAGGTCAGATTTGAATTCAGGTTCTCCTGACTCCAGGGCTGGTGTTCTGTCCACTGCACCACCTAGCTGCCCCTTCCTTATCCTTTTTAATGAGAACAATTTTCACTTTTATTTTATCTGAGATCAGGTCACTATCGCTGATTTTTTTACTTCAGCTGAGGCATAATATGTTTTGCTCCAACATTTTACCTTTATCCTGTATGTATCTCTCTGCTTCAAATATTGTTTCTTGTAAATAACATATTGCAGGATTCTGGTTTTTAATCCATTCTGCTATCTGCTTCCATTCATATTTACAGTTAAGATTATTATTTTTGTACTTCCCTCTGTGCTATTTTTCTCCATTGACATTTTTCTTTTTTCTTTCCTAGTATTTCTCCTCACCAAAATTTTACTCTTTTCCCTTTGACTTTTCTTTCAAAATTTAACTGTTTCTTTTCACTTATACCTTTGCCTTCACCTTCCTTTTATCAGTCCCTTCTTCACTTATCTTTCCCTTTCCCCATCCCCACCTTCCCTATAGATTAGGATGGATTTTTAAAACCAAGAGGGAATATATCTTATTCCCTCTCTGGGTCAAATCTATTAAGTAGAATTTACTCAGCCTACACACTCTTCTTTCATTCCCTCTAAAATTATAAATCTTTGTGTCTCTTCACCTGGTACTATTTATCACTCTAGTACTATTAATCAGGTATCATCAATCATAGTTTGAGTATTTGATTCCTTGATAAGCTCATATTGCTATCAAAGTATCATCACAGATTAATTGCTTGATAAGCAGCATTGTGTCAAATTACACTACTACTTCTGCTGCCAGTTCAGTCTTCCAGCTGGGATACAGAAAACCTCTGCTACAAAGAAGTGCAGCCTTTGTTTTGACTTTAGGTCTCCTAGCTCCCTTTGCATTTGTCCTTTGAGGATACAGGAGTGGTGCTCACTATTCTATGAAGAATTTTCTTATAACTTTTCATGGTCCAGTATTTCTGAACTCCTATAGATCATAATCTAAACTTCATTCCTCACTTGTTGCACCCTGTCCCTCATGTTATCAATCTTCTCACCCCAGAGTTTCATCTTAACTCCATCCAATCCTTCCACTGTGCCTTCTGAAATGCTTTTGCTTTTGGTAACAAACTTTCCTTCATGTTAAATATATTTCTTTCTTATGTATTCTATTATCTTTTTTTTTTTTGCAAGGCAATGGGGTTAAGTGGCTTGCCCAAGGCCACACAGCTAGGTAATTATTAAGTGTCTGAGGTGAGATTTGAACTCAGGTACTCCTGACTCCAGAGCCAGTGCTCTATCAACTGCGCCACCTAGCCGCCCCTATATTCTATTATCTCTTACTAAAACTTGACCTCCTGATGACACAGCCTCTCTGGCTAAATTTTCTAGTACAGTTTCACCTTCACTCATTCTCTTCAGCTCACTGGCCAAGGTGGAGGAGTTAGAATACTCCTGGTTCCTTATTGCCACTTTCCAGTTGTTCCCCTTCCTCCATCACTAAGCAATCCTTTTTACTTTGAGGTTCAAGATATTTCTGTCTACCAGTCAATCAAACCTGGTTGCTATTGACCACAAAACCCCTTCCCCCCTCGCCCAGGTTGTGCCCCTTCCTTCCTCAATGAGTTTGATTCTTAGCTTACAAATTTTTCTCCCCCCTTAACTCTTGCCCTTTTACCAGGGGACTCCAACATACATATTGATTTTCCCTTAAATACTCTAATCACTTATTTGTTCAGACTGTTCACTTTTTTTTTAGTTTTTGCAAGGCAAATGGGGTTAAGTGGCTTGCCCAAGGCCACACAGCTGTTATTAAGTATCTGAGACCAGATTTGAACCCAGGTACTCCTGACTCCAAGGCCAGTGCTTTATCCACTATGCCACCTAGCTGCCCCATGACTGTTCACTTTTTATGAGTCACTTCCCTTCCTCAGCTACACACAACGATGGTCATACCCTTGATCTTGCCATTACCTACAAGTGTGCTACCTCCATGTTCAAGTATTCTGAAATCCCCTTATCTGACTTTAATTTGTTGATGTTTCTCCTCTTCCTCTGCCTTCTGTTAAATAAATTTATTCTTCATCCACACAGAGACCTTCAATCCTGGCTCCAGAGCTGTCATGGTTCAAATCCTTGGCTCTCTGAGGATCACCTTTGAGACCTGAAACTAAGCACCATCAAGACAAAACAGAAACTAATACTCCCAGGTTCATATATCAGAGCTAGGGCAAATGAGAGGGAGCAGGAACCATTTATTAGTTTAATTTATGGCCTCAATATTGGGTAAAGTAGATGAGTTGCCAAAAAAGAATGCATTTGGGCACACACTTAAACCAAACTTACCATTTCATTTCTCTTGCCAGTTACTTCCCTGGGGAGAATTTGTCAGTCATCCTTCCATTTAATTACACTTCTTTTCTCTTTTGATTTCATTTACAGTGAGACTAAAATATATATAATCCATTTTCTCCTCTTTTGTATCTATCTGCTCATTGATCAATGTCAGGTCAAATCATCACTTTAAGTGCTTACTATGTGCCAGACAGTGTGCTAGGTGTTAATAATACAAATTCAAGCAAGAAGAAAGATCTGTGAATGGGTACAAATATTCTAGAAAGCAATTTGAACTTATATATGAAAAGTTATAACCGTGTTTGCCTTTTGACCCAACGATACCCCTGCAAGACCTATACCCAAAAGAGATCAAAGAAAGAGGAAAAAAGTCTTCTATTTATCATATATGTTACACAACACACATGCAGATGTACATTTATATTTATTTGAGATCTTGTGGTGGCAAAATAATTGGAAACTAAGAGGACATTCATCATTTGAAGAATGGATAAATAAATTGTGGTATATGAATGTAATAGAGTACTATTATATTAATATGTGTGTGTGCATATACATAATATAATCATTGAAGGAATTTATTTTACTAGACTACATATTTTTTAAGACTTTTTTCTTTTTTTCCTTCAGTGGTATGGATGATGAGAGAAAAAGCAGACTTTCGTTAATTTTTTTTATTATAGAGTAAAAGGGTGCTACAGATGTGAAATGTTCACTAAACTTTCAGATGAGAACATTGTGTTATTAGTTTTGCTTAACTGTTTTACTTTGTTTCACGAAAACTTTTGCAATAGGCAAGCAATCTGTAAAAAAATCTTTGTAATTTAAAAACAAAGCACATCAATAAAACTTAAAAAAAAAACCCTCCACTGTCCCTATCCTCAAGGAGTTTACATTTTGATGGGGGGTAAGTTAAAAATAAAGAATTTTAAAAGTAGTGTTGCAAGAATAAAGTAGCCACATGAAAGCATGTTAGAGAAAGAAGTCAGGAATAGAGCTGGGAGAAAATGAACATGATTGGTTTGAGCTCCTCTTTAAAATGGAAGTTCTAAGAGGAACTCATCAATAAAAAGAAGGGGTCACAGAGTTGGAAGGATGTTCCACCCAGTCATGGTAGAAAAAGAAGTCCAGAAAATCAGGAATAGTGCTTGGAGAGAAATGGAGTGAAATTGATTGTCCTGGCTCCTTCCTCAAAATAGATATTCTACCAAATCATTATTGATTAGAGAAATGCAAAGTAAAACAACTCTGAGTACCACATTATGCCTATCAGATTGGTTAAAATGACGAAAAAGGAAAATTATTGATGTGGGAAATTGGAATACCAATTCAGTGTTGGTGGAGTGAACTGGATTCAAACATTCTGGAGAGTAATTTGGAACTATCCCAATGGGCAATAAAACTTTGATACAGCAATATACTATTAGGTCTGTGTCTCAAAGAGATCATAAAAAAAAAGAGAAAAGACCCACATTTACAAAAACATTTATAGCACTTCTTTTTGTATTAGTAAAGAATTGGAAAATGAGGGGATGCTCATCAATTGGGGAGTGGCTTAACAAACTGTGATATGTGAATGTGATAGAACATATTGTTCTATAAGAAATCATGAGAGATAGGACTTCAGAATAATCTGGAAAGACTTACATGAACTGAGTGAAGTGAGTAGAACCAGAAGAACGTTGTACACACTAACAGCAACAATGAGTGATGATCAACTATGATGGACTTGTTCATTTCAGCAGTAAAAAAATCAAAGACAATTCTAAAAGACTAGTGATGGAAAATACCATCCATATCCAGAGAAGAAACTGTGGAGTTTAAATGCAGACCAAAGCTTACTCTCTTCTATTTTTTAAAGTTGCCTTATGTATTATGCTTTTTTTTTCTTTCTAATGTTCTTCCATTTGGATTTTTTTTTTAGGTTTTTGCAAGGCAAATGGGGTTAAGTGGCTTGCCCAAGGCCACACAGCTAGGTAATCATTAAATGTCTGAGGCCGGATTTGAACCCAGGTACTCCTGACTCCAGGGCCGGTGCTCTATCCACTGCACCACCTAGCTGCCCCGTTCCATTTGGATTTGATTTTTCTTTCACAACATTATTAATATGGATCTATGCTTAGCAGGGTTATATATGTAGAATCTATCTTATATTGCTTTCCCATTAGGGGGAGAGGAAGGGAAGAGAGGTAGAAAGAAAAATACAAAACTTAAATCTTGGCAAAAAATGATTGTTTAAAAGTACTGTTGCATGTGATTGGAAAAATAAATAAAACATTTAAATTGAAACAAAAAAAATCATGAGCAAGTGGATTTTAGAAAAAAACTTTAGAAAGACTTGAATGAACTGATGCTGAGTGAAATGAGCAGAACCAGGAGGACATTGAATACATTAACAGCAACATTGTGTGATGATCAACTATGACAGACTTAATTTCTCTCAGCAGTTCAATGACCAATGTCAAAGACTTGTGATGGAAAATGCCCTTCACATCCAGCGAAAAAACTGAATTCATATTATTTTCACTTTTTTTGTTTTCTATTTTTCTTATGTTTTCCCCCTTTAGTTTTGATTTTTTTCACAACATGACAAATATGGAAATATGCTAAACATGGTTATACAAACACAACCTATATCAGATTACTTTCTGTCATGGGAAGGGGGAAGAGTAAGAGAAAGAAGTAGAAAAATGTGAAATTCGAAAGTTTACAAAAAATGAATGTTGAAAACTATCTTTGCATGTAATTGAAAAAAACATTTAAAATGAAGAACTGACCAATCTTCTGGATTGGGAAGGCCTTTGAGATATTTTAAGAAAGAAGGATGGTGAGTCAAGAATCTTATCTGGTTATATTTGTCTTTGGACAAAGATTCCTTATTAGGAATAGCAATAATTAAATTAATATTTGCAGATGATTTAAGGATATTGTAATACTTGGAATTTTTTTAGTATAATAGAGAAAAATAATGAGAAGTTTCATGAGTTAGATGTGATTTATATTCCAATTTACCTGTATTAAGGGAAAAAAACGTCTTCCCAAAGAGAATAATTTAATGCATGTACAATCTAAATGTGGATATTTGTGAATGCTAGTGTATCATGGGACAGAGAAAAATAACCATGAAATTGAAGAAGAGGGACAAATGAGTTGGTGTCTTGCTTATTTGTGGATGAGCAAAAGTGATAGACAATAATGATTAAAAAGAAAATAATGTTTCTTCCCCCCCCAAAAAAAATTAGAAACAGACACTGAAAATTGAGAAAATTAAAACCTGAAATGATTAAAGCAAGGCAGGAGCTACAAGATTAGAACTTGGGAAGGTAAGTTATCCAATATTTGAAACAGGAAAGAAAGTAATAAAATAGATATTTAAGGGAGGAGATGGGGGGGAAGGCAACCAACTGGGGGGGTATTATGAAGCTGCCTTGAGAATAGTTTAAGCCTAATCTAGTAGTTATACTAACCAGAAAGAGCTTTATTCTTTTCCAGGAATCAGAAAATTGAAGAGAAATAGCTTTAGTTGGCCTAGAAGTTGGGAGAAAAAATGAAAACCCTCAATTTGGTTGACCAGCTAGTGTAAAGGAGTTGGACTGCATAATTATGCTACACAGCTATAATTTCTTTATATCAATATAGCTCATAATCCAAGATTCCTCTTAAATTCCAAATTTCTGACTGAATTTGGTGACTCAGATGATCCACTGTGAAATGTGTGCATGTACATGTGTGTGTGTGTGTATGTGTGTGTGTGGTAGGAAAAGGAGAGTGTATATATGTGTGTCTGTATGTATGTATATGTGTGTGTGTGTGTGTGTGTGTGTGGTAGGAAAAGGAGAGTGTGTATATGTGTGTCTGTATGTATGTATATGTGTGTGTGTGTGTGTGTGTGTGTGTGTGTGTGTGTGTGTAAAGAACAGAAATATAGTTCCAAGGCTTCAGAGCTATGACTGCCCTTAATCATTTGAACATTGACAGAAGTATCAAACTCTAGTAAAAATATTGAGCCTTCAGTTAGGGGACCACTGGCTTTCATCACACAGTACTTATATTTAAAAACAAATTTAAAAAATTTAAAGAATAAATTGGAAGTTACAGTAAATAGAATCCATTGTCTTACAAATGCCAGTATAATAAAGTATTGACTGATCCTAGATCTATTCTATGATATAAAAGAAATGTAAAATTCAAATTTTAAAATCTAATTTCACATACTTTTCAATCATTATACTACTGACTTAAATGAAGGCAGTCCAATTCACCTAAAACAGATTATTAAATTTTCTAAGAGAAGTATAACAGTATAATAATTAATGAATTTGCTAATTGTAATTTCTTTCTGTTGACATGTTTGGTTAAGCTATGATATAAAGCCAGTTGGGCTTAGCAGGAAATATAAGTTCTATTTTGAATATGTTGAGTTTGGTATTATTAAGGACATCCAATAGAGATGCCCAATAGGTGGTGATTTAGGACTGGTGTTAAGGAGAGGGGTGAGGACTTCCTATTTAGTGGCCACAATATGTGGGGTGGGATCCTTAGAAAAGGGACTCTAGTTCTGCAATTACATGGACTGTGTTCAGTCCTGGAATTTACCTGATCTTAAAGAAAAGGGATTAGATAATTCTGCCTCCCCCCCCCCCCCCCCCCCCCCCCCGCCACACACACGTTATTCATTATCTCCTTAGTAGTACTACAATATTTTACTCTGAATTAGGTATGGCTCATACATATCAAGTTCCAGTGGAACAGGGCCACTAGCTATTTCCTCATCCTAACCTTCCATTTCTTACTTTTCAGCACTGGATCAAGTCATCCTCTTATTCTTTAGAATACATATATCTCATCTCTGCCTATTAAAATCTCTATCATCCTCTCAGGTCCTGGTCAGGGAATGCTTAAGTAAAATTGTCCCTTATCTGAAAATGTTCCCTTATTCCTAAATTTTCTTATTTGCTATAAGCAACTTCACCTGAATCTCTCCTGCCCATATCAAATGTTTTTTATCCTTTATCATATTTATCTGTGACTATCCCATAGAATTTTGTCCTGGAAACTCTTTTCTTCTCTAAGTCACATTACTTGGGTTATCTCAATGAATCCCCCTGGATTTGTTTACCATCTCTAAACTCATGATTCTCAGATTTTCTTATCCAGTCTTAATCTATTGCTTGACCTTCAGTCTCACATCACCAAATGCTTACTGGACATATCTAACTAGATATCTCATAGACATATTAAGCTCAGCTTGTCCAAGAAATCATTATCTTTTCCTCTGAAACTTGCCTCATTTCCACACTTCTCTATTATCATTGAGGGTACTACCATCTTCTCAATCACCCAGGTAGATGTCATCCTAAGATGTCAACCTAGATGTCATCCTTGACTTTTCACTCTTTCTCATCCTCCATTTCCAATCTCTTGCCAAGGCCTGTCACTTTTACCATTGTAACATTTCTCATATGTTTCTATCTCTTCTAACATTGCTCTTACCCTAATGCAGGCCCTCATCACCTGACACCTGAACTATTGCAGGTTAGTCTGCTCACCACAAGTCTCTCCCTACTTCTCTCTATCTCCATTCAAGTGGAAAGATCTTTCTAAAGGGTAATCAAACCAAGTCGCCCTCTTCCAATCAATAAACTCCCCTGGCTCCTTCTTATCAATATGATCAAATATAAAATCCTCTATTTAATATTCAAAGCCTTTCATAATATCTCATTGCCTTACAGTGTTCTTATACCTTACATTCCCCATCCTAACATAATGATGATGATATTTGTCCTTCATACTCTAAGAAGAATACGACATCAGGGAAGTGAGGCTGGGCTGTACATTATTGGATTTGAGTGAGGGGATGGTATATCAAGATACCAGTCTAACTTTCTCTTCCAGAAGTGGGTCCAGTGAAGAAGGCCAGATATGAATTAGGACAGCAAGAGATGACAATGGATAGGAGGTAATCAGGGTTAAGTGACTTGCTCAAGTTAACCCAGCTAGTAAGTGTCATATGGTTGAATTACATTTGAACTCAGGTCTTCCGACATATACTGTGATTCAATGGCACTGGACTCAGTGCTATTCCTCAAGTGAATCATTCCATCCTCTGACTCTGGAATTTTAAGTAGCTATCTTGCATTCCTGTAATGATCTTTCTTCATCTCTACACTTGAGTTCCTTAGATTACCAAAATCTTAGCTTCAACTAGAAGTTTTTCCTGGTCCCCCTAATGTTAGTGTCTTTCTTCTGTTGATTAGCTCAGATTTATCCTGTATATAGTTTGCTTCTACATAGTGGTTTCCATGTTGTCTTTCCTATTAGATTGTAAGCTCATTGAGGACAGAGACTATCTCTTACTTTTCATTGTATTCCTAGGGCTTAACATAAGACCTAATATACAATAGGTACTTAATAAATTAACTGATTTACTATGTGTTATAGTCTCACTATTAGAACATTAGTTTCCTGATGTAAGCAGCTTTATCACTTTTCATATTTGTGTCTACAGAGTCAAGCACAGTGACTTGTACATAGTGGACATAATATATGTTTAAACTGAATTGAATAGAAAGATATTAAAGAGAACTTGAATAATATTACTATTTGATTTGAGATTTTTTGACACATTTATTGTAACTGAAAGAATTTCTCTTGAATGCAGATTAAATTTGCAAGAACACTGTGTTTTTTATGCTAAAATTGATCACATTGAGTCTAATATGTAGGAATGAAGTGGGAGATTTGTGACTGAGAAAAAACATTTGTCCTCTTTATGTTTTAATATGGTCATTTGTAGGACAGGAAAAATTATGGAATAACAGTATGGTTAGGAGTTTTGAAAAGCCTTATATATATAACCCTCTACCTTTCATGTAGGGACCCCGAGATAGCATCTAAGACAGATTTATTCACTTATTCATTTGTGAAAAGCCAAGTTAATTATGTCCAAAGTGACATAGTAGGTGCTAGAGGAGCAATAAAGGTAATTAAAACACGAATCTTGATTCACAAAGCTCCTAATCTTGCAGGAAGTAATGATATATATCTAAATATGAAATACAAAGGAAAATTTAATGAGAAAATGGAGTTGCATAAAGTATTATATGAAATCAGAAGAAAAGATATTTTCTGACTGAGGGTATTGGCAAATACTTCAAGGAATAAGTGGTATTTAAATTAGGCCTTGAAGAATGAACAGGCTTTTCAAAGACAGAGAAGGGGGAGGGGAAGAGGAAGAGAGGATATTTCAGGCATAGAACAGCTTAGGCATAAGGAAGATTAATCTGGCAGCAATGCAAAGAATAGATTGAAGACAGAAGAGATGGAGGTAGGGAGATCAGTAATAAACTGCTGCAATAGTCTAGGCAGATGGTAATTAGGGTCTGATGCTGGGAAAGGAGGACCAGCTGTGCACCTGATTTTAGGAGATGGAGGGATGGGGTTAAGGAAGTTTGTAGTGCCTCACTTAATCACCAAGGCTATTTAAAAATGTCAGGAAGCAGCTTCATGGATGCTGATCCTTTTTGAGTTTGGGAAATGGCCTGAGTATAGTGAGGGAAGAAGTAAGCAAGGCTACCATTGTGCTAAGAAACTTTGGTATGAAGTAGGATGGGAAAGATTAGTTTGAAGTAGCTTTGAATAAGTGAATAGAAAGAATTCAGTAAGGAGCAGCTAGGTGGCACAGTGGATAGAGCACTAACCCAGTAGTCAGAAAAACTTGAGTTCAATAATTACCTAGCTGTGTGGCCTTGAGCAAGACACTTATTCCCACTGCCTTGAAAAAAAAAAAAACAACAAAAAAAAGTGGGATTCAGTATATATATATATATATATATATATATATATATTAAAGAGAAAATCAATGAGCTGGAGTCCTGACACTCATCAAGTTTTCATCCAAGAGGAGAATCGCAAGGATGCTTTTATATATGTATGTGTTTATCTATGTGTGTATATATATGCATCTATGTGCATGCATATACCAGCAGCAATAGTGTGCTCATGGGTGCTTATATGTATATGGTACATATATATGTATGTATATATTGTATATACATTGGCCAAGAGCAGTAATGAGAAGATAATCAGATCTGGTCAAACTATTTATCTAAATGACACATTTTTTTATATATTCAAAATGATGATGTTTGGGGAATATAAAGTTTACTTTAGACTCCTTAAAAAGTAGTTGCTGTGCTCTTGAATTGTAGATATTCCATGTATGTCAGCAGTTACCCTCTGATTTCTAAGGGAGAGGCCAGTATTTTCCCCTGTTTCTGGCAATCAGTGACAAAAAAAAAATGTATTACGAAGTTTTTGCAATGGAATAAGGCAGAATATAGCAAGTTTGCTTTGGGCAAGATGGTGAAGAATATTTCCATATTTGAAGTGGGAGAACCAAAAACCCATAGGAGGAAATGGGGACAGGCTATCATGTCTTGTCCTAATGTAAATACTACAGAACACCAGATAATGTTGCTACTTTTGGAGCCTGGGAGATGGTTGAGGGCTGAATAGAAGGGAGAACAAAGTTCATCTCTGTCAGTTACTGTGTAACCTTGGACAAGTCACAACTTCCATTTGCCATGGATTACTTATCTTTAAAATGGGTATAATTATATAGCCTATAATTTAAAAATATCTCATTTTAACATCATACCACCCTGGGGTGTGGGGGGAAGGTACTATTATCCCTATTTTTTCAGCTGAGGAAAATAGCAGATTATTTCAAGGTAAAATGAGGTAATTTATAAAGCACTTAGAATAGTGTCTGATATGTAGAAGGAAGTATATAAATGTTATATTAGTAATAATACCTAGTAGTAGTAGTAGTAATAGTGGTGGTGATGGCGATGATGGTGATGGTGGTGATGGTGGTGGTAGTAATAATAGTAACCAGAAAATGTCAGACCAAAGTCTCCAAAACCCAGAGCCAGATTATGAGGCTGAATAAGATCTATGTTTATGACACTGAGGACCAAGGAATTTCACCCATTGTTATTACTAGCTTTTGAAGCATCTTAATGGAAGATTTCGGAAATGTCATTCCAGAGGGACATATTTGATCGCCAATGATAGTTTTACAACATTAACATTATTATTTTGGAAAGTATCCTAAGAAAACTGTCTCCAAGTCCTTACAAAGGAAATGATGGCTATCGTATAAAGTTTACTAAAGTGAATGATTATTTCAATTTAGGAAGAATTGAATTCAAGATTGGCTTCAGATACTTACTAGCAGTATAGTAGCCCTGTGCCTATCAAAATCACTCAATTTCTATCTGCCTCAATTTTCTCACTTGTAAAATGGGAATAATAGTGCCTCTACCCACTTTCCATGATTGTATGAAGATAAAGTGACGTATTTCTAAAGTTCTTTACAAATTTTATAGGCTATATAAATATTATTTATAAACATTTATAAATTTTATAAGTAATTTATACATTTATTTATAAATGGAGTATAGATATTGTTATTGCAAAAAGAAAGTAATTTCTAAATGCTTGCAACTAAGTTCTTGAAGGAGCAACATTGTTCAAGACAAGTCACAGTCCCTGTTGTGTGCCATCCTCATCACATCCCAGAAAGACAAGCGCTTGAGCCAGTGACTTCTAGCATCAAGGATACAGCACTGTATATTTGCAGCTGAAAAGATCCAGATAGCCTCTATTGCAGATAAATATGCTGGGCTAGAATTAGATCTAGGAGGACCATTAACTGAAGACAACTAGTGTTTTGAAATGTAATTTAAGTAAATGCTTGTTGATTCTCAGAGAACACAAATGTAGAATCCAGCCATCCATCAGGTAGTGTGCATGGTCCCCACTGGGGTACTTAAATCACAGTTCTCAAGTAAAATGCTTTGGATAGGAAAAAGCGGTCAGTGAAGGCAACTAAAGGTCAAATGGAGGCTTCTAGTCTTGAGTATATTGCTATATTGGTTGAAACATTGAAGTCAGAAGCCATGGTTTTCAATTCCCCATCTGATACCTTACCTTCAAAATGACCTTCAATGAGTTACTTAAGCTTTATTGGGCCTCAGTTGAACTAATTGACCTTCTAGATTCATGTTGTAGTTCAGTAGTTTCAGTTAGATCTTACTCCTTGTAATCCCATTTGGGAATTTCTTTACAAACATACTGGATAATGTATTTGGTTTGTAAAGATATTGATTTGCCATTTCCTTTTCCATCTCTTTTTTTTAACAGATGAGAAACTAAGGCAAATAGGGTTTTAAGTGACTTGCCCAGGGTCACCTAGCTAATAAATGTCTGAGGACAGATTTGAATTCAGAAAGATGGGTCTTCCTGATTTCAGGTCTACTTACTATGCCACCTAGCAGCCCTATATTTAGATCTATGATTCTATGCCTTTTGTTGCAAGGGGGTCCTGCACTAGCTACTAGCAAAACTACTTCTATCCTGATGGAAAATAGAAAAAATGCTTCTTTATTAGACTCAGACCGGATCAAGATGAACCATCCCTTCCCCTGCAAGATCCCTCTAGAACTATAGGAACCTCAGTCCAAGCAAGGGGTTATAGGCGCGGTAAACTGATGAATCTGATAAATAGCTTTGTTGCCTGAGGAGGAAGTGGTTGTTGGGAGGAGGCATTATGCGTGAAAATGGGAAAATCCCAGATAGACTTTATGAAAAAGAAGGTAGAAAAAACATTGGATGGCTCCTCTAAAAAATCAGTGCCGCAGAATTCTAGAGACTAAAGACAGAACTGTCCCCACCCTCTCCTGCAGAGAAGCAGGCAAAGTTGGGTTTTGGAGAGGTGAGGATGCCAGAGGGGAAGGATGTTGAGGAAATGAGGAACAGCTGAATACCTGTGGGTACCACTTATTCTATGGGCCTAGTTAAGTAGGTGAGGTAGTAGACTTAGAGCATTTTTATGGAACTAGAAAAACCTGGATGTCACAAGGGAGGTGAACTATGCTGGTCTTGGTTTGAGAGAGTTTTTAAATAAAGGGAAGTTTGAACTCTGAAGACTTAGAAAGAATAAGTAGAAAAAGAGGAAAAGAGGAAAGGAGGAGAGGAATCAGTGGAAAGCATGGATGGGAAAGTGTAGAAGCCTGGATTTCTTTTCATCCCTTCACCAACCTTGGTTGCTTACTCCTTTTGCTTCTCCTATTTACATAAACAGGCTGCAGTGTGAGGGCAGAATCAGGAGAGTTTTTTCTGGAACAATCACTTTTCTCCTTTTACTTCTATTGCCTTTCCCCCAGGCATAATATAAAATCAATTCCAAATGTAGAAAGACTTTTCTTCTAGTTGATTTATTTGCAATTTGGGATTATCTTGAGGACTATTTTTTAATCTTTCTTTGTATTCCCAGTTCTTAGAACAGTGTCGGCACATAGTAGGCAGTTCATAAATATTGATTGATCATATATTTTTCTATAGATTTCCTGATATATTCTGTCTCTTGAGTCTTCTGAACAAAGAAAAACCTTTACAAGTGTTTCTTGAGCCTCACAATTCAAGATGCCAAAGCACTTCTCAAGAATGGATGGATTGGCCACATTAGTGAAGTCAGAGCAGGGCACCATAGCAGGGGAAAGATGAAATGACTGAGGAAACAAAGGATCTTCTGAGCATATTGATTTATTAAGTTATGCATGCCAATTGCCTGAAAATTGGGACCAAGCCCCTTCCTCAGCTTAGTGCTAGATGCTGAAGACAGACACTTTTATATATTAAAAACAATCAAATAAGGGGCAGTTAGGTGTGCAGTGAATAGAGTACTGACCCTGGAGTCAAGAGGACTTGAGTTCAAATTCAGACTCAGACACTTAATAATTACTTAGCTGTGAGACCTTGGGTAAGGTCATTAAACTCCACTGCTTTGCAAAAACAAAAAAAAAATTAATCAAATGAAACTAGTTAATTAAAAGGGAAACAAAACAATACTAAGTAATCTGATGTCTAACTGGAGGAAAAGATTAGGGACTTTTCAAGTTCTGAGGGGGAGAAGGAATAGGTACAATTTCCCAAATTCAAAAAAAGAGGTGACCCATTCCCACCAAGTATTGATAAATAAAGGAAATTTGGAAACAATAACTGATTAATCATTTTAGGGCCAGTTTTCAGATGAAAAATATACTTGAAATGCTCAGTTGTGAGAAAGTTCCTTGTATCAGTCTTTGAATATGACCAGATTTCTGGTCAACATAATCTAGGACTTTAGTTACGGATCTCTAAGCACCAGATAGATGTGATTCAGTTTCCCAGTCAGGCAGGGCAAGGTTCAAACAATGGAATAAAGTTTCCTCTCAATTTTCACAATTGAATAAAGTTTTCTCACAGTACAGAAATTGGATTAGACCCATAATTGAATAGAAAGGGAATTGAGCAAGCTTCAGAATTGAGTCAGAAAGTAAAGTCAGTGTGGTTCACTCAATTCCTATCTCCTCTTGCTATTCCAATCCTCTTAATTCTCCCTGTAGAGTCCATAGAAGAGTTATGGGGCCCTGGAAAATAGGCTATATAGCAAATATTTCTGAATTGCATTAAGTGACTTGCAGCTGTGGTTAGAACTCCAAAAAAAAATGTCCCCATGTCTACCAGAGAAGCTAGTTGACTACCTCATTACTAATTGGCTGGCATACTAGTCTCTTTTACAGTAATAAGAACATTCATTTATTTGGAAGTGAGGGAAATTTAGGGATCATCTAGTCAAAAATTTCATTTTGCAGATGAGGAAACTGAGGTTCAAAGAGGCTAGATGATTTGCTCAAAGTCTCATCATTAGAAAGTAGGTAATCCAGGATTTAATGCTATATCATAAGATCTTATGTCTAAATCTGGAAAGAATCTGATGCCATTCAGTCTAGTTTTCTTATTTTGTAGAGAAGGAAACAGGTGGAGAGAAGGTAAGGAGAACACAGGTTGTGGCAGGGTCAAATTTGAACCCAGGACATCTGACTATAGATGGCATTTTTGTCATGATCTCCTATATCTCCCTCTGACTCTCAGTCTGACACTCTCTACCCAATCCCCCGTGATAGGGCATAATTTGTCCCTTTGCTCCTGAGGTAAAGAAATTATAAGTTCTAAAGTGCTTATTGCAGCTCTTTTCTGATGATCAAAAACTGGAAACTGAGGGGATGCCTGTCAATTGGGGAATGGTATATGACTGTGATGGAGTGCCATAAGAAAAGAAGACCTTGGTTATCTTAGAAAAACATAGGCTTGCATAAAATAATGAGGAGTGAAATGAGCAGGACCAACAGAACATATACAGTAACAAAATTGTTTTAAGAACATCTTTGAGTGATTAAGACATTTTGACTACTATAAATATCCAAATTAACTACAAAGGACATATGAAGGAAGTAGCTATGTGCATCCAGACAAAGAACTAATAAATTTGTGCCTAATGGTAGACATCTCAGGGTCAGGGAGGATGGGAAGGAAGAAAAAAAGAAAATAAAGTTACATGATAACTTTATTACATATTTAAAAGGAATAATAGCAAGTTGTACATAATAGATTTGCAGTTTCATGTTCAGTCATCTTTTTTTCCTGTTCTCTATGACACTCAAATGCTTGTTTTATTTCTTAAATTCAGAATAAAAAAATTTCAAAAATAGCTAAAAAGTAAAAAACCCAGAAATCCCATCCCACTCTTCTCATAGACTGGTGTTTTCCCCTTTAGTGACTCATGAATGGACAGAATGTTAGATGTAGAGGCAGGAAGAAGTCAATTCAACTCCTACATCACATTGTATGACTTTGGACAAATCACTTAACTTCCATCTACTTCAGTTTCCTCAAACCTAAAATGATACCTCCTAGGGTTGTTGTGAGGATAAAATGAGCTAATATTTGCAAAAGCACTTTATGAACCTTAAATTACAATATAAATGTTAGCTATGATTATGTTACATCCTGACCTTAATTGACCACTGAATTAGGACAGGACTGAACTTAATTATATTTTAGGTGGCAAATGACAGTGACCTATGTTAGAAGTGCCAGTCAGGTACTTTGGAATCAGCCAGATGCCCCACCATTTCTGAGGAGCCACAGACTGCACTAATATCAGCAAAACTCTCCAAGATTTTCAGTGAACCAAGCAAAAGGGGAAGCAGCACTTCTAGTTGTGGTTGCAATCCCCAAAGAAGGATCTGGCTGCTCCTTCACCGTGAAACAGCAGGCTGGGAGCCAGGAGCAGTTGCACTTCTAAATAATTTTTGGCAGTTGATGACCACCTGGACTGTGGAGCCAAAGAATGCATTATCTCCCCTATGGGCTAAGCCTAATGAATTACTAATGTGGTGGTTGCCTTTCTGATCAGGAAGTGCTTGCTTTCTCAAGCTGTCCACACCCATTGCTGGGTAGCAGTCTGGGAGAGGAAGAGGGACTCGCATTTTCCAGCAGCATCTCCATTGCCCAGAGTCAAAAGCTGCAACATTTTTTCTCTAGGTTATATTTATTTCCTCTTCTGGCTTTGCCTCCTATAGAATTTTTTGTCACTGTGCAGAGTGCAAGGGATTGCTTGACAGTCTCCTATCTCCCATTCCAAACCTATCCACCCAGTATCCACCCAGGACCTAGTTGCATATCTCCTCCCTTTGCTGGGTCTCAGTCTCTTCATCCATAAAAATAAAGAGATTGTAAAAGATGGCCTTTGACATTCCCTTCAACTCTTAATCTATGATTTTAGAAACCTTGACTTGACTCCTTGACTCTGATGAAATAGACCAAGGAAAGAACCATCCAGCTCTAGTAAGGACTGTCTTCCACATATCTTAGGACTGGTATTGTTTGCACAGAAGGAAGACAGAGCAGATATTTCTAGTTTCTTCTCTTCCTAACCCATCTGGAAAGGAGAATTTAAGTCTTGCCAGAAGGGAAATCAAGATTGGAACCAGACACTTGACCACTCTGCTCTCAGAGGGAGGGAGTCCTGAGCTAGAATTATATCAATTTACTACTTTATTATTAGTTTAGGACAAGGGGGCAACCTTTTTTTCTGTCAAAGACTTTTGGGTATTTATAGCATCATTCTAAGGTCATACAAAATTCTCAAATTAAAAATTTCCCTCTGAAAAGCTCCTAAACTTATTGAATTTTGAGTCCCACCTATGGCTGCCTTGACAGCACCACACCAAAGGATTTCTAGGACCTTACACAATCTCAGGTCGGATATTCCCTGCCCTTTGTAGGGGATTTTCAGCTTCAAACCAACTTCTGATAGCTGTTTCATTAATTGAAGAAAGCATGGCCCAAGATTTTATTTCTTTCCTACCAAATACTAGTTCCATAAAAAACATAGGTAGCAGCTGACAAAGAAACTCATTAAGCCAAAGCATAACAAAACAGAAATCAGAGTAACTATACAAAGGAAGCTATATACAGAGTGAAGGAATTCTTCAAATAAAAGTGACTGAAAAATGGTGCAGGAAGAGAGAGAGAGAGAGAGAGGGAGACAGATGGGGGGAGACAGGAGGAGAGAGGGGGAGAGAGAGAAAGAGGAGTGAGGAAAGAAAGGGGGAAGGAAAGAGAGTGGTAGAAGAAGGGAATGAAGGAGAGAAAGAGGGGGAAAGAGAGGAAAGAGGAGAGGGGGTAGGAAGGGGGGGAAAGAAGGAGAGAGGGAAGGGTAGACAGAAAGGGGGGGGGGAGGAAAAGAGGGGGGCAGAAAGAGAGAGACAGTCTTACTTTTCAAAGGGAACTATCCTGAATTCTCTATTATAACAAACTTGGAATGGGAACATGAGTAGACTGGCAGCTTTTCTCATGTCAGTTTCTTCCCAATCTTTTCTTTCAACAACTTCTATCTTTTCTCTTTAAGGAAAAAGTCAGAAGCACCTGAAGAAGAGACTGAGAATCCAAGAAACTAAAAACCCACTGCTGCCAGTTAAGAAAAAAAAGCTCTCTTTTCCCATTTTACTAATTCCACAGATAGCATATTGATTTGAAAAAGTCTTATACCAGTGGACTTTGAGACTCAGGTTACAAAGGAAATATGAAGATGGGACCCTGAGCAGCTGTAAGGAATCATACCTCTTGAGCACATGGACATCTCTTTGGAGTCCCAAGTCAAGCCTGAAACTTCCTACAATTAGTGATTCTTTGGGATTAAGGTAAGCAAAGTCTCCCTAAGATAATAAGATATCTTATTTTCAAATGTAAAAATATTTCTTAGAGTAGGAGGAAGCAATTCATAGTAGAAGTCCTTAATATCTTAGTATGACTTAGAGTCAGCAGAGAGCAGTATCTTGAAGGAATGGCTGCCAAATTTTAATGTTTAAAGAAGAAAGGTCTGAAGGCTAGAGGACTCTGTCAGGAAGCATAGGTCCAAGTACAAGTACAAAGTTGAGTACAAAAGGAGGAGATTTGGAGATATGGATAAGGAATGAAATATGGAATATTAACGTAAGGCACTTATATCTCATTTTGCCCCAGGCCAACACCAAGTTCTATTTTTTCTTTGCCAATGTTATGTTTATCATAGTTACACAATCAAAGCTGGAGATACAAAAACTGAAATGAATCAGTCCTACTCTTAAGGAGCTTACATTTTATAGGAAAACATTTGAGGGAAGGAAAAAAAGAAATTTATATAATTGTGTTCTATATTTGAAAGGAATAGCAAGCTGTGCATAGTAGATTTGCAGTTTCATGTCCAATTATCCTTTTTTATTATATTATGCTGTATAAATGCTTATTTTATTCCATAAATTAAAAATAAAATTTAATTATGATTCAAAAAAGAAAAAGGCAATATACATATAAATATGACTATGGAATTGGATAAAGGAATTTTCACATCCAATAGCTCCCTAGGACAGACCCAATTCCCTATTCCTAGATACAAAATGAATTCAAAGTAAATTTTTTTGGGAAGACACTAGAAAGCTAGGGGAATCAGGAAAGACTTCATATAAAAGGGACAGATCATGATTGAGCTGAACTTTGAAGGTCACTAAGGAGTCTAAGAGGCAAACATGAGGAGAAAGACTTCTCCAGGCATGAGGAACAACCTGTATAAAGACACAGAGATAGAAGATACTATGCCACATGGAAAGAACAGCAAGAAAACTAATTTGACTGAACCAGAGTATCGAATTTATAAGGCTGTTAAAGTGGGAGGCAGCCAGGTGGTGAAGGACTTTTCTAGTCAAACAGTGATCACAAAGATAAGGGAGCCACATAATTTATTGCACAAGGGAGTGACTTGGTCAGATCTGAGCTTTATGGAGATGTCTTTAGCAGCTGCCATCTGAACTGCACTTTAAAAGCTACAAAGTACTTTGCCTAGATTATCACACTGGCACCTCCAACAGCACAGTAAGGGAAGGACTGCAGGGGTTATTTGCATTTCCAGATGAGGAAATGGATCCTCAGAGACTGAAAGTGACAATGTTTATAAAGCTGCTTTGTGTGGTAGGTGTCAGTCTTACCCAGATTTTTGCAATTCCTATCCCAGCACTCTCTCCACAGGGCTAATACAGACCCACACACCAAGCAGCAAGATGAAACTAACACTGAGTTGATCTTCCTAGTTTTAAAGCAATAAAGAAAAGGAGAAAGAATGGAAACATTTTGTTCCCCCTGAAATTTCCCTAGGAAAACTTTTCAACATATTGATATTCTGATTTGATTATACTGCTACTCTAAGGACCTTATTCAGCAACTTCCTGATAAGAAATCCAAAGGTCATCAGCCTTTTATCATGCAATTTATCTTTATCCCATCCACATCCAGTATGCTTAATACTCCAATGGAGCTGTGAATTCATTGATTTGGGGGAATCATTCCCTCCAGTGATGCAGATCACTGCTCATCTATCCCTCCTCATCCTGTGATAATCTTTTTGTATTGAGTATAACATAGGCATCTTCCTCAGTATGCCAGCTCCTTCCTCTGTTTTCTCTTGACATTACAGATATAACAGGGAAATAACTGGGTTATTTAACTCTTATCCCCTTATCTATTTACTTAACTAGTCAGTCTCTTTCATCCTTTATTTCAGGTCTTTAAGTCTGTCATTGGTTGTGTCCATAACTTGCTCACCTCCCACCATGTGCCTCCCCATTATTTTAGAGTGATACTCATTTTAAATTCTTCATATATTATAGAATTTCTTCCATAACTAGGAACCACAGAACATCACGAGTACCATATTGATATTAAAAATAGAGACCTTTGTTCCTGAAAGAGTTTGGAACTTTCCCAAGGAAGTTACATGTCTATGCATCTATAGAGTAGTTAGGAGGCACAGTGGATATGGTGCTGGGCCTGGAGTGAGGAAGAGTCATTTTTCTGACCTCAGATACACTTACTACCTGTGTGACCCTGGGCAAGTCACTTACCCCTGTTTGATTCAGTTTCCTCACTTATAGAATGATTTAAAGAAGGAAATGACAAACCACTATTTGTGTCTTTGCCCCCAAAACATGATCCACATGAAAACCCAAACAACATCAACATGTATCTCTCACGTTGCATTTATAATATAATATTCAAAAAACAGGAATTGCTCCTTGCTTTTTTTTCCTAACCACAATGCTTAGCATAGTGTTTGGCACATAATAGGCACTTAATAAATGTTTATTGATTAGTGTATATATAGCTATTTAATTTCATAATTGATTTTGCAAAGTGAACTTATCTGTATTAAACTTCATCTTATTTGTCAGTTCATTATTTCAGGCTTTGTTGAGATCTTTGAGATCATCCACCATATTTTATCTTTTGTTTTCCAATTTTGTATTATCTACTAGGCATACCACACATATCTTTATTTTTTGCCTTTTTATTTGATTATTAGCCCTTTTCATTTACTTATTTAATCTTGTTTAGTTGTTACATTGAAGGTATATTCAATTAGATTGATAGGGAATGGAGGAAGGGTTTTACAAATTATACTTGATAGTAGAGCACATATTGACTATCATACATTTAAGATGAAATATAAAGAGAATACAAGATCCCATGATGCTCATTTTTTGTTGATTATATTTTTATTTGTTTGTGAGGTTTTTTTTTTAGGTTTTGCAAGGCAAATGGGGTTAAGTGGCTTGCCCAAGGCCATACAACTAGGTAATTATTAAGTGTCTGAGACCGGATTTGAACCCGGGTACTCCTGACTCCAAGGCTGGTGTTTTATCCACTACGCCACCTAGCCGCCCCTTTTTTGTTGATTATAAATTCAACCAGCAGGTGACACTTTTAAGTACTCACAGGGGAATGCTTCTAGCTTCCTCTGAAATTTATATGATTGGGGCAGAGGCCTTGAGTGAGTGACAGTACTCCAAGACCACCTCTTGACCCAGAGAAACCACATATTGCTTAGAATTGTGAGAATTGGTGAATCTATCAGAATTTAGCTCTGAGTTTCCTCTCACAAACCTACTGGAAAGCAACAATTCTTCAGGCTGTGTTGTGTTTCAAAGAGGATCATTCATGAAACTTTAGGCACATTGCAAGTTGATTCCTTAAGGAAGCAGACATGCTAGAATGCCAAAGTATATAGTGATTTTACTCTTAGCAGAGAAATAATAAGCCAATACAGGTAGATTATAACAAGAAAATTGCATGATAATAAATAATATATATCTACTGACTGATTGACTAGTTATGACCCTTCTAGACTCCAAAATTTCCTCACTTTCCCCAATATAAAATGGATCTGGAACCAGGAGTTTCAGTTACTATGCAGTTTGAGTTTTCCTTTGGAGCAGGCAAAGGAGTGCTATTTGCAATTCCATGGGATCTTCAACCCATAATTCTCCACCCTAGGGCTCTAGCAGTAACTCCAGAGTCAAGGGTCTTGACTCAACCTTTTTAGGAAAGTTAGGACACTGGAAACAATGTGAATTGGGACTCAGGAGGAAAAATTGCTTTGAACTTCCATAATGTCAACTTGTCTGACAGGAAGTAGGGTAAACATCAATGGTAGCCAGCTCCAACAGAGAGTCAAATAACAAGCATTTATTAAAGGGTTATCATGTGCCAATTGTACAGGGGATCGTACAGGGGATATAATTGTACAGGGGATATAAAGAAAATTGAAACCATAGCCCCTGTTATCAGGAAGCACACATTCAATAGGGATGACAATATGTAAATAGCTAGAAACATGCAAGCTATGTACTGAGTAAATTAAGGATTTTGAAGCGGGGAGTAGCTGAGACAACCTGGAGAGGATGGGATTTGAGTCTTAAAGTTTTAAGAAGTCTTAAAAAAATGAGTCTTAAAGAAAGCTAAAGAACTAAAAGGTGGGTGTGAGGAAGCAGACATGTCAATGCAAAGGAATGAAGATGGGATATGGAGAAATATAATCAAGAAAATAAAAGTAAGTCAAAGTACCTGGTTCTTAGAGTGGGTGGAGGGGAGTAAAGAAGGTGGAAGAAACCTAGAAGAATAGCAAGGGGTCAGGTTATAAAGAACTTTAAGTGCCAGAGGACTTTATATTTGATCTTGAAGGTGATAGGGAACCACTGGAAACCAGGGAGGGAGGGAAAGAAAAAGAGAGGAGTAACAATTGTTAGAAAATTATTAGAAAATGTTTAGCAAAATCAACTTGAATTGATAATATGTTGAAAGGAAGACAGACTTGAAGATGTTAGAAAGCTATTAAAATAGTACAGGTGAGAAATGATGAGAACCTGAACTGGGTAGGGGCTGTATAAGAAGAAGAAAGGGAGGTATACAAGAGAAGTGAAAATAAGATAGGCAATATTTGGCTATGATTTAGATATGTGGGGTGAGTAAAAGTGAGGAATAAAGAATGAGAGTGATATTGTGTTCTGGGTGGCTAGGAGAATGGTAGTATTCTAAACAAGTAATGGGGAAGTCTAGAAGGTGGAAGAGGAAGTAGTTTTGTGGAGAAGATTATGAGTTATATTTTAAACAAGTTGAATTTGAGGTACCAATGGGATATTAAGTTGCAGATGTCTGAAAGACAATTGGTGAGATGTGATGGGAGCTCAGGAAGGGAATGAGGACTGAATATGATCTTGGAATCATTCCCAAAGACATCAAAATTGAACACATGAGAGCTGATGAAGTCACCAAGTAAGTTAGAAAAGAACAAAAATGAAAGAGATCTGAAGACAGTTTGGGGGATACTCACATTTAATTGGAATAACATGGATGTTGTTATTATTGTTTAATTGTTTTTTTAGTCCTGTCTTACCATTCATGACCCCATTTGGGATTTTCTTGACAAAGACACTGGACTGGTTTGACATTTCCTTCTCTGGTTCATTTTGCAGATGAGGAACTGGGGCAAACACAATTAAGTGATTTGCCCAGGATCACACAACTAATAAGTGTCTGAGGTCAGATCTGAGGAAGATAACTCTGAGTCCAGGCCCAGTGCTCTGTCCACTGTGCCACTCAGCTGCCCATACTGCATGGATGGATGAACAGCAAAGGGACATGAAAAGGAACAATCAGATAGGTAGGAGATCCCAGAGATAGCAGTATTAGGAAAACCTAGAAAAGAGAGAGTATACAGAAGGAGAAGGTGGTATCAAAAAGGATCAGGAAAGGGTGGCTAGATGGTGCAGTGGTTAAAGCACTGGCCCTGGAGTCAGGAGTACCTGGGTTCAAATCCAGCCTCAGACACTTAATAATTACCTAGCTGTGTGGCCTTGGGCAATCCACTTAACCCCATTTGCCTTGCAAAAACATAAAAAGAAGATCAGGAAAGAGGAAAGACATTAGCTGTGACAATTAAGGGATTATAGGTAACTCTGAATTAAAGAGAGAAAAATAGCATTTCATTTGGCAGAAAAAAATTATCAATAAATAAGAATCCTCAATGTATTTGAATAGAGAACACATTTTAGAAGTCAAAGACCTGCAGTTGAACACTCAACCATTTTATTATCTAGATCATCCATCATGAGTCAATAACTTAAACTCGGACCTGATTTCCTCATCTGTAAAAAAGCAGAGGCACTGAATCTTGATTTCATTGCTATAGGGAAGGCCCAGAGGAAGGAATTTCTTCTACCAATTCAGGTCAATGCCTTTTCTGCAACTTAGTCTTAAATGACACAATGTATAGAGTGCCAGGTCTGGAGTCAAGAATACTCATTCAACTTCTGAGTTCAAATCTCAATTTCAGACACTTACTATGTAACATTGGGAAGTCATTTAACACTGTTTGCCTCAGTTTCCTCATCTGTAAAAGTGAACTGGAGAAGGAAATAGCAAATCACTTGACTGTCTTTTCTAAGAAAACCCTGAATGGGGTCACACAGCATTAGATATGCAATGTGGGACAGAATATGGGAAAACTAGAACACTAATACACTGCTGGCGGAATTGTGAACTGATTCAATCATTCTGAAGAACAATTTGGAGCTATGCCCAAAGGACTCTAAAACTATAGGTATACCCTTTTATCCAGCAATACTACTACTAAATTTATATTTCAAAAAAGGAGGAAAGATCCACATGTACAAAAATATTTATAGCAGCTTTTTGTAGTGACAAAGAATTGGGAAATGAGGGGATGCCCAGCAATTGGGGAATGATTGAACAAGTTATGCATATGAATGGTATGGAATACTATTCTGTAAGAAATCGTGAGTGAGTGGACTAGAAAAACCTGGAAAGACCTGAATGAACTGATGTTGAATGAAATGAACAGAACAAGGGGAACATTGTTACACATCAACAGCAGCATTGTTAGATGATGAACCATGATGAATGCAGCTCCTCAGCAGCTCAGTGATCAAAAACAATCCTGAGAAACTCATTTTGGAAAATACCATATACCTCCAGAGGAAAAAACTATGGAATTGAATGCAGAGCAAAGGATGGTATGATTACCTTTTAAAACTCCTTTATGTGTTTCTTCTTTCTCATGTTTTCTCCCCTAAGTTCTAATTGTTCCTTCACAACATGACTAATATGGAAATATTTTAAACATGAGAGGGTAATAGAAAAATGTGAAATTCACAAAAGCTTGTAAAAAGATGAATGTTGAAAATATCTTTCTATTGAATTGAAGAAAAACTGAAATGTTAAAAAGACAACAAAATCCCCCAAAGAGCTGCATATGACTGAACAATATTTTCATAATTATTATTATTATTATTTTATTATTCTTACTGTACAGATGGAGAAACTGAGATACAAAGAGGCCCACTGACCCAGATAAAATTTTCAGGCACTTTGAATAAAATAGAAAGATGTTGAATATTTTCCATAAGAAAATATCCAGATATAGCAGATCCTTAATAGTAATCCTTAAGGAATTACTATTTTAAAAAAAAGCACATTCATCATTTGGTAATCAACATTTTTTCAATGGATCCACCTCAAAATTTAAGCAAGCTGATCATGGGATCATGATCCAGAGCTGGAAAGGAGTTATATGCCTTAATAAATGAAAACCTGAGACCCAAAGAGTGCTTTATGTCAAAAGTCACAGATCAAGTAAATGTATTAAGTGAGATTCAGAACTCAGGTGCTCCTAAATCCAGTGTCCTACTCACCACACCACCCTTCATGAGTGGGCCCACACCAGACCTCAGTTGGACTCTGTCCTAACTTATTATGACCTTCTAGAACTTTTATTCCAAAATTTTATCACTTTGGACTTCACTACTTGCAATGCATTTACCAGAATTACTTCAATTGATTTTCACAATCATCCAATGAAGTAAGTGCTATTAACTTATAGAAGAAGAAAGAGATTGAGAAAGATTAAATGACTTGCCCAGGGTCTCACTGCTATTAAGTATATGGGCAAGTATTTTAATTTAGAGCTTCCTAATCCCAAGTACAGATTTCTTTTTATCGTGCCACTTTACCTTTTTTAGAGACCAGGTTCACCCCTATCCCTTGAAAAAGCATTAATGTAGGACCACCAATAATCTCTGGATGAAAAATAATTAGGGGTGTTTTACCCTTTTCAAAGGTCCTGTTTCATTTTACAGATTGATTCTTCATTCTTTGAGAACTACCTTAATGCCCAGAACATTTCAGAAAACTGAATCCAGATGCTGCATGAAAAAGTGTTGGCATTCTTTCAGGTATTGAAGATGAGTGGAAAACTGATGTGAATGAGTTCTGTTAGCTCTTCATTCCAAGATACTTGTAAATGATAGCATACTGTGCTTTTGTGTCTAGTTATAATAATAAGTCTAGAGAGGTTACAGTATTACTGATTAGTTCTAAATATAAGGGAAGGAAAATTACAACAGAAAATTTCCTTTAAGCAAACTCGATAGAGAACGTGTAAATACAGTTTTAGAAGAGAGATAAAGCTAGGGAGTGATTATTTGCTTGCAAAGAGATTTGCCACAGGGTTTCTTTTAAATTGTTAGCACCCCAAGCGAACTTAAAATAGGATTTAATCTTACAAAATTTGATTCACACATAGGATTTTAGGAATACATCCAATGCAACAAGCAAGGTATTTCTGTACTGCAATGTTCTCATCAGCCAAAAAATATCTTTGTGATGAAATGTACCTTTCAAATACTATAGGGATGGATCTCATTTAAAGCTAATCTTACAAATGGACAAATGTTTATTTCTTTTCTGGTTTTCAGAATCCGGGAAAGAAAAAGAAAGAGAAAAATCCACAGATCATAGACTAGATGATCCCTGTCAAAGTTGTTTTTGATGATTAATTATTTTAATTAACTTTCATTAGAGGTATGACCAATGAACATCTAAGGAAACACAAAGAGCAAGTTGCCTTCATTGAGAACAGATCAAGGGGCAGCTAGGTGATGCAGTGGATAGAGCACAGGAGGATCTGAGTTCAAATATGGCCCCAGACACTTACTAATTACCTAACCGTGTGACCTTGTATAAGTCGCTTAACCCCATTACCTTAAATAAAATATATATAAAGAACAGATCAAGCCACTCTAACTTCATTTTCTTTCTTGACAATTTCTTAGATCGGATAGTTTAATATAGAAAATAGAGTTTAGATTTGAGCAAAGCATTTGAAAAAGTTTCTAGTACAATTCATATCCAAGATGAGAGAATTCAGGCTAGACAATAAATAGTACAATAGTTGAATTTGGATAGGTTGAATGGCTGAGCAGAAAATAGAAAAAAATGATTGAGGATAACATTGAGGATGTTATTAGTGGAATGCCATAGAGATCTGTATTTTATCCTGTTTTGGGTTTCTTTTAACCATTTTTTATCAGTGGTTTATTAGATAATAACATAGATGACATGCTTATCAAATTTTCTCTTGACACAAAACTAGGTTGTTAACAGAGAATGAGCATATTTGTGGATGCCCAGATCACTCAGGAGTCAACAATTCAATTAATTTATCTAGTGCTGCTGGCTTTGAAGTCAAAGACCCTAGTTCAAATTCTGACTCTAACACTTCAATGTGACCTTGAGCAAGTCACTTAACTTACTTTAATCTCAGTTCTTCATCAAGAAAATGAATGTGTTGGGTTAGATAGCTCCTAAGATATCTTCTAAATTTTTGAATATAAACTATTGATATAAAAAATATTTCTACTATGTACAAGCCACTGTATTTGGGATTGAGGATAAAAGAGAAAAATGAGAAACAATCTATGTTCTTCAGGAACTCACAGTCTACCAGGAAATACAATGTAAATTGTAAATGAATATAAAAATAATGTTTCAAGTATAATGAAATCAGTAAGAGTAAATTTAAAGGAAAATTTTTTCCCCAATAAATCAACTTTGCAAGAACAAGATGGAAAAGATGTATCTAGACAGTAGTTTGTTTAAAAAAAAACTAGTTTTAATCAACTGCATCAATATTTCTGAAGAGTGTATTATAGCAATTAAAATATCTTTTACAAAATCTGCAGCTACCTTGAGAAAGTCTTAGTGTTCTGAACAAGAAAGGTGATACTTTCATTGGAAAGCTCATGTCTGGAATATTGTGTTCAGTTCTGGGAAAAACATTTTAGAAATGACACTGATAATAAGTTAGAGAAAGTTCAGAGAGAGAGAGGTGACTGGAATGACAAAGGGCCTTGATATCATGCTATATGGATGGATGATTATTATTATTTTTTTTTGCAAGGAAATGGGGTTAAGTGGCTTGCCCAAGGCCACACAGCTAGGTAATTAAGTGTCTGAGGCCAGATTTGAACTCAGGTACTCCTGACTCCAGGGCCAGTGCTCTATCCACTGTGCCACCTAGCTGTCCCTATGGATGATTATTTGAAGCAACTGGATGGTTTACTTGAAAAAGAGAAGATGTGATTTGGAGGATAGAAAGACACAGTAACGTAACTATCTTCAAGTATTTTAAAAATTGTCACCTAGAACTGAGATTATCTTTGTTCTTCTTGGACTCAGAGTACAGATTTTGAAACAGTTGTTTGGAAGTTGCAGATAGAAATTTAGACTCCAAATAAGGAATTGATAATGAGAACTAGTTAAAAGTTGAATGTAAAAGACTCCTCAGACTAGAAATGGGCAGGAAAATGCTAATGACTACTCAGATATATTGAAAAGGGATCTCTCATTTTGGATGTGTTGGATAATCCCCAAGGTCCCATCCTACTCAAATTCTATACACAGTTAACAAGACAGAGAGCATGGTACACACATATTTATATCTACTAATCTACTATGTCTACTGAGTGTGTCTATTATCCCACTATGCAAACATGCAATATTCTTTTCATTTCTCATTTTATCTTTGTGTGTTTATAGCGATTGTAAAACTATCCTTGAATACAAAATTCACTCAAATTGCTAAGACTATGTTAAGTAGCTGTTTTATGAAAGACAATGAGAATAAAAAGACAAAAATGAGGAAACAGTTCCTACCATCAAGGAGTTTATATTCTATGGGTTGGTTTAATGAAATAAGTAGAGGAGGTGATGTTTATACTTCATTTTCAAAGAAGACATTGTATCAGGGAGGTGATGCCATAGCAAGCATGTGAATTGGATTTGAGTGAGGGGATGCTGTGCTAAGTCACCAGCCTCACCTTCTCCTCTAAAGACATCTGATCCATTGGCCAGATATGAATCAGAATGACTGAAGATAGCTTTGTATGCAAGGCAATTATTACCTAAGGATACACAACTAGTAAATGTCTGAGACAGGTCCTCCTGATTTAAGGGCCAGCACTACACTAGCTGCCCCTCAATAAAGGAGTAGCAGAGTGGATAAAGCACTGAGTCTGGAGTCAGGGAGACCTGAATTGAAATACTGTCTCAGAAGGTTATTAACTGTCTGACCCTAGCCAAGTGACTTAACCCTGCTTGCCTCAGTTTCCTCATTTGTAAAATGAGCTAGAAAAGAACATGGTCAGTATATTTGCCAAGAAAACCCCAAAAGGGATCATCACAAAGAGTTGAACATGACTGAAATGACTAAACAAAAGAAACATAAATAAATATACAGTTGAAGACAGAAAGGTTATTAGCAATTAGGGAGATCAAATTCACCTTAGGAAGCACTTTGTAGTCCATTTTTTTGTTCCCATTGAAGTGAGAAGGCACTCCTATGACATCCTGAGGAATCTGGGCCTTGCCCTTCTTACAGTAATACTCTCCTACATGTGTTAGCTTCTCTAATTAGAGTGTGAACTTCTTGAGACCAGAGATGGTTTTCTCTTTATAATTGTACTCCCAGAATTAAGTGCAGGACTTCACATATTATAAACAATTAAATATTTTTATATTCATCATTTATTCATTTATTCATTCATTCATCCTTCCATTCATCCATCCATCCATCCATCTATCGAACTATCCATCTATTCATTACTATTCATCAGTTACACAAGTTTTACCAAGTAAGTTTGGAACCATCTCTTTCATCATTTCTTAAAGCACAATAATATTCCATTAGATTAATATGCCATAATTTGTTCCAACATTCTATAACTGATGAACAGCCCCATAGTTTCTGGATCTTTGCCACTACAAAAAGAGCTGCTATAAATTTTTTTGTACTTATGGGTCATTTCTTTTTTCTTTGAAATATTAGAAGCCTAATAATAGCACCACTAGGTCAAAGGGGTTATGCCCCATTTAATAACTTTTAGGCCATAATTCCAAGTTGTTTTCCAGAATGACACCAATTTGCATTTCCACCAACAGAGCATGTTTTCCCCTCAGCTTCTCAACATTTGTCCCTTCCCTTTTTTCATCTTTGTTAATCCAATGAGTGTGAAGTAGAGATCCAATCAATATAATTTCATGACCTCCTCCAGTTCTGTCCAGTAGCGTATTAGTAGGCACAAAGGATATAGAAGTAGAAATAAATAATACAAATTGACAAGGAATGAGTGCTGATAGGATAATATAGAGTTGAATTAAGAAGTTAAGACTGAGAAGGAAAGAAAGTATAGCAAAACAAGCTAGAGAAGGGATGGTGGCCTAAGAAAGCACTGAGGGATTAGTGGTCAAAGTGAAAAATGAAGAATAAGGTGAGGAATAATAGAGAGGAGGAAATATTTTTTTTTAAATGATGATTGGATAGTGAAATTAAGAAGTTCTTGAACATGGAACTAGATTAAATGAAGGAGTTGATCATAGGAACTGAGATGATTGAGGAATTAGGAAGTTACAATATTTAAAGCAGCAGCAACATATGTATGAGGGTAAAAGTTGGAATAGAGAGAGCAGTTGTGATCCAGGCAATGAACCTTCTGGAAGGAAGGGAAAATATCTCAGGAACTGGTATGTAATAACCAGCAGAATATGGATTAATTAAATTGGAACATCTCAATCTTGACACGGTAAGATGAAATAATGGATAGAGTGCTCTAACAGTGGATGGAATCAGGAAGATCTGAGATTCTGCCTCAGACACCTAGGACTATGGGCAAATCCCTAAACATCTCTCCTCCTTGGCTTTCTCATCTGTACAATGAGAATAATAGTAATACCTACCTATCATAGGGTTATTGGGAGTATGAATAAGATAACATATATAAAATACTTTGCAATACGTAAAGCTCTATATAAATGCTAGGTTTTACTGTTATTATTTAATAATAATAATAATAATAATATGAATTAGTTTGAGACAGTTGGACATATGAATCTGGGACTTGGAAGGTGGGGAGACAGCTTGCTTCTTTAATCTAGGTCAAAGGACTGTTCATTTCATCTTTGACAGATCCAAGTTTGTTGAAAACCTTTTGTTCTCAGGTTGATGCCACTATTTCCAAAAAATCTAAACCATGAATCAATTGCTTATATCAAATCCTGGCTGATTATTAGAACTCGGTCTGTCAGTTCCCCTTTAAAGATGAGAGAGGATATTGCTTCAAGAACCCTCAAAATGTGCTAGTACTTCCCCACTCCCATCTTTGACAGCTTCAGCAGTTTCTGTAGCTCCTAACCAGAACACATCCTGACCTCATTCTTGTCTGCTCCTCACCAGACATTGATTTAAAATTCTGGAATTTTCTCCTTGAATCTGCCCATGTAACCAGCTCAATACAGCTGTCATTTGCTCAAATAAGCTCTGTAATGTTTCTGATTTCCCACCTCCTAAAATGCCTAGACTTTGGACTCTGAATTTGCTACAGCTCCTTGTTGGCATTTCATTACCAGTTCCTACCAGTCCTGGATTCCAGCTACACCCTTTCTTCAAGATAAAAGAACTGACCTTATAAGAAGGTACTGCCAATAATTTCCCTTTCTGAAGGTGAGTCATCCTGATTGGTGGGTAAGAATAGTCACCTAACACATTTGACTTCAAATCATGCTTCATATCCCAACCAGTCATCAACCTTGAAATCAAGGCTCCTGCCTATTGTTGAGTGGTCATCTTGTCATCTATTTTTTCTCTTCTAGCTCTTGGAAAAGCAATCAAATTAATGCTTATATTTCTATTAGAAAGGTATGGCTCTACTAACAATCCTGGTGACTCCCAGAACTAAAACCCCTTTCCTTGTTCCAAAATTCCTATATGAATTATTTATGAACTATTCCTATATGAATTATTTTTTTATTTGTTAGTGAGGGTTTTTTGGATTTTTTCTTATTATTTTTTAAAATTATCTTTATTTATAAACATGTCCCACTCTTCTCTTTTCAGAGCACCATATCTGGCAGCAAAGAATATTAGTTCTTGTCCTCCTGACTTATTTTTTTACTTTTTATTTATTTAAGACAATGGTGTCAAGTGATTTGTCCAAGGTCACATAGCTAGGCAATTATTAAGTGTCTGTGACTGGATTTGAACTCAGGTCTTCCTAACTCCTGGGCTGGTGCTCTATCTATTGTACCACCTAACTGCTCTAGAATTTTTTTTAAGAGAAAAATAGTTCTGCAAAATCAAGCAATACACTGGTGACTGTGACATCATACTTTATACCCACCATCATCCCACCCCAATTTTCCCTCTTTTTTGGAGCCAGGCTTGAGCTTTATGATTGTTTAACAATCAGTTTTCTTTTTTTATTCTTTCCATTTACATTGCCATGGTCACTTTAGACTGAATTACTGAAAATCTCTGAATTCTTGCTCATTGATTTTTAAAAATATTTTATTTATTTTTCCAATTACATTCAAAGATAATTTTCAACAATTTTTGTAAGGTTTTGAATTTCTCATTTTTCTCTCTCCCTTCCTTCTCCCACTGATAGAAAGCAATCTAATATAGTTTGTATATGTATAACTATGTTAAACATCTATCCATATTAATCATGTTGTAAAAGAAAAATCAAATCAAAATGGGGAAAAACTGTGAGGGGAGAAAATCATATTACAAAAAGCAGATTTAAAAAATTGAAAATAGTAAGCTTTGTCTCTGAGGTAACACCTCATACCTCTCAGACTGGCCAATATGACCAGAAAGGATAATGACTATTGTTGGAAGGGTTGTGGGAAATCTGGGACACTATTACATTGTTGGTGGAGCTGTGAACTCATCCAACCTTTCTGGAGAGAAATTTGGAACTATGCCCAAAGGGCAACAAAAATGTGCATACCCTTTGATCCAGCAATACTACTACTGGGCCTATACCCTGAAGAGATGATGAAAAAGGGTAAAAACATCACTTGTAAAAAAATATTCATAGCAGCCTTGTTTGTGGTGGCAAAGAATTGGGAATCAAGTAAATGCCCTTCAATTAGGGAAATGGTTTAGCAAATTGTGGTATATGTATGTCATGGAACACTATTGTTCTATTAGAAACCAGGGGGGACAGGAATTCTGGGAAGCCTAGAGGGATTTACATGAACTGATGCTGAGTGAGATGAGCAGAACCAGAAAAACACTTCAGCAACATGGGGGTGATGATCAACCTTGATGGACTCACACATTTTATCAGTACAACAATCAGGGACAATTTGGGGCTGTCTGCAATGGAGAATACCATCTGTAGCCAGAGAAAGAATTGTGGAGTTTGAACCAAGTCTGAGAATTATTTCCTTTAATTTAGAAAAAAAAAATTGGTATCTTATTGTCTGATCTTGTTATCTCTTATACTTTATGTTTCTTCCTTAAAGATATGATTTCTCTCTCATCACACTCAATTTGGATTAATATACAACATGGAAACAATGTAAAGACTGACAAATTGCCTTCTGTGGGGGGTGGGGGGAGGGAAGTAAGATTAGGGGGAAAATTGTAAAACTCAAAATAAATAAAATCTTTTAAAAAAATTAAAAAAATAGTAAGCTTTGGTTTGCATTGACTCCATAATTCTTTCCCTGATGTGGATGGTAATTTCCATCACATATCCTTTAGAATTGTCTTTGATTATTGTACTGCTGAGAGCAAGAGCATTGATTATTACACAATCTTGCTGTCTGTGTGTATGGTGTTCTTCTGGTTCTGCTCACTTCACTCAGCATCATTTCATGCAAGTCTTTCTAGGCTTTTCTGAAATTCTGCCCCTCATGGATTTTTTTTTTTAGGTTTTTGCAAGGCAAACGGGGTTAAGTGGCTTGCCCAAGGCCACACAACTAGGTAATTATTAAGTGTCTGAGACTGGATTTGAACCCAGGTACTCCTGACTCCAGGGCCGGTGCTTTATCCACTATGCCACCTAGCTGCCCCCCATCATGGATTTTTTAAAAATTTTATTATATTTTTCCAATTTCATGTAAAGGTATTTTTCAACAGTCACTCATTTGCAAGTTTATAAGTTCCATGTTATCCCTTTTTCCCCCTCTCCCCTTGGCATCAAACAATCTGGTAAAAGTTGTACATGCACACTAATCTTCAACATACTTCTATATCATATCTCTTTAAATCATGGTGTAAAAGAGGAATAATAACTAAGGGGGAAAATCATGAGAATAAAAGACAAAAACATCCCATTCACATTTACAGTTATAATCCCTAATGTTGTATTTCCCTCCATGCTATCTTTCTCCATTTATACTTTTCTCTTTCTTTTCCCCTTATTCCTCCAATGTTTTGCTTCTGATTGTTGCCTCTCTATCAGTCCTTTCCATTAGTCCTTTTCCTTTTTCTTCTCCCTTTCCCCTTTACTTTTTTTTAATCTTTTACTTTACCTTCACTTTTTTCTTTAGTTTTTTTTTTTTTTTTTTTTTGGCAAGGCAATGGAGTTAAGTGGCTATCCCAAGGCCACAAAGCTAGGTAATTAATTGAACTCAGGCACTCCTGACTCCAGGGCCGGGGCTCTATCCACTGAACCACCTAGCCGCCCCACTACCTTTATTTTTACTTTTATTTTTGTTCTTCCTTTAATCAGTCTTCTTCCCCTTTCTTTTTGTGCCCTCTCCCCCATTTCCCTGTAGGGAAGGATAAATTTTTAAACCCAATTGGGAATGTATGTTATTCCCTCTTTGGACTATATCTGTTGAGAGTAAAATTTATTTAGTGCTCACTCCCTCCCTTCTTTCCCTCTACTTTAATTGGTCTTCATGCCTTTTCATTTGTTATTATTTATCCTCTACTGCATCACCTTCCCCTGGTATAATCCTTTTTCATGTCTTGATTGTTTTAACCTGTCTTATACCTGCAACCTCTATCAAGACATACTCCTTTGATCTCTCCTGAAAGACATATAGTTTTTTAGGTTTGATTGATTGATTGATTTATAAGCAACATTGCCCCCAGTCACTTCATACTCACAGCCTCTTAGTACACTCCCCTCAATAGTCCCATTAGAAATACAATTTTCCAGAGTCATAAAAATCATCAAATTATAATCAATTTATACCACACCTTCTTTCCAAGTACCCTCTACAGAAACACAGTTCTTATGAGGTAAAGTGTCATGTAAATCAAAATCACTCAATAGCTAAAAGTTTGATCACATCACAATCAATTTATACCCACAACTTTGTCTAAATGTGTTCCTATTGTCCTAAGAGAAATACAGTTCTCAAGTGTTAACTAACATTAACTCCTTCCCTTCTGTTTATCTTTTTACTCATCTCTTGAGTCTTGTATTTGAAGATAAATTTTCTATTCAGTTCTGGTGTTTTTATCAGGTAAGTTAGAAAATACACTATTTCATTTGAAAAATCATCTTTTTTCCTGAAAGAATATGCTGAATTTTGCCAGGTAATTGGTTCTTGGGTGTAATCCAAGCTCTGTTGTCCTCTGGAATATTCCAGGCTCTCTAGTTCTTTAATATTGAAGCTGATAAGTCCTGCATAAACCTTACATGGTTCCCTGGTATTTAAATTGCTTCTTTGGACTGCTTGGAATACTTCAGCTGAGAATGCTCCTTAGAGCTTTTATGTGGGGATCTCTTCCTGAAAGTGATTGGTGGATTCTTTCAAGGACTATTTTACCTTCTTGTTCTAGGATATTAGGGCAGTTTTTCAAGATGATTTACTACATGATATTGTCCAGGCTCTTTTTTCTGATTGTGACTTCCAGATAGACCAATAATTCATTAATTATCTCTCCTGGATCTATTTTTTAGGTTAGTCATTTTTCCTAAGAAGTATTTTACATTTTCTTCTATTTTTTTCAGTCTTTTGAATTTTTTTCATGGAATTTTGGTAAATCACAGAGTTACTCATTTCCATTTGTCTAGTTCTACTTTTTAAGTGTATAGTCCCAAGCTTTTTTGCTGGGAGCTGAGGGTCTAGTCCCTGGCTTTCCACTCTGATATTTCTGGTCCTCCCAGTTTTTTTCTCTGTGCTAGGGTAGCCAACATCCACACCAGCTTCCCAGAGTTTTAAACCTTGTTCTCTGAGCTGGGATTGAGATCCTTACTGCTAGCAGATCTGTACAGGGACATTAGCTACATTGTGACTAAAAGCCTCTCACAGGTTTCCCAGCTCTGTTTGTTTATTCACTCATTCAATCATTTTTTAAATCAATTATTTGGATGAAGTTTATCAAAACTGCAAATAACATAAGTCTGGGAAGAAAAGCTATTATGCTGGGTGATAGAATTGAAATCCCTTAAATTTCAATAAAGTCAAAACAGAATCTGGATTTAGAACTGGATAAGACTCTTGGTGTTATTTAGATTAGGAAAAGACTATCCAGATATAAAATTCTTTGTTCAAGGTCACAGTTAGTATAACAGATATGAGGTTGGAAGTAAGTTTCTTTGATTCTGAATATCCTCACCTCAACAAGGAAATTTAATACAGTACCTGAATGATATCTCCTGTGTAAATGTCAAAATCATACAAAATTCCTGAAAGATGTAACAACAGAGAAATTTTCAATTGGTGGCCCCTTTATTATTATTAATAATATATATATATATAGAGAGAGATATAAATACAGAGAGAGAGAGAGAGAGAGAGAGAGAGAGAGAGAGAGAGAGAGAGAGAGAAGCACAAAACAGGTAGGTATCTGCTTGCCAAAATCGCTGATTATCACTATGAAGTGTGTCTAGTGCAGAATCTCAATGAAAGCAAGACATTTGATGAAGCCCTATAGAAAATCTTGTTTGTGTATGATCCTATGCTGATTCTCTCAAGGCCAAAAAGAGTAAAAAAAGGTTTTTTTAAAGTTAGGCACCTTTGACAAGCATGGTAGCCACGATGGTCCCTCCATATTATGACCCTATTCAGACTACATTTGGAGTCTGGGATTCAGTTCTAAGTACTGTCAACAGGATGGAACCAACCTCTAAATCTATGGTTGGACAGAGGTGAATAAAACAGGCTGGATAGGAGAGTCAGGAATCAAAGACACCCAAGACAATGTGGAGGAGATCTCAATACTCATACCTATGGCTGTGCACTGAGTTGTAGCTGTGACAATGAGGGGTAATAGCAACAATGCGACAAGTTTGATTCATAACTGAATTTCATGACTAGAACATGGATACAGATGCGCTTGTCTGAGTTCAGAGAACACCCAATACTACTCAAAGTATTTCATAGTTATATGAAACAATTGCAGTGGCTGAGATCATCCTCAGGATGAACATAAAATATTGGTATGCCAAACTCAGGGCAGTGTGCTTGCTGGACCTTAGCTCTGGAAAAAAGGGGCATCTCTTAATATCTTGAAAGCACTATATTTTAGGAAGGGCATTGACAAGTCAGAATTCAGACCAAAAAAGGCCAGGATGGTGAAGATCAGTTGACACAATTACAGAACTTTTATCTTGAAAAGTGAAGACTAGAAGTCATAGGATAGCTAATTTCAAATATCTTGTTTTGCTTGATCCCAGAGTGTTGGAAGTAGCACCAGTGGATAGAAGTGACAGAGAAAGATGTTTGGGAAATTTTTCCAGGTCATTAGAACTGTTTGAAAATGAATGGATTACTTAACAAAGTCATGAGCAGCCTATCTCTAGAAGTTTTCAAGGGGAGCTGGATGATTGCTGGTTGGCCATGCCAAGAGTTGGCCAAGAGTTCTGCCTAGCATAAGGATAGGGCTGATTCAATTCTGCAATCTCTTCTACCTCTGAGATTCTATGATTAATTTTCTGTTTGAAATTTGCTAATTTTCCTTAGAATTTGTTAATTTTCTCTAAAGCATGACATGTAAGTATAATATCCATATAATATCCTTTAGGGATTTGACTTAATATAGTCTTTTTCAAGAAACATAAACAAAGGAATGGGATGAGGAATGAGAATTACAAGGAAATAAACCTCTATGTAGTTATGAGGAGACAAGCAGATTCCCTACCTGAATGTGGGGCAGAGCACCTGCCTTGTAATAAAAACTGTCACTACTTAGTGATAGTTTCCTAAATTTTCTGGTTCAAGGTTGTTTTTTCTAATGTGTTCTTTCAAGAATTGAATCTGAAAAATTAAATATACAATATGAACACAAATGCTATGGGATAGGGAATGGGGAGAAGTGGGACAAGGAGCTGCTAAACATCTGGACTTTATTTTTTTAGAACATCTAATCCAAGAACTCTTTCAGCTCATTTCATCTCACATATAAGGAATAGAAAGCAGCTGTGATGAAGAAGAGAATTATTCGCCTTTCTCTTTCTGCTATACATGTCTAATGTTCCCTACTTCCACTGTACTTTTTTTTTCAGAGATTGAAAATCCATGACTAAGTGAAACTGGTCCAATTAAAATGGGAAGCTCTAGAGTAAATCTGACCACAATTTTCATCATCAGTCATCTCCAGAAATCTTTGTCTCCATATTAGAAGATACCTGCCATAACAGAGATGGGGAAGAGGGAAAGAGGCAACAACAAGGCTGCCTACACCCACCATCATTATATTAAGCAGCCTCCTCCCTCTACACATACACACACACACACACACACACACTGATCAGATAATTAAAACATTAAACCCAAGTAGAATTAAGTTTAACAAGCAAATATTTGAGGAGCCTGCTGAGATAAACATTGTGCTAGGATTTGAGGATAGAAAAATAAAAAATGAAGTCAGATCTTTGCTCTTAAGTAGCTTATAACTAGCCTACAAGGGGAACTATAGGCTCAATGTAGCCCAATGGAAAAAGCACAAGAGTGCTTTCTAGAGTCAGAGGATCTGTATTTATATCTCATTGACTATTACCTGTGTGACCTTGAACAAATTGCTCAAATTGTTTGAGCCTCAGTTTCCTCATAAGTAAAATGAGAGTTTTACTAGACTGACCTCTAAGATGCTTTACAGCTTTAGATCTAGTATCTAGAAAATGGAGGAAGAAGAGAGAACTAAAGTGAGGGAGGAGAGGAAAAAGAGAAAGTTTTGTGAAAGCACTGACACATGATTTGAAAGTAAGCACAATGATTCTATGAGGAAAAGTTGACTATGGAAAAGTATTCTAGGTTTAAGGAAAAGTTGTTTGCCCTGTGGTGGGAGATAGAATGGCAAATCCAGGAAATTCCATTTGGATTACCATTTAATATTCATGTAGGAGAGTCAAATGAAAGGAGATTATAAAGGTAGGAGGGAACTAGATTTTGGTGGATCTTAAATTCTAGCCTATAGAAATTGTTTATCTTAGAGTCAATGAGGAACCATTGACAATTTTTCTTTTAACAGAGGAGTATCTTAGGTATATTATTACTGAGGATGAATTTGAGCCTATAGGAGATGTGAGAGCCTGGGAAGTAGTAAAACAATTAAGAGACTTGAGTAATCTAAGCAGGAAAGGATTAGGATTTGACAGAGGGTAATGACTGAGTAGAAAGAAAGGTCTAGATGTCAGATGTAGTAGAATAGAATGTACCAAATTTTTTTTTCTTTAATTTATTTACACATTACTAAAATATTCTTGTTTAAGAGTAAACATAATACCCCCTCCCTCACAAAAATATAAAACCTTATGAGAAATAAAGTAAAAGAAAGAGAAAAAAAATGTGTTTCAGTCCGTGTTCTGATATCACCAGCTCTGTCTCGAGTGGATCACTGTTTTTTTTTTATCATAAGTCCATCATAGAAGTTACTTCCATACTTTTCCACAATTGCTGTTGCTGATTGTAATTCCCTCCATCCATTCCCTGCCACTACCATCTATTATATTTTCTCTCTCCTTTCACTCTGTCCCTCTTCAAAAATGTGCTGTGGGGCAGCCAAGTGGTGGAGTGGACAGAACACCTGGCCCTGGGGCTAAGAGGCCCCAAGCCCCCATCTGACTCCAGAGACCCAGCAACCACCTGGTCCCGTGGTCCTGGACAGACCACCCAATCCCAGCACCTTGAAAAAAAGTAAAAAGTAAAATATATTATATCTGACTATGGTCTCCTATGATCTACCCTCTCCTCTATCACCTATAACCCCCCTCCCCTCCCCCTGTCCCCCTTCTCTCCTTTTTCTTCTAGATGTCTAAACCCCATTGAGTGTGTATGATGTTTCCTCTCTGAGCTATTTCTTATGAGAATGAAGCTTCCCTCATTCTCCCTCACTTTCCCCTCTTCTATACCCTTGCAACTTAAATGAAATATCTTAGCCTATTCTACCTTTCCTTTCTCTTATTTCCAGTACATTTCCCTTTCAACCACTGACTCCATTTTTACAATATATCTTCAAATTTAGCTCTCTCCTGTGCCTCATCTATAAAAGCTCCTTCTACCTGCTCTATTAAATGAGAAGGTTCATATGAGTATTATCAGTATCATCTTTCCATGCAGGAATACATGTAGTTCATTATCATTAAGGCCCTCATAATTTACCATTCTCCACTCTCTATGCTTCACCTGAGTCCTTTACTTGAAGGTCAAATTTTCTATTCAATTCTGGTCATTTCAACAGGAACATCTGAAATTCCCCTGTTTATTTGAAAGTTCATCTTTTCCCCTGGAAGAGGATGTTCAGTTTTGCTGGGTAGTTGATTCCCGGTTGCATTCCAAGCTCTTTTGCCTTCTGGAATATTATATTCCAAGTCCTACAAACCCTTAATGTAGTTGCTGCTAAGTCCTGTGTGATCCTGACTACAGCTCCATGATATTTGAATTGTGTCTTTCTTGCTGCTTGTAATATTTTCTCTTTGACTTGGGAGTTCTGGCATTTGACTATAATATTCCTGGGGTTTTTAAGTTTTTTTTGGATCTCTTTCCAGGGGAGATCAGTGGATTCTCTCAATTTCTATTTTACCCTCTGCTTGTAGGATATCAGGGCAATTTTCCTGTAGAATGCTTTAAAAATGATGTTAAGGCTCTTTTCCTGATCATGACTTTCCAAGTATCCCAATAATTTTTTTTTTTAGGTTTTTGCAAGGCAAACGGGGTTAAGCGGCTTGCCCAAGGCCACACAGCTAGGTAATTATTAAGTGTCTGAGACCAGATTTGAACCCAGGTACTCCTGACTCTAGGGCCAATGTTTTATCCACTATGCCACCTAGCCATCCCTATCCCAATAATTTTTAAATTATCTTTCCTCAATCTGTTTTCCAGATCAGTTGTTTTTTCAATGAGATGTTTCACATTCTCTTCTAATTTTTAATTCTTTTGGTGTTGAATTATTGTGTCTTGATTTCTTGCAAACTCATCAGCTTCCTAAGGATTTGTTTTCCAGGGAGCTTTCTTGCCTACTTTTCCATCTAGCCAATTCTGCTTTTTAACGAATTCTTCTCCTCAATAACTTTTTGAACTGATTTAGCCATTTGACCTCTGCTGGTTTTTAACATGTTATTTTCTTCAGCATTTTTTAGATCTCCTTGACTAAGCTGCTGACTTCATTTTCATGTTTTTCCTGCATCTCTCTCATTTCTTTTCCCATTTCTATCTCCCTTACTTGATTTCCAAAATCTTTTTTGAGCTCTGTCATAGCATGAGCCCAACTTCTATATTTCTTGGAGTCTTTAGAGGCAGAAACTTGGACTTTCTCATCTTCTTATTGTGTGGTTTGGTCTTCCATGGGACCAAAGTAATTGTCTATGGTCAAGTTCCTTTTTTTTTCCTGCATACTCATTTCTCCAGCCTGTGCCTGGTTTTGGGTATTTCCTGAGCTTTTGGGTATTATTGGGACACCCCCCCCACACACAAGGACCTCAGTATGTGAGGCTCTGACTGCTCTCCTGGTCTATTTTATGACTGACCACAAGTGCACCCCTCTGCCATGGGACTGTGAGCGGGGGGTCCCTGCTCTTTGGGGGGCCTAGACTGCAACCAGGCTCTGAATATGGTCAAAACCCCAGAGTCCTATTCCAGGGACAGAGGACGGACCTTGGCAGTCTCACTCCACTCCCTTACCTTCCACGGTTTGAGCATTCAGGGTGCAGCTGCCTGGAAGCTCCTGATGGGTGACTCCACAGGCCTGCTTTTGTTTCCTAGGATCTGAGTGTCATGGCTGTACTGAGGGCCTAGGCTTCACGCTTGCTCTGGCAGAGGTCTCCCTGCTGTTGTGCTTAGTGCTCCCTGGGGGTGCAGGTCAGGAAACTGCTTCTGCTGCTAGGAGCCTTGGGGTTGTTTCTGGGAGAATGAAGTTCTTTTCCTTCACTGCAGTTTTGCTCCTCCAATCCCATGGAACAGAGTCTTCCCACTCTTTTCCAGGTTACCTTGGGCTAGAGAATTGCCTCACTGGATCTTTCTGTGAGTTCTGTCTCTCAATAATTTAGTTAGAGTCATAATTTTAAGACTTTTGAAATATTTTGGAGAGAGCACCTGAAAAAGGCTCTTCTCCTGCCACCATCTTGGCTCCACCCCCCCAAATGTACCAAATTTGCCACCCTATTCCATATGAGCAAGAGAGTGAGTACATTGGGATGGATGTCAAGCATGACTTGAAAGTTAAAAATCTCTTAATGTGATAAATAGCAAAAGGGAAATTTAGGAAAAGAGTAGGTTTGAGGGAAGATAATGAACTGTTTTTATTTGCTCAGTTTGAGATAACAACTGAACACCAAGAGGAGATATTCAACAGTCAGTCTAATTGTATGACAAGAACTCAGGAGAGAGATTTGGACTGGGTATATGCATTTCAGAAGCATTTGCAGAAAGATAATGCTTGGAAACAGAGGAGTAGATGAGATTCCAAGTGGATGACCTTTTCTAGGAAGACAAAGAGTACTCAGATTAGAACCACATGGACAGGGCAGCATGGTACATGGAATGTTGGATTTGACTTCAGAAGACCTGGATTCAAATCTCAGCTCTACCACTTATCGCCCATCTAACACTGGAAAAACTCTACTTTCTCTGGGTCTCAATTCCTTATTAATAAAACAAATGTGCTAGAATGTATGGCATGTGGGGTCTGTCCTATCTCTAATTTTATGAAGACTACACCAAAGAGACTGGAAATTTCTGGTGATCCAACAAATGAACCTGAGGGGATCAGTCAGTTATTGATCCAGAAAGAGGCCTTTAGGTCACCCCTATTGACCTTGTCCCAATATCTCTCCTGTCACAGGATCCTTTTTCTATCCCAAACTGGGGGCTAAGTTTACTGCCACATTTGTTGATCTAAGGCTCCATACCTGAACAAATGACCATAGTGTGTCTTAAATCACCAACCTACAGCTGTTTGCCATTGCCTGATGCTGCTACATTTCTGTATAAACAGAGAACTCTTGCCTGCCCATCTATGCTCCAGGCTTTTCTCCAGTTCACCTTCTTATCTCATTTTCTGTTGAACTGAATGAGTCTAAGTATACCTTTTATGGATAGGAATGCCCTGGGAAGCTTTGACAAATCAATTTCTTTTTAAATTTTTTTCTAAAAGATTTATATTAATATCACTTCTTCTGAACTTTTTTTTACCTGGTACATTTCTTTTTTTTAAAATTTATTTATTTATTCTTATTTTGTACAAATGATTTTTTTAATACATTACTAAAATATTCTTGTTTAAGAGTAAACATAATACCCCCCCAAAATATACACCCACATGAGCAATAAAGGAAGGAGAAAAAAATGGAAATTAAAATTACTACTACTACTACTACTACTACTACTACTACTACTACTACTACTACTAATAATAATAATAATAATAATAATAGCCGCAGCCGGGTGGCACAGCGGACAGAGCACTGACCCTGGAACCAGGAGCACCTAAGCCCAAATCCGGCCCTAGACACCCAACAATCACCCAGCTGTGTGACCCTGGTCAAGCCACCTCAACCCCATTGCCCTGCAAAAAACCAAAAGGAAAAAGCCCCAAAATAAAATAAAATAAAATAAAAATAATAATAATAATCACAGTAGAGGCAGCCAGGTGACACAGCGGATAGGGCACTGGCCCTGGAGGCAGGAGCACCCAGGTAATCACCCAGTTGTGCAGCCTCAGTCAAGCCACCCATCCCCATTTGCCCTGCAAACCTCCCCCCAAATAATGATAATAATAATAATAACAATAATAATAATAATAATAAATGTGCTTCATTCTGTTCCAATACCTCTAGCTCTGTCACAGGTAGATGACATTCTTTATGATAAGTCCATCACTAAAGCTACTTCCATATTTTTCTACCATTGCCATTGCTGATCGCAACTCCCTCCATTCATATTTCCCCACTACCATATACTATATTTTCTCTCTCCTTTCACTCTTTCCCTCTTCTTAAATGTGCTGTAGGGTATCTGAGTGGTGCAGCAGACAGATCCCCGGCTCTGGGGCCAAGATGCCCCAAGCCCACATACCCCCACTTAAGCCCAGTATCTACCCAGCCCTATGGTCCTGGACAGGCCATCTAATCCCAGCCCCTTGCAAGAAGTAAAAAAGAAAATGTGTTATATCTGACCACTCTCCCTCCACGGTCCATCCTCTCCTCCATCACTCACTTCCACCCCTTCCCCCTGGTCCCCTTCTCTCCTTCTTACTGTAGATGTCTATACTCCATTGAGTATATATATGCTGTTTCCTCTCCTAGCCACCACTGATGAGAGTGAAGTTTCCCTCATTCCCCCTTGCCTTCCCCCCTTTCATATCATTGCAATAGCTCATTGTGACAAAAAAATTATATGAACTATTTTAAACCTATTCCACCTCTCCTTTTTCTTTCTCCCATTACATTTCCCTTTTAGCCATTGACTCCATTTTTACACTATATTATATCTTCAAATACAGCTCTCTCCTGTGCTTCATCTATAAAAGCTTCTTCTACCTCCTCTATTACATGAGAAGGTTTATATAAGTATTATCAGTATCATTTTTCTATTCAGGAATACATGCAGTTCATCATCATTAAGTCCCTCATATTTTCCCCTTCTCCTCCACTCTCTATGCTTCACCTGAGTCCTGTATTTGAAGATCAAACCTTCTGTTCAGCTCTGGCCATTCCAACAGAAATTCCCCTGGTTCATTGAAAGTCCATCTTTTTCCCTGAAAGAGGACGTTCAGTTTTGCTGGGTAGTTGATTCTTGGTTGCATTCCAAGCTGTTTTGCTTTCTGGAATATTATATTAAAAGCCCTATGAGATTTTAATGTAGTTGCTGCTAAGTCCTGTGTGATCCTGACTGCAGCTCCACAGTGTTTGAATTGTGTCCTTCTGGTTGCTTGCAATATTTTCTCTTTGATTTGGGAGTTCTGGAACTTGGCTATAATATTCCTAGGGGCTGGTTTTTTTTGGATCTCTTTCTTGGGGAGATCAGTGGATTCTCTCCGTTTCTATTTTGCCCTCTGCTTCTAGGATATCAGGGCAATTTTCCTGTAGTAATTCTTTGAAAATGATGTCAAGGCTCTTTTCCTGATCATGACTTTCAGGTATTCCAGTAATTTTTAAATTATCTTTTCTGAATCTGTTTTCCATATCAGTTGTTTTTTTCAATGAGATGTTTCACATTTTCTTCTAATTTTTCATTCTTTTGATTTTGAAGTATTGTGTCCGGACTTCTCATAAAATCAGGGGCCTCCCTCAGTTCCATTATACATCTGAAGGATTTGTTTTCCTCAGAGAGCTTTTTTATCTCTTTTCCATCTGGTCAATTCTGCTTTTTGCCTGGTATATTTCATGAATAATTCTAAGTCTTGCACTGTGCCTCAACCCCCTACCTGCTTTTCCTCCCCTCCCTAAACTACTTTGGATTGATCTGTATTTATTTAACAAGTACCAAAAGTATTAATGCAATTTTAATTCTTTTTTTTTGCAAGGCAGTGGGGTTAAGGGGCTTGCCCAAGGTCACACAGATAGGTAATTTATTAAGTGTTTGAGGCCAGATTTGAAGTCAGGTTCTCCTGAATCCAGGGGTGGTGCTCTATCCACTGTACCACCTAGCTGCCCCTGCTTTTAATTCTTAATAATTTAAACTCTACTAAGACTTTTTAGATTGTGTACATAACTACCTCTATGAGTAGAATGTAAACTCTTTGAGAACAGTAATTATTTCATTATTGTCTTTATATTACTAGGATCTAGCACATGAAATAGGTACTTAAATTATTGATTGATCAGTTGATATTTTGGATTAGGTCAGCAGCTTCTTAGAGCCTCTTCAGCATGGTCCAGAAGTGACTAAAAATTCTGACAATCCTTTATTAGAGTTTTTATTCCTTTCTTTTGACCAAGGGCTACTCCATCCAATTTTCTTAAAAAAAGACTTATGCCTTGTCAGTAACAAAAACTTGAGAGCAACTGAAGGTTGAAGAGAAGCTGATTATTCCTGTAACTAAAGTCACCCTGACAAAACGGGATCACAAATTTCTGTAGTGACTATCACAAAGAGGATGGAAGAACTATTTAGAATAATGTACTGACCTCTTATATTCATGGATTGTAGCTGTAGCAGTGAGTCTCCTGGCTCTGAAAACTCACAAACATCTACCCAACACAATGGTAGTGATGATATCACTGTTCCCCATGTCCAGTGACTAACATTGAGGATTCAAAATCAGAAATAAGCTCATCTGGCAGTTTTAGGTTGGGTCTGACCCCAGTTTATCTTGTGATTCACTCCTTCATTTCTAGTACATGCTATGTAGGAGCTCCGCATCCTCATAAGACATGATACTGATACTCATTAATTGAGGAATGTCTAAACAAGTCATGGAATATGATTATGACATTATTGTGTTACAAGAGTATTATTGTATTACAAGAAATGACAAGCAGGATGATTACAGAAAAACCTGAAACGACTAAAATGAACTGATTCATAGTGAAGTGAACAGAATAAGGAGTACATTATACAAAATAACAGCAATATTGTTTGATGAAGAACTGGGAATGACTTAGCTTTTCTGAGTAATACAGTGATCCAAGACAATTCCAAAGGACTAATGATGAAGGATACTATCTGTCTCCAGAGGAAGATTTGATATTGTTTGAATATATAGTGAAGCATACTATTTTTCACTTACTTTCATTTTTTCCTTTTATTCAAGTTTCGCACAAAATGACTAACTTGAAAATATTTTACATAATTGAACATGCTTAATCTACATCTGATTGCTTACTATCTGAGGAATAGAGGAATAGAATTTGAAACATAAAACTTTAACTAAAACAATTTAAAAAGACATGACCCTGAACTTAGACATCTGAGAATATCTAATGCTTTATCATGACATCTCAAGGGACTGAAATGCATATCCAAACTGCAATGGCATCATTGCAGAAACATGGCATCAGAATTTCCACCCCACTATAGCCTCTCTACTGAATTCACTCTGCTGACTCTCACCATGACTCTTCACTCTTACATAAATATTAGCTGGTTTGATCCAAAGGAAATAAGTCTTCATCATATTAGTTGATGCCTTTAAATGCCTCATGGTGTCAGCTGCTACTTATTTCTACTATTCTTGCAGCCTTAGCTATGAAAAATCCCAGATGAATTTCCCATGAACAGCACCTGTGCTCTCCTCCATCTCCATGCTCCTCATTGCTCGATTCTCCTTGTGATACCAGACATCTGCAGGGCAGATCAGTAATTGACTGCTTGAGCTCTGAAGACAATTAGGTTGCCCAAGAAATTAAGTATTAAATTCAGTAAATTGACATCAGCAATGAGGACACTGAAATATGAATCTTGGGTGAGATTTGTCAAACTGGAAAACCAATAACCACTTCCTGTGATTTTTGTCAGAATATATGATGCTAATATAAGGAATCTAGGGATTATGAAGTTCTGGACAAGAAACTGAATACTGCTAGTGCCTTATCATTGCTGTTGAGTAAAGAGAGGGACTTCAGAAGAGAAAGAAGGATAAGATATCTGAACCACTGATCAACTTTTTAAAGAGATGATCTCTGAGACAGGAACTTGGATTTTGGACCACATCTTAAATTATGGTTATGGGCTCTTGACCTGTGATGGTCTAAAATTAATGAAGCAAAAATGTTCCCCCCCCCTAGAGTCTTGCAAATATGATTGAGAAATATTAAATTAAAAACCAGGGGAAGGAAGAAAATTCATCTTCATGCCTCCAGTAATATAGATAAGAACAGAGATTAAGTGTAATTTTTTTAAAAAAGGTCATCATTAAAGAAAATTAACTAAATTTTTAAAGGCATTATTTCTAATTAACTAAAGGTATTATTTTAAAGGATATCAGCAGTAAAACTAATACACTAAGGTCAAAATAAATGAACAAAGTTATGGGTAATAAAGTAAATACCTTAATTCCAACATATCTCTCAGTAGGATGGAATTTATGACTGGATCAATCAAAAGGAGGAAATATTTTCAAAAGGAAAGAAATAGCTAGAAGAGTAGAGCAGAAGTAGTATATAAGAGCATCCCTCATAAAGGAAAATCTAGGAACCTGAATAGGGAGGCACATTAGAGTGTGAATCAATGGAGCGAATAACAGAAGTGAATTTGTTGTGTAGGTATACTATAAACATCAGACTTAGGAAAGGAAATAGATGAGGAATTTGAGAACCATATCATAGACTGCATAGGAGACATAATATAGTCATAGCGAAGAACTCCAACTATCTGGACAACTATCTAGAGCTCACTCTCTGCCTAAATCATATCAAGTGACAAACTCATGTCAAACTCAATGATAATTTTATTCTTCAAAACACAGAAGGGACAGCTAGGAAGTACAGTGAAATAGTAATGTAGGTCTCAAGTTAAGAAGACCTGAGTTCAAATCTGATTTCAGACATTTATTGGTGGTATGACTTTGAACAAGTCACTTAACCCTGATTGCCTCCAAAAAAACAAACCAAAACAGAAGAAGCAATACAATTCCTATGACGGTGTGGTAACAGAGTCAGTTCCCTCCCCGCCTTTTTTGTTTACTTCCATTAAAACATCAATAAGTCAATAGTATTGTGTTATTATCATTTTGTTTAGGAAGGGAAAAGGATGGAGAAAGAAAAGGAAAATGGTTTCTTAGAAGCAAAAAAAAATTCTTAAAAAATGCACAACTGATCAAGAGAAATTAAGAAGCAAAGAAATGAAAAATAAAAAACTCCCCCAAATCAGTAAAGCCAAAAAAAATTAACAAGAAATGATAGATAGATTAGATTCAGATTATAGTGTAGGCAGCAAATACAAGAAGATAAGACATAGCCTATTCTTAAGTTTATAAGTAGCTAGGGTATTGTTGTATTATTTTAGAGGTAAGTTGAGAAGGGAAGAATATAGAGCATGGTCCCTAGAGTACTGGACTTTTAATCAGAGAATCCAGGTTTGAGTTTTATTTACCTTAGGAAAATTACTCTTTTAGGTCTGTTTTGTTGTTCAGTCTTTTTTAAGTTGGGTCATTCTTTGTGATCTCATTTGGAATTTTCTTGGCAAAGATACTGTGAGTTTGTCATTTCCTTCTCCAACTTACTTTGTAGATGAGGAAATTGAGGCAAACAGGTTAAGTTACAGGGTTACACTGCTAATAAATATTTGAGGTTGGATTTGACCTCAGATCTTCCTGACTCCAGATCTGGTACTCTATCTACTAGGCTGCCCACCAGATTTCTTTATAGCTAGTGTGCCATACAGCGATGGGGTTGGACAAATAACCTCTAAGTTCTGATCCAATTCTAACTCTATTAACACAAAATTATTTGGCATGTTAAAGCTGGCAAAAACCTTTGCCTATATAAGGCTAGGATTGGTTCAGGAAATAAATAAAGTCAACCTACTCTTTTCAAGTGATAAGCTGCCCTGATATGTTAATGAGTTGATACCAAGCTTCAATAAATCAAACATCTGAGAATAAATACAAAATAGTCTAGGATTAATTGGAAGAGTATTCAGATGGGCAGAGAGGGAAAAAACTCATGTCGATTCAGATTCCAGTGGTTGACTTATGAGTAGAGGCAATTCCAACTAACTCCTCAAGGAGTCACTTGGGGCAGGAAAGGGGGTGCTTTAGTACTTTTGAATCATCTTGGGCTCCTACCATCCTTGACCAGAGAAAGACTTCATGAACTTCAGGGGTCCAAGATCTTCCCTTTGTCCCTGGAACAGCTGATACCCTTTCTATATCAGAAGCTGAGAACAGACTGGATTCACAATTCTACAAAAAAAGAAAAAAAGAGACTTATAATATGTGCTAAATGAACAATTTGAGTATCCCATGAAGGAGTATTCTCTAAACTTAAGCTTCTTAAGTTGCTGGACTCTATACATATACAATCACCTGCCAGTATAATCACCTCAGAAAATTCTGTGGGATAAATAGAACTGACCAGAGTGAAGCGCAATTTCTTAAAACCTGTTTGGATCTCTTTCTTTCTCTTTCTCCTTCCCTTTCCTTCTCCCTGGAATTTTATCTTTTGGGTGCTGAATGTCTTTATTCTCACTGGGGCTTTGCCTTAGGTCTCCCCTTTCATGTTGCTACAAATGGCTTCCAGTTATTCACATGTTCTTGTGCTGACTTCTCTAGTGGGGCTTCTCAACCTATGCCTTCAGCTTCTGGCAATGATTTAATCAGTCTTGGGCTGAATGAAGGAGCTTGCTGAGATTTTTCTTTGTATTTTGAAAGTAATTTTTTAATATAGTGATCTTTTAAATAATTGCTGAATTAAAGGTGGAAGAGTTGGGCTTCTTTGTGACCTTCTTCACTACCCATGTTAACCAGAACTTTCTCTTGGTAGTAAAAAAAGATTCATGGAAAATAATAAAGGTAGTCAGACCTGGAGATGGTAAAAATATTGGCATAATTTTCAAAAGAGAGAGAAAAAATTAAATTATAGGTCAGTCTTCAAATTTTTAGAATAAAATGAAGTAAAAGTTAAAAGTTTGAAAAGGATGTGTTGACACTTAGAAGTCTGCATAGATTCATCAAGAACAAACCATTCTTGACCTTACTTTATTGGCACAGGAATTCAATAGATACTTAGATGTAACATGTCTAGCTTCAGCAAAATATTTGGCAAAACTTCTTATCCTTTTCTTATAGTTAAAATGGAGGTATATGAACTAGATCATAATATAATTGCATTAATTTACAATCAAATGACTGCTTAGACACAAAAATTAGTGAATTGATGAAAACTTGAAGGGCTCAAGTATAAAGCCATGGGAATCTATCCATGGCCCTATGACACTGTACCTTATCAAAAGAGATAACTTTTGCAAAATACTTTGCAAACACTTATGTACTATCTAAGTGATAGTTTGTATTATATAGTTATTATTAACTATTATTGGAAAAAAGGTATAAATAACATGCTTAAAGTAAGCTTAAGGGTAATTGTAAAGTCCTAGTCACAAATGTGCAAAAGTAAGCCAAAAAGTCATCTATTAGATATCAGAGTGAGAATCATACTAGGCTAGATTAATGATGTGATTCTAGTAAAATTCTAGTAAAATCTGATTTTAGTAAAATTAAATTTAAGTAGGGGAAAATATAAAATTCTACACTTGATTTAAAAAAAATGAACTAATCAAGGGCATGCTGGGAGGCAGATTGAATAAAAAAACAAACAGTTCAAATAGGAGACATTCAAATCTGCCCTTTCTTCTATTCTTCATACACAACACTCCCAATACCTGGAACATACTCCTCACCCTTTTCTCCATTTCTCTGAATTCTTCAAAAATGTGCTCATACACCACTTTCTCCAGTGCCTGTGAAACCTCTTTTGACATTCCACCACCACCATCACCACTCATAATTCATTTTGTGTCTTTCCTGTAGAAACCTATTTGGACAGTTGACATCTCTCTCAATAAGATGTAAACTTCTAGGAATTGCTTAATTGTCACTTTTGTATTATCAGTACTTAGCATACCTTCTGGTACATAGTAAGTATTAAATAAAGGAGATATTGCTTGATTAAAAAAGAAAAAGAAAACAAAAGAGTTCACATGAAGATCTGGAAATTTTAGTGGACTACAGTTTCAATGTAGATCAAGAATGTGAAAAGGCAGACAATAAAAACCCCACTAGTAATAGCTCAAATATATATGGCACATCAAAAGATCTGGATGTCAAAGTAGTTATTATCCCCAAACAACTGCAATGTAAAAAAACTCTGAAAAAAGAGTGGCCATATACACTAATTAAATTTGTATGTGTAAAATTAGAAATGAAATAAGGTTTTAAAAATGCCAATAACACATGAAATAACATTAGAGCACCTTGATAGAGCTTTCACAAAGTATCCCTAACCACAACTTTATAAGCTGGAACTATTTTGTGGGTGATACAACTGAGTCCCAGAGTTTAATGGATTTGCCCATATTTACACTGTAGGTATCTGAAATGGTCTTTGAAATCAAAACTTCTTTTTTTTTTTGAATAAAAGAAAGATTCTATTTATTTTAAATTTTACAATTTTTCCCTAATCTTGCTTCCCTCTCCCCAACCCTCACAGAAGGCAGTCTATTAGTCTTTACATTGTTTCCATGGTATACATAGATCTAAGTTGAATGTGATGAGAGAGAAATCATATCCTTAAGGAAGAAACATAAAGTATAAGAGATAGCAAAATTACATAATAAGACAATGGTTTTTTTCCCCTAAATTAAAGGTAATAGTCTTTGGTCTTTGTTCAAACTCCACAATTCTTTCTCTGGATATAGATGGTATGCTCCATCACAGATAGCCCCAAATTGTGCCTAATTGTTGCACTGATGGAATGAGAAAGTCCATTAAGGTTGATCATTACCCTCATGTTGCTGTTAGGGTGTACAATGTTCCTCTGGTTCTGCTCAACTCGCTCAGCATCAGTTCATGCTTCCCTGAATTCCCATCCCTCCTGGTTTCTAATAGGACAATAGTGTTCCATGACATACATATACCACAGTTTGTTAAGCCATTCCCCAACTGAAGGACATTCACTTAGAAATCAGAACTTCTTGATTCTGGGTTCTGTGTTTTCTTCGCTCTGTCCCATTGCCTCCATAATAGCTTAGGAAGCAGTTAAGAGAGGCAAACTGTTTAGAAAGAGGGAAATGCTAATATCTCTGAATTCTTCCTGATTAGAAGACATCTTGAGTATTTTTTTTTGTTCTAAACACATTTTGGAAGGTCATTGGTGAACTGAAATGTTTTCAGAGGATAGCAACTAGGATGGTAAGGGCACTGAATATCACGTCAAAGGAATGGGGAATTTGCATACTGGAAACAATTAGGAAGTACATGTTACAAGATAAAAGACTGTCAGGTGAAAGTAGTATTAGGTTTGGTTGGTTTGGCCTCAGAGGTTGGAACTAAAGTTGTGAGTAAAAATTGTAAATACAAAGATTTTGGTGATGTAAAGAAATATTATGCTATTTGTCATTATTGTTGTTCAGTTGTTTTAGTCATGTACAATTCTTGGTGACTCCATTTGGGTTTTCTTGACAAAGATATTGGAATGGTTTGCTATTTCCTTCTCCAGATCATTTTACAAAGAGGAAATTGAGGCAAACAGGTTTAAGTGTCCAGGGTCACCCAGCTCATGTCAGAGGCCATATCTGAACTCAGGAAGATGAGTGTTCCTGACTCCAGATCTGACACTGTAACTAGTCAACCTCAATTATCATACTCTAGATGGCCAGATGCGAAATGAACTGTCTCAGAAAGACTTTTGTCTTTGAGTGGATGACCTGGTATGTAGTCTGATTATAGAGGGAAATCCTGTTTGGGGATGTTTGATTAGATCACCTCATCCATTTATTCAGCTTCAGGATAAATGGAGAATGAGAACAGTGAATTCCAAGATAGGGAAATGCTTTTCTTAATCTCAAGCAGGTGGAGTGGGCACTGTTGCTATTCCTGGCCTCAGCAACCCTTATTATTTTGATTATTAAGGTTCTTGGAACTGTTAAAGGGACATTGTGTTTTCTGGGAATGAGCTTTTTCTGAAAAAATATTCCCCTGGGTGTATGTTTTTTGTTAACCATATGTTGTCTTCTCATTCCAGTTTTGAATCTAAACGTGGGCCTCACTCAGTAAAGGGAAAAGAGTGATACAAAGAAAAGGCTCAAAAGGTACAATGTACAAACATAGCACCATTTTCTTAGTGAAAGTGTATTGATAGAGGAAGCAAAGCACAGTAGATAGAAGTCAGAAAGACTTGGGTTCAGATGTGATTTCTGACACATGCTGATTTTTTGACCTTGACAAGTACTCTAACTCCTCAGGACCCCATGTAACTCTAAGTTGCTCAAAAGATGCTGATCTGAATTGGTAAAGGGCGTCTTCTTTAGCAGTGAAATCATAGGGATATTTCGGTGGTGTAGTGGGCCCTAGAGTGAGAAGAACCTGAGTTCAAATTTGACCTCAGACATTTACTAGTTGATTGACTTGGACAGGTCATTTAACTCTAGTTATGAGACAGAACAAAAGGAAGGAAGGAAGGAAGGAAGAAGGAAGAAAGGAAGAAAGGAAGAAAGAGAGAGTGAGAAAGAAAAAGGAAGGGAGAGGAAGAAAAAGAAAGAAAAGAAGAAAAGGGGGCGCGGCTAGGTGGTGCTCCATCCCTGGAGTCAGGATGACCTGAGTTCAAATCCATCCTGAAACACTTAATAATTGGGCAAGTCATTTTATCCCACTGTCTAGCCAAAAAAAACCCACCAAAAAAAAGAAAAGAAGAAAAGAAGGGAGGAAGGAAGGAAGGAAGGAAGGAAAGATGAAAGAGAGAGAGAGAAGGAAAGAAAAAAGAGAAAAGAAAGAAAGAGAGAGAGAAAGAGAAAGAAAGGAAGGAGGAAGAAAGGAAGGAAGGAGAAAGAAAGAAAGGAAGGAAGGAAGAGAAAGAAAGAGCAGAAGAAAATGAGAAAGAGAAAGAAACAGAGAGAGAAAGAAAGAGAGAAAGAAAGAGGGAGGAAGGAAAGGAGAGAGGAAAAAAGGAAAGAAGGAAGAAAAAGAGAGAGAAAGAAAGAAGAAAGGAAAAAAGAAAAAAGAAAGGAAGGAAGGAAGAGAGAAGAAGAAAAGAAAGAAAATAAGGCAAGAAGGAAGGAAGGAAGAAAGAAAGAGAAAGAAAGACAAAGAAAGGAGGAGGAAAGAAGGGGGAAAATCATGAAAAAAAAACAAACAGAAAATGCATGCAGAGTTCACTCAAGAACAAACCTCTATTCTTCTCAGTGTCATTTGCCACTATCTTAACATGTTTATTCAGTTTAGTTCTTTTTCCCAAAAGTGACAAGCTTCCTTCTTTTCAATTTGTTGCTCAAATCTTCAAGGACTCAGGGAGTTGGTCTTTTGCATCTTTCATGCAAACAGAAGGAATTCAGGATTTGGGGGGAGCACTATAAGTACTAAATTGAATAATAATAATAATAATCCCACATTTTCCATAAAGCTATGAGATTTCTAAAATGTCTTTCCCACAATCACTCTGTAAAGGTGTATAATGGAAACAAAATTATAGCAAATATTTGACATAATACATTGAATGCTGGAACTGAGGTCAAGAAATATGATCTGAATCCTGATTTGGATGTTTCCTAGCTGTGTAACTCTAGGAAAGTTAATTAACCCCTCTCAGCTTCAATTTCTTCAGCTTCAAAATGAGTTTAATAATATCACTTTCCTCAAAGGACTCTTGTGAGGTTCAAATGAAAAACTAGAATGGATGTTAAACTTTTAAGTGCAATATAAATGTTAGTTATTATTATATTATGTTAGTTATTATTATATTATACTATTATGTTGTTATTATATTAGGGCACAGAAATTTAGGATATATGACTTGCCCATGGTCCCATAACCAGTCAATGTTAGATCCAAGATTCAAATTAGGTCTCCTGAACCTGACTCTAGCAGTCTCATCCATCTATTTATTTTGAACATTGTTTTCTTTTCAATTTGGTATAAATTTATTTTCAGTTGCAAATTCTCCTCCCTCCACCCTGCCCACATTCATTGAGGTAGTAAGAAAAAATGATACATGCATATATATATATATATATATATGTAAATGCAAAAAATATTTCATTTTTTAAACTGTCTGCATTCCAAATTCTCATTTTTTCCCTAAAACTCCTCCCCTATTCATTGAGGAGGTGAGCAATATTGATATCAGTTATACATGTGATGACTCCAGTCATCTTTAGCTTATACTAACATATCTCTGACTTAATTGTATAAATCTGAAGCAATATTGATAAACATGGTTGAAAGTTAATTCATAATACAATTATAATTCTGATCCCCAATTTGACATCCTTGGCTCAGGTGATGGATTTTTTGATTCTTTCTTCTCAAGTTGTGTGGCAGGAATGTGCTTCCAGATAATCAAAGTCCAATCCTGCATCAGATAGATTAATGGAGAAAATTCTAGTCGGAGACTTATAGATCCATTATGCAGATATAAACAGAATCAAACTCTTGGTACCTAGTTTGATGTCAAGGAGTCCTAACAATGAATCTTCATGGAAAATGAACTCCAAAATTTGAAACTGTTTAAGGAGACAGTTTTATAAGATTAACTCTTAAGCATAAAGAATAATGAGAGAATTACTCTGAGATTGCTGTCAGACACTACAACTTTCTCACCAACTTCCAAGTCTTCTAAATTTTTAAAGAAGCCTTTTCAGATAGATACATCATAAGGCATATAAATTTGGTTGATGATTAATTTATCAGCATTGGACTTTGATCTCTTCACAGAGTAGATCTGTTTTGGGGTGGCAATGGAATAGGACAGGTCCAGTCAGGAGAGGCTAGGAACAGATTTTAAGATAAATGGAAAGGATTGGTTTTTGTTCTAAGTGAGGCTGAAATGGTTAAGTCCAGGAAAGTCAGGGAAGGGAGAAATGAACAGGAAATGATTATGGATCATTATGCGTAAGGCTTAAACTCCCTCTCTCCCATCCCCCCCTTACAAGAAATGATAGATGTTGATTCAAGTAAGCTATTCAAAAGAAAGGGAAAGGGAATATGTAAGCAGGCCAGTTTTGAAGTTCAGATGTACTCTAAAAGTTCAGGAGGGAGATTACCCCTTATTTCTCCTTTGAATTACAGTGGCATATCTCCAGAAGCCTACAGGTCATCTTTCCCTGAGTGTTCTACTGGTCCCTCATATTCATCTGCTCCAAAGAATTCAAAGGATCCTAAATATAGAGTTGGAGGGAACCATTGAGGCAATCTTGTCTAAATTCCTCAGTTTGTAATTTAGTAAACCAAAATCCAGGAAAGTTAAATGATTTGTCCTAGATCAAACAGATAGAAAACAGCCCAGTCCAAGTCTTCTGACTCCAGAATTTTACACAGTTTTATGCTGCCTCTAGGCATTTAATAATGTGTTTTATACTACTTCTTATTGGATTGTGTTAAAGGACTTCCTTATTACAGAAAACTTAATCATATTTCATTTTCCTGAATCTTACCTCTTGACTGGTGCTCACTAGTGTTTTCTTACCTATTATCCAAGTTCTCTTTGAAGTCTACCTCATAATGACTTCAAAATGCCTCTCATCATGGCATTTTGTACTAGGCCTATCTCATAGGTTTAACTCTTTTCTCAATACAAATATCTTTATAATACAGAGTCAGAACTATATAGTTTTATGGCAATATCAATGCTCTTGGAGATAGGAGCCTTGAATTCTAATCTTGACTATGCCACTATCTCTCTGACTTTGTGCAAGTCTCTCTGACCTCTGGTATTCTATAACACAATATATCATTGTCACCCAAGAGCTCTGAGCTCCTTGAAGGACAGAAGCAAATGATAATAGAAGAGGAAAGTCTCACTCATTTCTCTGAAGATAGTCTATATAGATACAGGAAGAGCTATTGAATAAGAATGTAGGAGCAGTTTTTCTGTTTCCACTAGGGAGAGAACAAATGGGACCAATCTTGAGTTACAGAAAATGGAATTTAGATGAGATTTTATAAAGGTTTTTGAGACACAGCAGCATACTTGTTCCCAAGAACATTTTGAAGCCTCTTTCAATGAATGCTGTTAAAAAAGAAAAGAGAGGGTGGCCATGTTCTTTTTAGAGTAGATTTAGAAAAGTAACCTTTTGGGGTCTCTTAAGCTATTTAGGATTCCCTTACTGTATCTGCAGGCCCTCACGAATGTTTCCAATCTAGTTCCCACTGAAGATATCATCAAAACTCTTTCAAGTGTCCCCCCTCCATTGCCTTTTGAACCTTTTACCAGTTAATCCACAGGAATGATTAAATCAATTCCTAGGGAATTTATTTCTGCTGTATATTCACTTAAAAAAAACCCAACCTTGGTTTCATTTCATTTTTGAAAAGAATTATTGATACATTAGAAAGAGTGCCGAACTGAAGGTCAAAGGACCAGGCTTCACATTTTGGCACTGCCATTTATTAACTATGTGCGACAACAGATTCTTTATCTGTAAAAAGAGGAAACTGACCTAATTGCCATACTCTGTACACAAAGTGTACTTTCTTTTTGTCTTTACACAGATTACCATGATGCCTGGAATACTCTGTCTCTCCATTTCTGCCTCTTAGAATTTCTACCTCCAAGCAAGGCTCAGTTCAAGGAAAACTTCTTAAGAATTGAGCAATTATTATTAAATGTTATATGTACAATTAATTAAATAGTATATTATATATAATATATAACATATTTAATAAACAATTATATATGTTCTGTTTTATAATGTATAATTATATTATATGTAACACATTATGATACAATTGTATATGTGACACATATACTGCATGACATATAATTATATATTATGTAACCTACATAATCATAATTCTTTAATAATCATTTAAGTTCAACCTTTTAAAATTACCTCTGTTTATTATCCACTCAAATTACTTTGAATTGATTTTATATATCTTTTATATTTATTTATTTGTGTGAATGATGTTTCTTTCTAGGAGATTATAAGTACCTTAAGAGCAGGCAGGGCCATATATATGTATGCATATATGTATATATATATATATATATAGTATTACTATATATGTATAGATATATACATACATATATATATATATATATATATATATATATATATATACATTTGTTTTTTGTAGACAATAAATCTTTTAAAATAGCCTAGTTGAATGGAATGAAGGGGATTAAATTAGATGACCTCTGAGGTCCCTTCTTTTTCTGTATTTATGACTCTATGACAGCCTTATAATCTTATTAGATTGTAAAGAACTTGAGTGCAGGACTTCTTTAGACCTGTCCTTGTGTCCTTAGTGCTTAGCATATAGTACCTTGTAAATATTAAGTGCTGTATCAACATATATTGTATTGATTGGTCAAATTTCTTATTTTTAAATGGTTTAATTAAGTGGATCATGGAAAGGTAAAAGATAAGATGAGATAATGAGTAGCCTACCTGGTATAGAGTATAGAGTCAAATAAGAAATACTAGACAGAGTTTGGATTGTGGAGGACCTTGAAAGTCAAATTGTAAGATCTATACTGTACAAGAGGCAATGGATAGCCACTGATGGTGTTTGAGCAGTAGAATCAGTGTTGTGTACATATGAAAGTTTGAAGTATAAACTGAAAGGTAGGAAGACTAATTAGAAGACCACAACAATAGTTTAGGCAATAGGATCTGGAGTAGGATGGTAATAGTTGAAATGGTAAGAATTAGACAAATGTGAGAGATGTTGTGGAGGCAGAACTGGCAGAATTTGGCAACTGATTGTGGCAGTTAAGGAGAAGAAGCAGCCAACGATAATAAGCCTAATTTTCTAGTCAGTCAGCCAATAAGCATTTAGTAAATGCCTTCTCTGTGCTAAGTGCTGGGGATATAAGATGAAGCAAAGATAGTCCCTGACCTCAAGGAGCTCATAATCTAATGGAAAAAGGTAAAAGAAGATGAGTTGGTCATTATCATAACCAATTGATCATCCATTTGCTTTATTGGTATTGTGATATCAAGAAAATATCAAAGGATCATGAACATATCGGGTACCCCTCCTCCCTTGGTAAATTTATGGGTAGACAGATAACAATTAAAGAGCATAGATGACTTGTGTGAATATCACATTGTTGAGATCATGTATCTACTAGAATATTGGAGTCTAAGCATGGTTAACAGATAACATTGGCAGAAAGAGGAAACTCAGTAAAACAATTAAATTCAGGAGAATGATGACAAGTTTAGGTTTAGACACATTGAATTTGAGGCACTGATCAGACTTTCAAGAGGAGATATCTGGCAGTTTGGAAAATATACTTCTGGAGATTTAAAGAGAGGTCAGGATTACAAAAAACAGATCTGAATAGCAACGATCAATCAAATTATAGCAGTAAAGGAGATCTCCAAGGGAGAAAGTACATGAAAGAAAAGAGGGGCTAAGGAAAGAAACAGAAATAATTATATTAGAGGTTGAGAGGAGAATGAGTCAGCAAAGGGGGAAGAGAAGGAAAAATCAGAGAATGAGGGGGAAAAGCAATAGAGTACTGTGTCTCAAAAGTCAAGAGAGAGAGAAGATGTCAGAAGGATGGGGTAGAGCTCTGAGAGATGAAAGAGGATGAGATAAGACCTCAGAGAAAGATATTTAAGTAGAGTAATGAGGACAAAGGGGGGAGACTGAGTTTGAAGAGTGAAGGGGAGGTGAGGGAACGAAGGCAGGACATATTTGCTCCTTGTCAAGAAATTTGGCAATGAACAAGAGATAAAAATAGCAGCTTGAAATAAACAATAATTTGACAAGGTCATAGGATCAAGGAAATAATTTTTTAGAATAGGTGCCAATAAAAATTGGTCTTCTTTGAAAATGAAGGATGAACAAATAACAGAACAGAACAGAACAGAAAAGCCAACAGATAAAGTCAGTAAAAGGTGAGCAACTAAAGTTGAGAGAAAAAACAAGTCGTAGGGTAGAATGGAGCCTGAGTGTTAGGTGCAGGAACTGGCTAAAAGGCTAATTGACAGAAGAGGACAGGATGTATGAAAACAGAAAATTTAAGGTTGTGAAAAGAGGACTTGAGGGAGCTTGTATTTGGCATGGATGCATTCAAAAGTATGAGAACTGGCTGTCTGCTGTGAGTGTGGGGGAAGAGATGGGTTTGGGGACTCATTAGAGAGAGGATTTGGAATAGACTCTGTGGGGAATTTAGAGGGATTCGACATGTGGTGAATAAAAGGATGTTGAAGCAGCATTTGGTTTATAACTCATAAATTTATTATGTTTGGAGTCAGCTCAGTTTCATTATTTTCTCCAGTAGCACTCAGCAGGCTTGCTGGGGGTAGGGGTGGGAAAAGTGGATGTCAGCTCCATAATGGATTATCTCAGGAAACTCAAATGTCCTCAGGACATCCCTAACCTTTGAGGCTAAGGTCAATTACAGTAGCCAGTAGTTCTAAATGGTACCATAGACAGGTGGGCCTGGGTGATTCCTGCAGCTGACTCTAATGCTGGATCTTATTTGTTTTTAAAAGTTTCTGCAGAATTTATCCACAGGATCACAAATTTAGAGCAGGGAGAGTTTTAAACCTATTGAGTACAACCCCCTGACTTTAGAGATGAGACGTTAAATGACTCAATGCCCTTCAGCTAGTAAGTATCTGAGATAGTCTTGAACCCAGGTCTTCTTGACTTCTTAACTTCCTGTCCAATGTGCTAACCACAATTCCTTACTGTCTCAGCTTTCTATAATTGGTCTCATAGGCATATGAACTCATGATCCCCAATTCAAAGTCTAGTGCTTAATTTCCTAAATTATGATGCCAAGCATAGAATTGTCATTGGCTATCAGGAAACAATGACAAGGAGTATTGTGTGTGTTACCCAGCTGTCAGGGATCTCAGAATATTTATGATAGGGGAGGTTGGTTTCAAAGGGAATTTTGTATCCATTTTACTATATATATATATATATATATATATATATATATGTATATGTATATATATATATATATATATATATATATATATATATATACACATATGATCATGCCTTTATCAACTTGCACCATTATTACACACTCTGGAGTCTTCTGTCTGGTTGTGGCATTGAGATGTAGACAAGAATCAATTTGAGGATAATACAATAAAAGTCTTTCGAGAAGGATTGAGTTTAGTGGTATTGGCTAAAAGAATGATAGAGAAAGGAGGTGCCAGTGAGGAATGAACCAGTAGTAGAGTACATGGAGAAAGAGAGTGTATTTAGAGCCTTGAAGGATGGAGAGGATTTGGAGGGACAGAAAAGGGTTTTTAAGTAGATGGTATAATGAGAAGAAAGGGGACACATGCTTAGAGATATAGATTTTCACTACTCAGTGAATATATATATATATATATATATATATATATGTATGTATATATGTATGTATTTACTCATGGGTTTTCCTTCTGACAAAGCAAGCATCTTCAGTAGCACTGAGAAACCTAAGAAAGGAAGAAAGCACTTTTTGACTGTATGTGATAGGCATTTCTGAGACAGGGCTGGCTGGGCTAGAGTTTGCCAATATTTCCTATTTGCAGCTGAAATTCTGACTTGTGAAATTCCTACATTGGCATGATGGGTGAGCAGGAAGCAACAAATAAAGGTAAACCATTGCCAGCCTGGGTTCTAATCCTGTTTCTGCTTCTAACTTGCTACTGAGTTTAGATAAAGTTGTCCATCTTACTGAGCTTTTCTTTTGTCATCTGTAAAAAAAGAGTTTCCTGGGGCATCTAGGTGGCACAGTGGATAGAGCACCAACCCTGGAGTCAGGAGTATTTGAGTTAAAAGTCAGCCTCAGACACTTAATAATTACCTAGCTGTGTGACCTTGGGCAAGCCACTTAACCCCATTGCCTTGCTAAGAAAAAAAAAAAAGAAGTTCCCTGACCTCTCTCAGAACCTTTAAAATGCTGAGAGGTTACCCTGGGGGTTCACATTCCAAACCCCCCTCAATTTACAGATCACTTTTTGTTTTATTGAAACAAATACTTAGGTAAAAGATAAATTTGAGACAAAGAGGAAAAAATCTTTTTTTCCTTCACCGAACCCATGTCCATTAACAGTTATGAGAACCAAGGGAGACATTTTGGAAATGAAGTGGAGAAGAGGAGAGATAACAAAATCTGCCTGAGATTGTTGAGATGGTAAAGTAAAAGAGAGGTCTGACTGGCTACTTCCCTCTCAGTTTAAACTTGATATTGCAATGAAATGAGATATTGATAGGTGACTCAACAGTTAACAAAGGGAGATTTACTTAATTATAGGACAATATGGAAAGGATATTTTTTTTTTTTAGGTTTTTGCAAGGCAATGAGGTAGCGCAGTGGATAGAGCACGGGCCCTGGAGTCAGGAGTACCTGAGCTCAAATCTGGCCTCAGACACTTAATAATTACCTACTTGTGTGGCCTTGGGCAAGCCACTTCACCTCATTGCCTTGCAAAAAATTAAAACCTAAAAAAAAAATTGAAGGATCTAGATTTAATGTAGGTGAACCTTACTGTGCCCTAAGGTCACCAGAAAGCCAAGTCAATAAGACCAGAGTCCACTTGGAGACTCTAGGCAGAACCTTAGGTCTCTGAGTCATTGAAATTTTGGGAAAGATTTCCTTGCCTTGGCTAAGACATGAGCCTAACCCACATTAGGAGATAACACGGGGAAATATCAGTGTGATGTAGAGAATTATGAATGTAGCTTTAATGCTGTTAAAATCTCATTAATTTTGGAAGGCTGTTTGCACCTGGGATATAAATTGACCCCTTTTGTTTGTATCCTGTCTCCCATTTTCCCCTTGGCCATAGATGCTGGCATGACAGGAAATGACATGTTGAACCTGGGAGTTGGACACCTGGAGAGAGGAAGGACCAGTATGGAGCTTGCCATTGGAAGATACCTGGCCCAAGATACAAGACCACTCCCCAAGAACCACCCTTTGTCTAACCTACTACAGAACAGTGTTTAACAGAAAGCACTGCCCCTTCTTGGTTCTTCTTCTTTGACTCTAACTTCTATCCAGCAGGATGGGTTTTTCTCAAACTCTTTCTTAGGTCACATGGAGCACCATGGACCTCCCCCAGGCCTTTGGCCAGACTAAGCCAAGCCTCATACCTGCTCTTTTCTCTCTCTATCTCTTTCTCTCTCTTTCACTCTCACTCAAATTTGACCTAGTCTGTACTCAAAGTGCTTACTGCTTTTCTGGGATTTTTTTAAACCTGTTTACTTTACTATATTTGTAATAAAATCCTGAGCAGCCTTAAAATCCCAGAGAGTGCTTGAATTCATTCGTCTTTAAGTGACCCTCGTTTCTTAATTACCCCAAATTTCTTTCCTTATCTCAGTTACCCCAAATCCTAAGGGCCACAAGAAGATGGTGATCCTGCTATTTAATAGCAAATTAAACTCAGCAAATGTGTATTAAGCACTCACTCCATTCTGGGTCTTGTGTTGTTGCTGGGGATAGTATTACAAAAACAACCATTTTTGATCTCCAGTACTTTATATTTTTCTGAGAGTGGGAATGCCTATATTAATACAAAGTGTCCCAAAAGTATTAGTACAGTTTGAAGTTTTAATAGCTGTTAATTAAAACTTTAATAGCTTTGAAGTTTTAATAGTTTAAAACTTCACTATGACTTTTGGGACACCTTGTAGCTAATGTTTACATATCATCTTAAGGTGTATACACAGTATTCTATAGCAAGACAAGTAAAATATAGGGTAGGACATCAAGGGGAAAGGAAAGAACACATGAAGTATCTGAAGAATCACTGATAGCTGGAAAGAACTCACGACAGGTCAAAGAAGACTGGCATACTAGTTGAGTCTTGAAGGAAGATAAGAATTCCCAAAGGTGAGGATGCATAAAGGATAGATTCCATGCATAGGAGCTGAGAGATAGCATGGCTCATATAAACAAAGAGGTTAGGATTGGAATGTAGAGTCTGGGGAATAGTTAGTGGTGCAGTTTACCTGAAACTGAGAAAATATGAAAGTAGGTACAACCAATAATAATAATACAAGAAGTTCTGGGTGCATGCTCTCCTAACATTCAGGGAGCTATGCTGAATAACACCAGAAAAACTACAAGACTAATGGGTAAAATGGGGTCAGTCCCAGAGGAAGCCATTGCTGCCAGGGCAACTTTCCACATTGTGTAGTCTGGTTTTGTTTTTTTTTCTGCAAGACAATGGGGTTAGGTGACTTGTCCAAGGTCACACAACCAGGTAATTTTTTTAAAGTGTCTGAGGTTGGATTTGAATTCAGGTCCTCCTGATTCCAGGGCCAGTGCTCTATCCACTGTGCTACCAAGCTGCTCCTCCATCATATGGTCTATATGGATAACATATGGATAACATCAGTTGTGGCTCCTTGATGAAGGGCATGTGTGGGATCACTTTAAGGCTGGAATGGGAGACCTATGGCAGGGCCTTTTCCATGAGATGCCCAGGGGGCTTCTTTAGACTTTCCCCAGGGCAGTGGTGACTCAGGGATGGTGGGGGTCAAAGAGGTCAGGTCATTTTTATGTCTCTTCTGTGGGTGGGGGCAAGGAGCATTGGGGATTTCCCTTTCTTATTCTCTTGACTTTCAGGAACCCATCTCAGTGTTCTACCCCTCTTTTCCAGTTCTCACCTATTACTCAAGATTATCTACCCTCATCTTGTCCGTAGAGATCACTCACCTGATGTTTTCTGATTATCTTGATGTAGTTTTCCTCAAAAATAAAGCCAGCATTAAACCAGAACAAAATTCAAGTTGTACGCAAACTGCTTCCTTCAAGTTGGAATGAATTCTCATTTTCAACACAAGCATTATAGCAGAACTGTCTGTCCTTCAGTGTCTCAAGGATTTAGAATTTCATTGGTATGGCTATTCCCTTCTGCTTGTCAGGGATTACAAACCTTTCTTTTAAATTAGGAGATGTCTTTGAGATCTTCTGTAGTAGGAAAAAAATTATCATCCTGCTGCCAAAATGAGTATGAAATTCTTCAAACTAACTAAGGTAGGTCTTCAGACAATAGATGCACAATAGGTGCATCCTTCACCAGGTCCAACAATAACATTTATTCATATTTATTTAGCACTTTCTTAATAACAATCTTGGAAAGTATGAAGAAATATTATTATCCCTATTTTATTGATGAAGAACTGGAAAACACTCTGAATTTGGAGTCAGAAGACCCAGAGTCAAAACCAGAATCTGATTTTATTTTAGGTTTGTTTGTTTAGTTTTTTTTTTTGCAAGGCTATGGGATTAAGTGGCTTGCCCAAGGCAACACAGCCAGGTTATTATTAAGTGTTTGAGGCTGGATTTGAACTCAGGTACACCTGATTCCAGGGCCAGTGCTCCATCCCCTGTGCCACCTAGCCACCCTGAATCTGTTGTTTTCTATGAGATTGGGAAAGTTAATTAACTACTTTGGATCTCAGTTTTCTTGTCTATAAAACAATACATTTAGTTATGTCATATATTTTAAAAAAATTTTTTTAGAAACAGTTTTAGAAGCAGAGTACAGGTGTTCCAAGCTCTTCCATTTATTACCTGTATGATCTTTGCATAGTCATTTAAGAAAGATATCAAGAAAAACTTGATAGAGTGTTAAACTTGGCATCAGAAAGACTTGATCCTTTTATCTTACCCTAGAAGCTTACTGGTTATGTGATTCCAGGATCTCTCTCTCTCTATTTTAAAATTTTATTTATTTAAAGCAATGTGTGATTTGTCCAAGGTCATACAACTAGGCAATTATTAAGAATCTGAGATAAGATTTGAACTTGGGTCCTTCTGACTCCAGGGTCAGTGCTCTATCCACTGCACCACTTATCTGCCCACCCAGGATCTCTTGATTTTAGTTTCTCACTTGAAAAATGGAAGACATGGAGTAGGAAGCAATTGGTCTAGATCATCTCTAAAGTTCCTTCTAACTCTAAATATATTATTTTATGATCCTATGTCATAGTTATGCCTCAGTTTCTTCATCAGTAAAATGAAGAGATGGAATAGATGTCAAAGTGGTGATTCAAAACTCTAAATATAGGAACCAGAACAATTGGGAAATGTTTAACAAAATAAATACAAACATAATTCAACGAAGATAATATTAATTTGTGGTTTTTGCGGACAACATGCTGCTGGCATGAATTCATTTCTATCTGAGATTGATAACATTCCTAGTAAAAAAGACTTTAAGGTTCTTTTTAGCTATAAATCTGTGAACTTAGAATCCTATGATTAGATTATCTCTAATTCCTTCTAGTCACTTCTAGCTCAGAATCACATTATCCAGGGAAAATGGGACTCAGACAATGATTTATATATGATCATACAACTTGGAAAAATACAGCTAGGATTTGAGCCCTCATCCTACTAATTATTATTTTTAAATATCTTTAACCAAAGTCAAAAGGAAGAATACTTCAGATGGAAATTCTGCAAGTGAAAAAAATTGAATTTTTTCCTAGTGACCTTAGAACAAAAATTTGATGTAATTGAATTTCATAGTCATGTCACAGTAACTCTAAAATGTAATAAAATGTTGAAATACCTGACAATGGTACAGAATATGATAAAATATGCAGATGAAATAAAAGCAAAATGGAAAGTCGCATTAGTTTTTTTGTGTTCTATAAAAACTTCCAGAAGGATTGTAATGATAGAAATGGAACCTCTTTAAGCAGTATGATTTGAAGCTTGCAATTGACAATATATTTCTCTTAAAAGAACAGTCATTCAGACAAAAAAACTGTTTAAGATAGTAACAGAAAATGGAAATGAAATGGACAGTGAAGAACTTTTGCTGGAAATGTTGGTTGGTTCAGTCAGTCACTTTAAAAAATCAAATTCAATTGTTCAATGTTAAAATTATTGGAGAGATATTGGAGAGTCAATGTAGATAAGGACACAGAAACTAAATATGCCAGTATTTTGAAGAAATAATACAAAATGGTGGATTTAGGAACACACTTTTAATGTTGGTGAAGCAGTACTGTTTTGGAAAAACATGCCCTCCAGAACTTACATTTCTAAGAAAAAGAAAACTCTATCCTGATTTAATGAGTCTAAGGATCACCTAATATTTTTATTTGGTGGTGATGAAGAGAATTTTAAATCGAAACCAATGCTTCCTTATTGATCTCAGAATCCTTGTGCTCTGAAAGGCTACAATTATCTATCAGCTTGCACTTCTTTGGTGGTTGAATGAGAAGGTATATGTGACTTAAGCTGTTTTTGAATACTAGTTTTTATTTTATTTTAGCTCAGCTATTCAAAAATTATTTCAAGAACAATAATAATGAATTTAAAGCATTTCTGATTTTAGATAATGCCCAGTTCATCCCAACTACGCTTGATCACTGTGTGACGATGTGAGCATGCAAATTACTGAGATAGGCATAAAACTGTCTACCTTGAATGATATATGTATGAAGATTTAGAGAAATTGAATTGGGTTCAGTCTACATTGCTAAAACAATTGAAATGACAATAATGATATTTTCATCAGATCAATAGTGTAAGCTTATCTTTAAGATACAAAATTAAATAATTTAACATTTTACATTTAAAAATGTTGTTTTCTATATGTTCTTACTTGGTAATAAACTAATAAGAAATAGATTTTTTTTATCCTTTACTGTCATATTAATAAATAGATAAAATACTTCTTAAATTTTTTTCATTGCCTATTTCCAATGAACTGTAACCAACTACCATTTGTTTCCTATAACTTTAAATAGTGCAAAAATAGAATAAAATGAAAACTTAAATCATATAACTGTTCTCCTAGTTGTACTTAAACCACTTTGAATCAGTAATTACAAGCTTTTCTAAGTCTCTCTGAATTCTTTATTTTTGTAATTTTTTAATAGCACAATAATATTCTACTGCATTCATCTACACCAATTTGTATTGTCTCTTCCTGATAGTCGCACAAATTCCTTTTAATTCTTTGCTACTACAAAAAAAATCTGCTACAAATATTTCTTTATATGACTTTTACTTCTTCATATGCCTAATAGTAGTAACAAAAGCCCCTTCAAAAGTACCCTCTTTAATCTTTTCCCATGTCCATTTTCTAGTCAGGCAAATTTGCTTACCTGCGGGCTTTGATCTATTCATAGTATTGTATTGTCTTCTTCATGAAGCAGTATATTAAAAAGATCTACCTGAGTTATAACTTTGACTGAGTTTCCAAGTCATCTCCCAGACTTCTGCTGCCTCATATTACCTTTCTTCCTGATATCATGTTTTGCCTTCATTTCTGTATTCTCCCGATTACCTCCCTGTTATAGTGCTTTGTTCTACAGTTCTGCTATTCTTAGATCACTATCTGTCCATCTGGTTCCAAACTCCATGCTTGCTGTGACTTCTTGTATCCACAAATATATCCTATAACTATTTCCATCGATTACTTACTGCTTCCTGCAGGCCCTGTCACTTCTTTCTTGCTGGCATCATCCAACGTTGTTTTATGTGCTAGCACCCTTCATCCTGGTATGACAAAAGGGGTAATAGGATCAAACTAAAGGGTAAAGAACAGAGGGAAGTATTGCAAAGGTAAGAACTTATGAGTATGAGGATACAACTTTGACTTTGGTTATTATATTAGTTTTACTGTAATTTTTTTATTTAAAAAAATTTTGCCATGTTTTTATATTATTTTTATAATTTTATTGTTATATTTTGTAATACTTAAACTTATAATATTGTTATAATTTTGTAATTTATAAGTTGATATAATAGTTGATCCTTGGGGAAGAGGTGAAAGATATATTAGGAAATGTTAATCATGTAAACACAAAAGATATCAATAAAAAACAGGAGGGGCAGGATGGAGGAATAGAGAATGGATCACAGAGTCAGATCTGGGTTTGAGTTTCATCTCTGAGACATACTGGTGTCTCAGGCAATTCTCTAAAACTCTAAAACTTAAATTCTCTAAAAATTATGTAGAACAGTTGTTATTGTGCATAAAGACTATACATATTTATATATAAAACATGTATATCTATGTATACACACAGATATATAAGGCAGTTATATGGCTCAGTGGATGGAGCACTGGGCATGAAGTCAGGAAGATGTAGGTTCAAATTCAAACTTAGACATCTACTACCTGTGCAATCCTGAGCAAATCACTTAAACTCTTTATCTTAATCCAGTGGAGAAGGAAATGGAAAATCATTCCAGTAACTTTGCCAAGAAAACTCCATGGAGACAGTATTTGCCTGCTATGGTCCAATGGATCTTGAAGAGTTGGATACACCTGAACAACAACACACACAAACATGGATGAATGTGTGTATGCATGTTCGCATTGTATATATACATATATGTGTATAGTGATGTATATGTATTGAATAAATATAGTTAGATAATTAGATAATAGACAGACAGACAGAAAGACAGATAGATAGATAGATAGATGATAGATAGATAGATGATAGATAGATAGATAGATAGATAGATAGATAGATAGATAGATAGAATACATATATCTAGGTCTCCTTCCCTCATTGAGTCCTCTGTGATAGATTGTACCTATATGATTTAAGACTATTTTTCTAATTTGATCCATACCACATGGTCTTTTACTATCCTCCATCTGTCCAGGAGTTTCTGTCTGCCTTTATTTGCTGCAGAATTTCTGTAAATAAACCAGGAATTTCAAAGCAATTTTCAAATTCAAATACAATTCAAAATGAGACTTTAATTGTATTCATGTGTATGTATGTATGTGTGGTGTGATAGGGAATCTTGGAACTGTAACACTGTTACAACTGATCCCTGGTGGTAAAAGCCAAGGAAGATTTTTGGTTACTATAGCATTATGTCTAGCCTTGCCTATCTTAGAGAATCTCCTCACACATTTCTATTAGCCTTCCATAGAAACCATGTGCCTGCAGTGAAGTAGAGAAAATGCTCCTACAATGTACAAGAGTAGCATCGATTTATCTAAACTGAACGAAACTCAACCATTCTGTAGAAAAATTCTAAGCCCTCAGGTTTCTGTATTCATCAGAACCAATTCACGTTATACTTTATGGAATCCTGAATTTTACATAATCACAGAACAGATGGGCTGCAGCCACAATTTTGTACAAATGTAAATTGTTTTTTAAATGAAATAGTCTTGAGAAAGACACACCAGGTGCAAATTTCCCATGTTGGTTGGGTTGGGGGCTGGATGAGAGGGGACAAGTCAACTCAGGGAACTCTCATTATTTGCTCAGCTGGTTGTACATGCCAGTGTTTTTGAGAAAAATCTATCCCACAGTCTCAAGAACAAGCAGGAGTGGTGAAATGCACTGCATGTTCTCATCTCTCTTTCTCAGCCTCTGTTCAACAGCCACCAGCAGGGGGGAAACCATAATATTTCTTGGACCTGATCCAGGAAGGCTCAAATTCCAGATGCTTTTTTAATAGTGCGTAAAATTCCTTCCACACACTTACATTTGTTCAAATGCCCCGTCATCACACTTGGCCTGGGACTGGAGAGACTCAAGGGAAAATACTATCTGAAAAGGTTTGGCATTTGAGACTTTGTCCTAAAACACACACACACACACACACACACACACACACACACACACACACACACACATCCTTAAACCCTGAATGTGGTTTCTCCCTAATAATTATGGTGAACTCTGCAAAATCACCAAGGTAAGCATGCCTACAGTTTTGTTTGTCAGTCTATGTTTCTTATGGCTCAGAAAAGGGGGAAGGCTGTAGGAACAGGTAGTTCTCTAGTATGAAATGAAGGGTACAGGATGAAGGCTGCACAAGAACAAAAGGAACCCAATGAGCAAGAAGTCCAGAGACAGGGCTGGCTAGGTGGCACAGTGGATAGAGCATTGGCCCTGGAGTCAGGAGGACCTGACTTCAAATCCGACCTCAGACACTTAATAATTACCTAGCTGTGTGTCTTTGGGCAATCCACTTAACCCTATTGCCTTGCAACCCACCCCCCAAAGAAATTCAGAGACAGTGTCACATATTCAAAAGAAGCCAGTCAGAGGCCTGGGGTGCAGGCCAACCCCTCAATTTCATGTGTCTAATGCTCCAGAAAAAGTAGCATTCTCAGAGGGATGACTTTGACTCATAAGAAGAATGGGAACCAAACTCCTCAGTACTTTTCTCCTGTGTTTTTTTTTTTGTCAGGAAGAAGGGATGGCAATCTCTAATTTGCCAAGTATTCATCACTAAATAGTTAAAAGCATAGATGAAAACCAGGCTGATGAATAGTGATAGCCCCCAAGTCCTCCAGGAAGTGAGGAGTAGATGTTGTCACCTCATTGTATAGAAGAATCAGCAGAAGAAATATGGCCTGCATACTCAGAGTCTCTCTTTGTGAAGCACATGTTAAGGGGAATGTTGCTTCTCAATTCTGGAAATAACATGCTGTGATAAAGCACAGGGCTTTTGCTGTATCTCAAAGGGAATCAGAATAAGATTAAGTCCTTATGAAAATATGCAATCCTTCTGCCTCCTACTTACATTAAAAGGATTACTGGAGCTCTAGACAGAAGGAGAGACTTTTGCAAAGAAGAAAGATAATGTCAGTGCTGCTAATTCAAACATAATGAAGATGAGAGGAACACAGGAACACTAGACATCCAAAGCTACAGGGAAGAAAGGATTCCATGTAAGTGAATTTTCCAGAAAATTGAATATAAGCTCTTTGAAGGCAAAAGTTGTTTTCTATCTTGGTTGGTAGTAAGCCTGTAGCAAATGCTTTTAAAATTAAATTGAATTTGGTTATTATTTTTTTCAAACAGTAAAATAGATTTTTGGTAATTTAATTGGGATGTCATTGAATATATGGATTAGTAAATAAGTAAAATTGTCATTTTTTATTATATTGGCCCTTGTCTACTCATGAACAATGAATATTTCTCTAATTATTTAGGTATGATGTTATTTGTTTAAAAAGGCATATGTTCTAAAATATTTATAGTAGCTTTATAGTGGCAACAAACTGGAAAATACAGGGATGCCTTTCAATAGGGTTATGGCTAAACAAGCTATGGTATATGATCTTGATGGAATAGTACTGTCCTAAAACAAAAGAGGAGGGGGCAGCTAGGTGGCTTAGTGGATAAAGCATCGGCCCGGAGTCAAGAGTACCTGAGTTCAAATCCAGTCTTAGACACTTAATAATTACCTAGCTGTGTGGTCTTGGGCAAGCCACTTAACCCCATTTGCCTTGCAAAAAAAATCCTAAAAAAAAAAAGAGGAGCTTAATGATTCTAGAGAAAGATGGATAAACTTGCACAAAATAATGAGGACTGAAATGAGATGTATATAGTAAGACAATGTATATAGTAAGACAATATTATTAAGAACAACTTTGAGCCACTAAGTCATTTTGACTATTAAAAATATCCAAATTAATTACAAAGGACTTCTGAAGGAAGATGTTGTGTTCAATGAAAAGCTTAGAAATAAATTTACAGAATGGTTGTATGTATGTATGTATGTATGTATGTATGTATGTATCTATCTATCTATCTGTCTCATGGTAGCCATCTCTAGAGCAGGGGTTTAGGGAGAGAAGAAAAAAGGGAAAAAAGTTACATGATAACTTTATTATATCTTTAAAACATAGCAAGTTATACAAAGTAGATCTGCATTTCATGTGAAATAATCTTTTTCTCTATTCTGTGAAATGAAAATGTTTTATTTCTTAAATTCAAAATAAAAATAAAAATTTTTTCTTTTTTTTTCAAGGCAATGGGGTTAAGTGGCTTGCCCAAGGCCACACAGTCAGGCAATTATTAAGTGTCTGAGGCGGGATTTGAACTCAGGTACTCCTGACTCCAGGGCCGGTGCTCTATCCACTGCCACCCAGCTGCCCCCCAAAATAAAAAATTTTTAAAGAGATAGCAAAGTACAATTAAAAATAAAAAATTGGATTGGATTGATTTAAATTATACTGAATATTTCTTGAGAATCCAAATACTTCAATGGGTAGCTAGATGTTTCAGTGGATAGAACACTAATTTTGAAGTCAGGAGGATGAGAGATCAAATCTGGCCTCAGACACTTGACACTTATTAGGTGTCTGACCTAGGGCAAATCACAACTGATTGTCTAGCAATCATTTCCAGTCATTCTGATCCTTCTCTGGCCAATGGACCCTCTTAGCTCTTGAGGAGAAAATGAACTTGGTGATTTAGCACAATACCCCCTTACTCAAATCCAATTCATGTATTTGTCATGGCACATCTCCCTGATATTATGGTCTTCTTCCAGAACAAAGGACAAAACATCATCAAATGCTTCAATATTGATTATCAGGTTTCATATTATGATGGTGATTTCCCATAAGGTGTTAAGAGCAAGTAACCTTATATTATTTTGTATTATTGTTTAGTCAATTAGTCACTTTGAGGTTTTCTTGGAAGAGATGTTGGAGTGGTTTGACAATTCCTTCTCCAGCTTATTTTATAGATGAGTAAACTATGGTAAACAGGATGAAGTGACTTGCCCAGGGTCACACAGTTAAGAAGTATCTGGGGCCAGGTTGGAATTTAGGAAGATGATTCTTCCTGAATTCAGGTCCAACATGCTATCCACTGCCTCAATTCTAAATTAAAAGACTCCAAATTGCCTGTAAGTTCTTTTGTCTGCTTTTTTTGTATAATTTACTTTTTCCCAGACTATCAAGCAAGCAAGCTACCCCTTCTAGTGTCTGTGAGTACCTTTGTTTCTAACAGTCCTCTCCTTTGTCATGAATCCTTACTCTCCTTGTTCCCTACAGTAAATCATTTCTAAATTACTTCTTCTGATCTCCTGTGGGTTTGGAATCCAGCTTGTGTTATAGTGAATAGTCAAGATGCCTTGAAAAGACTGCCAGATTGGGAGTCATCACTGTTCAGTACTGGCTCTACCATTTCCTATCTATGTGACCTTGTGTGCAATGTCATTTGACCTTTCTTGGCTTCAGTTTCCTGAACCATCCAATAAGGGAGTTGGGACTAGATGACCTCAAAGTTTCCTTCCAACTATGACCAGTCTCTTCATATCCTTTATGAAACTGATTTTCACCATTCAGGTTAATTGCTTTTTATTCCTTTTGGATTAGAGGCCTAATTCCAAATAGTTGAGACTTCCAGGGAGATGACCTGTTGCTAAGTGAGAAATTAGTTTCCCATCATCTAACTTCATGGGTCTGGCAATAGTGTGACTTGATAGAAGCTCTTTTAAGTTATTATCTTCTGAATAATACATACAGTCTGTGCTTGTTAAAGATGAAATCCTTGGGTCAAATGCTATAATCATTGCAAAACTTTAACCCTTAGTGAAATTCTTTATTTGCAACCAGTTTATGACAGTTATAAATGAGGAGCTTGTCACAGGTGAAGAGGATGATTCTAACCTCCAAAGAAGAAAGTCTGCTCTAAAGACAGAAGCAGTAGCAGTAATGTACTCTCCTTTAATTACCAAGCCTCAAACTGGAATCTCTTCATAATGGACATGGGGAAAAGAGTTGGATTGGGAGTTAGGGGACTTTTCCATTAGCTTTCTCTGTGACCTGGAACATATCATGCAAATGTTGTAAGAACCAACTGAGAGAATATTTTTGAAAGATCCTTACAAACAATTTAGCATTATATGAAAGTTTTATAAATTATCCTCTATTCACCATAGAGGAGCTATAGAAAAAGGGGAAAAGCAATAAATTCAGAGCCAGTCAGGGGCATTGTGAGGCTCAAAAGAGATAATGGAGACAAAACATTCTGCAAATCTTAAAGTGCCATATAAATGCCAGTTATTATTAGCACTATTAGTCCTTATTCCCAGGTCTCCAGTCTGGTGGTGACTTCATTCCCTGAACCTTCTCCTACTGAGCTTAAGCCATATTTCTAGACAGGAGTGGGCTGATTTAGTATTATTTGTCTGTTCTAGAGTGGGGGGAGGGAAGAACCTGTAAACAAGACACTGCTGCAAGTTTAATTTGCATCATGAATATTTTTTCCATCATTTTAAATCTAAACAATCAACAACAACAACAAAAAATAATCATGTCCTAATTTGTAGCTGGGAGATTTCTGAGGCATAAAAGGTTAATGATAAAAATTTAACATTAGGGGTTTATCTGTCTTCTAGCACCCTCCTGGCCACAATCTCAAGGTAGATTGGGAGACCTCCATGGAAAGTTCCTTTATCTATTGGAAATGTTGTTGTCATTTTCAGTCATGTCTGACCCTGTATAACCCCTTTTGAAGTTTTCTTGGCAAAGATACTGAAGAGGTTTGTCATTTCCTTCTTCAGCTCATTTTACAGATAAGGAACTGAGGCAAACAGGGTTAAGTGACTTGCCCAGGGTCACAGCTAGTAAATGTCTGAATTCAGATTTGAATTCAGGAAGATGATTGTTCTTTACTCCAGACCTCACATTCGATTTACTGAACTACCACTACCCTATAGAAGGACTGTGGGGGATCAAATGAGCTGAGAACCTTGATCTTCTTTTAACCCTGTCCTCGTCTTCTTGTGAGAGTTATTTTCCTTTCAGGCTATGTGATATAATCAAACTACTAGCTAGGAGCAGGAATTCTTTCCTTTCCTTTCCCTTCCTTCCTTCCTTCCTTCCTTCCTTCCTTCCTTCCTTCCTTCCTTCCTTCCTTCCTTCCTTCCTCCCTCCCTCCCTCCCTCCCTCCCTCTCTTTCTTTCTTTTGCCTTAGCACAGCACAATAATGGCATATTATACATAATTAATAAGTGCTTTTTTAATTAAATTGAAGGGATTTAAGGCATGAGCTCAGGATCAGGTTGCAGAGACAATGATACAAAGAAAATGCTACTGGATAGAAAAACAAGCCTATTTGTCTTTGAGAACCTCAGAATCCAGAAGGTCTTTATTTTATGATTCGTGGTTGACAAAGATGAAAAATTCCCCTATTGCATTGTCTGTACCTAACGATCTGTTTGTATTGACTCTAAGGCACAATCTTTCTCCTTAGAAGAGCTATTCAGAATAAAAGCTATGTATAAAAGAAGAGAGAAGAAAGGAAAAAAAAATTTTATGGAGGAATAGAAGAAGAGAGACTATTGAGATATAAAGTCTTTTTTCAGGACAGAATCCACAAACTTTTTAATATATTGATTTTGAGGGATATAATCATAAAGTCACAGAATCTTGGTACATTTTGTTCACTCTCCAAATACGTGCACTAATCTCTTCTACATTATAAACTTGTAGATGGAAGGAACCTTAGAAACACATAAATTCAAATCTCTCATTTTATAGATGAGGAAACTGAGACTCTGAGAAGTCACGTGAGTTACTCAAGATGACACAGATAGGAAGTAGCAGAAGATTCAAATTCAGTTCCTATGACTTCAATACTCTTTTTTTGCTGAATCACATTACATCCCTGGAATGTTAACTACTAGTTTCCACTGATGGAGAATTTATGACTTTAAGAGACTGTCCATTACATTGTGGGACAGCTCTGATCATTTAATAGTTCATTCTTATACTGAAATAAAAAAATTATTTTGCCATAACTTTCAACCATTGATCCTATTAATTCCTCTGGAATGAAATAAATAGTATAATCATTCTTTCTCATAATAGTCCTTCAAATGTCTGAAAATCACATTATGTTCTAAGTCTTCTCTTCCATAAATTAAACTTCCTAGTTCCTTCATTATCCATCTGACTCTCTCTCTCTCTCTCTCTCTCTCTCTCTCTCTCTCTTTCATGGTTTTCCCATTTCTCTTTCTGTCTCTCTGTCTCTGCCTGACTATGTCTTTCTGTGGGGATCAAAATTGTTTAACCTACAACTAAAGAGACAGAGGCAGAGCTCTTTGCCAATGGAACTTTATTAAAGGATCCATCCTTTCTAATGAAGTGGACCTCATGATCTGACATGCATCCTTCTTCCAGGACATTGTTTTTTGATACTCAAATGTATACAAGTGGCATGGTGAAAAGCAGAATCTCATTGGTTGAAAGACCCTGTTCTTGAGGGTCTTTGGGTGAAATATGGGGCATCTCCAATGACTTTGTGGTCATAAGATGTCACCTGCTCATGTTGGACAAAAGAGAATGGTCTGAAGGTAAAAAAACAAGTTGCGAAACTTTCCAAAGCACCAAGACATCCCACCTATGCTGGGTTTGGACATGGAATTTGAGTAAAACAGGGTGGAAATAGCTTTAGCAGCATTCTTGTGGTTCTGCAAGGGAGCTTCATGAAGGCAATCAAGTAGTGAGTATTATATTTAAGTTTGAGGACCATTATAAGGACCTATTTATTTCTATATAATTCAAATAAATTATCAAATTGATTAAAACTGATTGGAATAGAGTAGGGGTCCAAATGAATTATTTCTCACCTCTCTCTCACTCTCTCTCTCTCTCTCTCTCTCTCTCTCTCTCTCTCTCCCCCTCCCTCCCTCCCTCCCCCCCAAGTCTCTTGAAGTCTCTCCTATACATTTAGTATTTCTCAGCAGCCTACGGTCATGCCTAGATGCCTACTACTCTTAAATCATACCAATCCATAAAATATCATCCAACTTTTTCCATTCATGGCTAAACTCTTAATAATTCACAATTCACTGTCTCTAAAGCCTCTCTGCCCATTAAGTCAGCAATTTCTTGTGCTCTTATAGACCCCCAAACTCTCAAAATTCTCAAAGATCATCAATGACCATTTATTCAACACAACAATCATTTTCCAGTTCTCATCATCTTTGACTTTTCTGCAGTATTTGATACCAATAATCCCCTTAGTGAGTAATTTTTCCTCTCTTTGCTTCTATGACACTCCTATTTCATAATTCATTTTTCTCTTCTGTATTATAAGATTAAATTCACAGAGTTCTAAAACTGGAAGGGACCTCAGAGGCTACCCAAGTCAGTATCTTCAAAATACTGATGAGGAATTAAACTCTTTGGAAATAAAGTGACCTGCTCAATGTCATATAGATGGTGGCATTTGAGCCCAGATACTCTCATTACAGACTCATTGTTCTATCTCTTCATGGTTTCTTTCCCTAGTTCTTATCTTTTCCTTGTTTTACATTGGGATTTCCTTCAAGTTTCTTTTTCATCTTGAAAAATCTGAACTTAAACACCAAAAATAAAAGTGCATTTTCACACACAGAGGAAAACACAAAAAGATGATTCTCTAAGAAATCATAAATCTCCATTTCATGTCCTTTGTTTTTAAATAAAAGTCTCTAATAAATCCTGCATGTTAATTTGTCTAACTACCTTTCTTATTGGGGCTTTCTCATGTCCATTAAAAAAACAAAGATTATAAATGGCTTTATTTTTACCATCACTATTGGTAACACACATCCCTGTTAAAAAAACAAGAAAAGGAAAGGGCGGGGGAATCACCTTGGTATAAATAACCTTAGTCAAGAGTAAAGGTAAAAAGCTGGAGCAGAATATATTATGCTTCAGCTGAAGTGAAAAAAAAAAGCAGTGGTAGCAATCCTTATATCAGACAAAGCATTTGCAAAAAAAAAAAAAGATCTCATTAAAAGAGATAAGGAGGGCAGCTAGGTGGCGCAGTGGATAAAGCACCAGCCCTGGAGTCAGGAGTACCTGGGTTCAAATCTGGTCTCAGACATTTAATAATTACCTAGCTTTGAGGCCTTGGGCAAGCCACTTAACCCCATTTGCCTTGCAAAAACCTAAAAAAAAAAAAAAAAAAAAAGGGATAAGGAAGAAAACACCTTAAAGTTTAAAGAAAACTTCTTATTCTTTTTAAAGGTATCATAATCAATGAAATTATTTCAATACTATGTATGTACCAAGTAATGTAGCAGTCAGATTCTTAGAGAAGTTAAATGATCTACAGGAAGATATAGACAGCAAAACTATACTGATAGGAGACCACAACATCCTTCCCTTAGAATCAGATAAATCTAATCATAAAATAAACAAGAAGGAAGTAAATAGAATGTTAGAAAAGTTATATATTGTAGATCTCTAAGAAAAATAAGATCTCTGGGGATAGAAAGGAATATAACTTTTTTTTTACCCGTAGTACATGGCACCTATACAAAAATTGGCCATGTATCAGAGCATAAAAACCTCATAATCAAATGCAGAAAGACAGAAACATTAAATGAATACTTTTCAGATTATGATACAATTAAAAATCACATGAAATAAAGAGCCATGGAGAGATAAACCTAAAATTAATTGGAAACTAGATAATCTAATTTTGAAAAATGAATGGGTCAAACAATAAATCATAGCATAATTAATAATTTCATCTAAGGCAATGACAATAAGGACACAACAGCCATGAATAAAATAGAGAAAGAGGAGATCAATGAATTGGTCCTGCAACTAAAAAAGCTAGAGAAAGAGTAAATTAAAAATCCTCAATTAAATACCAAATTAGTAATTCAAAAAATTAAGAGAAATTAATAAAATCAAAAATAAGAAAACTTTTGAAATAAAAACTAAGTGTCAATAAATTATATCAACCTTTGGTTAATTTGATAAAAAAAAACAAAAGTAGAAAACAAAATTGCCATTGTCAGAAATGAAAAAGGTGAATTCATCACTAATGAGAAAATTAAAGTAATAATTCAGCATTATTTTGCCCAATTGTATGTCAATAAATTTGACCATCTAAGTGAAATGGATGACTATCTACAAAAATATAAATTGTTTCTCAGAAAAATAAATTGAACAAACCATCAATGAACTCCCTAAGAAAAAACATGCAATATCAAATGAATTCACAAGTAAATTCTACCAAACATTCAAGGAACAATTAATTCTAATTCTATGTAAACTATTTGAAAAAATAGATGAAGAAGGAGTTCTAGCAAATTCCTTCTCTAACACCAATTTGGTGCTGATATCTAAACCAGGATGAGTCAAAACAGAGAACCAAAATTATAGATTAATCTCCCTAATGAATATGGATGCAAAAATTTTAAATAAAACATTAGCTAAGAGATTAAAGCAAGTTATCACTAGGATAATACACTATGATCAAGTACGATTTATACCAGGAATGCAGGGTTGGTTCAATATTAGTAAAACTATCAATATAATTGCCATATCAAACCTAACAGAAATTATATGATTGTTTCATTGGATGCTGAAAAAGTTTTTGATAAAATACATCACCCATTCCTTTTAAAAAAACACTAGAGAACAAAGGAATAAATGGAGTGTTCCTTAATGTGATAAGTGTTATCTATCTAAAACTATCGGTGAGCCTTATATTTAATGGGGATAAGCTAGAAGCATTCCCAATAAGAAATAAGGATGCCTGATATCACCAATTTTATTCAATATTGTAATAGAAATACTAGCTTTAAGTTAAGAGAAGAAAAAGAAATTGAAGGAATTAGAATAGGCAATGAAGAAAAAAACTCTCACTGAGATGATATGATGGCATACTTAGAGAACACTAGAAAATTATCTAAAAAACTACTTGTAACAATTAGCAACTTTAGTAAAGTTGTTGGATAGAAAATAAATCCACATAAATCATCAGCATTTCAATATATTACTAAAAAGATACACCAGCAAAAGATAGAAAGAGAAATTCCATTTAAAGCAACTGTAGACAACATGAAAGACTTGGGATTCTACCTGCCAAGATACAGATAAAAAACTCTTTACACAAACAAAATTAGACCTAAATAACTGGGCAAATGCAAATTGCTCATGGGTAGTTCAAGTAAATAAGAAAAATGATAATTCTACCTAAATTAAATTATTTATTCAGAGCCATACCAAACTTCCAAAAATTACTTTAGTGAATTAGAAAAAATAGTAACTAAATTCATGTGGAGGAACAAAAGATCAAGAATATCATAGAAATTAATGAAAAAATACAAATGAAGATGTCCTAGTTATACTAGCTCTAAAATTGTATTATAAAGCATCAATCATTAAAATTGTTTGGTACTGGCTAAGAAATAGAGTGGTGGATCAGTGGAATAGATTAAATGCAAGAGAAACAGCAATAAATGACTATAATAATCTGCTGTTTGATAAACCCAAAGATTCTAGTTTCTGGAATAAGAACTCATTCTTTGATAAAAACTGCTGGGAAAACTGGAAGCTAGTATGGCAGAAAATAAACAGAGGGGCAGCTAGGTGGCAAAGTGGATAGAGCACCAGCCCTGGAGTCAGGAGTACCTGATTTCAAACCCGGCCTCAGACATTTAATAATTACCTAGCTGTGTGGCCTTGGGCAAGCCACTTAACCTCATTGCCTTGCAAAAAAAAAAAAAATAACCCTAAAAAAAAAAGAAAATAAACAGAAAAGCATCTCACATCCTATACCAAGATAAGGTCAAAACGGAAACAGAATTCAGGCATAAAAGGTAATAACATAAACCAATTAGGAGAACAAAGAATAATTTACCTGTCAGATCTCTAGAAGGAGAGCAGTTTATGACCAAATAATAGATAGAGAACATTATAAAATGCAAAATGAATAATTTTGATCACATAAATTGAAAAGTTTTTGCACAAATAAACCAGTGCAACCAAGATTAAATGGAAAGCAGTAAATTGGGAAACAATTTTTACAGCTAGAGTTTTTAACAAAGGACTCATTTCTAAAATATATAGAGAACTGAGTCAAATTTATTCCCTAATTGATAAATGGTCAGCAGATATGAAAAGGCAATTGTCAGTTGAAGAAATTAAAACTGGGACACTAATGCACTGTTCATGGTTGTGATCTGATCCAACCTTTCTGGAGAACAATTTGGAATTACATCCAAAGGTTAATAAAACTATACATCCTCTTTGATCCAGGAATACCATTACTAGTTCTATACCCTAAAGAAACCACAAAAATAGGCAGAAAAACCCTCATATTTATAGCAGTTCTTTTCATAGTGGCAAAGAATTGGAAACTGAGGGAATGTCCATTTATTGGGGAATGACTGAACAAACCGTGGCATATGAATGTGATGGAACATTATTGCTCTATAAGAAATCATGAGGGGGGAGGCTAGGTGGCACAGTGGATAGAGCACCGGCCTTGGAGTCAGGTGTACCTGGGTTCAAATCCGACCTCAGACACTTAATAATTACCTAGCCATGTGGCCTTGGGCAAGCCACTTAACCCCATTGCCTTGCAAAAAAAAAAATCTAAAAAAAAAGAAATCATGAGGGATGGAACTTCAGAATAGCCTGGAAAGACTTGTATGAACTGATGCTGAGTGAATGAGCAAAACCAGAACATTATATACACCAACAGTAACATTAATGGACATGTTCATTTCAGCAGTACAATAATCAAAGACAATTCTAAAAGACATGATGAAAACTATCATCCATATTCAGATAATATGTGGAGTTTAAATGCAGACGAAAGCTTATATCTCCAGTCTGTAAATATTTTTTAGATATTAATGTCTTTTTTCTCTACTTTTTTTGTTTGAATTTGATTCTTCTTTCACAACATAATTAATATGGATTTGATTATATATGTATGGTGTATATCAAATTGCTTCCTTGTCAGGGAAGGAGGAAGAAAGGAAAATGTAAAATTCAAAATTTCTCAAAAAAAAGATTGTTAAAAAACACCATTGCATGCAGTTGGAAAAATATTTAAATAATTTTCAAAATGAGCATAATCAAGCAAAACAAATCCACACAATGCACTTGACCAAAAAGATATATCTTTCCGTACTTTCTGCATTGTGAGAAGTTAATTAAAAGTTCTATATTTCCCAAGAAGTCTAAATTATTTTATTTTTATATAAATCTATTTTCTTTATTTTTATTTTGACTTTTAACACCAAAAAAAGGAACTTCTTGAAACATAGTAGAATACAAAAAGAATTCTATGAAAATGTGAATCTCAATTTCATACTTTTTATGTCATCTCTCCAGTAGGAAATGGATAACATGCTTTGTGATGCATCCTCTGGTGAGATGGTTAGTCATTGTATCGATCACAATTCTTTAATCTTTCAAAGTTGTTTTTCTTTACAGTGTTGTTGACCTCATATAAATTGCTCTCTGAGAATTGTTTACATCACTGTGTCAGTTGATACTACCCAAGGATTCTCTAAAATCTCTTTTGTTATTCCTTGTTTAGAAATGAAATTTAGTTACTTTAGCATATCAAATTTGGTCATCTAGTTGTCTATGAGACAATCTAAATTTCCATTTAGAATCTTTAGTTTTCTTCCTTCTCCCTGTAAATTTTTCATTGAGGTCAAGGAGTTGGTTTTACTTATGACTATTCTCTCCCTAGTATTACCTGCCTTTTTAATGCACCCCATTCTCCATTTGAATTTGATATATTTCTATGAAAAACTCTTTGAATGAATAAGTTCACATGCGTTTGTATTCAACCCTTCTTTGTCCACTTCAGATAAAAGAATCATCTGAGTCCCACTCTCCCCACCCTTTCTTCCAACTTAGTATATAGTCTTTTTCTGAAGAACCTCAATTATGAGGAAATCCAAGTTTCTTCCTCCTTTTCTGCACTAGTATATTCTTCCTTGCATCTTAGCTTTTCTTTCCCCCTTGAAACTCTCAGAACATATCTAGAACCTGTTTTTCATATTTAACCACCTCAATATTTGCTAAAGAAATTAAGGGGTACTTATTTCTTCTACCATTAAAATGTAACCATTATGAAATTATACAACTAAACTGCTCAAAATAAGTTTATCTTTATCTTTTTAGCTTTCTCTAAACTCTTGTGGTTTCCATTTCAAAATTCCTACTCAGCTACAGGTTTTTCATGAAATTGAAATTTGTCTATTTTATTAAGCCTCTCTTTTCCCCCCCTGCAAGATTATATTCAGATTTTCAAAATGAGTTATTCTTGCTTTAAGCCTGCTCCCTTTTGCAATACTGTATTCTAAGCTCTCTTCTCATTTATATAGAAACTGTATGATACTTACTGTAGTTCCTTGGTACTTGAACTGCTTCTTTCTCCCATATTTTTTTTCTCTCTTAATACCATATTTTTTTCCTTTAATGTGGAAGCTCTGAATTTTGACTATGACCATGGTAGGACTCTTCCTTTTGATGTTCCTTTCGGGAAGGATTCTGTTTTTACTTCTGACTCTTTGAGTAGATTTAGAAAAAGTCTCTGACTGGTCTTTCTGTTGTCCTCTGTTGCTACTGCTATCACTGCCTGTTGAAATTATTCACTCCTGAATTCTGTTGTTTAGAATGTTTTAGGATGAACATTCTCTTCTGTCTTGTTTTTCTTTCTAAAAAATATTTCACTATTTTTCTATTATTATTGAATGTCCACCTTTTTTGTTTTTGTATAGTAAAACTAAGATTTATAGGATAGGTCATTCTGTACTTCATCCTGACCTCCATTGTTCTGTGAAACATATTATTCCATTTCTTCCTCCTTTTTCTAGTGGGTGTGAAATAGTCTTGAGATATTCAAATCTCATTTGAATTTGAGTTTTTCCTCTGGATGGCTTACAGATCTTATTATTTCTGAATTAAATTCTTAAATTTAAACACTATATATCTTGGAGTTTACAAAGTTGGATTTTTTTTGGAGGTAATTTGTGATTTTTTTTTTCCTTTGGAAATTCACTTTCTATGTTCAAAAGTTTTTCCATTATTTTCTTCATTATGGTGTTAAGGAGTTTTGTCCTGTCATGTTCTTCTGGGAGACCTGGGTGTCTCTTTGTGTCTTATGTTTGAGATCTGTAGGTCTTGCTTACCTGATGAGCATATTTACTTTCAATGTTGTTGGGATTTTTGGCTTCTCTTTCTCCAGATTGTTCTTCGCTTCTGTATATTTAAATTCTCAATCTATTGTTCTCTTTTGTTTCTTTGTTGAGGCTTGCCTTTGCAGATTTTTCTTTTCAAGTTTTTCCTATTCTGCTCATCATTCTTATTGTGCAGAACATAAATTATTCTCTTATAATTATTATTTCTCCAACCTTAGGAATGGTGTGTTGTAGTTCCATGTTTTTTTCAAATTCAACATGCTCCTCTGCCTCATAAAGTCTTGGATCATTTTCCTTTATTTTTCAGTCTTTATTTTCAGATACCTAAACTTATTTCCTAGAGCTGGAGGCTATAATTTCTTCTTTTGTTACTGATTTTACTGATAATTTATCTGGCATTTTCAAGAATTTTAAGTTTTCTTATTCCTGAAATCTTAGGTACTTTTAGCCTTCTCCCCACCTCCTTATTTTCCTTATCATTCATTTTCTGATGCCCTTTGCACTGATTATAGTTTCCTTTGGAACTAGATCTCCAAGTGTCTCAATCTCCCATACTGAGCAATTCAGCAACTTAGGTCTCTGCCTCCAACTGACTTTTGGGTAGTCAGAATTGGCTTCAGCTGAGTACTAGGTTCTTTCCTTCCCACTGCCTATTTTCCCCAATTCTCTGGTTGTATAGTTCAGAATCTACTTTCCCCAACACTGGTAGTTCAGAACTTTGCAGCATTGATCCTTTTGAGTTTCAGTCCTTGAAAGCTTTTGCTTCTCAAGGTCTATGATTAAGATGACTGTCAATCCCCAAGCAAACTTCCCACAACCTGTAGTCAAGTTTTCTACAGAATAGGAAAGAGGGAGTTGGGCAGTGATTAAGCAGGGGATAGATTGTAAATCTGCATCACATCCTTGGTTCTGCTAGTGCAGAACTGCCATGGTCAGTAGTATGGGTGAGCTCAATATCATTGAATATGAGATCCCGAGGATTTTTTTTCCCCTTCTTTTGGATGTCCTAGAGCTTTGCGACATTTCTGGATGATCTGGAACTTTGAGACAACTGAAATTGCTTTATCATTGGTGCATGATTTTTAGTTTGGAAAGGTTTGAGTAGTAGTGGGGATCTCAGAAAATATATAGTACATCATGCAATTGCTCATGTGACCTGAAGAGTAGATCTCTTTACTTCTAATTTCTAGACTTTTCTTCACATAATTGAGAAAATAATATTCATCAGGTCCAAATTTAAATATATCATTCTTCTATTTTTAAAAAAGAAAATGCTAAAAATTTTCACTCCCTGTTGCCGATAGCAAGCAAAACTTTTAACCTGGTATTTAAAAGTCTTACAAAACTTGACTTCAATCTTCCTTCATATTCTTATTTCACATTATAACCCTTCACACACTTTATGTTCTCAGCAATTCAGACTACCATCTGTTTTCCTGAATTCAGAAAACTAGCTCCTATTTCTACACAGTCATAGAGGCTATCCAGCCATCATACCTGGGACACACTTCTATGGTAAGTTCAGGTGTCAACATCTCCATCTCTAATTCTCCCAGCAGAAAATGATTGCTTCTGAAAGTAGCTAGGTGGCACAGTGATAGAGCACCAACCCTGGAGAGAGGAAGACCTAAGTTCAAATTTGGTCTCAGATGCTTAATAATTACCCAGTGGCGTGACTTTGGGCAAGTTACTTAACCCTATTGCCTTAAATAAATAAAATTTTAAAAAAAAGAAAATGGTTGCTTCCTCTAAAATTTTCCCAGAATACCTTATATATGATTATGTTTATATGTGACTACTATATATTTCCCCTCTTCACACACTACCTCCATTCATACTCATTTATGTATAATTTACATCCTTCAAGTGGAATGTAAGCTCCTTGATTCCTGAAAATAATTAGGAAGCACATACTGTGAATCAGGGACTGTGCTAAAGCTAAAGAATACAAGATTAAAAATTAAATAATTTTCATTTGCATTAAAAAATGGTCCACATATTCCAAAATTTTTATAATTATCCATTTTGGGATAACAAAGAACTTGAAACAAAGAAAAAATACATCAACTGGGGAATCATTAAAGAAATTATGGTACATGAATATAATGAAATATGGTATTTTAAGAAATGAATGGAGAAACAAGGAAAGAGCTGCACAAACTTATACAGAATAAAATAAAAGTTAGGAAAGTTATATACAATAGCTACAATGTAAATGAAAAGAACAGCAACAATATGATAAAAATGAATGTTGAAAAATTACAAAAAATAAACTCAACTCCAAAGCCATCTACCTTAATTTCTTTGCAGTGGTGGATGGTAAGTGTCAGCTTTTCTCAGTGAATTGAGCATTCTGCTTCTCTTATTTCTCTTTTTTAAGAAAAAGATCTTTTGTCATAAGAGATAGCTCTCTGGGAGGGAGTAGAGGGAAGGGATATGGGGGTAAATCTAGGTGATGGAAAATATATAAATAAAATCCATTTTAAATAGAAATTTTCATTCAATATAAGGAGCAGTGATGAAAGGAGCTCCTATTTGACATATATTCTTCTTCAGTATATCAAGTATCTATCATTTCATCACTGTGGATGCTCCTTTCACAAAAGCAGATTGTAGCTTCCAATCATATCATTCCTTGCCCCCATAACATAGCAAATATTTTAGGGTTTATTAAAGCTAAAAATATCCATCAACTTTTGACTAATCTAATGATGATATTCTCTGACATTACCAGGGCTGGGCTTCAGGTAACAGACCTATAGACTATCGTCAGAACTCTATTCAAAGTCTTCCCAGAGTAGAGGACCCTGCCTAAGCCTGTACTCTGCTGCTATAGTCTTTGAGAATTCAGGGGGATGTACATGCCTTGTTAAGGAATTGGAGCAGGCTTCCAAGAGAGAAACAGATTAGTAGATAAATAAAATGCAGATGGATGCATTGCAAATGAGGAATATGTAAATTTTAAATCTTTGTATCTCCAGTACAAGGTCCAGTTAGATGGCACAGTGAGTAGGAGTAGAGTGTCAGCCCTGAAGTCAGGAGGATCTGTGTTCAAATATGATCTCAGACACTTACTAACTGTGTGACCTCGGGCAAGTTACTTAGCTCTGATTGCCTCACATCCAGGGCCATCTCCAGTCATCCAGATTCTTTTCTGACCACTGGACCTAGATGGTTCAAGAAGAGAAAGTGGAACTGGTGACTTAGCATAGCCTCCCTCACTCAACTCCAATCTATGTACTTATCATGCTATCACCTCCCCTGATGTCATGGTCTTCTTTGGGAATGAAGGACAAATATCTCCATCAACTCCAGTACCTAGAACATCTTGTGAATACTTAATATGTGATCATTAGGTTGAATTAAACTAATAATCACATCCTATTGACTCATATTGAGTATGAGTCAAAAACAAAATTTAGCTCCTTTTCACATGAGTCTTTTTTCCAGTTGTTCTATTGCCATTATTTTAAAAGATGGGAGCTTAACTTTATATTTACCCCTAATAAGTCATAATGTCAACGTCAACCCATCTTTCTAATATTTCTCTCTGGACAGAGCTCATTAAATGCACTCAGGCATGACATTAGGCTTGCTTGGGCCTTGGTTTTTGTCCTTCGTTATCGAAGAACAAAATGATATCACTATGTTTGAGGTAAATTACAGTGACCCCAACTGTAGTTGAGCAGACCAATCTGAGCTCGGAATGCTGTAACACAGGTTGACACAATCCATGTGAACACCTGGGGTGGGTACTCTAAACTTATGATTGTCACGTTTCCATTGAGCTGCTTCAATTATGCCTTCATAGAGTGCAGCACCCTCAGTGATGAGGGCATGCCATGCTGGGTGGTCCTGTAACAGTGTCTCCCATGCTATACAATCAATTCTAAAGTTCTTTAATGAGAACCTCAGGGTACCCTGGTATCACTTCTTCTGGCCCCCTTGTGAGCACTTGCCCTGTGTGAGTTCTCCCTAAAAGAGGTTTTTTGGGCAAGCATACATCTGACATTCTAACAACCTGACATCGTAGGTACACTCTCTGTAGTAATATTGGAATGCTAGGCAGTTTAGCTTGGGAAAGGACTTCAGAGTCTGGTATCTTCTTCTGTCAGGTGATCTTCAGAATCTTCCTAAGACAATGTAAATGGAAGCAATTCAGTTTCCTGATATGACACTTGGGAGACTGTCCAGGTTTCACAGGCTTATAGCAATGAGGTCAGGACAATGGCTCTGTAGACCTTCAGTTTGGTGGTCAGTCTACTAGTTTATTAACAATAGTCTATAACTCTAACTAGTACTAATACAAAGTCTACTTTTCTCTCCCACACTTTCTTCTCATAAGTTCAAATCTGGCCTCAGACACTTGCTGTGTGAACCTGGGCAAGTCACTTTACCCTGTTTGCCTCCATTTCTTTATCTGTAAAGTGATCTGGGGAAAGCAATGACAAACCACTCCAGTAACATAACTAGTATATGCTGTACCTACAATGTGCTAGTTACTGTGCTAAGCACTTTACTAATATCATCTCATTTAATCCTCATAACAACACTGGGAGGTGAGGGCTATTATCCCCATTCTACAGATGAGGAAACTGAAGCAGACAAAAGTTAAGTGACTTCACCATGGTCACACAGCTAGGAAGTATCTGAGGAATTGAATTCCCAGATTCAAATTCTGGATTTGAATTGGTTTCCTGATCCCAGGCCTAGTATTCTATCTATTGTGCCATAATAACAGTTATAACTCATATTTACATAGTATTCTAAATTTTAATAGTGATAGTACAAGTTTTTATCAGGTCCCATTTCAAAGATAAAGAAATAGAGTCTCAGAGATGTTAACTAAATTTAATGCAGTAAAATAGCTAGCAGATGGTGAAGATCAGACTCAGACAGATATCTTTTACTTCAAGCTCTAATGCTTCTTCCTTCTTTCCTTCTTTCTCTCTCTCTTTCCTTCCATCTTTCTTTTCCTTCCTTCCTTCCTTCCTTCCTTCCTTCCTTCCTTCCTTCCTTCCTTCCTTCCTTCCTTCCTTCCTTCCTTCTTTCCTTCCCTTTCCCCCCCTTCTCTTTTTTCTTTCTTCTTTTACTTTCATATTCCAATTTAAGTGACTTGCCCAGGGTCACACAACTATTGTCCAAGGTTGAATAAGAACCCAGGTCCTCCTGACTTTAGGGTCAGATCAATGCTCTTTTCAATATATCATTTTGCCTCTCTGGATCTGTTTCTGTATCTGTATAATGAATGAATTTAAGACTCAATGATCTCTAATTCACCCCCCAACCCTTCACCAGGACCATGATTCTAAAATTCTAGCTTATATAATCGTCTAAAGACTTTGAAAAGTGCTAAAGGGATCTAACTCAACCCACCAAGAAATATTTGGGGCTTTTTTTTCTCCAGTTAAAACAACAGTCCTGTATATCAAGCCTCAGCTGTTTTTACTGGAACCCACTTGCTGGCAGACAGGTTTGCACAGCTGTCCTGGAGAACTGGCTCAGCACTTCCATTGACATTCACTTTGGTTCTATGCAGAAAGTCTGTTGCATTGTTCTTGGGTTTTGGCCATGGTCACATACAATCAACCTCTGACATGAGAAACTAAAAAGTAAGCAGCCACACCTAATCCTGGGAAGAACCCAGTGAAAAAGGTGTGCCCTGCACCTGGGCTGCCTCTCTGGAGCTTGAGCAATTTTCTTCTCATTCCCCGAACTGGGAGCTTGCCTGCAATTATCTGACCATTACTGTCCATCTCATTTGACAACTGCCTTCCTTCCATTGTGAGCTATCACACCATACTTTAATAAAAAAACAATCAATCAAAAAGCATATATTAAGCACTTACCAACTTTCTAAAGATATTGAATCTCTTCATTGGCTGATGTTTATCAACTTACTCTCTCCTTTCCACTTTTGCCAGAAAGTCAATCACTAAGATTCTATGTCTGGATTAGTGTCTTGCTCAGATATGAATCTGGATTCTAAAAAATGTATATAATACTGTAAAGATTAAAGTTAGAAGGAAGCTAGTGGTCATTTTGTCCTACCCTTACTCATTATTAGAAGGGAATGAAAGGATCTTATGTCAAAAGCATATGATCTTGGAATTAAAAAGGTCTTTGGAGATTGTCTGGTCCAAGAGTCCATCTAATGTTATCATTCCCTTTAAAATCTAAAAATATCTCACATTTATATAGGGTTCACACTTATTCATACTAAATGTTTTCTTCACAACAATCCTGTGACATAGTCCATATAAATATTATCCCTCTCATTTCACACATTAAGAAACTGAGGCTTCAGAGAAGGGAAGTAATTTCTTTATGGTTTGGTAGAAAATAAGTAGCATAGCCCAGACTCAAGACTTAAGTTCAATGCTTCTCCATGATAATATGATGCCTTTGACCATAGATCACCTATGGAACAACTGGTACAGAAATGACATAACTTCATCTCTCTGGGACTTAGTTTTCTAATGTGTAAAATGAGGCAATTGAGCTAGATGCCCTTTTATTTCCCTTCTAGTTTTAAATCTATGATCCTATTATCACAGGTAATGAGTGGCATTTCTGAAGAAGATAACATATGTAAGCATTTTGCACACTTTAAAACACCATACAAACACTAGTTGTTGTTATTTATTAGATTGAAACTCAAGTTCTTTGATTGCAAATTCATTTCTTTTTTCATTCTTCTACTCTCTCATTATGCCACCTGGTCAGAATTTGGTTCAAAATATCTTCTGTCGTTTCACTGGCCTACTGAGAAATAAAATTGTTAGCAAGACAAGTCAATAATTATCCTCGTTTAGTGGATTGGGACTTTTAGCAATTGCCTGGATTTTTAAAGTGCCACATCACATCTCAAACCTGCCTCTGTGTGAGTTTTTTGATCAGTACTAGAAATCATAATCTATTTTCTCCATATGATTTAGTGACATATAATTTACTCCTACTATATCACTGAAATTCTCACTTATATTTTTTATTTCTTATATTATATATATTTTTGTTCTTGACATAAAAGAATAGTTCACCACCCATTCTGTCTGATCTGTTGCTTTTAAATAAGACCTTCCTTTATTTTATCATTTTCTAGTCATGAATTCAGTATTCCAGGTTTCAGGGAAACCCTTGAGGTTATATTTACTTCCCTGAATTAAAATCTCAAAGACTTATATTCATTACATCCTAGAATGAAAGTTTATAGAGCATGTGATCCAAGCTCTTAATTTTAGAGACAAAGAAAATGAGGCTCAGAGAGGTTTTGTGACTTTTCCACTTTGCCTAGGCATGATTTATGTGTCAGAGCTGGGATTTCCACCCAGATCCTCTGACCCCATCACACTGCCTTGATTACTCACAGTCTAATCGCTGATGTGCAGACACCATGGCAAAAAATATATATACATGTGTATACATATCCACAAATACATATATATATAACTATGTATATATGTATGTGTACATACACAGACATGCCCATCCCATGACTTACTACTCTGCCAGGAGTGTATGGGGTATTCATTGAGGACTGTCACCTCTGGTGTGAGGGTTGCCAAATCCTTTTTCAGGGCTGCTCATCCACCTTTGGTCTACACCTGTACCAAGTTCAATAGCCACACCTAAGTAAAACCATTTTGGCAGACAGACTATATACCAGGTGGAGGGTAACCAAGGCCTCAGACTCAGTGAGTTAGGGGGATGTCTACTCCAAATATGTGAAGACTTCTCTCAGTAAGATGGAGGATGAGATTTGTTCACAGGCTAGCTGTTTTAACTTCTATCTTGCCACTGGACTTCAATGACTCTGGAAGAAAGAGTGAAGTTGATGACTTTATGCAACTCTACCTCACTTAAATCCAATGCACAGACAAGTCAAGACATCACCCCATGATGTCACTGATCCTCTTTGAAAATAAAGGACAAAGAACAACATATATATCCACAAATATATATGGACATATATGCCAGCATATGAAAATACTAACACCAAGGTGACAAAGCAGACCTCATTAACCTATTTTGTAAGTCAGAAAACTGAGGCTTTCTTCTTTCTTAAAACCATCTGCCAAATAAGCAGATGAAAGCAAATTAATGAATTTTTATCAAACAACAGACCTCAAGTCTGACCTCTGACTAAACTAATGAGATGAATGTGGACAAGACAATTGACTTCTCTGGGTCTCTGTAACTCATTTGTAAAATGATGGGCTAGAAATGGCTAATAATTAAGATCTATTTCATTTCTGTGATCTGTGATTATATCTATTACATGCAAGACATGCATAGAGAGAAATTTTCAAAAATAATAGAAATATTCCACTGACCCTCTTAAACTATCCTTGGGAAGATAGGGAATGACTTTCCAAGAGACTTCAGGGAGAGATTTATAGAGAATTTACAAAATCAATATATCAATCGATCAACCAGTTGATCAAGAGTTGGTTAAGAACTGTGCTATAGGTTTCATATACAAATGCAAAACAATCTCAGTCTTCAAGGAATGTAAATTCCAACTGAAGAGAGAATGCATAATATAAATAGATATAAAATCATTTTTTAGATTAAAAAGTTAAAGTAAGGGCAGCTAGGTGACGCAGTGGATAGAGCATTGGCCCTGGAGTCAGGAGTACCTGAGTTCAAATCTGGCCTCAGATACTTAATAATTACTTAGCTGTGTGGCCTTGGGTAAGGTTTTGCCTTGCAAAAACCTAAAAAAAAAAAAAAAAAGTTAAAGTAGCCACAGTGAATAGAAAATCAATAAAAGGTCATTTGGGGAACGAAAACACTAATCACTGGGGTGTAGGTACTATGGTGTGGGGGTGGGACTGTAAATTGCATCACCTGGTACCTTTGAGCATTAGAACCTTGTTTTGCTAAGTGCCACGAGAATAGGTGTGGATTAGGGTCTAGGAAGGATATTTGAGCACTTGTATTCTGGTGAATAAATAGAGTACTTGGAGATCTTGATGGAGTACTTGTCTCTTTTGTTATTCTTGTCTCCCATCCCTCCAACACTTGCCTGGGTAAGATTGAGGGAGTCCAGGACTGGGACTCAACACTGGGGGAATCAGGACAAAGTTTCTTGTAAAGGTTGGCATTTGAATTGTCTTGAAAGAAACTGGAGTTGGAGGTGTTAAGGTATGAGAATATATTAAGTATGAAGGACAGACAATGGAAAAACTGATATGAGAGATGGAATATCATGTGTGAGGAGCACCAAGTAGCCCAGTAAAGATGAATTGGCAGTAACATGGGGTTGATGTCAAACTTAATGGACTTGCTCATTCCATCAGTGCAATAATCAGGGGCAATTTTAGGGTATCTGTGATAGAAAAATAACATCTGTATCCAGAGAAAGAACTGTGGAGTTTAAACAAATACCAAAGACTATTTCCTTCAATTTGTTTTTTTAAAAAGTTGTCTTATGTACTATATAATTTTACTATTCTAATATTTGATTTTTTCTATGAGGATATGATTTTTCTCTCAACACATTCAATTTTGATCAATGTATAGTGTAGAAACAACGTAAAGATTATCAGACTGCCTTCTGTGGAGGGAGAGGGAAGGGAGGAGAGGGGAAAATTTGTAGAATTCAAAATCTTATAAAATTGATAGGTAGAAACTACTATTGTATATAATTGGAAAACAAATAATATTTATATAAAATGGTCATCAAGTGCATGGAAGGGAATAATGTGTATGAAGACTGGAAAGGCAGGAAGAAGTTAGGTTCTGAAGAGCTTTAAATGAGCCAAAGAGGCAAAAAATATTAGGAAGTCACTGGAGATTAGGTAAGGGAGTAAGACAGTTGGATCTTCACTGTAGCAAACATCAGTTCAGCTGTTCAGTGAATTGGAGGAGGTAGAGACTTGTGATAGGGGGATCAAATACAAGGCCATTACAGTATGCAAAATGAGAGGTAATAAGGTACAAACTAGAGTGTTGATTATGAGAATGGACAGACTGGTTCAGATGTGAAAGATATTGTGGAGTAGAGATGACAGATTTTGACAATTGATTTAGGGTGAGTAGGGATATATTGTTGAGTCTCACACTGAGGTTGTGTCTAGAAGATGTTGCCCTCCACAGAAATTAGGAAATTTGGAGTAAGTGGGTTTGGAGGAAAAGGTTTTGCATTGGATGTGTTGAGTTTGAGATGCCCATGGGATATCCAGTTCGACTTGTCAAATTGACAACTGATAAGTGAATTCTACTCAGTAAAGAAACTAAAGGTGGATTTAGAGCAATCTGCATAGGGATGATGATTGAATCCGTGGGAACTGATGAGGTTATTACAAAAGAGAATGTAGAGAAAAAAGAGAAAATGGTATAGGACAGAGTCTATGGGAATACTTTCATTTAAAGGGGCAGAGCACAAATGATGATCCAGCAAAGGATACAGAGAATGCATGTCAAATCAATAGGAGGGGGAACTAGGAGAAAGCAGTCGTGAAAAGTCAGACAACAGAAAAAATTGAGGAAATGGGGGGGGGTACCAGAGGTGTTTTAGTAATATGAAGAGATAAAGAAGGATGAGGACTGAGGAAAAGGTCAATAGATTTGGTCATTGGTAACTTTGGAGATAGCAAGGATGAAATCAGAAACCAGTTTGTATAGAGTGTAGGAAAAAAAATGACAGGAAAAAACTATGGAGGCAACCTATGTATAGATCATAATGGAAGAAGCATGTAGAATTGAAGTGGCACATTACATGGTAGAATTGAGGTGAATGGGGTTCAGGTAACAGCTCTATCTTCTCTTTGGCTATTCAGAGTTCAATATCACCTGGTTTGGGAAGGTAAAAGGGACTGGATATTTTGTTAGTATTGGGTTTATGTAGAATATTATTGAATGAGAGAAACTCCACTGATGAAAGAGGTTGGTAAAATATTTCAAGTTTTTTCTTGGGGAAGCTTTGGAGTAGAGCTTTGTGGTATTAAAATCTAATGATGTGCACATAGAAGAAAAGAGAACAAAATGAAATATAGAAGTAAGATGTTTTATTATTCTTTTGTCAAAGTAAATATGTACTTTTTCACAAGTATAATAATAATGTTGTTCATTTCAACTGTGTCCAATTTTTCATCACCCCATTTGGGTTAGTTTTTTTGTCTTTTAATAGACATAGTGGAGTGGTTTTCCATTTCTTTCTCCACCTCATTTTACAGATCAGGAAACTGAGGCAAATAGGATCAGGTGACTTGCCCAGGGTAACACAGCTAATAAGTGTCTGAAGCTGTATTTGAACTCACAAAGATGTGCCTTCCTGATTTCAGCCTCAATGACCTATGCCCCCTAGTTCCCCATAGTGAGAAAGGTGAGTTCCAATTCAGCCTCAGTTGCATGAGCCTAAGTCATCTAATCAATGTTTGTCTCAGTTTCTCAAATTGTAAAATGGAAATGATAACAGCACCTACTTCACAGGGTTGTTGTGAGAATCAAATGAGATAATATGTCCTTAATATAGACTGACATATAATAAGAATTATATAATTTTATCTCTTTGTATATAATAGCTAAACCATTTCTAATTATAGTGAAATAACAATGATATAGAAAAAGGCAGAGAGCATGGAAGTTCCTTCCCCTTTTGCTTAACAAAGCAATAGATCTCTATAAACAGCCTCTTCATTCTCTTTATTAGCTATGAGAACTCAAAAGTTTCTAAGAAATGATTTTTTTTCTAATTCAGTGATTCCACATAACCTTCAAGATCAAATATAAAGTCCTTCATCTGACTTTTAAAACCTTCCATAATCCTTTTCCCCTACCACTTTTCCAGTTTTAGACTTAACTGCTCTTGAGACATTGACTCTGTTGTTTCACAGATACAATATTAATCTTCCCATTTTGGGCATTTTCACTCTCCCCATGCCTGGAATTTCCTCTTCATTTCTATCTGACACCTCTGATTTCTTTGAAAACCCAGTTATAATCTCTTCTTCTATTAGCTGTCTTTCCTGGTCTTCAACAGTTGTGTGCATGTTGCTTTGCCTGTTAGACTATGAACTACTTGAGGGCAGGGTCTGTTTTACCCTCTTGACTGTGAATTAGAAAACTAAGACTAGTGATATACTGGTAAAGGTTTAACAACCAGCCATGGGGTTGGAGGGTGAGAGGAAAATATATATGTATGTAATACACTTTTAAATTTAATTTGAATTATTCACATTTACTTTAAGTCTAGACATTCAACAAAACAAAACCAAGCCCTGATCATTCAAAATATAACTACTATCAGAATAAGTAGTCAATATAGTAAATGGCAGAATCAGAATTCAAACCCAGGTCTTGTGATTCTCTACTCTAGTGCTTATTCTACTAAAACCATTGGAACTTAATATAGGTAGATTACCTTGGTTTGATCTGATTAGTTGAGTTTGTTCAAGGTAAAGAGGAAGAATTACACTCCCTGCATTTTGAGGTGATGGTTGATTTCTCCTGGTGAATTGTAGTAATATTCCAAGTGGCTCCAGAGTTCATTGGATTTAAGAAGAGGGTCTGATTTAACTGCTTCTGATGGCTGAGAATATTTGTACTTTTTTGTTTCTGCCTTGCTGTAGTGCAAGGCATCCAAATGAATATTTTAAATAATGCAAATAAATTATTGAAAGCTGATCTCATTACCATTATTGATTCTTTTTTGTTATTTGTCATTTTGTCCAACCCCCCACTCCTTGTTAGAAGGGAATAAAAGGGGGTGGCTAGGTAGCACAGTGGGGGTGGCTAGGTGGTGCAGTGGATAAAGCACTGGCCCTGGAGTCAGGAGTACCTGGGTTCAAATCCGGTCTCAGACACTTAATAATTACCTACCTGTGTGCCCTTGGGCAAGCCATTTAACCCCATTTGCCTTGCAAAAACCTAAAAAAAAGGGAATGAAAGGATCTTATGTCAAAAGCATATGATCTTGGAATTAAAAAGGTCTTTGGAGATTGTCTGGTCCAGGAGCCCATCTAATGTTATTCCCTTTATAGCCTAATAATATCTCACAATTATATAGAATTCACCCTTATTCATACCAAATGTTTTCTTCACAACAATCCTGTGTCATAAGTCTGTATAAATATTATCCCTTCCATTTCACACATCAAGAAACTGAGACTTCAGAGAAGGGAAGTAATTTCCTTATGGTATGGTAGAAAATAAGTAGCATAGCCCAGACTTAAGTCCAATGCTTCCCCATGATAATATAATGCCTTTCAACATCCTTGACCACAGATCACCTATGGAACAACTGGTACAGAAATGACATAACTTCATCTCTCTGGGACTTAGTTTCCTAATGGGTAAAATGAGGCAACTGAGCTAGATGCCCTTTTATTTCCCTTCTAGTTTTAAATCCTATTATCACAGATACTGAGTCATTATTTTTCTCTTATCCTACTCAATTTGGAACCAGAAACAAATTTGTTGAACAGACCATTGAAGTTTTTTTTTGTTGTTGTTATTTTTAGGTTTTTTTGCAAGGCAATGGGTTAAATGGCTTGTCCAAGGCCACACAGCTAGGTAATTATTAAGTGTCTAAGGTCATATTTGAGCTCAGGTCCTCCTGATTCTAGGGCCTGTGCTCTATGTACTGCACCACCTAGCTTTCCCTCAACCATTGGAATTTCAATGAGGATATTTAAATATTAAATGTTTTATGACAGAGCACCTCTTTGGCATAAGTGGAAGTGGTGAGGGATGGAAGAAAAGAAGAGTTAGCCAACTTAATATTATTGCTTTTTGGAATAGAATCACACTGCATTGGCTGCACTAGAGAAAGGATATTTTAGAGTTATAGCACAGGAGAATAGACTTAGTCCTATAATCTAACCATCTAATGTTATAGGTAGGGAAACTGAGACTTTGAGAGATTTAGGGACACAGCTAGCAAGTATATGAGGCTGGAGTAGAATTTGAGTTTTCTTGTATTGACTCTTTTCCCTGTGCCACACAAAACTCTTGCCTAAGCATGTACTTACTTGGATGTGGTTCTTGCCCTGGTCTCTTTGGACCTGCTGTAGATCCTTGTCTAGTGGGTGGTGAATCCTTTCTTTGGCCCTGCCTGTGAGATCTTGGTGCAGGTCATTTCCAACCCATCATAGCCAGGTCTCCTCAAACAATGAGTCTCCTAAAAGTCTGTTAGAGCTCTCCAGCTTGGTACAAGCTGAAATCAAGATTCAACAGCCTCTTCCCATGGAGCCCAGAGATGGGACAGGATTCAGGAATGCAAGTGTGGACTAGGGTGTGGAGGCTGGAGGCAGGCCAAATAGAATAAGGTTAACTCTTTAGCCAAAGAGAATAGATCAAACAATGAACTCATTTGAACATCTACTGAACGAAGGACTTGGATGATCACTTTGTCAATGGGGGGGGGGGGGTGTCCGGTTCCCATGATAGAGCAGTTGGCCCAGCTTCATGACCTTAAAAATTCTGAATGGTCTGAAATGGCCTCCAATCACCAGACTTCTCAGCAAACAGGTAATTGTTCAAAAGTGGACCATCCTAGATGCTATTCCTGTCCTGGAAATGGTATTGCCTTTGTATACTTAAGGACAACAACCCCTATGAGTTGCCTCTATTTTTGTGAAATTCTTAAAAGCAACACTTAGTGCTATATAAAGAAACGCCAAAGGGTTTTTCAGCCATAAAAGAATAAAAATAGGTGACATTCATGTGGGACTTTCAGGTTAGCAAAAGCACTTTACAGTCTTTACTCATTGGAATCTCCTAACAACCCAGTGGGAGAGAGAGAGAGAGAGAGATACAATAGACATTATCTCCATTTTATAGATGAAATTAAAAAAATGGGAAAGTTGACTTGCCTACAATTACAGAACATCAGAGGATTTGAACCCAGGTCTTCCTAACTCTAAATTCATTATTCCATCTAATACAGTATGATACCTCTGAGAAAGTGGTACATTTGTGACCCTAAGTTTAGGAAATTTCCCCTCCAATCTTGTAAGTCAGCAGTGTAAATCACATTTAGGGCTCTTAATCATGTGCACAGCAGATCTTGTTCTGATGATTATGTGATTCGCATGTGATTGGATAGCCATGTCACTCAGCTGCCAGGAATTTCATTTCCTCTGGCCTCTCTAAGATTTCATAATTCAAAAGAGCCTTATTTGATTTTTAAAAATTCAGACCACACCATTGCTCACTGGATGTCTATCATCTCTCCATCATTTGACAAACTAATTTCTTAATCTTTCGCTCAAAAATTTCCACCCAATTCCGTGTTTCACCCCCTCCCCACCTGCCCCCACCTTTCATTTTACCTTACTATTATCAGGGGACTGTTAAAAATTTCAGTCATTAGATCCATACCCCTGACCCCTGCAGAATCTGTAATAGGTTACATAATTAAATTAAATTCCTTTAATTTTATCTGAGGCTCTTTCATGAAAATGCCTCTTCAACTGAAAACAATTTACTGTCCAAAAAATTAGGAGATGCCTGATTAAACTGTTGCATGTAAACAATCTGGCCCAATGGATATTAATGAAAGTCAGAACTGGGTTCAAATTTTACCTCCTGCATTCATTAGTTCTGTGACCTTGAGTGTATCATTTACTTTTATTTGTCTGAGACATCTCCCCACCCCGAATCTAGCTCCTTAATCATAGAATGATCTAACTGTTGGTGGAGGGAGTTCAATTTTGGGAAATAGAATAATTTTTACTTGGGTATGATGAATGTAATGAAATAATAATGTGCCAACAGAAAAAGGAGTTCAATTCTATAAACATTTACTTAAGGGATTATAATGTGCAGAGTACTGAGTCCCATTTTACAAAGAGGGAAGGGAAAGCCTCTACCTCCCAGAAGTATTGCCATTCTACTGTCTTGAAGGATAGGTGTGGAGGAGAGGCACCATGTATACAGAAAGGAATAACAACTGGGGAGTTCAGGGGGGGGAAAAACCTCCCTCTTATAGGAGGTAATATTTGGCTGTGCTGTGAGAAAATATGCAAAGAAATGCGCATATATATATATATATATATACAGACTATATAAATATATATGAATAAATTAAAAAATGTATATAATGACAACAGCAATAAAATCCAGCAGTTTTCAAAAACAAGACCACAATAGGATATATATAAGGATTTTTTTTATTCTTTTGTCACAGTAAATTTTCATTTTGTAACAAGTATAATAATATTGTTGTTCATTCATTTCAGCTCTGTCCAACTCTTCATAACTCCATTTGGGGTTTTCTTGACAGAGATAAGAGAGTCCAGCTCATCTTAAAGATGATGAAACTGAAGTAAACAGTATTAAGTGAATTGTTCAGGGTCACACAGCTAGAAAGTGTCTGAGGCTGGATCTGAACTTACAAAGATAAGTCTCTTGAGGCAGACAGAGTTTAAATGACTTTCCCAGGGCCATATAGCTCACAGAAATCTGAGGTCAGATTCAAACTCAAATCTTCTTGACTCCAAATCAAATATTCTATGCTCTGTCCCATCTAGATGCCTTAAATAGTTTGAAGTTTGTGGATTCACTTATTTTTTTAAATTTTATTTGAATTCCACTAAAGTTCTGCTCTAATGTCTCATTGTAGTTTGGAGGTAACTGGGGCCCAAGCACTAACCACTCAGTAAGCTGACGGTCACCCCTAGGCTGCCCTCAGGGACCTAAATATTTCAGCCAATAAAGACTTTAAAGGCCATCTCCTAAATTATAAACTCTAGGATTATGATGTTTTTTGGTGGACAGAGTACTTAATTGAATACAGAGATCCTCTAAGTAAGAGTTATTTATTTGAGTGTTTATGTTTACCAATGGGTATTAAATTTAATAATTAGAATTAATTTTCCCTTTATTACATTAATACATTTTATAGTATAAAACAAGCATTTCCATAACATAGTACATAATTTTTTAATTGTCATGATAATTTTAATTGTCATGATAATTGTCATGAAAATGAAAATCTACTGTGTATAACCTGCTATTCTTTACAAATATAATTTATTTAATGATAATTTTGTTATATATTAAATATTAAAGAAATAAAGCCTCTCATCAAATTCTGTTTTTGGCAATATTCTGAAATAGGAGAAGTTTGTCTTGTGCCTATCTCTCCTTTTCAACATGCAGTACTTCCCTGTCCCCAAGGTAAAGTTCACCTGTCAAACTTGCTTCTCTTCCAGCAACTCATTCATACAATACTCAATCTGTTGCTCTTTTCTTAGGTATTTCTATTTTAAGATAAGACCATGCAGAGAATTTTGCTAATAGCAGAATTACAGATATAAGTAGTAAATAGTTTTGGATGAAGGCAGGTCTAAAAATCACATCTAACTATCAATTAAGAGCTCCACTCACCCATACAACTGTTTTTGAGGTAGGGCAACCCTGGGAGGCCTGTTACAAACAGTGCTATCCTCATCCAGACAATGGAAAAAAATAAAACCAAAAAACCCCCTATAGAATCTGAATGAACACTATGTCCACGTTTTCAAAATTTTCTCTTAGGTGCTCTTTCCTATCCCATGGTTTTCTTTCTTTTCCCTTAGTCCTAATTTCTCATTCCCTTAGACCTAATTTCCCATATAGAAAATGTATGAAAGCATATTAAATGCAACTGTTTGCCACTGAGGGAAGAGAAAGAAGGGAAAGTGGAAGGAAATTATGTAACTTATAAATATGCATGTGAATGAAGGTTGAAAAGCTTTCATAACATGTAATTGGAAAAATAAAATAAAATATCAATTAGGAAAAAATAAACTGTTTCTACTTGCTTTACTCTCTTCTGTTTAAATCCAGCAAAGATGACAGAATTAAGATTCAAAATAATCTTGACAGGCTGAACTAAAGCCAATAAGATGAAATTTAACAAAGATAAATGTAAAATTATGTAATTTGCTTTTTAAAAAATCTGTTTCACTTGGTTCAAAGGGAGAATTTTGTAGGACTCTTTCCTCAATGATGAAGATTAATTACTGAATATCTGCAGGAAGGTGGAGTTGGGAAGAACTAGAGAGGAAAAAAAGTCCTAACTTTTATAGCTTCTAGTTTTGAGAGAGAAGAAATATCATTTCAAACTCTCAAGTCACTAAAGGGGGAACAAAGACTCTGGGAAGAGGCTGACATGTAAATGAGAAGGCAATCTCTAGTATATTCTTGTCCCCAATTTTCTATGCCAGAAACTTTGAGGAATTATTAAATATATTAAATTTGAAACTTCAGAAGTTAATAATAATAGCTAACATTTATATTTGCAGTTATTTTTTTAATCATTTTAGTTGTATCTGATACTTCATGACCCATTTAGTTTTTTTTTGTTTTTTGTTTTTTTGCAAAGTCACTGCAGTGGTTTGCCTTTTTTTTTCTTCTCTGGTTCATTTTACAGAGGAGGAAATGAAGGCAAATAACATTAAGTGACTTGCCCAGAGTCACATGATTAGTAAGGATCTGAGATCGAATTTGAACTCGGGTCTTCCTGACTCCGGACTCGGCAATCTATCTATTGCACCACCTAATGACCCTAACATTTATAGATAGTACCTAATATATCCTAGGCTTTGTATTGAGTGCTTTACAAATATTCTGTTATTTGAGCTTCATAACAATACTGGGAGGTAGGTACAATTATTCCAGTTTTACAGATGAGGAAACTGGTCTATCCAGAGAGTTATAGACCTAGTAAGTGTTAGAGGGCAGATTTGAACTCTTTGAGAAATAATGGAATCAAGATTAGAATGTGATATGCATTTTTGAACCTGGTTAATATGAGAATTTATGTTGCTTGACTATGTATTTATTCAAAGGATTTTATTCTTTTTTTTTAAAGAAGGGAATGGTCAAGATGGGAAGCAACAGGATTATAAAAAACAAGAAAATACATGTCTGTCTCTCTCTTTCTCTCTCTCTCTCTCTCTCTCTCTCTCTCTCTCTCTCTCTCTCTGATTGTTTTAAATTTGCAAAGCAATGGGGTTAAATGACTTTGCCCAAGATCACACAGCTAGGTAATTATTATGTATCTGAGGCCGAATTTGAACTCAGATCCTCCTGACTCCAGGACTGGTGCTCTATCCACTGTGCCACCTAGCTACCCCCTTAATCTCCCTTAACTCTCGTGACTTATTATTCCTCAATTTCATCTCATCCACACACAGGGATGGTCATATACTTGATCATGCCCTTGCCCACAATTGTCCACTTTCATGATTAGCCCAACCTATTTAAAATTTTTTTTATTAAACTATTTTATCTGGTTATTATCCCTTGCTCTCTTTTCCTAATATCTTTCACTCCCTGCAAGAATGTAAGTGTCTTGAAAATAGGAATTATTTCAATCTTTGTCTTTGTGTACCTAGCCCAATATGTGTCACATGGAAGAAGCTTAATAAATACTTACTGACTGAATCTTTTTCTCCAATGCTGACATTCTATTTACTGTGCAATACTGCCTCCTATCAAATAAGGGCTAGTCTATCAAGGACCAGAGATTACAGAACACAAAATGAAAAATTTTGATCACATATATTTTTATTTTTACATAAATAGACATTAGAAGAGAAGCAAGAAAATAAATATTTTCAACCAATTTCCCTGATATTCGTTTCACATATCCAAGATATTTAAAAAACTGATTCAAATATATAAGCACAAGAGCCATTTCCTAATAGGAAAATCAGACTTTGAATAGGCAGATTCTAAGGATGAAATCTAGACTATCAATACCTATATGAAAAATGTTCCTAATTACTAACAGAGAAATGCAAATTAAAGTAACTCTATGTACAATTTCACAACAATTAGAGTGGTGAAAATAATAGTTATTGCAGAGGTTTCAGAAAAGACAGGCATACTGGTGTATTATTGAGAAGGTTTTTAATTGGTCTAGCCATTCTGGAAAGCATTTTGGGCCTGTCCCAAAACTTAATATATCATGCATACATAACATTACTAGCCCTTTTCTCTCTTTTTGGCTTTTGCCATGGGGTTAAGTGACTTGCCTGTCCAAGGTTATACAGTTAGATAATTATTAAGTGTCTGAGGCTGGATTTGAATTCAGGTCTTCCTGACTCTAGGACCAGTGCTCTATTCACTGTGCCACCTAGCTGCCCCAGCCCTTTTCTCTTGACACCAAATAAAAAGAAAAACTACTCACAGATACAAAAATATTCCTGGCAGAACTTCTTGGTGTAGCAAATAATTAGAAGCCATTGAGGGATCTCTCAGCTGGGAATGACTGGATAAAGTGCAGTATATGAATGTGATGGAATATTTTGTCCCAAATGAAATTATGAAAAGGACAGTTCTAGATAAACTAGGCAAGAACTGTATGAATTTATGCAGAATGAAATGAGCAGAATAAGAATACATTATGATACTTTGTTACTGTTGTTCAGTTATGTCTGACTCTTTGTGACCCCACTTGGAGTTTTCTTGGCAAAGATACTCTAGTTGTTTACCATTCCTCCTCCAGCATATTTTACAGGTTAGAAACTGAGGCAAACTGCATTAAGTTACTTACTCAAGGTCTCACAACTAGTAAGATCTTAGATCAGATTTGATCTCAGGAAGATGAGCCTTCCTGACTCCAGGTCGTGAACTCTATCCACCTGCCCCTATAGCTACCCATATATAATAATTATAATATTGTAAAAACAAATCATTTTAAAAACTTTTGAACTCAGATCGACCCAATGACCAACTATATGATTCCAGAATGCCAGTGATGAAATGAGCTACCCATTTCTTGGCTAATGTGGGAATGTATGTTACTGGATTATACTTATTCCCAGTATTTTTTCTTTTTTTCAATGGAGGTGGGCAAGATTACTAGGAATCAAATAATTAAGAAAAAAAATAAAGAAAAAAGGAAAGGATAATTTCAGAAAGAAGAGGGGGGGGGATAATTGGAATATTTTCTTTAAAAAAAAATGCTCAGAAGAGAACATAAGACCAGAAAAAAATATGCAAGCAAAAGTTCTTTGAAAGTTACCCTGCTGAATTTATTATAACTAAAGGAAAAAAAGCTGTACATAATAAAGAATACAGTTTTATATGCAATCATCTTTATATGAAAATGCTCCATTTTGTGTTTATTAAAATTCAGAATAAAAAATTAATTTTTAAAAATGTAATGAACTTTCTATTACTTGGAGTATTCAAGGCTAAGTATTCAAGTACACATCAAGGTGTTGGAGCTTTAAGAGGGAGATGAGGACACAGATACAAACAATACTCATCTAACTATGACAGTTAAATTGATGAAGTGTCAGGAGGATTTCCTCTGCCAAAATTACTTCCTGGGAACTCTGTGAACCCTAAAAATGACACAAGACAAATTCATTAACTTCCTCATTCATTTTTTTTATTGAAATTTTTTTCATTCAAATTAATAGAGAGATTTTAGGACACTAGAATGCAAAGTTTGGTGCTAGACCCTGGGAATTCCTGCCTATTAGGAGAATCAACAACAAATAGTAATGATACAAGTTTGATAGTGAAAGTGCATGGAGTCAGGGACAAATCTATGATAGTTTAGATAGAACTTCAGAGGAAGGAGACATTTCTTTCTACTGCTAGTATCTGAGGCAACATTTCAAGGTAAAGAAACAAGTTTTTAAAAAGCATAGGAGTGCATAAGTGTTTAAAGTTTTAGGAAATGATTGGAAGTCTAATTTGGCTAGATCATACTTGTATGAAAGAGAGAAATGAGATAAAAGGCAGGAGACAGATCATGGTGGGCTTGGAATGCCAGATTAAGGAACTTAGATTTTATTTGGTAGGCAATGGGAACTCACTGGTGTGAATCTCAACTACAACAACTTACCTGCAGATCATTTAACATTTTTGGACCTCTCTTTTCTTGTCAGTAAAATGGTGGTATCTTACCAAAATCAGAGGATTGGGGAAAAAACATTTTAATTAAGACAGCACTATGAAGTAGATATAAGAAGTTTGGTTATCTTCATTTTATAGAAGAAAAAAGGAAGGTTCAAAAAGGAGTGTGATTTGCCTAATGTCATCCAGCTAATAAATGACAAAACTGGACCTCAATTCTTCAGTAGCTCTCTATTGCTTACAAAATAAAATTCAAGTTCCAAGTCTTGACCAGAAAGATCTCCCATTATGAGATCCCTCCACGCCTAACACCTTCAATTTATTTTTTCGGCCTTATCTTTACTTTTTTTTCTGCCTAATATCATTACTTATCTTCAAACATCCTATGCTACAATCAGGTTAAACTTGTAGCTCTGTTTCAATTCTTTCTTGGCTAAATTTCCATAAGAATGTCATGATGCCATCTAAGTACCTTCAGCCTTCTGTTGCATGGAGTTTGTGGTTCTCTGTGATAGTTGCTCCCTCTAGTGGCTGACTAAAAGTGACCAAAGTCTTATAAATAGGCTCTCATTTTCTCCCAAAAATTTCTCCCAAAATTTCATTTTATATTGCCATTTTAAATTTACAAAGCTAAGTTCAATGTATCCATTCCTTCTGTTAAAATAGAATTTTTACATAACAAATATGACAAAACTCAATTACATAACATTTGAGTATAAACTATCCCAAAGAATGATTTTCTGTGCTCTTATTTCTCATTTTTCTTGGACAATCATGTATAGTCTAGGTAGAACAAGGAAGAAACATATAGAACATCAGGGGCAGCCAGGTGGCAAATTGGTCAAAGAGTGAGGGTCTGGAGTCAGGAAGATCCAAGTTCAGATCTGTCCTCAAACACTTATTAGCTGGGTTATCTGGCTCAACTCACTTAGCCCTGTTAGTCCATTTCCTCCTCTATAAAATGAGCTAGAGAAGAAAATGGAAAATTATCCCATTAGCTTTGCCAAGTAAACTCAAAATGAATCACAAAGTCAGACATGTCTGAAATGATAATTACAATCTATGAAGAAAAGAAATTCCCTTCTCACATGGGAGCACAAAGCACAGTTAGTATCTATTGTAATTTTTTCATTTGATACAACTATCTGTCAAAAATACGTCATATTTTCCTGTGGTAGCTAGGTGGTGCAGTGGATAGAGCACTGGTCTTGGCATCAGGAGGACAGGAATTCAAATGTGGACTCAGACAACTGACACTAACTGGCTGTGTGGCCTTGGGCAAATCACTTAACCCTGATTGCCTTACATCCAGGGTTACCTCCAGTCATCCTGATTCATATCTGGTCACTGGACCCAGGTGGCTCCAGAGGAGAAAGTGAGGCTGCTGACTTAGCACAACACCCAGTCACTCATGTGTTTGTCATGGTATCACCTCCCTGATGTCATGGTCCTCTTCGCAAATGAAGGACAAACGTCATTATCAACATCATCATATTTTCCCATAGTGAATATAGACATATGTGAAAACTTATAATTTACACAATATTTTTGTCTTATTTGATCCTAATAGCACTTAAAACAAAGTCCAGTGCTTAATTAATATTTATTGATTATTTGAGTGAAATAGAAGAGTAGTCTGTCTACCTTTCTTTTATGCCAAAAATGCCCTGAAAACAAAGAAATACAATGAAATTTTTTAAATAATCTACATAAAAGCTTTAATCTGTGTCTTTATATTTTTTTTGTTCAGTTGTTTTTCAGTCCAACTCTTTTTGACTCCATTTGGGATTTTCCTTACAAAGGTAATAGAATAGCTTGTCATTTCCTTCTCCAATTCATTTTATATATGAGGGAACTGAGACCAACAGGGTTAAGTGACTTGTTCCAGGTCACTCATTTAATAAGCATCTGAGGACAGATTTGAAATCAGGAAGATGAGTCTTCCTGCCTCTAGGCTTTACTCTCTCCCCAGTATGCCATAATAACTGCCCATACAAATGAGGAAACTGAGGTCCAACGAGGGAAGTGATTTTCCCGAGATGACACAACTTGCTAATGCCAAAGCCAAGAGCTAGGAGCTCTGGAAGAGAGAGGAGATCATGAGTAAGACCACATGTGTTCTGATTCCTAATATATACTATGCTGATGATAGGGTAGAACTGAAGAATTATAGCAAGAAATCTATGAAGGGGTGTCTAGGTGGTGCAGTGGATAGAGTACTGGCCTTGGAGTCAGGACTACCTGAGTTTGAATCCAGTCTTAGACACTTAATAATTACCTAGCCATGTGGCCTTGGGCAAGTCACTTAACCCCATTGCCTTACAAAAAAAAAATAGAAATCTATGATAATTTTCTTTACTTTTAACCACTAAATAGATGCTTCTGTAATGGTTTTGTTTTATTTTTTGGCTGGATAGATTTTGCGAGAGTTTCTAAATCTCGTTACATCAATCTGTTGTTTATCTACCCTAACTCCTTCAATCAAAGTTTGTTATTTTATCAAATATAAAATGTGAAAAAGAAACCTTGCACATACAGTCATAATTTAAAATGTTTGTTGAATGGAATAGCATTGAGAAACAAGTTCCTCCTTCATAAAATGAGAAACACAAAACTCATGGAAAATCCTACCTAATCTCAGAAGGCTGTTGAGAGACTCTAGCAAAAGAAAGTAAGGGCTCTAACATATGAAAGGATCCTAGGTGGTAAAGGGCAAACATTGGTATCAGATTGCCATCTCCATTAACATCAGTGCCTAACATCACACTGCAGTCATCTCAGTCCTGATCAGTGGTTCTCTAGGAGTCTGAGGTCACAAATCAGAATGGCTGATGAAATGTGGTTTTCTATGCTTTCTGCCTTGGATTTGTACAAACTGCTTATTTCCATAAAATTATACTACTCTCTGGGAGTATCAGTCCTGTTTACTTTGTTGTTCACCAAAGTGAAGCCAAATATGAAAAACTCATGTACCCCTCTAGCAACTCAGAATTTTAGGAAGATTTTTTCATGTGTCTTCTGTCTAAATATAATTAGTCTGTCAAGATGAAAATTTGAAGGGAATTACTTGACTTAGCTGAAGGTAAATCATAGATTACAGCTATAGTATATATTTACTCATGGGTGTTCAATATGAGTGCTAATTAAATACCTTCTCTATACTTATTGCTGAGGATATTAAAAAAATGAAACCATCAAGGAGCTTATACGCTATCAAGGGAAACAACTTGTACATATAAAAGTACTTACGAAAGGGAAAAAAAAGTTGAATGAGAGGAAGTTTAGGGAGGGAGTACACTTAGCAGCTGTGGAATTGGTAAAGGAGTCTATGAGGCAGAGGTAAAGGGTAAGAGCATTCCAGGAAAGAGGAACAACTAGGATGAAGGCAAGAATATGAAAAATACCAAAGAAAGTAGTGTGACTAAACTGCAGAGTATAGAAAGGAAAATAATGTTTAATGAGGCTGGAAAGATAAATTGTGAAGTATTTTAAAAGTCAAAGTTTACACGTGATCCTGGAGAAAACAGGGAATAATAGAAACTAAATAATAAAGAATGTGATATGGACAGACCTGGGTCAAAGAACAATTGTTCTGGCAGTTGTATTTGTGATGGGTTAGAATAGAAAGAGACTTTAGGTAGGGATACTAATTAGGAGGTCATTTCAATAGTCCAGGGAAGAAATACTAAGGACCTGAAGTAATAGGAGGACTATATAAGTAATGTGAAGACTGATGCAAGAGAAGATGTTGAGTATATCTGGATACTCAGGGTAAGAAAGAGTGAGGAGATCAAAATAATGAATTTGCAATACTGGATAGAGAAAGGGAATTTTGGAAGAAGGGTGCATTAGGGGCTGGGGCAAAGATAATGAATTCTGTTTTGATCATATAAAGTTTGGGGTATCACTATGACATCTTGACTGAAATAATCAATTGATAATAAGAGATTGGAGATGAGGAAAGAGAGAGATCAGATCTGAATATATGAATAAATGAATCTGGTAATTATCTATACAGAATTGTAATTGATTTTATGGGAGGTGGTGAGGTTTCTAGTTGAGAGAATGTAGAGAGAGAAGAGAGTTCACAGCTCAATTGAATATGTCCATAATTAAAAGAGTGAGATAGGGATAAAAAAAATCAATGAAGATTTAATTTAGAAAAAAATCTGATATTTTATTGTATGATCTTGTTATCTCTTATATTTTATTTTTCTTCCTTAAGGATATGATTTCTCTCTTGTCACACTCAATTTGGATCGATGTACAACATGGAAACAATGTAAAGACTGACAGATTGCTTTCTGTGGGGGGGGGAGGGAAGTAAGATGGGGGAAAATTGTAAAACTCAAAATAAATAAAATCTTTAAAAAAAAGAATCAATAAAGAAGACTAAGATAGGTTGGAGGAACAGGTTGAGAAAATAGTGTCAGAAAAACCCAGGGGAGAAAGTATAAAAAGAAAAAAAGAGAAAGATTAACAGAATAAAGTACCAAAGAGAATAAAGAAGTATAAGGATTGAAAAAGAGTAACAGATTTGGCAAATTAGAGATTATTGATACATATAGAGAAAGCAATTTCAATTGGGTGATGAGAATAGCAGTCAGATTACAAAACTGACAGAGAAGTAAGAAATGAAGGCAGAAAGTATAGATAACTGTTTTTCTAGGACTTTGTGTGGGAAAGGGAGGAAAGATATAGAATGAGAACTTGAGATGATAGTAATTTTTGTTTTTGTTTTGTCTTGTTTTAGGATGAGAAGAGCTGGGTATATTTGTAGACAATAAAGAAACAGAAAAGGAAGAGGTAGCAGATTGGAGAATGGGGATGAGAGTGTGGTTTGGAAATGGGATAAAAAGCATATATAAGGGATTGGCACAAGTCATTTCATTATCAGATACTAGATTAAAGGAGAAGAAAATAGGGGTTAATGTAAAGGAATTTTGAGAGCAAAAGAAGGGGAAGAGAGGGAGTTCATGGTAACATGGTATTTATTTCCAGAACTGAAGTTCTCAGGTTAGAAAGTGGGGAAAAAGGGATATATGGAAGGTTAGAGTTTAGAAGATTTGAAATAGAATCAATGAGAAAAGAATAAAAGATTTTGCCTTGATGCAATCAAAACCTATTTGAAACTAAACAATGTAAATTTGTAGAGGATCCTATCAATACAATTTTGAGACAAATTGGAGCCATTCACTGCAACTTTGGTTGCTCCATATAAATTCCTACATTTTGTGGCAAAGGCTACTACAAATGTTGCTCTTTTTTAAAAATTCATTTATTTAAGAAATGGGGTTAAGTGACCTGCCCAAAGTCACACAACTAGGCAATTAAGTGTCTGAGACAGATCCTGACTCCAGAGCCAGTACTCTATCCACTAAGCCATCTAGCTGCCCCAGTCTAGTACAAATGAATGACTATGGAACTAGTCAGCATCTGTTGTCCATCTATGCAAAAATCTTTTGGATTTAAAAAAGGATACTCAAAACAGTCAAATAACTTTAGGTGGGAAGGATAAAGGAGCAGGATGTTGTCATTCAAATTGGGGTGATAACATAGCAACTCTTAAAATGGTTTAATATAGTTATCCTTTTGTTTCTGGAAAAGTCACATCTCAACTTGTTTTTAAGATTTTTTGGGTTTTTTTGCAAGGCAATGGTGTTAAGTGACTTGCCCAAGGTTACACAGCTAGGTAATTATTAAGTGTCTGAGGCCCGCTTTGAACTCAGGTCCTCCTGACTCCAGGGCTGGTGCTCTATCCACTGTGCCACCTAGCTGCCCATACATCTCTACTTGTGATAGAGAATGGTACTTTATTTTTTATTAGAAATTCTAGGAGGAGTGGTGGGGAAATAAGGTGCTATTGATTATATATATATATACTTCCAAATATAAACTTTGGTATCTCTGAGCAGCATAAAAAGTTGAAGGGATTGAGAATATGATTTTGATTTTCATACTCTTTGTTCTTTAATTTACTCAAGGATAGAGGGCAACTAGGTAGCTCAGTGGATAGACCACCAGTCCTGGAGTTAGGAGGACTTGAGTTCAAATTTGACCTCAGATGCTTAATAACTGCCTAACTGTGTGAACTTGGGAAAAATCACTTAACCCCATTGCCTTAAATAAATAAAAATTTTAAAAATTAATAATTTCCTCAAGGTTAGGATGTAAGTGTGTTCAAGGAAGACTAGTACTTTAGTATAAGGGCTGTCAAGCCCTCTTCAGGGCTGCTGTCTACCCGAGCCACCTAACTCTTGCCTATGGCTCCAAGAAGTTGTAGCTTGCACAGTGGTCACATGTTGGCAAACTGTTTTGGCAGGTGACTTAAACCAGGTTGAGCATAACCAAGGGAGTTGTGGGGGTGTCTACCCCAATCATGTGAAGTCTTCCACTGGTGTGGAGGAGAACAATTTGTTTCAACAGTCATGAAGCCAGCTGAAGCAGGTACTGTGGAGTGCTTAGAGCTTGGTTAAACATCGAAGATGCTGAGGTCATCCAATGCATCTAGAGCCATCCCCAGTTGTCTTGACTCTTGTCTTGCTATGTTGGATCATGATGACTTTGGAAGAGAGAGTGAGGCAGTTGACTTAATGTAGCTCTACCTCACTTAAATCCAATTTTTGCATACCACAAAGGACATTGTCATATCCATTCCTCAAAGTCCTGTGATGACAGGCAAGTGATGAAGGCAGGTGCAGATACACTGGGAGTTGTAGTCACATACCTGAACACGGGTAGCCCAGGCTATAAGGTTGATTCTCCAGCAGAGATTCAGCAGCCCCCTGGGTGACTGAGCAGCCCTTTTAAGCATCAAACTGCTCACCTCCTGATGGGAGGAAAGGACCAGAAAAGGTGACCTAAAAATTGTCTGCTTACCCAACTTTTGACCTGGTTACTGTGGCAGGCAGGGAATCCAACAGTGTGGTCGAGACACACACATGCAAAAAAATCTAAAAAATCCTCTTCAAAGAAGATTCCACTCACCATCGGTGTTTGGAACATGCTCACATTCATAGACAACACAATATCCAGTAGACCAGAAAGACAAACGGCTCTTGTTGTGAGAGAATTCCACAGGTATCACATCCAAATAACAGCCCCAAGTGAAACGAGACTGACAAATGAAGGTCACCTTACTGAAGCTGGATACATTTTTTCTGGATTGGTCACAGTGAAAGGGAACTGTGAAGATGGAGTAGGTTTTGCAATCAAGACTAATCTAGTCAAAATTCTTGAATGCCCACAAATGAAGTGAATGATAGATTCATGACAATGAAATTATCATTTCCAGGAAAAGACCATGCCACCATCATCACTGCCCATGCTCCCATCATGACAAACACTGATGTTAAAGAAAAATTTTATAATGACCTGGAGACCCTTATCTTCACTGCACCAAAAGAGGACAAGTTTATAATTCTGGGTGATTTTAATGTTAGAGTAGGCTCAGATTACCAGACAAGGCAGGGAGTCCTTGGGAGGAAGTGAGTTAGAAACAGCAACAGCAACGGTCACCTTTTATTGAAGACTTGTGCATATCATGACCTCATTACAAACAATGTCTTCTGTTTAACTAAAAGCAATAAAACTTCCTGGATGCACTCTCATAGCAAACATTGGCATCCAGTAGACTATGTGATTGAAAGGAGAAGAGATAGACAGGATATGAGAGTGACAAACTCAATGTGTGATGCAGAGTGCTGGACTGATCAGAGACTCATCCTCTCTAAGCTAAATTTTCATATTTAACCAAAGCAGTAGCTCCAAGGCTAAATGAATACTAGAAGAATTAATGTCAAGAAATTAGAATGTATCTCTGAGTAGGAACAGTTTATTGTTAACTTGGAAGGAAAACTGAGCCAACACATAATTGGAAACAATGGAGTAGAAAAGGAGTAGGCAGCCTTCAGAGATCTGGTGTTCAGCACTGCATTTGCTCATTACCAGAACACCTGTAAGCACCAAGCCTGGTTTGATGAAAATTATGGGGAAATAAAGAAACTGGTAAATGAAAAATGAGAACTCCAAAGGGTTTGCCAATAGGATAGTCCATCCATTTCTAGAAAGGTATTTAATTCCATCAAAAGTAAAGTCCAAGCTTGGAAGAAGGCAGAAAACATTTAATTTTATTCAGACAGTAACAAACCAAAATGCTTTTATGATGCCCTGATGACTATTTATGAGGCAAAGACATATGGTATATCTCAATTACTCAGTGCTGAGGATCCATATTGATTAACAATATGGACATTATCCCAGAGAAATGGACTGAACACTTCCATAATGTTCTTAACAGACCATCATCAATCAATGTAGAAATCATTGACCATTTACCTCAAGTTGTAGTCAGTCAATCAGGCCCTAGCTGAAGTTCCAACTGAAGAAGAGGTTTCGAATGCCATTAGGCTCCTTTCAAGTAGCAAAGTACCTGGTGCTGATTCTATTCCAGCTGAGATCTACAAGGTGGGGGGTCCATTGCTCACCCCAAAACTGACTGAAATTTTCCAGGTTACATGTCATGGAGAGGTTAGACCCCAAGAATTCAAGGTTGCCTCCATTGTCCATCTTTATAAAGGTAAAGGAATAGATTGTTCCATGACAATCCCATGATGTGATATTTCTCTTTAGTCATTGCTAGTAAGATTCTTGTCAGAGTCCTTCTCAGTGGGCTTATCCTGCACCTGGAATTTGGTCACCTTCTTGAGAGCCAGTATGGAATAGTCAATATGGCGTTTGCTGCCTGACAAGTCCAGGAAAATTACCAGGAACAGAACAGAAGTCTGTATACAACATCTGTAGATCTGACCAAGGTCTTAGATACCATCAGTCATGAGGGTTTATGGAAAATTAGATCAAAATTTGGTTGTCTGGAGAAGTTCATCAGTTTTGAACATTAGTTTCATGACAGAATACATGCCTAGGTTCTGGATAGTAGACAATGCTTTCAAGATTTCCCAGTCATCATTGGAATTAGAAAAGGATGTGTCCTTCCTCCCATGCTTTTTAGCATGATGTTTTCAGGCTTTATCAAATGCTTTCAATGAGGATGAACATGGCTTCAAGGTCAGCTACCACACTGATGGCAAATTCTTTAACTTGAAAAGACTGTAAGCTAAGATGAAAGTGAGGGGAGTGTTAGTGCTTGATTTTCTGTTTGCAGATGATTATGCACTCAATACTGTCTCTGAACCTGAGATGCAGCAAAGACTGGATCTGCTGCTTGTGTTAACTTTGGTCTAACAATTAACACCAAGAAAACATAGGTACTCCATCAGCCAGCACCACATCATCCATATATGAAACCATCAATTATAGCAAATGAAGTTTTGAGTACTGTGGACAGGATCACTTATCTTGGCAGTTTCCTTTCCAAGGAGGTAGACATTGACAATATGATTGACACTCGAATTGCCAGAGCTAGCTCAGAATTTGGGAGGAAGAAAGTGTGGGAGAGAAGAGGTATCAGACTGACTACCAAACTGAAGGTCTACAGAGCCTTTGTGCTGACCTCATTGCTGTATGCCTGTGAAACCTGGATAGTATACCAGTGCCATGTCAGGAAATTGAATCTTCCATTTAAATTGTCTTAGGGGGTGCAGCCAGGTGGTGCAGTGGATGAAGCACTGGGCCTGGAGTCAGGAGTACCTGGGTTCAAATCTGGTCTCAGACACTTAATAATTACCTAGCTGTGTGGCCTTGGGCAAGTCACTTAACCCCATTTGCCTTGCAAAAACCTAAAAAAAATTGTCTTAGGAAGATTCTGAAGATCACCTGGCAGGAGAAGATACTAGACACTGAGGTCTTTTCTTGAGCTAAACTGCCTAGCATTCCAACATTACTACAGAGATCACAACTACAATGGAATGTTTACATTGTTAGAATACCAGATCTATGCTTGCCAATAAAAAGTGCTTACACGGGGGTCAGAAGAAGCGATACCAAGACACCCTGAAAGTCTCATTGAAGAATTTTAGAATTGACTTTACAGCTTCAGAGACCCTGGCACAGGATGGCCCAGCATGGCTTGCCCTCATCAGTGAGTGTGCTGAATTCTATGAGGAAGGCAGAATTGAAGCAGCTCAAAGAAAACCCAGCCCAGGCGTTCAGATGGACTATTTGGGTTGACCTGTGGTAAAGCATTCTGAGCTCATATTGGTCTGATAAGACACACTGTAATTTGTCTCAAACATAGTGATATCTTTTTGGTCTTCTTCAATAATGAAGGACAAGAACCAACCAGCTAACAACTGTAGTCTGGAGGGTCAATTTTTCTGTGATGTCTAGTGCTCTGGGATCATGTGTGTGCAAATTTATTTAGGGTTTTTTATTTTTGCAGGGCAAACGGGGTTAAGTGGCTTGCCCAAGGCCACACAGCTAGGTAATTATTAAGTGTCTGAGGCTGAATTTGAACTCGGGCACTCCTGACTCCAGGGCCGGTGCTCTATCCACTGTACCACCTAGCTGCCCCTTATGAAATTATTTTGAGAAAGAGGAAGAAATTTTCACAGCTGGCTCTAGGGTTCAAATAAAAGAAGAAAAGGAATAATTAACATGTTATTAATCAACTGAAATGGGTTCAAATCTTCCCATGAAACTATGCCTCTTAGACTATCTGGAAAATGCTAGGAGAATGGTCTTAGGTAATATTCTCAAACTGAAGAATGATCAGCTTTATATTTGATACTTTCTTCCCTTAGAGCATCTAAGTGACTCAATGGAGAGAGTCCCAGGTCTGGAATCAGGGAGCCTTGACTATAAATTGGCTTTAGATATTTACTAGTTATGTGACTCTGGGTTAAGTCATTTAACCCTATTTGTCTCACTTTCCTTATCTAAAAAATGAACTGGAAGGGGCGGCTAGGTGGCATAGTGGATAAAGCACCAGCCTTGGAGTCAGGAGTACTTGGGTTCAAATCCGGTCTCAGACACTTAATAATTACCTAGCTGTGAGGCCTTGGGCAAGCCACTTAACCCCGTTTGCCTTGCAAAAACCTAAAAAAAAAAAATGAACTGGAGAAGGAAATGACAAACCACTTCAGGTAGGTGGCACAGTGGATAGAGCCACTCCTTCCTGGAGCCAGGAAGGCCTGAGTTCAAATCTGATCTCAGACACTTAATACTTTCTTAGCTGTGTGATCTTGAGTAAGTCGAGTTATCTCTTTCCTTGCAAAAAAAAAATGGAGAGGGCATCAATTGAAGAAATTTTAAAATGTATCTGGAAAATGTTTTAGGGTGGTCTAGTTTCAGACTGGAATGTGACAAATTCACAAAAGTAACCAGCTCTGACACATACATACATATATATATATATATATATATATATATATATATATATATATATATATATACATATATATATATACATGTATATATATATGTATATATATATATGTATATATATATATATGTATATATATATGTATATATATATATACAAAAAGGTTTATTTAAGTATTACTGTGACTAGCAAAGCTAAGGGAGAGAAAGAATTAGCAGTAGTAGCAGCAGCCTTGAGATGATGATAATGTTTGTCCATCAAAAAAGATCAAGACATCAGGGAGGTAATACCATAATACCATAACAAGCATGAGTTGGATTTGAGTGAGAAAGTGTGGTACTAAGTCACCAGTCTCACTTTCTCCTCCAGAGCCATATGAGTCCACCAGCCAGATATGAATCAGGACAACTGGAGGTAATCCTGATGTAGAGCAATCAGGGTGAAGTGATTTGCCCGAGGTCACATAGCTCATAAATAGCATTTGAACTCCAGTCCTCCTGACTCCAAAAAAGGACTCCAGTCTGAACCACCTAGCTGCTCCAAGGATAAGAAGATGGAGTAAGGAAAAGTATAGGAGCATGAAAGTTTATCATGGTATCATTGTCCCTAAGAGCAGGCTGGCCTTCCAAAGGAAGAAAACTAACTTAACAGAGAAGAGGTAGATTTTTAAAAGGCAGAAAGTTGAGGTAATTAGGTAAACTGATGGAGCAGTAACTCCAAGAGCAGAGATGAAGTAAGGAGAGATGTGCAGAAGAGGAGTGTAATCCAAAAAATTAAAATGAGGTAATTTGTTGATGAGGGGCTGTAACTCAAAGAATTGATCCTTTCAGGTTAGGACAGGGATCAATTATTGTGTTGATAGGGGTTTGTGTTGTTCCTGGAAGCAGGGATTTACTGAATCTTTCCCAGAGGGTTAAGGAACTTCACTGAAGTTTGGTGACTTCTCTCTACTTCAAAGCTCTTTGACCTCATCTCCATAGCTTGGACAACGGGGTGGTGTTCAGTATTAAATTAAGGCCAGCTCAGAGGTTAACTATTTGATATGGTAAGCCCAGAGGGCTATTTTAGTTGTAAAATATATTTCTCTGTTCAATATTTCCTTTATAACATAAAACAATTGAACAACATTAACAAAGCACTAACATATTTATTAATTTAGGGACTGACATTGGTTTTTTAGACATAATTTTATTGCACACTTAATAGAGTTCAGTATAATGTAAATATGACTTTATGTGCACTTGACTTATTGCAGTGAACTGAACTGAACCTATATGCTTGTATAGGGTCGATATGTTGTTTGTCCTTCATTTTCAAAAAGGACCAATGACATTATAGGGTAATGTCTTGACTTGCATGTATTGGATTTAAGTGAGGTGGAATTGCACAAAATTGTCAGCCTCACTCTTTCTTCCAGAGTCTTAGAAGTTCAATGGAAAGGCAAAAGTCAGAATGACTGGAAAGAGTCTAGGATTCAGTAGATGACCTTGGCATCTCCAATGGCTAATCAAGCTCCAAGCACTCCAGAGAGCCTTTTTTAGTCACCTTCATCATCATTGGAACAAATTGTTCTCATCTGTCAATTCTACCAGAAGTCTTCCATGCTTGGGGAATTTTCCTAATTCACAAAGGGCCTCAAACCTGTTGGTTACCCTCATTTGCTATAAAATTATTTTCTAGCTTTCTACATTTCTTTTAATCTTGGTTGCATTGGTTTTGTTTGTGCAAAACCTTTTTAATATGATATAATCAAAATTATCCATGTTACATCTCATAGTGCTATCTCATTTGGGCATAAATTCTGAGGAACTTTTTTCACCAAAGCTATGCTATGGAAAGACAGGTTAACCTGTCTGCCAAGATGGTTTTGCCTGTGTCTGAGAACTGTACATGCTTCTTGGAGTCACAGGTAAGAATTGAATGACAGGTGGATATCAAAGGTGGATGAGCAGCCATACAGAGCTCTCACACTAGAGGTGTTAATCCTCTCTAAAGATTCCAATCACCTAGGGTCAAAATTAATATTTATATTAATATGAAATCTATCTATCTATCTACAATGACTAATATGCATAACATGTTGCAATAAAGTATAGAACATATGCATTATATTCTATAATATCTATGCTATATGTATATAGGGAATATAAATATATATATATATATAGGAATTTGTTAATATTTGTATACACACATATGTTTGTATAGACAAGTGGATAGATAAATGAACAAATTGGGGTTGGTAGGCAAGGGAAAACTCAAGGATGGGAATATGATGTCGGCCTGGAACAGACAGGGTGGTGATGATAATGGACAATGGAGAGGAGGAGGAAAATTTGGGGTTTTTTTTCCATTTTTACAAGGCAGTGGAGTTAAATGACTTGCCCAAGATCACACAGCTAGGTAATTATTATGTGTCTGAGATCAAATTTGAACTCAGGTCCTCCTGACTCCATAGCTGGTGCTCTATCCACTGTGCCACCTAGCTGCCCCAGAAGAGGAAAATTTTATTCAACTCCCATTTGTTGTCTTTCTCTGCTAACGAGATTGGGAAGAAAACAAGAGTTAAAATGGAGTTGAAAACCAAGATTAAATGAGGAGAGTATCTAACTGTCCCAAATCATCAAGTCCAGTTTAACTTCATGAAAAGAATTTGTTGATAAAATTAATGAACCAATGTTACCCACCCTAAAAAAACCCATGGAAAACAGGATTCTCAGAAGAGAAGGACAAATCAAAGGAGTAGAAAGGAGGGTATGAGACCATATGACCCAATCGCTTCTGAGACTAAATGAGATGCCTACTATTCTTCTGGACCTAAATGAGTTGTCCAGATTCACATTGCTAGTGAATATCAGGTGTAGCATTTGAATCTAGGTCTTCCTAACTCTAGGGCCAGTACTCTTTCTATTTTTCTATTATGTCCCTGTATCTTAACTGTCCAAAAAAAAGGGAAAAGGATAGAAAGCAGGTTACTGAGACTGATGTCAATTCTTATTCTTTGGGGTTTTTTAAAAGTGGTAGAAGCAATGAGGAGAACTGTTGCATTGGACATAATTCTTCTTTTCTCCCAAGTTATTGAGACTTTCCTATCTAAAACATTGTTGTTCTACACCTGTAATTTCCTTAGTGTAAGTAGCAAAGGTAAGAAAACTTCCTCAGAATTTATGACCAAATAAGAGACAGAAAGCACTGTGATATGTAAAATAGATAATTTTGATTATATTGAATTTGAAAGTTTTTGCACAAAACCAATGTAAGATTAGAAGGTAAACTGAAAGATGGGAAATAATTTTATAGCTCTCTCATAAAAGCCTCATTTTTCAAAGTTAGAGAAAACTGAGTTAAATTTATAAGATTGCTAGTTTGTTGATTGTTCTTTATTCTCAAAGAGAGTCAAAATGGCATCACTATGTTAGAGGCAAGTCACAAATGTTTGATTGTGGTTGTTTAGACCAATATGAGCTTGGAATGTTCTACCATAGTTTGGACATAAATATGACATGTTAAATTTGGGATAGATTCTCTAAATTTGTGCATTTCATCTTTATTTTGAGCTATTTCAATTCTGCCTTGCTCATGGAGTAGAGTACCCTCTCTGATGAGGGTCCACCCTGCTGGGTGATGCTGTGCCAGTGTCTCCCATACAACACAATCATTTTCCAAAATTCTTAAGAGACCTTGTTAGTGTCCTTTTATCATTTTATCTGACCCTAATGTAACAGTGTGTCCTGTAAGACAATAATCTTTTTGGCAAGTGTCCATTTGGTGAACAATGTGACCAGGCCATTGGAGTTTCACTCTATTTGAGTGCTTGGCAGTTTAGTTTGAGAAGGGAACTCTGTATCTGGTACCTTATCCTGCCAAGTGATCTTCAGAATCTTCCTAAGACAATTCAAATGGTTGCAATTTCCTGGCATGGCACTGGTAAGATTGCACAGGTTTCACAGGCATATAGCAATGAGGTCAGCACAATGGCTTTGTAGACCTTCAGTTTGGTAGCCCACACTTTCCTTTTGAGGTTCCCAAACACTGAGCTAGTTCTGACAATGTAGGTATCAATCTCATTATCAATGTGTAAATCCCTGCAAAGTATACTGCCAAGTTAAGTGAACTTATCCACAGTATTCAGAACTTCTCCATTTACTGTAACCAATAGTTCCACATGTGGAGGTTGTGGTGCTGGTTGATGGAACACCTATGTTTTCTTGCTGTTAATTGTTAGGTCAAAATTAGTGCAAGTAACAGAGAATTATTCTTGTTGATCTCAGCTTCAGAGACTGCATTGAGTACACAATCATTCAAACAAAAATACTCATGTGCCACACTCCTTCTACTTTTGTATTGTAGCCTTTTCAAGTTGAAGAATGAATGGATGACCTTGATGCTGTTTGTCCTTATTGAAGATGTTTGACAACCTGCTGAAAATATCAAGCTTTTTTTTTTTATTATGGGAGAAAGTACACAGCCTTGTTTCATTCCATAGATGACTGGAAAAATACAAGAGCATCATCTCCAGCTGATAAGTTGTCAAATAATATGAACAACAGTTTTCAGATAAAGAAATCATAGCTATCTGTAGTCATAGTAAAAATGCTCTAAGACTATTGATTAGCAAATTAAAGCAACTCTGAGGTACCACCTCACATCTACCAAACTATCCAGCATTACAGAAAAGGAAAACAAATGTTGGAGAGAATGTGGGAAAATTGGGACAATAAAACATTTTTGATAGAGTCATGAATTGATATTTTTTGAGGGGAGGGGGTTTGCAAGGCAACAATATTAAGTGACTTGCCCAAGGTCACATAGCTAGGTAATTTTAATGTGTATGAGGCCAGATTTGAGTTCAGGTCCTCCTGATTCCAGGGCAGGTTCTTTATCTATTGAGCCACCTAGCTGCCCCATGACCCAAACATTCTGGAGAGCAATTTGGAATTATACCCAAAGGGCTCTAAAACTGCATATCCTTTTGATCCAGCAATACCACTACCAGGTCTGTATCCAAAAGACATAAAATAAAAAGGTGTGGGGGGGGGGAGGCTATTTGAACAAAAATATTTATGGCAGTTTGTGTTTTTTTTTTGTGGTGGCAAAGAATTAGAAATTGAGGGGAGGTCCATCAATTGGACAATGGTTGAACAAGTTGTTGCACATAAATGTAATGGAATTATATTATACTATAAGATATGATGAACAGGCAGATTTCAGAAAAACCTGGAAAGACCTATATGAACTGAAGCAAAGTAAAGAGAGCAGAATCAATAGAACATTGTATACAGTAGCAGCAATATTGTTTACTAATCAAATGTGAATGACTTAGCTATTCTCAGCAATAAAGTGATCTGACCATTCAAAAGGACTCATGATGAAAAATGCTAACCACAGTCAGAGAAGAATGAGTCTGAATGCACTTTATTTTTTTTCATGATTTTTGGGAGGTTTGTTTCTTTTATCACAACATACTTAATACAGAAATATGTTTATGTGATTGTGCATAAATAACCTATATCAAATTGCTTACCATCTTAAGAAGAGGGGAGGTGAGAGGCAGAAAATTTGGAACTCAAAAATTTTTAAATGATTTTTAAAATTATCTTTATATGTAATTGGGAAAAAATATTGTTTAAAGAAACCAAAAACTTCCTCTACTAATATAACTGGGTAGTTAGAGGTGTAGTATATAGAGCACCAGGCCTAGAAGTCAGGGAGACCTGAGTTCAAATCCAACATCAGACATTTACTAGCTGTTTGACCCTAAAGAAGTCATTTAACCTCATTTACCTCATCACCCTTCCAGTATCTTTATCAAGAAAATCCCAAATAGGGTTACAAAGAGTAAGGCATGACTGAAAAACAACTGAACAATAGCACAATCATTCTATCCAAGACTTAGTATAGTTCCTGTCACATAGAACGTGCTTCATAAATACTTGTTGACTTGACTACAAGTCTTAAGTAACTTCTTGGTCAAAATTAATCTCTCTGGGTCTTAGTTTCCTAATATGTAAAATGATGAAGGTTACAATGGAACTCTTCCAAGATTTTTTCCAATTCAGGCATTCATTTCCTAAGCTAAACCTGGAGCATGTACTTCACCACTTCTAGCTCTCAGAATATGAAATCTATAACTGTAAGGACAATAATAATTTAGATTATGGAGGTCTCAAATGCCAGGTTAAACCTGAATTGATAATCAGAAATTTGTATTTTCCCATTTACCAGTTTATAAGGCAATTTACTTAACCATGTACAACTTCAGATTCCTTATCTGTGAAATGAGGGGATTGAACCCAGTATTATCTTATGATCTTTTGCTTCCAAAAGGCAAGCTTATGATCAAAATGATTTTATTTAGCTATTGCTTTCTTTCCTGTAAAAAGAAATTCACTTTAGTATAAGGCTGTTCAATTTACAAATTGCTAGATTGGTTCTAACTAGTTTTCATTACTAGGAAGCATCTATGATGCAGCTGCATTATGATGCTTGAGATTATATGCTTGGGAGCAACCACTTTGGGAGGCTTATGCAGTTTTCTAACTTTATCAACAAAATCTATGATTCCAGTTAATGCATAGGACACGATGCTAAGTATTATACCTTTAAAGAGGGGATGGGGGTCCTAATGTTAACACTCAGAAAGGCAGCCCAAGCTGAATTTGAAATTGAATCACTGATACTAATGTTCAATGGTAATGTGGTGCTATTGGACTCCTTTTACTTCACTTTCAATCTTAAAAAAAATACAGCAGTTGTTTTAGTACTTTTGGATTGAGGCAGGTGGATTGACCATTAACAGAGGGAAATTAGCAGCTAAGTGGAATTTGTGGTAGAGCATTTACAAAGGCCATTATCTTTGCCACTGGAGGGCAATCTGTACTTATAGGTTATGGAGAAGTTTAAGTGCAATGCATCCTCCTCTCTCCAATCTCCTCATGTTGTAAAACCCTTTAATGCTATAAGACAGTCATTTAAACACACACACACACTCTCTCTCTCTCTCTCTCTCTCTCTCTCTCTCTCTCTCTCTCACACACACACACACACACACACACACACACACACAATAAACCTGACCAGGATGGAAATGCAGCAAGTAAAATGGAAGGGAATCTCTTTTGTTTTGTTTTTCAGTTTTTGTTTCTCTTTAAGTCATTACTAAGCTGCTTTATCTTCTAATTCTTATTTTCTTATTACCTTCTAATTATGGGCACCATGTCCCTCCTCCTTTGCTTCATGGTTAAATATAAATAATACTCATCAATTCATTTCACTCTAAATGCAGATATCAATCCTGGAACAAATATTTAACCAGCATTAATCAAAAAGCCTTTTATGCCTCTTTACCAATCTCCAAAGTAAACACAGCTCTGGAAAATATTTTTGTTTCATGTGAAATGTTATCCTAAAGCTTAGTTATTATGAATACACAATGGACAGAGCTGGAAGGTCTAGTTCAGTTAAACCATGTAGTCTAACCCTTTTCTTTTACAGATGAGGAAACTGAAATCTGGAGAAGTGAAGATACTTATTCAAATAAAATTAATGCAACAAGTATTTATTAAGTGACCACTAGCTGCAAAATCAAAAATGAGATTAGTTCCTAACTTTAAGGAGCTTATACTTTCCTGGGGAAAACAAATTGTATCCAAAAAAACAATTTGGGAAAACATGGAAAGGCCTTGTGTGAGATATTGCCCTTGAAACGAATCTTGAAAAGAGCTTAGAACTCCAAGAGACAGAGATGAAGAAGGGGAAAGCCAGTTTTGGAGGTTTTTCAGATGTAAAATGTAGCTTTTAATAATAAATTGTATTTCAAGTGAATGTCAAAATTCTACACAGACACAACCTTTTTTCAAATAGCTATCCTTAGGTATACATCATAGGAGCTAAACATTTTTTAGAATTCAACGTAGTGACTACAGAAGTTAATTAGTATACACCTATTTTAAGCAGCAACACATGGGGTTAGGAGTCAAATTTTCTGGCTCCCAGTTCTTTCTATTCCATTAGGCTGCCATTTTGTTCAGAAAAATTAAAGAACCCCTTTACTATCTTCATTAAAAATACAGGAAGTTTTGCGATTCAGATACTTAGATGGCTTACCATTGAAAGAGATTTTGCCACACATTAGAAACTCAAAGTAATCTCATTTTATTGAGGGAGTGGGAAAAAACCCCTCTGCTGCAAATGGCAGTAAGGGAGGGAAGAATCTCCTCTCCTCAGGAATTAGGGGGGAACAGGGATTTGATTCTCTCCTAGAAGCTGGGTTTAGAGCAAAAAGGTATATTTCCCACCTTTTTAATTTCCAAATTAAAAACTTGTATTCATTTTCCCCATGGAACAATTAGAAATAATTATACCTCATTAGAAAGCCAAGTATTATTGAGCACACAAAATAATTTGACTCAAAAACTGGGTGCCACCTGAAATTTACAAATATGTTTATACAATTTCTTTTGTTTGTAATTTTTAATATAAGTGATTGATTTAGGATTTCAAAGGACAACAGGGACTCTGTAATCCAACCTTTTTATTTTCCAAATGAGGAAAATGAAGGGCAGGTAGGTTAAATGATTTGCCCAAGGTTACAGGGGATTAAACGTCAGGGTGGGTTTTACAAGCCAGGATTTCTGACTCTAGATCCATTGCTCTTGCCTCTTTATCAGGCTTGGAGTTAGAAGATCTCTTGGAACTCAGTTCCCCTGGATAAATGTTTCTGTTTAAACATGCCAAATCCTCTAGTTGTATTTCAAAGTTGTCTATTCAATTATGATGGCTATAATTGTTGTGAAGGCTTTTTCCTTTCTTTTTTTCTTATATTGCACTGAAATCTATCCATCCTATAACTTTGCTGCATTCACTTTATTTCTGATCCTGGAGTTAGATAATAAAATAATAAAAATAGAAATAATGATGATGATGATATTTGTCCTTCATTCTTGAAGAAAACCATGATATCAGGGAGATAATGCCATAACAAGCACATGAATTGGGTTTGAGTGAGGGAGATGCTGTGCTAAGTCACCAACCTCGCTTTCTCCCCCAGAGACATTTGGGTCCATTCAGATATGAATCAGGATGACTAGAGGTAGCCCTGGGCTGTGAGGCAGTCAAGGTTAAGTGACTTGACCAGGGTCACACAGTATCACGTATCTGAGACCAGATTCAAATTCCTGTCCTCCTGACCCCAAGGCCAGTGTTCTGTCCACTGTGCCACCTAGCTGCCCTCTGGAGTTAAAATATGTGGGGTGAATAGCAAAGAGGAAGGACCAGTAATTTCTCCTTCCCAACTGCCTCTTTCCCCACCTTTAACTGGGGTGCTAGAGCACGAGCATCATCTAGATGACAGCAAGAGAGGGAAGTACCAGTCTTAAAACTATAGTATACTCTATCTACAAAGGTTTTAAAAATGCCAAATTTCAAATTCCATAAACAGAAGTAAAAGTAATTTGAGTTCAAAAAAGCTGAAAATATAGAAGCCCCTAAAAATGAAGATGTTAGATATTGTGAAGAAAATGTCAGTGATGAAAATGCTAACTGGTGGGACTTTCATTTCCATTGTTTTGGGATTTCAGTTTCATTACCTATAACATGTCATCCTTGAAATTGTTTGAATATTTTAATAATTTTAGCTCAATATAATTGTTTTCCTAACCAAATTCGAGAGTGGAAGAAGTACAAAAAGAATGAGTGAAATAATTTTCCAGCCCAAGGCAATTTGGAAGATTCATGAGAAGGGTCTGTTGCACCAGGGTTAGAAAGGGCCGCAGAGCAGCCTGGAGCAAACTGACTCCAGTCATCCACAAGTTTGCTCTTCAAGTGCAAGACTCAGGTAAAGCATAGAGAAGATAGATGGGAAGGGTAAATTATAAAGGATTTAATGATGTTGAACTGCTTGTATTCTTATTTGATAAGATGATACTGATAACTTATATGAACCTTTTCATTTATTAGGGTAGTTAGAAGGAACACATATAGATAAGGCACAGGAGAGAGTTCATTTTGAAGGTATAAGATTTTTAAAAGTTGGAGTTGATGGAGAAAAAAGGAATGCACTGGGAGAAAGGGAAAGGAGAGGTAAAATGGGTTGTTGTTTTACATAAAAGAGGCAAGAAAAAGCTTTTACACTGGAGTAGAAGGGGGGGGAAGCTGAGAGGGACTAAGTGAGCCATATTCTCATCGGAAGTGGTTTCAGAGAGGGAATAATATACACACTCAATTGGGTATAGAAATCTATCTTAACTTAGAGGGAAAATAGGAGAGGAAAAGAATGGGAGAGGGGAGGCAGGTATAGGTGAGAGAAGAGAGGGAAGATCCTGAGAGAGAGTAGCTGAATGCAATGTACTATTGAAGAGGTACAGGGTGAAAGGAAAAAGAGAGAAAAAAATAAAAGGGGATGGGGGGAATAGAATTGAAGGAAATACAACTAGCAACAGCAACTGTGAGAAAAAAAGTTAAATTTCTTTGATGGACTTACGATAAAGAATGCTATCCATCCCCACCCTTCAAAAATTTGAAAAGAAAGAAAATTATGAATTCAATTTTCTCATTATACCTAACTTAGTTGTTGAGGTTTTTTACTTGCTATTATATTGTAAATCAAACTGCTTGCCTCTACAATTAAAATTGGATTGCATCTGTTGCAAAAAAAAGAAAGAGGTCAACCCAGAACTGTCCTGAATTTATCAGTCATTTCCTAAAGGATAAATGGAATCTAATGTTTCTAGACTATAGTTTTTCAAAAATCATTAATCTTGTAAAACTTCCATTTCGGGAGTCATGTTTCTAATGGCCTTTCTTCCATTTGAGCAATGTGACTCCTTTCCCATTATTTTATCCTTGGACAGAGAAGATTAAGAAAGAAACATAAATCAGGTGTGTCTTAATTACACTTGATCTCATAAACCTTCAATTTAGCCTTTCCCACCTGCTGTTATCAGCCCTTGTAGGGAAGGAGAGCTATCACAACAATGGAGGCATTCAGGAAACCTGGTGTGAATTCTTATGAATAGAAAACCACATCTCATTGAAACAATTTTCCAATGTTTTCTATCCAGAACTTGAAAGAAAATATCTTCATAGAATTTTGTCTTTTCTAACATCCCTAACAATTACAAAGGCAGGGTTGTCTGGTGAAAGCCATGCTGGATTAAGAATCAGGGCAGTGACTATGAACCAGATGTCTGAACCAGAAAATCAACCTCTCTGCCTTTGTTTCTTCAAATGTAAAATGAGAAGAATAATCACTACCTTTCAGGATAGTTTCCAGGGCAAAATAAGATTAGGGATGTGAAGGATGAATGAATATATGTTTGTGTGGTATGTATTATACATATGCATAATACCTGTGTATATGTGCATATACTTGTGTATATAGATCCATACACATCCATTTGTAGTTCACTCCCTGGACCTGCACTGGCACACTAGTAGGCTGGTTCCTAGAGGATGACTGATTACATCTCTTCTCATGGAGTTGGGGTTAACCCTAAAAGGCTAAACTTATTAGAATAGATTAGAATATTATTAATCATAAGACCTCACTAGTATACTCCTTATTAACAATTATACAGTTAGACTTAATTGACTATCAGATTTACTGAAAAGATATGGTATTGAAAGTTGGCACAAAGACCCCAACCAGGTACATAATCTCTCTTTATACACACAAGATTCAAGGGGAGATTGGGCTTAACTTAAAGAGTATAATGGTAGGGATTCATATGCTTATCCCTGCCTTTTAGCCACAAGGAAAAATATTGAGAGATGGAGTCAGACTTCTTTTTTGGGGGAAACATACTTCATTTGGCAAAAGGGTACTTCTGGCTTCTGGACGTCCTTATCTCTCCATGGAATATTCATAAAACATCTCTCTCTATTCTAACACTTTCCCCGAGTTCTGAGGATTTATGCTTTTCAAAAGTCTAGTTAATACTTATCTCTGTCCCAAATGATCACATTCCCTGAACACTTTTATGCCTGTGTTTTCCATGTACAAATGTGCTTATAGATATAACTATCCCATTTGATTCATGATGAGACTTCTGAGTCTACCAAACATAACAAGTTCCTTATTCCTCTTAATTCAGAAAATAATAAACCCCAAAAAGACAAATATGGCTTTGTGCCCATGACATCAAAGCTGGATGGAAGGGCAGTTTGGTGACCCCTACTCAAATTTATGGAAGGCAGTTCAAAGTTATTTTATTGAAATGGTTGGATTGAAAGATGATTGGATCACATCTTGGTTTTGGGGGGTGGAACAAACTCAGTCTGGGATCTACAACTCAAGAATCATCAATTCTTCTAAACTTGTAGTCAAAATTAAAGGGGACTTTCATTATCATGTACCAACCTCTGAATTATTGTTGCAAGAAATCAGCTCCCCTTAATTGTCCATGTGATTATATAGACTAAAACCTAGAGAGTAACATGTTCATATGTGGGAACATGTTCATATGTGAAGATTTGTTTCCTTTACACACACACACACACACACACACACACATATATATACTTTTATACATGCACATACATTCATACAAATATAAATTATTTATAATTACTTTCATTTGACCAATGACACTTTTATACTATGATCTTAAACTTGTGAACTAAAGTAACATTTTTTTCACATACAAAATGAGGGAAGCAGATTAGCTATAACACCATGAATTTCCATTAAGTATAACTTTTTAAAAAATAGTATATAATTTAATATGTTATTTCAAAAACTGTCTCACTTGCCTACTCCCTTATATAATTTTTTTAAAATTTAAGGCAATGGGGTTAAATGACTTGCCCAAGGTCATACAGCTAGACAATTATTAAGTGTCTGAGGCTGCATTTGAACTCAGGTCCTTCTGACTCCTGGGCTGGTGCTCTGTTAACTGTGCCATCTTAGCTACCCCTCTTATATGTGTTTTTAAAAAATACTCGTGACCATTGTGTCTTTTTTTCCCCTAACATCATTTCTAGTTCCCTGCCCTTGACGGTAAGGGGTGGGGTGGAGAGAGAAAACAATCTTGTGGGAATAGTCAAGCAAAATAAATCTTGTTGTTATTATTAATAATATTATACTATTAAAATAAATTGATAATTTAAAACAAATATTAAATTATTAATGTTTGAACAAAATAGTTCTACTACTATCACCTTTGTCTCAGGGGGAATTCTCTTTGGTCACTGAAGTGTTAAAACCATTAAGCCTTGCAAAGTTGTTTTTCTTTATAATTTTCTTTTGCAATATTGTTGTTACTGTATACATTATTCTCTTTTTGTTGACTTCAAATTGCATAAATTTATTCAAACCTGCTAAGTTTCTCTAAAATATTCTTTTCTTCATTTATGTGGTACACTAACATTACATTATACTTATATACTATAATTTGTTCAGTTATTGCCCAGTTGGATGACACTCTTGTTTCAAATTTTTGCCTTAACAAATATAGCTGATATAAAGTTTTATACATATGTGACTCTTTTGAACATATTCTTACATAGAATTTTTTAACTGCTATTTTTAAAAGTTATTTTTAATTCTTCATCATCCTTTATTTCACTGAACACCCTCAGACAGTAACTCCTAAAACTATTCAAGTTTTTTGGATTTTTTTGCAAGGCAAATGGGGTTAAGTGGCTTGCACAAAGCTACACAGCTAGGTAATTATTAAATGTCTAAGGTTGGATTTAAGTTCAGGTACTCCTGACTCCAGGGCTGGTACTCTATCCCCTGCACCACCTAGCCACCCCAACTGCACCACCTAGCCACCCCTAAGTTTAAAAAAAATCAGAAACTTTACATTACTCAGTATAGCAATTATAACTGTTAACTATTGGGGACCAAGATGGTAAAGTAAATTTTTTTTCCTGAATTCTCCCAACATATTTTTCTAAACAACTTTAGGGGACCCCTGAGTTAGCACTGGGTATAAATCACTATTTGAGAACTCCATTGCCTATTACTTAGTTTCAATTCCAGGGTGAAGAAGAGGATTGCTGTCTTGAGATAGCAGAGGCCCTACCTGGTTAAGGATCAGTAGACTAGGAGGTTCACAATGAGAACTCTTCCTGGATCACACCAGGTTATAACAACAAAAACTTACAGACCCCCAAACCTAGCTGACAAAACAATAGGATTTAAAAGTCAGAAGACCAAGTTAGACATTCCCACCAACCCCAGAGGTAATGAGTCTAATTCTAGCATAAAGTTCAAAGTCATGAAATAGATTGGGAAAAATGAGCAAACAAAACAAAAGGAGTACTGTCATGATAAGAAAGCTCAAGACACAAACTCAGAAGAAGAAAACTTGAAAAATCTATAGATTTCAAAGAAAACTGCAGATTGGATACAATCCCAACAAGAATTCCTGGAAAAGATAAAGAAATAATTTTTTAAAAAGGAACAAAGATGATTTTGAAAATCAAATTAGAGCATTAGAGGAAAAATGGAGATAATATGAGAGTAAAAATATGAAAAGAGAATTAATAGCACAGTAAAAACGCATCAAAAATAAGGAAGAATAACCCCCTTAAAACCAAAATTGGTCACATGTCAAAAGAAATACAAAACTTCACTGACAAAAATAATTTCTTAAAAATTAGAATAGGAACTGGAGAAGGGGACTTCCAATGTCAAGATGATAGAGTAAGGAAGGAACTCTTCCCAAGCCTCCTAAATTTCTCTTCAAACAACTGGAAAACCACTTCAGAAGTGATCCAGAAGCAGAGAAATAGCTTACCAGCACAGCATGAAAGGTCTGTCCCATTGGGACTGGAGGAGAATAAAGTCCAAGAGCTATAGTGGCAGCAGTAATAGCCAACCTCACAGCAGGGGACCTGTAACAAAGCTTCAAACCTAGGATAACTCACCAGCAAGGTCCTGCCCTCCTGAAAACCAGTTTGTACATGGCCCTACCCAAGTAATCTCAACCCAGTTTAATGAGGATCTTAAAAAGCAAATTAGAAAAGGAGGGGAAAAGTTGGGAAAAGAAATACAAGTAATGTAAGAAAATCATGAAAAGAGTCAATAACATGGGAAGGGGTATACAAAAGTTTCCTAAGGAAAAACAAAATTGGCCATGAAAAAGAGGAAGTACAAAAATTGCAGAAAACAATTTCTTAAGACTTAGAATTGAGCAAGTTGAAGCTAATGCTTCTATGAGTCATCAAAAAAATTATAAAACAAAATCAAAAAAATAAAAATAAAAGAAAATGTGGGATATAGCCCCATATGTGAGGGAAATTATCCCATATAAAAATAGTCATGAAAGAACTATAATAATGGAGGGGAAGATGATGGGGGAGCAGGAAAAGTTTGACTCTTACTCTCACCAAAATTGACTCAAAGAGGAAAGAACATACACATTCACTTGGATATAAAAATTTGTCTTTTTCTGTAAAAAGGGTCAGGGATAATAGAAAAGGAAAGGACTGACTGATAAAAGGAAGGGTAGATTGAGGAAAGTGATGATCAGAAGTAAAATACTTGTAAGGAGAAAAAAGATGACAGGTAAGGTGAGGGGGATAAAAAAGGAGATAATAACCTGGAGGGAAATACACAGTTATAACTATAAATGTGAATGAGATGAACTCATCCATTAAATGGAAGCAAATAGTAGAATGGATTAAAATTTTGAATCCTATAATATGTTGTTTACAAGAAACACACTTGAAGCAAAGAGATACACAGTAAAAGTGAGAAGATGGAGCAGAATGATGATATATAACAAAAATCATATACTCTAACCAAGTGGGATTTATACCAGGAAGTCAGTGGTGGTTCAATATTAGAAATTGACTATATCAGTAATAAAACCAACAGAAATCATATGATTATCTCAATAGATGCAGAAAACCTTTGACAAAATAGAGCACCCATTTCTATTAAAACCACCAGAGAGCATAGGAATAAATGGAGTTTACTTTAAAAAAAATTTTTAAAAACCCTATTTATTTAAAATCATCAGCAAGCATTATCTATAATTGGGATGAGCTAGAGGCCTTCCCAATACAATCAGGGATGAAGCAAAGTTGTACATTATCATCTCTATTATTTAATATTGTACTAGAATGTTAGCTACAGCAATGAGAGAGAAAAAAATAGAACAGGCAATGAGGAAATAAAACTATCACTCTTTGCAGATGATATGATTTTATACTTTGAAATCAACTAAAAACTACTTGAAATTATTAACAATTTTAGTAGAGCTAGAGAATACAAAATAAACTCACCTAAATCACCAGCATTTCTATATATTACCAACAAAGTCCAACAGCAAGAGATAGAAAGAGAAATTCCATTTAAAATAACTGTAGACAATAGAAAATACTTGGGAGTCTACCTGCTAAGATAAAGTTAAGAATTATTTGATTATAACTTTAAAGCACTTTTCACACAAATAAAACCAGATCTAAACAACTGGGAAAAATATTAATTGGTCATGGGTAAAATAAATAAAAATGACAATTCTACCTAAATTAATCTATTTATTTAGTGCAAGTCAATTCAGTACCAAACTATAAAAAATTTTTTGATGCATATAACCTCTAAGAACTTTATCATCTGTTTATCATCTGCTTAGACAGAAGTCATGGCTATGAATATCGCATTTGGATGATCTCAAAATTAGCAACTACTTACATTTAAAATTTTTCGCAAAATTTTATCAGTCACTATCCAGTCACTATCATAATTTTTTTCTGTCCATATTCATTTTTTTCTCACAGGATCATAGTTAGTGTGTGTTCCTTTCACCCATTTCTACCTTTTTGCTTTATATTATTTTACAAGTCTTTTCATGTTTCTTTATATTTCTCCCTTTATCAACCTGCGTTACATGATAATATTCCATTATATTGATAAACCACAAATTATTTAACCACTTTTTTGTTGCTTCCAGTTTATTGCAATTACATATAAAATTGCTATGAAGATATAAGAAGATAGGTAAACACATCTCTTTCTATTCTATTTTTCTAATAAATATTTTTGACAGGTTATGGTCCCAATAAAGGGTAAAGGCAAGTATATTTTTGAATCAAACAAAAACAAGAACGACAGCATTTCATTTGGTTTTCACAGCCACCTTATAAAACAGGTGAACATTATCTTTACCATTTCACCATTGAGGAAGCTGAGATTTAATCAGGTCATAGAATTTGCCCAAGGCTAGTAAATCCCAAAGGCTGGCAGATGTATCTTGACACCAAATGCAGCACTATTTCAGTTAGAATATCTATACTGGAGTCATAAAACAACTGTTTTACTGCTCCTATTATCTCTATAGGTATTTGTTATTTATTGAACTCCATCAATATACTTTATGCTTTATGAAACATGGAATCAGACTCTTTGGCAAGGATCCAAGTTTGGAGGTGCATGACCACAAGGTCACTAGCGACTATCCATAAAAAAAAAACTTTAGCAATTTATCCATAGAAATATGATAAACATCACTAATTTAGCCTTAATTGTACATAAGCATGAAATAATTTCTGAAATCAATGATAATTATATGAGGACAACTGAGAATCACAGTTAAGTATCTAAGACAAAAGTGGGATTCAAAAGGAAGACCAGAGCAAAACCAAATCCTATTTGGGATTAATTATTCCTATGAATTCTTTTGTATATTCATTTTCATTAATCTCTACTGATTTATGTTACCTTAAAAAACAAGACAAAGCATTTAAATTTAGTATATTAATTAATAGAGACATCTAGATGGTATAGTGTATAGAGTTTGAGTCTGGAGTCAGGAAGACCTGAGTTCAAATCCAGCCTCAGATACTAACTGTATAACCCTAGACAAGTCACTTAATCTCTCTTTGCCTTAATTTTCCCAGTGGTAATATGGGGAAAATAACCTGTCTTGCAGGGTTGTTTTGAGAATCAAATAAGATAAAGTACTTAATACAGTGATTGGCACAAATAGTAGGAGCTGTATATTCCCTCCTACCCTCCACCCCAATTTTGCATCTTTCCTGTCTTGAGGGAAATTGAAATTTTCAACTGGCTCCTGAGCCAGAACTAAGTAGCATTCAAAAACACAACCTAGTTCTTTTTCTTTTCTTTTTTTCTGCCTGGTGACCTTCAAATGAAGAGAGTAAGCCGCAGTGGTCCTCTGGATGAGGAAGGGACCTTGGCCTTTTCTCACCAAGACTAGGAGGCTGTGAGCACATGATATTGCTATTGCTTCTTTTGTAGACTTTGTGAAGTTCAATAGGTCTACAGGCCAAGGGATTAGGAATGGGAATTCATGCCAGAATAGGCAGAAAGGTGAACCTGGGTGAAGAGGGAAGCCCCCCAGCCAATCACTGAGATGTTATTTTGTAAGCAAAGAAGAGATCTTGTCCATTGGTTAATTTGGAAATGAAGTTGGTGAGTCAAAAGCCTTATAGTTGCAACTTTAAATTTAAGCCTATTCTCTCCAAGGACTAAGGTCATAAGGACTGTGGCCATTGTTTGGGGATACATGTTCATATATGTATATGTCTGTGTGAATATATATTCCTTTCACTTAACCTTTCCAAATTCCATCATAGCATGATAGAAGCACTGAGTTATGGAAGACTATGATGGTAGGGTAAAAGCTTTGGTATGTACTACCATGCTAGAAAGGCCTGGTGATGCTCAGTAAGTTATCATCTAAATTCAGAAAGGCTTGTCACCATGTTCACAGAAGTCTTGATAATCTTTTTGATTAACTCATGAAGATTAACTTCTAAGTTATAGAATACTTGTAATCCTCAAGAAGTGAAAAATGATCCTTAAAACACTAAAGTATATGTTTCAGGGACCACTCCAGCCCCCCCCTCCACCCAGTGCCTAAAGGCCAAGTGTATTACAACTTACCCTTCTCCAGGGTTCTCCAGAATTTTGGGGGATGGAGCAGGATGTTAGTAGCTTCCTTACCTACTAATGGCATTCCTTCAACTGTAGGGTAAATACCCTCTATCCCATTTCTATTTAGCCACTATCAAATTAGTTTTTATATTACATTACATCTACATTACAATGAATATTAATTCAAAAGTATTATAGCAGCTAGGTGTTGCAGTGGATAGAGCACCAGCCCTGGAGTCAGGAGGACCTGAGTTCAAATCTGACCTCAGATACTTAATAATTATCTAACTGTGTGACCTTGAACAAGTCACTTAACCCCATTGCCTTGCAAAAAAAAGTATTTTAGAAAATATACATACTCCCCAACATGTGGAAGACATAATTCCCCAGCACCAATTCATACTCCAAAAAGGGGAAGGGGATTAAATTCACACCTTAACTCCTACATAGCATAGTCAAGCCCCAAGTACAAAACCTTCCCCCTTCTTTTGGCTTGAGTTCCTAGGCACCTTGACTTCTCAGGGCTTCCCTGATGGGCAAGCTGCCAGCTCCTGCCAGTGCCCCATCTAACTTGGAAGTCTGCCTCCAAGATAGTCATAGCTCAGACTCCTGGGTCAGTGGAGATTCTGGAGCTGAAAAGGACAAAGGGAACAAACCAAAAAGAAATCCCAGGACCATTTTTCAGAGTAAAGGTCTGAAAAGGGGGAAAAATGGGGAGGAAGGGAATTTCATCCCCCAACCCAGTCAGTTTTGATACCCATGAAGTGGTTGAACTTAGATTTTCATTCTCTCTGTTCACAGAGTAGGAAAGAGTATATAGAAAATAGAGTGAAACTGTCCCAGTCCTTGGTGAAGACCAGTCTATTCTGGTTATGCAACTAATCTCAGGAGTCTACTCCTGCCCATAAGAGAAGCACAGGATGTCTTCCTCCAGAAGCAAAGTGCCTTTATGTTATATGACTTGGACATGTGTAGAGCAACCTATGGTTGCATGCGTATAATGTGTATATGAGTGTGTGAATGAGTGTCTGTTTGTGTGTGTGTATGTGGTGCATTCTACAGTTTGATATTTAAGTAATTTTCCCTGATTCATAAGATAGCAGCAAAACAATCTCTTATCTGTTCTTATCTGTAAAAATTGTAAAAGTTTTGGTGAGACTAAAATGTGTACTCTGGTCTTCTTTCCCTTATCCTTCTTCCAGTCATTCCATTAAATTTAGCTACGAATGAATAAATTCTAAATTAAAAGCTCAACTTTCTACAAAATGGTAGAATAATTACTCTTTTTCCTAGTAAGTCAACATCCTACAATCAGGGAATTTTAACTCTGAGCAATTTTTTTTTTAGTTTTTGCAAGGTAATGGGGTTAAGTGGCTTGCCCAATGCCACACGGCTAGGTAATTATTAAGTGTCTGAGGCTGGATTTGAACTCAGGTACTCCTGACTCCAAGGCCAGTGCTCTATCCATTGCACCATCCAGCCACCCTGAGTAATTTTTTCAATGGGAGTGTTGTGTGGTGTTCTTACCCAGTTTCCCTTGAGATCTATGACACAAATTTTAAAAATGACTGGCATGAATGAATGACATCATCAGTGCCTGTGGAAGTTCGTTTTATGTACATAGGTCAGAGCTTATATAGTCAGTTAACTCATATTCAGCCTTGGTAACATTGGTTACTCTAAGAGAAATGGTCCAAAAGACAGAGAATTTAATCTTCTTAGGAAGAAAGTTTTATTCTATAATGTACACAAGTGCTTTCCCTTTTTTTAAAAACAAAGTTGGGTGAGGAGAATGAAATATAAACTTACTTATATTATTTAAAGAGATATATATATACCCTTTAAATTTTTAATGAAGATATAATTTCAATGATTCTTTTTTAACCAAATCTTTAATTTCATAGATATAGGGAGCTCCCAGGGATTAGCTTCCTTTACCAATACTAATTAGCACTTGCTATGAATTAAATAGTCTTAGAAACTTTCCTAGGTCACTGAGAAGTTCCAGGATATCACAGGAGCATGTGTAAGAGGCAAGTCTCAACTTTAGGTCAGCTCTCTATCAATCGAGTCATACTGTTCCTCATCTTATATTTAGGAAATAGTTTTTGTAACTCTAACTGGTTTCATGAAAACCTGGTGTCTGGTTAACTGACATTACAGGGAAATTAGTTTCATAGGACCAATGTTATAATTGGATGATCATTTATATAATGGGTGTAAATAATATTACAGTGGAGAGGGGGATAGTGGCATTATGATAGAATTTGTTTATAATATTTTAATGAGGTTATTATCTAATAACATTGGCTAGAAAAATAATATACAGAGTATGCCTTTATAACAAGTCTGTGAGGTAACATGGTCCTCATTCATAATAATTCTTCACTAGAGTAGTTTTGAAATCACTCATGCTTATCCCCCAGGTTAAAAAATACCAAACAAAAATCAGCTCCTACTTAAAAGCTCCCAATCCTGTGATTAGTAAAGCTTCCTTCCTTCTATGTAACTAATTGCACCTTCATGCCAAAAACAAAAATTAGGTTCAACCACAGCTTATGTGAAATGCTTATGAGAAATAATATTAAATCCAAAAATAAATTCATTAACAGGAAAAACAAAAACACATAAACACACATACACAAGCAGTAATTAGTATGACCAAGTAAGATCCATCCATTTCAGGGGCTGGTTTATTTCTCTCAGGTTCTAAAGCAAAACAAAACAAAATAAAACAAACAAACAAACCCATTCACCCATACCTCCCATTATGGTCTGTTTTGTGATTTTAATGAGGTTCAGATTCGTTCCTGCAAATGATGCTCTCACTCAGTTAAAAATGAAAGTATTTTAATTATACAAGGAATAGATTGCTTACAGTAGCATCCAATACAGCAGATAATACATAAAAGACAAAGGATTATTAATACTATAATCAAAATAGAAGAGAAAGATAAAGAAAACATCACCAATTTGGGGAGCACCAACTCTCAAGATGTCAGGTCGGGGAATCCCAGTTTTCATTGACCCTCGAGGTCCGAATTAGGAGACCACATTCATACCCCAGGCAGGCTGTCTCCTCCATGGGTGAGATTCCAATGAGGAGAAGGGGCTTACAACTTTTATACCTTTGAGGACAAAAAAGGCTCAGAGCCATCTAAGTTGAATGGGATCCAATTCCCTTTTGGCTTCAGGTATAGATTGAATCAATATGTTATTTTTAAGGAAATGCCATTATGGGGCTGTAAGGTTTATTTTTATTAAATATTAGTATTTGGGAGAATAGCCAGTTCCTCCCAATCCTGTTTTGTCTTTCCCAGGGATGGCTAGTTCCTGGGATGTCAGAAATACAGCCAAATCACATAAGGCATACTCCAAATAGTGAGTTCATATACTGGTCATTGCCTCAATTACGGCCTTCATACATATTGAAGAGGTCTTACACTAATAATTTGGTAATTATTAATTAGAAATTAGGAATTATCAATTCATGGTCTTAAAGAAGGAAATTGTAGGTGTGACTGACAGTCACTGAATGCTACTACAATGGAATAATTGATACCTCTCCCTTCTTCTCTTCTTCTTGAGAGTTCCCCAACTCTCACCATAGTTGATAAGCAGAAGTTTCCATCCCACTCTCTTGAGGGCTGAACTAAGAGTTTTCTCATCAAAGTGGGAAGAACTACAAATACAAACTTAAGAGACTTTGTGACCAACCAATCCCTTGACAGATGACAATATTCCTTTATTTTCAGTTATTTTTCAGTTGTATCCAACTCTTCATGACTCCACTTGAGATTTTTCTTGGCAGGTATTGGAGTGATTCGTCATTTCCTTCTCCAACACCTTCTGCAGATGAGTAACTGGGGCAAAGTTTAGTGACTTATCTAAGGTCACATAGCTAGTAAGCCTCTGAGGCTGGATTTTAACTCAGGAAGGTGATTTTTCCTATTTCCAAGTCCAGTGCTTGGAGCCACTGAGCCACCTATATGCCCCCTTTATTTTCATCATTAACTAAATAGTTTCATTCAATAAACATTAATTTACACATGCCTCACCCAAAGTGAACAGAGGTTAAGTGACTTTCCCAAGGTTACACAGCAGTAAATATCTGGGCTAGGATTGAACCCCAATATTCCTGACTTCAAGCCTAGTACTCTTGTCACTCTGGGTAACTGAGCTTTGGATAAAATGATTTTTAAAAATCATGCTAATTTATTTAGTTAATCTTTGTGTCAGACACTCTAATATAATATAATATAATATAATATAGCCAGTGGTCGAATTCAAATAAAATAACTATCGGTTGGCCAAACAATATAATTAGGTATCAGTTCTGTAGAACTGGTGTGAACAGGTTGAATCCCATCACTGGATATTGCCCAGATTTGCTTCAGGAATTTGTCATCCTTCTATCTTTCAGTTCCTTCCTTAAGAGTCTGAGAAAAGAATTATGTCATCTAGTTTTTTGATAATTCTCTTAATAACCCTGAGTTACAGATCTACTAAGTAAAGCACATTTTACTGACAATCTGAAAAAGGAAAATAGAATCTTGTAAGAAAACCTGGAAACCGACTAACCCTCCAACAAGTCATCTCTTTAAATTCCCAGCCATCCTCAGGTCTTTCAAATTCACTCTTCTCCTCCTGTAGTTCCCCATTGTCCCCAGCAGGGGTCAACAGGTATTGCTATGGTTTGTACTATTCTGGCTCCTAATTTTGAAGTTCTCTTTTATTTAAGCACTATTTTTTCATCCCTCCTTCTTTTTTCTTCCCTCCCTCCCTTCTTCCCTTCCTTCCTCCCCTCCTTCCCCCTTTTCATTCCTTCCTTCCTTCTTCCCTCATTCCTTCCCTCCATCCCTCCCTTTGTTTCTGTCTTTTTTCTTTCTCTCTCTTTCTCTCTCTTTCTTTCTTTCTTTCTTCTTTCTTTCTTTCTTTCTCTCTTTCTTTCCCTCTTTCTCTTTTTCTTTTTCTTTCTCTTTCTCTTTCTCTTTCTCTCTTTCCTTCCTTCCTCCTCCTCCTCCTTTTCTTTCTCTCTCTTTTTCTTTCTTTTCTTTTCTTTTCTCCTTTCTTTCTTTCTTTCTTTCTTTCTTTCTTTCTTTCTTTCTTTCTTTCTTTCTTTCTTTCTTCCTTCCTTCCTTCCTTCCTTCCTTCCTTCCTTCCTTCCTTTCCTTCCTTCCCTTCCTTCTTTCTTTTCTCTTTCTTTCTTCCTTCCTTCCTTCCTTCCTTCCTTCCTTCCTTCCTTCCTTCCTTCCTTCCTTCCTTCCTTCCTTCCTTCCTCATTCTGTACAATTTTCTCTGTTTTTGAACATCATCTTCACTACCACCCAATCTTTTCTGTTCTGGCATTGTCTCCTGTGGTTATAACTCTAATGATGCACCCAGACTGGTTTTCAGGAACTTCCTCTCACTAAAGCTATTCCCCTTTGTAATTGTCATCCTTCACCTTTAGGACAGTCCCCATGACTAGCTAACTTTTTATTCAACTATGATAACTAGGAACATTCATTCCTTTTATACTAGCATTGTTCAAAACATGTCTGGATCCCCTTTTGAAACTTGGGTAATTTTGTTCCTTTTAATCTAGACCTTTATGAAACACATAATTAAATAAGCTTCCTTGCCATGTGAGTTACACCTCATTTTTAACCTAAAAATCATCACCCAAATTGACCATTTCTATAATTCACCAGGATTTGCTCAAATTGACAAGGAACCTGTTTCTACCAATCTTTTTTTGCAAGGTTTTGAATTTTACAATTTTTCTCCCTCCCTTCCCTCTTCTCTGCCCCCAACAGAAAGCAATCTGATACAGATTTTACATATGTAACCATACTAAGCATAGATTGAAATTGAACGTGTTGTGAGAAAAGAATTAGATCCAATAGGAAGAAAGAAAACATTAAGATAACAAATTTACATATACATAAGACAACTGATGGTGCCTGTTTCTAAAAACCAGATCTACCCTCAAAGGACTGGGGCCAACAAATATTTGTTAAATTAAATTCAAAATGATTGCCATATGGGAGTTCCAGTTTTATCTCAAACAATGGCAACATCCACAAAATAGGTGTATAATTTCCTCTAGGTGACTATTTTTGAAGAGAACAACATTTATTTAGACATTTAAGTTCTGATATGTTTGTTTAAAAATCATTCTGTATTCCTCCTTTGAAAAATGAAATGGAGGCACCTAGGTGGCACAATGGATAGAGTACCAATTCTGGAGTTAGGAGGACCTGAATTCAAATCCTATCTCAGACTCTTAATAATTGCCTATGTGACTCTGGGCAAGTCACTTAACCCCATTGCCTTATATAAATACATTTTTTTTTAAAAAAAGGAAAATGAAATGGTTAGAACAGATGGCTTTGAAGTTCTCTCCAGTTCTATATCTTTGCTCTTATGACCTTAAGAACACAACAGATACACAATGTGAATTGACATTGAACACAAGTTCTGGAGAATTCACAAATATGGTATATAAGTAAATGTAAAAAGAAAAGAGTTCAGGTAACATTTGTTACCCCCCCCCCCAACACAGACACACACACACACACACACACACAAACACAGGGTCAACCAGTTTCAATTATCAAGTGGGATCATACTCCAACATGAAGTATGTGCTTCAACAAGAATTACCATAATGTGTAAAAAGCAAACAATCACCACCCAATTTAGCCAGTCAATCCAGTTATTAGCCATATATCAATCTGGTATAATCAGGGGGAAAAAAATCCCAAGAAGTCATAGAAACATCAGAGAACAACCAAAGACTATACATACTCAAAATAATTGTGTGATTGTTTAACAAGAGTTGATGAAAATGAAAGGATACAGTTACAAAGAGATAATTGCTCATATTTATATAGAGGTTTATGATTTATAAAGCTCTTTCTTTGTAGCAACTCAAGCTGTGATTATTACCTCTAAGTATTATTATGTTAATAATACCAAGTATCATGACTTCATTTTATAGATGAAGAAACCAAGGCTCAGTTCTTGGTTCTATTTATTTTGCTCTTCCTTATTTCATATAAGTCTATCGATATTTTTCTAAGATCATCTAGCTCATTAATGGGGTAATGGCTGAACAAGTTGTGGCATATAATCGTGAAGAACTGTGCTTTGCTTATACCATATAATTAATTCTTTTATCCATTTCTCTGGTCCATTCTTTACCATCCAAAGTGTGATTCTTTAAAATGGAAATTCCAAAGGTGAGATAAAGTCATGCTAAATAAATAACAACAAATACTGATAAAGTACAAGAATAAGAGCAGTATCTGCCATCCACTATTTAAAAAAACTTCCAAAATATCTTTTATTGATGCCTTTAGTTTTAACATCACATCCAAATATAATCCTCCCTGTCCTCTATTCAACAAACCATCCCTTGAAACAAAGATGAAAGAAACAGAATATAAGCAATCAGCTAAACCAGAAAAGCATTGAGTGTGTCTGATGTCACATACAATATTCCACACACATAGTCTCTCCACTCTTACAGGCATCCTTTGATAGTGCCTTATTGCACTATCCAGAAGGCTAACATTTTCTTGGGGGTTTTCCACAGGTATCTTTCTAAATTTATTACATCTGGGGTCTCATGATATTGAGAAAAGTGACAGTAACTTGCCTGAATTTATAATTGCCATGGTTCTGCTTTATTTTCCATTATAGAAAAATATTTGTTTTATGAATTATAAAATCTTAATGAGGAAGGAACTTTTGGGTCCTTGTTGATGAATTAAATGAATTCTGTTTCCTCTGTTTTGTATTACTTCAGTATTTTCACCATGCATTATTGCATACTAAGCAATTAATTTGTACTCTCCAAACAATCAAATGAGATAATGTATATAAAGCATATTACAGATTTCAAAGTAATATATAAATGTTATCTATCACTTTTATTATTCCATGAGGATGAGGATTATATCTTATTGAACATTCTCTTCCCTTCCTCTACTGTCTACTACAACTCTGAACACAGTATAAGCCAAATAATTGAAACTGAGATATATAAAAGTATGGGGATCCTGAGATCCTGCAATGTAAGAATTCAATGGAGAATTTTTTTAACGTGGAAGAGAGATGATTGGTGGTTAAGATTCAAGATGGAACATGAGATGGGGGCAGCTAAGTAGTGCAGTGGATAGAGCATCAGTCCTGGAGTCAGGAGGACCTGAGTTCAAATTCATTCTCAGATACACAAGTCACTTAACCCCATTGCCTTGTAAAAAAAAAAGCTGCAACATGAGAATTATCTTCAAATCCCCTCCCCCCCAAAGAAAAAAACCACTCATGGGGAATTACACTTGTTCTATTTGCCTTTGAATGAAAAACTAAAAACAATAGCCAGCAATGGAAGAGAATTAGATTTAGTAGGAATATAAGAAAAAACTTCTCAATGATTAGGGTTATTCAAAAAAAATGGGGGAGAGTGTGAAATCTTGATTTGAATAAAAGAACGTAACTTCCAGTAAATAGGAAGATAAGAGTCACACTCTACTTTGCCATCATTAGACTTCATCTGGAATAATAGATTCAGTTCTAGGTGTCACAGTTTAAGAACTCTGATATGCTGCAAAGTATTCAGAGGAAATAACTGGTATGGTGAGAACTTTGAGTCCAAGTCACATGAGGGTGCATTGAAAAAAATGGGACTTTGTTTAGCTTGGAGAAGAAAAGAATCAGGGAGGACATGACAGGAGTCTTTAAGTATTTGAAATGTTAGTATGTGGATGAAAGAGTTGACTTTTTCTGTTTGGCACCAGAAGCAACATGGGAAAAATTGCAATGAGCTGAAAATTGGAATTATTACAATGTACAATAGGCTGCCTCTGAAATCATTAGTTCCCTCTTTTTGGAGGTCTTCAAGTAGAGGCTAAATGACTATTTTTCCAGTTTGTTATAGAGGTGCTTTTTTTAGTACATGAGTTGGACTAGATGGTTGCTTAGTTACTTTCCTTCTCTTAAATTTATGTGATACCTCTTGTGATACTTTGACCCAAGGAGTTAATGGAAACTTGTTGGAGATATTACAGTTGGGATTCCTGTTCAGGTAAAGGTAACTTTGGATGACTTCTGAGAATCTGGGATTCTATAATTGCTCACTGAACTGAATTACCCTCAGTAAGCCTACTTTTTATTATTCTATTTATCATATAAGGTCACTTGACTAGCATTATAACAACAGAGATTAGGATCATAGATTACAGGTTGATGCGATCTTGTTGGTCATTCAATCCATTCTCCTCAGAACTCCTCTGAGTTCAGAGAGGTTAAGAGACTTGGTCATAGTCTCAGAGCTAATAAGTATCTGAGGCAGGAATTAAAAGCCCTAGATCTTCCTGCCACCGATTTCATACATTATCTGTTATACCACATTGCTTAGTTAATTTATCAATATGTTTCCATAATCTGCACATTTATTTTTATTCACAACTGCAGGAGGCAGAATTGTTCTAGATAATGATCTATTATTATTCAGATTTATTATTTGATTCATCTTAATTTTCTGATGATGAAAAAAGGAAACCAAAAATGCTATCTATTCAAGGTCACGTGGAGGCAAGGCACAACCAGTCAACACAAAGACCAACTCCTAAATGATTGGCCAATCTCATTGAATCATATCAACTTTTTGTAGTACCTCCCTCCCCAACATACACTCATAAAAAACAACCTACAAATCTATTTGAATTTCCTTTGATAAAGACTTTTAGCCATGCACTAGAAATCCTGCCCTTTTACTGGTATATTTGCCTTGCATCATAAGGAAAAAGAACAATGTTCCCCTCTTTCACCCCACACCCACAAAAAATTAGACTTTGGACTTGAGAGAGAAAACACAACTGGGCAGATTTCCCTTATCACTTGAGCCTAGGGAGTGAAACTGGCTTGGGAGGCAACCTCAAGCCAGATAGCTTGATCATAGATGGATCTTCCTTTCCATTATCAAAATGCATTTGTTCTGTAGTTTGTTTAATCAAAACGTTTACAACTCATATTATAAATGGCCAAGGAAACATGTTCTTCAGAAGGAATTGGAGGATGAATCCTTTACAAGGGAGACTATACTTGCACTAAACTGTATTTTTGTATTCACATTCTTTAAACTAGACTGTGCCATGCTAAGTTGAATCATCTACTCTTTTGCCTCCTATAACCCAGAGAATATGGCAGTTGAAAAACTGCCAAAAAACCAAAGCCATAATTTTATGACAGTAATCACCTCTTGAACTACCTGTTTCTTAGCTGTGACTTTTCACATAGCAAATTGTTATGATGTAGAACACATCTGTATTTTGCTCCATCTCCATTTCGAGGCCTTTTTCTGGTGCTTACATTTTCCAAAGTTACAATACCTTAATTAACCACTGCTGATTCCAAGGTCCCATTTGTACCTTAAGGAGAGGTGAACTTTTAAGGCTCTAACTAACATGCTAAGAGAAGAGTTTGAAATCCCTTTGGAAATGATCATATTTACTTCACAGTCTTTATTTAAAAAGGAATGTTATTTCATGATCTTTTTCTTCCTTGAAGGCCCAGGTGCTCAGGAAAACAGAGAAGAAATGTTCATCACAATAAAGGAATAAATCCTATAGTCTCACCACAGAGGAGAGACCTTTGTTGATTTACTGGGGGAAATGAGGGCAACACATATTCTAATATTTGGCATTAAGCCACCATATAAGTACTGTAAGCAAGAGTAAAACCACAGCTGTGCTACTACTCCATGATTAGTTGAGCATTTTCTGGTTCTGGAAACCACAACCATCTGGTGCCCCAAAGAAAAGCTTCCTACATAGTTTTGATGTCTGCTTATGGACTGCTGAAGTTACCAACTGCAAGAACTAGTGAAGATATATGCCATGTTGGAGTAGAAAATTCAAGGACAATATATTTCCAATTTTGTTGCAGCATCTTTAGGGTGAAGGATTAAAATAGGCAAATGAAGGAGATTAATTGGGATGTAGCCTCAGGAATGCTTCCTCTCCTATACTGGAAGGAAAGAATTATTATTTTTGTCTTTTTTATTATTAAAAAATACAAAAGAAAATTCTCTAAGGCATGGATTTATTATATCTTGGGAATCATTTGTAAAGTTAATTAACTGTGAAGTGAATTAATTGAACAACCTTTAGAGGTAGTGTATCATTGGGGAAAGAATAAGAGAAAGAAATAATGCTTAACTTATAAACAGATAATATACTTGCCCCCTTCAACCTTCTTATCTGATATCCAGGAAAGAGATCAACTTGAACCAAGGGTCAGATTATTGCCAAAAGCAAGCTGAAAGCAGGTAAAGTTGATATTTTCTGTTGAGATGTTACTCAGGAACTATGCCTGTTTACTTCACCTGCATGTCTATTCCCATCTGATTCTTCATAAACTCATGGACCATAGCATAACAGACCCTTCTGAACTTCACTATCTCCCAAAGTCTGTCCAAGCTCATGTTGTTTCTTCTTTGATTCTACATATCCATCACATCCTTTACTGTCCCCTTTTCCTTTTACCTTCAATCTTTCTCAGCAATGAGTACTGCCTTCTCATTATGTGACTAAAGTATTTAAGCTTCAATTTCAGTATTTGTATTTCCAATGAATAGAGTCAAAGTTAATTCCTTGCTGACCAAGGACTTCTCAAAAGTTTGCTTTTATTACTACCCTGTAAATTTAATATTCAATTAAGAAGAATATTTTCTAGTTACTGAGTTCATTACCTACAGTACAATGACCTGATATCAAATTTGAGGAATCACTTGTTAACAGGTAGGGAAACAATGCCATTGCAACCAAAGACTTATTCTTGCAGGACAAGATAATTTTCAAATACGATTAAATTTCACTGATATGGAGAATAAGTGCTAAGCTATGGTAGTTATAATGCTGTCTTTTGTGAACTGACAGAGTAGCTTTAGCTCTAGGGTAAAGGATAAATCTGTCAAAATCCAAGTTTGTGATAGGTCGTCACTGAAAAAAGGAGACATCCAAATATGAAATTTTACAGGCTTTCCCATATGAAATCATGTAGGAAATTATATTAATAAAGAGGGGGAACCTATGCACTTGAAGTCAGAAGATCTGGGTTAGAAAGTCCCAGTTTTTATAGCTACTTGTTGACTGATCAGGGACAAACTACTCATTTCTTCTAAGTCTCAGATTTCTCATTTCTAAAAGTGAGAGAATAGCACTCACTCTATTATCTTACAAAGCTCAAATGATATGATATACTTAAAATGTTTTTGTGATTGTAAAATATAATAAACTTATGAATTATTATTTTTATTAGAGGGCAAATCAAAGCAAAACTGTTAACAATATGGACAAATTCTCCATCCCAAATGTTATCTAAATTTTTTAACTCAATATTTTTATATAATCAGGAGAAAGAAAGAATTTGACTCGGACTCCTCCCACCTACCCTAAAATAGTAATTGACATTGCTAAAGTTTAAGTTTTGCAGAGCACTAACCATACTTAATTATATCTTATCCTCATAACTGTGACAAAAGGACTACCAGGTATCATTATCCTAATTTTACAGATAGAGAAGCAGCATGAAAAAAAACCTGTGATTTATTCATAGTCGTATTTCTAGGATGATAATTTGAAAACTCCAAAATCTCTCTAGGTCCAGTACTCTTCCTGTTGCTCCAGTTAGTGTTCTTTACCTTATTTGCCTGACCTCTCTTGGATCTCTGTCTAGCACCTTCTTTTTGTTTACCTTCTCATACCACTCCCATTTTCATTTGCATTTAAATTGAAAAGAATTGAAAAGCAAAAAGTTTTCATGATTCTAAGAAATGGTAGAAGGAAAGATAGATGGTTTGATCCTCTGGAATAGGGGGCTCTTCCTTGTATCTTTTTGAATCATACTACCAAGGCCATTTAAATATTCCACCTGTTCTTAGAGATTCAAAAAAATGGAGACAGAACACAATTTTTATGGAGTGTATTTTCCAAAAACATGACTAGAATCTCAAGGTTTGAAAGTCTCTAAAAGATCATCTAGTCTAACCCATATCATATGAGAAATTTCTTTAAAGCATTCTTAATGGGTGGTATGCCAGCCTCTTCTTTGGAAACTTCTTAAGTGAACTCTAATTAATACAGTTCTAATTGTCAGGAAGTTTTTTCCTTTACCACCACCCCTCCCAACAGCCCAATTGGTCCTTTATGCAGCTATCACTTACTGCTTCCAGAATTGGTAAAAGATGACAAAAGAAGAAAATAGTAATTGCTGGAGGTATTGTGGGAGGACAGATTGGTCCAACCATTTTGGAAAATAATTTAGAACTATACCCCCAAAGTCATTAAGTGGCATATACCCTTTGACTTCTTCCAAAGAGATGGAAGACATTGGAGAAGAATCTCTAGGGGGTGGCTAGGTGGCACAGTGGATAAAGCACCAGCCCTGGAGTCAGGAGTGCCTGAGTTCAAATCTGACTTCAGACACTTAATAGTTACCTAGCTGTGTGGCCTTGGGCAAGCCACTTAACCCCATTGCCTTGCAAAAATCTAAAAAGAAAAAAAAAGAAGAATCTCTATACACAAAAATATTTAGAACAGCATCTTTTGTTGTAGCAAGGATTGACAACATTTGGGGAATTGCTGAACAAATTACAGTACATGAATTTGTAAAATATAATTGCAGAATAATTTAGAGAATTTTGGAAAGATGAATATGAATAAATGAAGAACACAGCAGACTAAGGAAAAAATATTTCTATAATTACCACAATGTGGAATGTAAAGGAAAGTAAAAATTTTAAAAACCTCAGGACTAGCAGTAGAGAATGAGACCTACATTGTCAGGTATAGTCAATGTGATGATGCATTTTGCTTGACTATATTAGTTTTTAAGGGCAGCTTGGGGAGGCAGTGCCTGGGGTCTGGATGACTTGTTTTTCTGTGTTCAAATCTGAACTCAGACACTTACTGTGTAACCCTAGGTGAGTCGCTTAACTCTGTTTGCCTCAGTTTCCTCATAAGATGAGTTGGAGAAAGAAATGGTAAAACACTCCAGTATGCCAAGAAAACCATAAATGGAGTCATGCAGAGTGAGATATGACTGAACAACAAATATTCTTATTAGAAAATGTTTCTGGGGCAGCTAGGTGGCACGGTGGATAGAGCACTGGCCCTGGAGTCAGGAGTACCTAAGTTCAAATTCAGCCTCAGACATCTAATAATTACCTAGCTGTGTGGCCTTGGGCAAGCCACTTAACTCCGTTGCCTTACAAAAATACCTTAAAAAATGTTTCTATGTGGTGATAGGATTAGTTAGTGAATGACAATTTTTAAAAATCACCAGCAAAATTAAACATGCAGAAGATAAAAAAAATGTCTAGAAGAGGACTCGTTTGACAATTTTGTTGTCATTCAGTCCCATCTGATTCTTCATAAACTCATGGACCATAGCATACCAGACCCTTCTGAACTCCACTATCTCCCAAAGTCTGTCCAAGCTCATGTTGTTGCTTCTTTGGTTCTATGTATCCTTCACATCCTTTACTGTCTCCCTTTCCTTTTACCATCAGTCTTTCTCAGCACTGAGTCCTGTCTTCTCATTATGTGACTAAAGTATGTAAGTTTCAGTTCCAGTGTTTGTATTTCCAATGAATAGAGTCAAAGTCAATTCCTTGCTGTCCAAGGAATTCTCAAAAAGGTCTTTTTATTACTACCCTATAAATGCAATATTCAATTTAAAATAACTTCATGTAATAGAAGTTCTCTAAGTTATATACACTTCTCTGCATTTATTTGTCTACTAAAATATTTGTGATTATAATAAGAAGGAAAGCACATTTATTTTTCAAAACAAAGCTTAGTTTTGTCCCCAGAAGTCTTTTCCTCTCTAGGCAAAATGACTGCAGTTCCTTCAACAAATCTCTCTGTGGCATTGTTCTGAGTACCTTCATTATGGCAACTACCAACTTCTAGATGTACTTCGCCTGTCAAGGTCCTGAAACGTGACACAGAGAACTTATGGGACACAGTCCTTATGGTATGATCAGGACAAAATGCAACAGGTCTATTGCTAAAATTTTGGTTACCATATCATACTGTTGAGTCATATTGAGCTTACTCTTCAATAAAACTCCAGGTCTTTCATTTGGATAATTTTCAAGTCACAACTTTCCTCTCCTGTCCCATATTTGTACTGATTTTTTTTTAACTCAAGTGAAAACTTTACATTTATCCTCATTATTTTTTTCTTTTCCTATTTACTTTTTTTTCAACTTCAGAATGGCTCAAAAGAACAATTATCAAGGAAACTGGTAAACAAAGTAAAGGTTAAAAGGCAAAGAAAACAGGATACTTTAAGTTAGTTGAAGAGCCTCATGAATCACCTTGTTTAAAAAGGAATAGTTAGTTGGCAGCTAGTTGGCACAGTAGATAGAGCACCATCCCTGGAGACAGGAAGATCTGAGTTCAAATGTGGTCACAGATACTTAATAATTACCTAGCTGTGTGACCTTGAGCAAGTCAGTTAACCCCATTGCCTTGCAAAAACAAAAAAATAAATAAATAAATAAAAAGGAATAGGCCCATTTTTTTTCCATCTAGTTTCTTCTTCACTAGTAAAGCAACTAACTCTGGATAGGCTGTGGATAAAAAGTCTACCAGTCACAGATCAGTACTTGACTAACTATAAGGACTGTTCCTTTTAAGGATTATGATCTCTACTTTGAAAGTAAAGTCACTGATGTGTTCAATTGTATCAAGCCTTTACATGAAGCTGGAAAATAAAGATAGATTGGAGACAAACTGTTAGAACTCTGTATAGTCTGAATTACCTGTCAGATCATAATTAACAAAATACACTGTTGTTGCTATTATTCAGTCTAATGCTTTACGATTCCATTTGGGGTTTACTTGGCAGATATTACTGTGGCTACTATTTTCTTCTCTAGCTTACTTTACAAATGAGACAAATAGGATTAAGTAACTTGCTGAGGGTCACACAGCTAGGAAGTATCTGAGGTCAGATTTGAACTCAGGAAGATCAGTCTTTCTGACTTCAGACCTAGCATTTTATACACTGTACCATGTAGCTGTGTCCTGTTGTCAGATATTGTCATCCCAGATAAAGATCCAGTCTTTTTTCCTTGATGTTCCTTTTTTCTCCCAACATCATTAGAATCCCAACCTTTTTTGTTTTTCTGACTCTTCTTCACAGAACTCATTCTGAGTTTTTGCATTTTTATTTTTTATAGGGTCATGACATGCTCTCGTACCAATCCTCTGTTACCTGATCATGCTGCTGTTTTTCATACATTCCTTTTTACAAGAAATCATCCTGAGCCAACTTCCTTTTTTGAATGGGACACAACCATACTGATCTCATCTCTGAGCTCTTAGTAACTCTTAATATAGTATGATATATATACACTACTCCTGGCTTTCCCATTAAATTATTTGGTTCTTCCCAAGACCTTTGTCTTTCTGCTGTTTATTCTTATTGGATAGAATGAAGTCAAGAATAGTAATTCCACTTGTTACTTCTTTAACCTTTTAAAGAATGACATTATTAGCAAATCAAGTCAAGAATTTTATCAACTGTAAGGTTTATCTTTAGGATAAACATTATGCAAGAATATATGGAGAGGGGCTGCTAAGGTGGCACAGTAGGTAGAGCACCAGCCCTGGAGTCAAGAGGACCTGAGTTCAAATCCAGCCTCAGACACTTAATAATTGCCTAACTCTGTGACCTTGGGCAAGTTACTTAACCCCATTGCCTTGCCAAAAATATATAATATATGGAGAGATTGCCTTGTAGTCAGAAAGATCTGAGTTTAAGTCCCATGTCTGATTCTTATTAGCTGTATGACCTAGGATAAGTCACTTAACCTCAGTTTATTTGATCTATAAAATGAAAGGTTTAGATTACATGGTTTTTGATTTCCTTTCCAACTCAATGCCAAATTTTCCTGTGAATATACTACCTTAGTGACCTTAGGGAAGTCACTTAATGTGGTAACTTGTTGAAACTATAAGTTTCAGAGAAGGTGCTGATCCACACTGGTGGAGAGAGTGTTCTCTCTCTGTAGTTCCCTTTAAGCAAAGAAATTACAAGTCCAGATGTTAACTGTATTGGTTCTTGTTACTTTTGCTATTTTATTTTTTAGTGAGAGAGTTCCATATAGTTAAAGTTCCTCATCTCAATGGTAGTATACATATGAGCTGTTTCCTAAACATTTCCTTCTATGGTGAATGGTCTGTGGTATATATCTACTAAGTTTTTGCTTGTCTTCACTCCATCTCCCCATTCATCCTTATCAAAATTTGCATACTACTATGCTTCCCCAATTCTGTCTGGTTTTTATAATTCCTAACATCAGTGGATCGTTTTGACAAGCAATGTTACTTGTTTATTCCTTTTATTTAGGGTTTCTTTTTGATAAATTATGACTTTGATTTTTATATTTTAGTAAATCCCCTGCTGACCCAGGGACAGTTCTAAGGTCAAATATATACCTCCTTTCATTAACATCTTTAGTTATCTTTGTTTTTTTTTGTTGTTGTTGTTGATCAGTTATTTCAATCATGTCTGACTCTTTAGTGATCTCATTTGGGGTTTTCTAGAGAAATATACTGGAATGGTTTGCCATTTCCTTCTTCAGTTCATTTTATAGATAAGGAACCTGAGGCAAACAGGGAAAGTGGCTTGTCCAGAGTCAGATAATAAATGCCTGAGACCAGATTTGAATTCAGGAAGATACGCCTTCATACAAACCATTTCATTTTCAGTTCAAATCTGTTTTAATCAAATTGCAAATTTCTAGATATAAACATATTTTATGATCTCTTGTGTATGTTTTTATAGGAAAAAAAGAAGTAGCTATTAACTATCTAATGAAGTCAGAAAGCAGAACTTCTAATTATAACTTGGCCACTAACTAGCTATGTGACTAGGGACAAGTCATTTTATCTTTTATGTACCTCAATTTAACCATCTGTTAAAAAAAAAAAGGAGGCTGGACTGAAAGGTCTCAAACGTTTCTTGGTAACATGCTTTGATTAGAAGGTGCTCTGTGATCCAACTAGAGAAGCCACAAAAATCCTGCCCCAAATCTGAATGGTGGAGCCATAAAGATCATCCCAACTCCTTACCTACTTTATAGTTATGTTAATTTATCAAGCAGTATTTACATTATTAGCCAACATCTCTGATTCACCATAGAACACTACATTTACATATCACTCTCACTTCTGCTCAAAACTCTCCTCTTGAAGGATTCAGTTATCTACTTGTTAAAGATCAGTTACTTACAAGGTTCAGGATTATATTCATTGTGTTCTAAGTGGGGAAAAGACAAAAGAGAAGAAGCACTTGGAAGGGCAAGAGAAATAGTCCCTGCCAGCAGTCTCTTTTGTTTTTCTTGGTAAATATGAGCCAATTATAAACTATCCTCGTATAATACTTGACCTCTTTGTATTCCTTTTGGAAACTCTGAATCCAGCTAATCCTTGAGGCTCTAAACCTTTTCTTAGACTAGAGAAGAATTATAGAATATTTATACTGTGTCATTCCATAATTCATTGAACTGTACCTGTGTTATACTTAGTAACTCTAGTACAGTGTGTGAGAATCAGGATTCAATCCTAGCTTTAAGCATTATTGTACTATATACAATGGTGAAGTGACCTCTGAGCCTGCCTTGTGCAAACCATGCCTGAACAAAAAAATTCCTTCTACAAATACTCAACAAGAGATTATGAGTCTAAACTGTCTGAAGACCTCCAGTCAAGGGAAACCCATTCCTGTCTATTTGATGCTTGGAATGTTATAATTATTAGGCAATTTTTCTTACATGAAGTTTAAATCTGTCTCTTCGTAATGTCCACAGAAGGTTCATAGATCTATCCTCCAAAGTATGATGGAACAAATCTAATTCCTCTTCCTCACAGCAGCCCTTTAGTTAATTTATTTTATAACGTTAGTTTTTTTGACTCCTCTTCTTCTAGATTTATCCTTCACTTCTGCATTTGCATTCCTAATCCATTGCTTCCTATTTTGTTTTTTCCACTGTAGATCCCAGTTTATTTCTATTCTGATATTATTTTTGTTATAATAGGTCACAAATTCTATTCTCACAGTTCTTATTTCTCATTTGAGTTTTTTTTTTATTTATCAAGTATAGGATCATTTTCCTTCAGTTTGAATTTATTTTTTATTTATTCATAGCTGAACTTTTTTTTTTAGGTTTTTGCAAGGTAAATGGGGTTAAGTGGCTTGCCCAGGGCCACACAGCTAGGTAATTATTAAGTGTCTGAGAACGAATTTGAACCCAGGTACTCCTGACTCCAGGGCTGGTGCTTTATCCACTGCATCACCTAGCCACCCCAATAGCTGATCTTCTTAACTACATCTGGAGGTCATATTTTTCTACTGTTATTGTTTTCCTTGTTGAATTGTCTACTTGTGTTTAAGGTCTTTGAGTTTTCTTCTACCTGAGAACTTTATCTCTTCCCTCCCCCCACCCCCCATTTTCCTCTGTTGTTCATTTTCTGCCTCTCTGACTCACTCCCCTCCCATGGGGGCTGAATCTCAAAGCTTTTCAATCTCCTTTTATGCTGGTCAATTCATGGTATACAAACCTAGGTCTTTTCCCCAAGTGACTTTTGGGTGGACAGAATTAGCCCAAGGAAAAATTATTCCTCTAAATGGAGTAGTTTCAAAAGGGAAAGGGAATATTTCAACACTATTACATTTGAAAAAAAACCACTCCTGAAACATTCAGAAATATAAGTCTGATCTATAAAGCATAATATATAATATACTTATTTCATTTTTAAGAACAAGTCTTTTTTCTTGGCATAAAATGTAGGATGTAGGAAAGCATGTAGGAAAATTGGCAGCACTTCCATGTTGTATGAAATTATTTCCTATGTGATTTAGAAAATTCAAATGATACAAAGAATAGAGCAAGAGACACTATATTATGGAAGATTCAGAGTCAGCCCTGGAGTCAGAAAGACTTGACTGAATGGCCCTCAAGAAAACATTTAATTTCTCAGTGATAGATAGTAGAAGTGTATCATTGGAGATGGGTTTGCACACTGAGAGTCATTATAATGAAATTACTTTTTATCTATCTGATCTTTCTGCCTGGGGCTATTTGTTAGAGGTATATTCTGGATAGAGGTCTACATTTTGGTTAGGTATTTATAGAATATATTAGGGCTGAAATAAAATGTGAAAAATGAGACATAGAACAAATAGGATGTGAAAGGACAAATATAGCACTAGAATTAGAAACCCATTTTTTTATATCAGTATCTAAAATTCTGCCTTACCAAAAGTAAAATGGAAAGTCTGACTTAAGAGGACCTTGATCAGTATTATATTATATCATTCACTTTTACTCTAAAAGTATTTTGGTATTTTTAGGACATTATCAATTGATATTTTGAGAGAATTACTCATTGCCTAGCTATTCTTGATATTATAAAGTCTTTCAACAATGTCACTGACTACATAATGAGAAGAAAGGAGATGAATATTGTGACTATAATAAATAGTTCAGCCAATATATATGGGAAAATGGATTACTTAAGATTCATGTAGTCTCACTATCTTTAGTCATTGTCTCTTTTTTAATTAATTTAATATTTATTCTCATTTTGTACAAATAATGTTTTTATACATTAATAAGATATTCTTGTTTAAGAGTGAACAAAATACCCCCTCCCCCAAAAAAATATAGACTCACTTGAGCGATAAAGTAAAGGGGAGAGAAAAAAAATTAAAATTAAAAAAATAATAGTAATAATTGTAGGTATGACCAGGTGGTGCAATGGACAGAGCACCAGCCCTGGGGCCATTAGCACCTGAGCCCACATCTGGCCCCATACACTGAACAATCACCCAGCTGTGTGACTTGAAAGCCACCCGAACCCCACTGCCCTGCAAAAACCAAAAAGAAAAAAAAAAAGGAAAAAAAGACCCAAAATAAAATAAAATAGTAATAATAGTAGGGGTAGCTGGGTGGCAAACAGAGCATTGGCCCTTGAGCCAGGAGCACCTGGGTCCAAATCTGGCCTCAGACACCCAAAGATCACTCTGCTATGCGGCCCCAAGCAGACCACCCACCCCCATTTGCCCTGAACCCCCCCAAAAATAATAATAATAAAAAATATGCTTCAGTCTTTGTTCCAACACCAACAACTCTGTCACGGGTGGATCACATTCTTTATGATTAAGTCCATGGCAAAAGTTACTTCCATATTTTCCCACTGTTGCCATTGCTGATTGCAGCTCCCTCCTTTCGTATTTCTCCACTACCATGTACTATATTTTCTCTCTCCTTTCACTCTGACTCTGCTGTAGGGTAGCTGAGTGGCGCAGCAGAAAGATCCCCGGCTCTGGGGCCAAGAGGCCCTGAGACCCCCTCCCACCCCTTAGGCCCAGAATCCACCTGGCCCTATGGTCCTGGGCAGGCCTTCCAATCCCAGCCCCTTGCAAGAAGTAAAAAAGAAAATGTGTTATATCTGACCACTCTCCCCCCATAGTCCAATCTCTTCTCCATCACTCACATCCCCCCCTTCCCCCATCCCCCCCCTCCATCTTACTCCAGATGCCTATACCCCATTGAGTATATATGCTGTTTCCTCTTCTAGCCACCTCTGATGAAAGCAAAGTTTCCCTCATTCCCCCCTTGCCTTCCCCCCCTTCCATATCATTGCAATAGCTCATTGTAATAAAGAAAAATCTTATTATATGAAATATCTTGGCCTATTTCCCTTCTCCTTTTTTTTCTCCCATTACATTTCCCTTTTTTTTCTATTGACTCCATTTTTACACCATATTTTATCTTCGAATTCAGCTTTCTCCTGTGCTTGAACTATAAAAGCTCCCTCTACCTGCTCTATTAACTGAGAAGGTTCATATGAGTATTATCAATGTCATTTTTCTATACAGGAATACATGCAGTTCATTATCATTAAGTCCCTCATATTTTCCCCTTCTCCTCCAATCTCTATGCTTCACCTGAGTCCTGTATCTGAAGATCAAACCTTCTGTTCAGCTGTGGCCATTCCAACAGGAACATTTGAAATTCCCCTGGTTCATTGAAAGTCCATCTTTTTCCCCTGGAAGAGGACATTCAGCCTTGCTGGGTAGTTGATTCTTGGTTGCATTCTAAGCTCTTTTGCCTTTCGGTATATTATATTCCAAGCCCTACGAGCTTCCAATGTAGTTGCTGCTAAGTCCTGTATGATCCTGACTGCAGCTCTACTATATTTGAACTGTGTCCTTCTGGCTGCTTGTAATATTTTCTCTTTGACTTGGGAGTTCTGGAACTTGGCTATAATATTCCTAGGGGTTGGTTTTTTGGGGATCTCTTTCTTGGTGGGGGGGGATCGGTCAATTCTCTCCATTTCTATTTTGCCCTCTGCTTCTAGAATATCAGGGCAATTTTCCTGTAGTAATTCTTTGAAAATGATGTCAAGGCTCTTTTCCTGATCATGACTTTCAGGTATTCCAATAATTTTTAAATTATCTTTCCTAAGTCTGTTTTCCATATCAGTTGTTTTTTCAATGAGATATTTCACATTTTCTTCTAATTTTTCATTTTTTTGGTTTTGAAGTATTCCTGATTTCTGATAAATCCATCAATTCATCTATTCTTTGTCTGAAGGATTTGTTCTCCTCAGAAAGTTTTCTTATCTCTTTTTCCATCTGGCCAGTTTTGCTTTTTAAAGTATTCTTCTCTTCCATAACTTTTTGAACTGTTTTATCCATTTGACCTAAGCTGGTTTTTAGCATGCTATTTTCTTCAGCATTTTTTTGGATTTCCTTGACTAGGCTGCTGACTTCATTTTCATGTTTTTCCTGCGTGTCTCTCATTTCTTTTCCCAGTTTTTCTTCTAACTCCCTCATTTGATTTTCAAAGTCTTTTTTGGGCTGTCATAGCCTGAGCCCAATATCTGTTTTTCTTGGAGTCTTTAGATGCAGGAGCTTGTTCCTCATCTTCAGACTGAGCATTTTGATCCTTCTTGGGCTCATTTGCAAAATATTTCTCATTGGTGTTCCTCTTTTTTTCTCTGCTTGCTCATTTTCCCAGCCTTAGCCTGTTTTGGGGGTGCTTTCTGAGCTTTTGGGACACTCCCACAAGGGTCTCAGTGTGTGAGGCTCTGTCCTCCCTCTTGGTCTATGAATGACCATATGCACCCCCCTCTGCCACAGGGCTGAGGTGGAGGGGGCCCCTGCTGTTCTATTTGGGGGGGCCTAGACTGGGCTCAGGATCTGAATGTGGTCAGAGCCCCAAATTCCTGCTCCAGGGGCAGAGGACAGAGCTCTACAGTCTCTCTCTTCACTCTCCTTCAATAGGCTCATGCCCTGGGGGCTCCTGCTTACAGGCTCCACCTGCTTCTGTTCCTGGATCTGGGCTGTGCTGGCCATGCTGCTCACTGTGTGCCCTGAGGGCTGGGCTCCACATGCTTGCTCTGGCAGAGGGCACCCGCTGTTCCCCCACTTTGTGCCCGGTGCTCCCTGGGGTGTAACTCAGGAGACTCCCCCGCTGCTGTGAGCCACAGCTTCCAGCACCCTGGGGCTGCCTCTGGAAGGCTGAAGTTCTTTCGCTCTGGTGGGCCACCCCTCTGGTGGGCTGCCCCTCTGACCCCAAGGAGCAGAGCCTTTCTGCTCTTTTCCAGGTTACCTTGAGTAGGAGAACTGCCTCACTGGGATCCTCTGTGGGTTCTGTCTCTCAAAAATTTAGTTAAGAGTCCTTAGCTTATGAGTTTTATGAGAGAGCGCCTAAGACATGATCCTTTTTTGTCACCATCTTGGCTCCGCCCCTAGTCATTGGCTCTTGCTGATGAAAATCGATGGGGAAAAGCTTAATTAATTATAGTGCTTAGCCCATTGCAAGTATTCAAAAAAATTGGGGTTATTTTATTTTAATTAAGGTAATTCCAACTTTCCAGAATATAGTGAATAAAAGGAAAATAAGCTAAAAATGTCATGGGGGCAATCTATTTGTTTTACCTTTATAGAGATGGATGATGGAGGCAATCTCCAATTCTTGGGGGATAACAACTCCATGACATATAACCTGGAAAATTTCAGTCAGTTTTTGGATGAACAATGGACCCCACCTCCAACCTTGCCGATCTCAGCTGGAATAGAATCAGCACCAGGTGTTTTGCCACTTGAAAGGAGCCTAATGGCATTCAAAACCTCTTCTTCAATTGGAACTTCAGCTAGGGACTGATTGACTTCAACTTGAGGTAAATGGTCAATGGCTCTGCCTCTGTATTGATTGATGATGGACTATTGAGAACACTATGGGGCAGTTAGGTGGCACAGTAGACAGAGCACTGGCCCTGGAATCAGGAGGACCTGAGTTCAAATCTGGCCTCAGACACTTAATAATTACCTAGCTGTGTGACCTTGGGCAAGTCACTTAACCCCATTGTCTTTCAAAAAAAAGGAACGCTATGGAAGTGTTCAGCCCATCTCTCTAGTATTATGTTCCTATCATTAATCAATGGGGATGCCTCAGCACCTGAGTAGTTGAGATGCACCATATGTCTTTGGTCCATAAATAGCCTTCAAGACATCATAAAAGCATTTTGGTTTGTTACTGTCTACATAAAATTGAATTTCATCTGCTTTCTTACTGAGTCGAGTCCTGTATCTCTCTAAACTTCACTTGGACTTTACTTTTTGATGGAATTAAATACTGCCTTCTTAGAAATGGATGAACTGTCCTGATGGTAAACCCTATGAAGTTCTCATTTTTCATTGAGCAGTTTTTGTATTTCACCATCTTTTTCATCAAGGCATTCTTGGTGTTTGCTAGTTTGCTAGTGTTATGCCCCAGATGAACAAATGCAATGCTGTACACCAGAACTCTGAAAGCTGCCCACTCCTTTTCTGCTCATTGCTGTCAATTGTGTGTTGGCTCAGTTTTTCCTCCAAGTTAGCAACAAACAGTTCCCACTCAGAAAGACATTCTAATTTCTTGACATTAATTCTTCTAGTAGTCATTTTGCCTTGGGGCCGCCACTTTGGTTAAATATGAATATTTAGCTTAGAAAGGATGAGTCTTTGATCAGTCCAGCACTCTGTACCACACATTGCCTTTGTCACTCTCATATTCTATCTGTCTCTTCTCCTTACAATCACATAGTCTAACAGATGTCAATGTTCCTATGAGAGTGCATCCAGGAAGTTTTATTATCTATTTTTTATTTGTTTGTTATTATTTTTAATATTATTTTATCTTATTATTTATTTATTTTAGGTAAACAGAAGACTGTGTTTGTAATGAGGTCATGATATGCACAAGTCTTCAGTAGTAAGTGACCATTGCTGATGCTGTTTCCAATTCCATTCCTCCCAAGGACTCCCTGTCTTGTCTGGTAATCTGAGCCTTCTCCAGCATTGAAGTCACCCAGAATGATAAGCTTGTCCTCTTTTAGTACATTGATAATAAGGGTCTCCAGGTCTTCATAACATTTTTCTTCCTCAGTGTTCATCATGGAGAGAGTATAGACATTGATGATGGTGGCATGGCATTTTCCTGGAAGTGGCAATTTCATTGTCAAGAACATGTCATTCACTCCTTTTTTGGTAGGCATTCAAGAATTTTGACTAGATTAGTTTTGATTGAAAAACCTACTCCAGCTTTACAGCATTCCCTTTCACTGCGACCACTACAGAAAAATGTATATCCAGCTCCAACTTCATTAAGCTGGCCTTCATTTGCCAGCCTTGCTTCACTCAGGGCTGCATTTGGATACCATACCTGCTGAGAACTCTTACAACAAAAGCTGTTTTTCAGATCTATTGGATCTTGTGTTGCTTATGAGTGTGAGCATGTTCCATGCACTGATGGTGAGTGTAATCATCTTTAAAGAAGTTTTTGTAGATTTTTTTGTGTCTTGATCAAACTGTGGGACTTCCCACCTGCCTTAGTAATCAGGTCAGGGTAGGTAAGCAAACAATTTTTAGGGCACCTTTTCTAGCCCCTTCCTTGATTCAAGAGATGAGAAGTGCAATCCTTAAAAGGGCTGCTCAGTCACCCAGGGGGCTGCCAAATCCCACTATTGATTTCAGTGGAGAAATGACCCTATGGCCTGGGCCACCTATGTGCAGGGATATGACTACAGCTCCCAGTGTATCTACACCTGCTGCTTCATCACTTGTCTGTTGCCATAGGACTTTGAGGAATGGTTATGAATGATAATCTTTTGTTGCATGCATAAATTGGATTTAAGGGAGGTAGAGCTGAACAAAATAAACCACTCTTCCAAAGTCATGATAATCCATCATAGCAAGATAGTCAAGATAACTGGTAATGGTTCTAGATGCAGTGGATGACCATGGCATCTTCGATGTTTAACCCAGTTCTAAGCACTCCATAGCACTTACTTCAGCTAACTTCATGGCTGTTGGAATAAATTGTTCTCCTCCACCCATTCCACCAATGGAAGATTTTACATGCTTAAGTTAGATACCCCCACTATTCACTGATGAGTCTGAGACTCCCTCTGTTAACCCTCAACCTAATTTAGCTTGCCTACAGAAACGGTTTACTAGGGTATGGCCACTGTGTATGCTACAGCTTCTTAGAGCCACAAGTGAGAGGTGGCTCAGGTGGACATCAAAGATGGAAAACAGCCCTGAAGAAGTCTCCATAGCCCTTACACCAAGGTATTAGTCTTCCTTGAACACACCCTACACCCTATGATAGAAACCTAATAGGAAGATAAAATTTGATTTTATAATAGGAAAACATTTTAATATACATTTATATAAATAGAACCCTTAATTTTAGAAAATAGAAAGTAATGGAAAAATAAAATTCAGCCTAAGCATACTCTAGAGCTTTTAAGACAAGGAAGTCAGGAGAAGGTACTGTATTTTGTACATGAGGAAGACCCATTGTCATAGGACTGCAATACCTGGTGATCTTTTCCATTTAAGATTAATTGGGAAATTCCTTGACCAAAAAAAATAATTAGCACCATGAAGTTAGCAAGTTATTAGGGACTCACAGTAAGAGATGACAAATCTAAAAAGCAGGTTGAACAAGATCCTATGTAGTGACATCATTCTGAAGTATACTTCAACTCGGTGTATCCCAGAGATTTTTTTTAAAAAATATAGCTGGAAGAATTTAACCGGATGTATCTAGATGACAAGTTCAGCACATAACAATGTAACACCAGCCAATCCTCCATTGTTTGCTTTGAGCAAACAATTGCCTGCCCTCCCCCTCCAAATACAGACTGCTAACAACAACAAAAGCAAAGGAAATGACAGCAAATTTCCAGGCTAAAATAAGAGATCTAGAGGCTGACAAATAAAATAATGATTTATATTTATACTTATAGATATGCACATGCATTCATTCATTCATTTACTTAACTAAAGAATTCCAATTTCATTTTGGAAAAGTGAGAACAAATTCCAGGATATAAAAGAGGTACCACAAGATAACACTAAAGCATCTGATATTATCTTCTGAAGCTTAGCTACATCAGTGATAGATTTTGTTAATAGAGTAGTGATGGAAAAGTAGAGGAGAAAGTTCCCTCCACTGTGACTTGAAGCAATACACAGGAATCGGAAGACACACTTGCCTGGACAACTCAAAACATCCCTTGATAACTCAACCTTAGAAAGTCATGACATTCCAACATACTTTGTAAAATGAGAGAGTCAAACAGTATGGCCCACAAGGCACCTTTCAGCTCTAAATCATTGATCCTATGCACTTGCTAACATGATTATGGAAGATTTACTTCACCATTCTTAGTCTTCTGTATCTGAGAAATGAAGGGAATGGAATTATTTAATCTCTAAGAAGCCCTAAGGGGAAGCTTGATAGCAAATTGGATAGACCTCAAGACCTGGAGTCAAGAAGATTCATTTTCCTGACTTCAAAAATCTGGTCTCAGGAAATACTTACAATTCTGAGCTAGTCACTTTACCCTGTCTGTTTCATTTTCTCATCTGAAAAATGAGCTGAAGAAGGAAATGACAATGGAACACTATTGTTCTATTAGAAACCAGGAGGGACGGGATTTCAGGGAAACCTGGAGGGATTTGCATGAACTGATGCTGAGTGAGATGAGCAGAACCAGAAAAACACTCTATACCCTAACAGCAACATGGGAGTGATGTTCAACCTTGAAGGATTTGCTCATTCCATCAGCGCAACAATTGGGAACAATTTTAGGCTGTCTGCAAAGGAGAGTAGCATCTGTATCCAGATAAGGAGCTGCAGAGTTTGAACAAAGTACAAGGACTATTCCCTTTAATTTGGAAAAAAAAAACCCAGATGTCTTATTGTTTGATCTGGTTACCTCTGAGAATTCTGTTCTCTTTAAGGATATGATTTCTCTCTCATCACACCCAATTTGGATCAAGGTATAACATGGAAACAAAGTAAAGACTGACAGTGTTATCTGTGGGGTGGGGGTGAGGGAAGCAAGATTGGGGGAAAACTGTAAAACTCAAATAATATCTTTAATAAAAATTTAAAAAAAGGAAGGAAATGACAAACCACTCCAGATTTTTGCCCCCAAAGGGATCATAGAGTCAGACATGAATGAAAATGAATGGAAAAATAGAGAATCCTTCTGTCGATGCCTTTCTGTGATCTTTGTTATTATCTAGTGCACTGAGTTAAAACAAGTAGCCTCATAGAATATACCAAAACTGGCATTTCCTGTGAATCACAGAAATGGAAGGCATGATGGATGTGGGAGCCGATGGCCTGGGTTTGAATCTTAGTTCTCCTATTTAATCCCTATGTGACTTTGGACGAGTTTCTGGGTCTCCATTTCCTCATCTGGAAACAAAGAGGTTGTACTCAATCTCTAAAGTCTCTTCTGACTCTAAATGATTCAAATGCCTGGTCTAAGGCTCGTTCAAAAACATTAGATAATCAAAAGATGATGAATTTACAGATGGAAGTGACCTTAAAGGTCATGAGTCCAACTCTTTCATTTTACAGTTGAGAAAACTGAGGTTCTGAAAGCTTAAGTGAATTGCCCTGATTCATGTGGTTAAATCCACTGCTCCAAGGTTCTAAGAGTAAAAAAATGTGAGATGATCCTTGGCAATTACATTCCCCTCTCATAGATCTGGTATGCTGCAGACACAAATGGAAGAGGCAGCACTACATGATTCTAAACATTCTTTTTTTCTTTCTTCTGGGGCAATGGGGTGGAGTGATTTGCCCAAGGTCACATAGCTAGTGAGAATCCAGTGTCTGAAGCTGGATTTGAACTCAAGCCATCATGACTCCAGGGCCAATACTCTATCCACAACATATCTAATTGCCCCCCTGCACTGCATGATTCTAAAAAAGCTCTGTTTTAGTTGCTATCATTGCTGTTGGTGTTGGTGGTCCTTTATTTCAAAGAGGACCATTGACCTCACTGGTAATATCTTTATTTTCTCATGAATTTGATTTAACTGATACAGAGTTGAGTAAAGTCATCAGCCTCACACTGTCTCTCTCTTTTCCAGAGTTATCAAAGTCCAATGGTAAGTCAAAAGTCAAAATAACTGGGATTCAGTGAATGATCTTGGTGTTTTTGATGTCTGACCAAGCTCTAAGCACTCCACAGTGCCTACTTCAGCCATCTTCATAGTCCATTGGAATAAACTGTTCACATCTGACTATTCTACTGGGGAAGTCTTCAAATATTCAGAGCCCCAAAGAAAAAACTAGGGTTAATAATTTCAAAGATAAAGATTGTATTAACATCTCTATTAGATGCTTCTAAGATCTATTTAGTATTATATTCCTAACTGCCTGTGGATATAATGAGAGAACCTCTGAATAGATAAAGCAACAGGGAGAACTAAGACTCAGCAGTCCAAATATTATTTAAGAAAGTATGCACTGGGAAGCACAATTATACCACAAAGACAAAAGGACATATTTGTCTGCCTATGATCTCATACCTAAAGGCAGGATCTGTATACATCAATCATGAAAAAAAAATATGAATCAACTTTACAGGATACTGTCAGTACCTGTAGAAAGGTGATGTCACACTTGTCATCAGTAGAGATCGCAGTTGTGTTGCTCATGCTCTGAGAACTTCCTTCCAAAAAATAAAGGAAACACATTCACATGCACACACAAACACATCTAATTTCATGACATTTATTAAATGTCTAATTGGTTCCTTCTCTTCTATCTCATAGAATTGAAATGAAAATCTGGCAAAATATTTATTTAAATCAAAAAAGTTTTTTTCTCCCCTTTTTAAAATACAAAGCCTCAAAGAACCAACCCTTCACCTCAAAACTAATATGCCTTCCAGGAATTCTAACCAGAAGTGAATATCATCGATAGTTTGTGGAATTCATTACCATTTAATCCAGCTGCTTTGCCATATTTCAGGCATCTACTTGGAGATATTTCTTCTCTTCTTTAAAAAATAAAAATAAAATCCTTAGTGTTATTATTATTATCCAACATTTACAGAGTGCTAAACAATGCAGCTGCAATGGTCAGAATGAATCCAAAGGCCTTGTAGATCAAAGGATCATATGACTTTTGATGACGATTACTCTGATGCTTTAGTGAAATGTCTATATGGTGAGTTTGAAAGAGAGAAAGAATCTCCTGGGTTCCCATTAAAAAAAATGTCATCTACAAACTTGCCACTGTGGATATTTAGATTCATGTCTTTCGTTTCAATCCCCATTGAAAAGATACAAATGCTGTTCAATCAAGCAGCTGGAAGAATTAATACATAAACAGCACCAGATATTGATACTTCAAAGTGAATATACTGTATTAGAATTTGTCCAATTGACAGTAACTTGAGAAAAAGCTTTCATAAGGTCAATCCTTTTCTTGGCATATCGGTTAAGCAAAATTGGCTTAGGAACACTTAGTAATGGAATGCTGAAGTCTGGATGGTCAAAGGGGCAATATGAAGTCCCTAGGCACCCAGAAGCCAAAGAGAGAAGATGCAATCAGAAGTAATGAAAGGGAAGAAAAGGAGAACTTGAAATCATTTAAAACAAAATATTAGAACTGAAAGGGACTTTAGAGATTATCTCAATCCTATTTCCTCATTTAATAGAAGATACTGGGGTCCTCAGAGATCAAATGAATGTCTAAGACTACCCATCTAATAGGTGACAGAATCTGGATTTGAACATAGCATTTTTGACTTTGAAGGACCTGAAGTAAAAGGATACAGGTATATTTCCAGAGCAATTCAAAAAAATTAAAATGGTGCTGCTCCCTTCTCCTCTTTCCCTAAATTCAACCTATAATTCTTATAAAAAACTGCAAAAACCTGACTTGTCCAAGTTCCAGGATGAACCTCAAAAATCACTTAATCTAAAAGTGTGAAGTCATGAAAAGAACAAGATAGCCGGGATTCAAATCCTTGGATGGTTACTTACCACCTACCTTGAGTAGTTTTGCGTAATTCATTCACCTAGGAGGAAATCAGTTTCTTCTTCTGTCAAATAGAGAAGAATACATGATATCCAAGGTCACTTCCAGACCCAATTTATATTCCCTTCCTCATTTCAAAATTGAGGAAATGGAGACCCAAAGCAACAATGTGACTTACTAAAGCCCATCCAAGGAACAGAGAAAATAATAGTAGGTATTGGATAGAGAACTGGGCCTGGAGTTAGGAAGACCGGAGTTCAAATTTGGCTTCAGACTTTAACTAGCTGTGGGATTCTGGGCACATTATTTAAGTTCTGTTTGCCTCTGTTTCTTCATCTATAAAATTCAGTTAATAATCATACCTACTCCCCCCGCCCAGGGTTGTTGGATCAAATGACATAATAATTGTAAAGCATTTAGCATAATCACTAGTATAAAGAAAACATTATATATTACTAAATTATTATACCAGAGTTTCATTTTTAAGTTTTTTGAGATTTGACTAAGGCACCATGGGAAATGAAAGGTATGCTCTATAGACATGGATGGTCCATTTATTGTCAAACAATTTGGAGAACCTAAGTTTTTTTAGTGAATCATAGGAAATGGATTTGTGTACTATTTATGTCCTGGGAACTCATGAAATTCCTCATCGGGTAGGTTTAAGGTGATGTTTGACTCATTCTGTGGAATTAGTATGGTCCTTGACCAGAAAGCCATAGTCTAAGTCAGGTACCAGAGATTCCAAATTTAAGTCTAATATTTTCTAACTAGAACTTCAAATTAATTTGAGAAAAGTCAAAACTAATGTCTGTATATATGCATGTGAGTTTTCAAATTCTGAAATTTATATTGCACAGGTATTTTTTTCTGCTACTAATACAAACTAGTGTCACTGCAATTATGATACTAGGGTGAATCAGATCCTGCCAGAAAGGGACATGCAAAAGGTATGTAACACTTGACTATACCTCCTTTGAGGTACTAGGTCACAAGGATAGAAGAGAGTGAAGTTCCCAAGACTGTCATTTCTATACATGGGCTTATTGTACTGTGAGGACAACAAAGGAGGGTGAGGAGCAGGATAGTCACTGCTAGGGTTCTGTAGCCTGTAGGAGAGGGTAAGGCAACCAGCATAGTACATAAATAATTGTGAACAGACAAGTCTAGTAGTTACAGATACCAGAAAAGAAGGTAAATTTTGCTTCTTATATATTACAGTTAAGCAAGAGATCTTTGTCTTTAATATATACACATCCACTTGACATCATAAGATAAATAACAATGAACCGCAGAAAGTAGAATGTTGTAGTTTTGAAAACATGTGCATGCATAAAAAGTAGCATTAAAATATGTCCCTCTCTGAATCTTCATCCTCCCTTTTTTCCTATTACTAATCCAGTCTGGCAAAATCTCATTTGAAGGGGCAGTTAGGTGGTGCAGTGGATAGGGCACCAGCTCTGGAGTCAGGAGTACCTGAGTTCAAATCCAGCCACAGACACTTAATAATTACTTAACTGTGTGGCCTTGGGCAAGCCACTTAACCCCCTTGCCTTGCAAAAACCTACTAAATAAATAAATTAATTAATACATTATTGAAGGTGAATATTATATTGGTGACATATTGGATAGAATGACATATTAGATAGAGAACTTGACTTGGAATCAGGAAGATGTGAGTTCAAATTTAGCCTCAGAAATTTCCTAACTATTTCCCACCTGTCTGTTATGGAAGAAGGAAATCTTAAACCATTCCAGTATTTTTGTCAAGAAAGTGCTATGGCAGAGACTGACAAGGTCATGAAGAGTCAAACATGACTGAAACAACTATACAATAACAAGAATAAATATACCATAACTAGATTTGGCACTAGCAGATACAAAAATAAGCAAGGAATAATGGTAGGGGGAGATCATGACATCATCGATTTAGAGCTGATAGCAACTCAGACACTATCTATTCCAACTCTTTCCTTATAAGAAAATAGTCTCAGAGACCCTAGCTGACTTATGCAGGAATATGCAGCTATTAAATGTCAGAGGTGGGATCTGAATCCATGTTTTCCTGCATTTACTCATGAGGGTATCCAGAATGAGATTAAAATGTAGTTCCTATTCAATTTTAATGTGTTGATATATTATTTTTTTTTAAAAAAAACCAGTACCTTGATACTTATTGTTACTTCATTCTGGAACTCCTGTGCAGTGTTAAAACCAAGGAGGGCAGAACTAGCTTTTAATCACTTTTTTGGTTTATCTTTTTTTTTTTGGCAAGGCAATGAGTTAAGTGACTTGTTCCAGGTCACACAGCTAGGTAATTATTAAGTGTCTGACACTGGATTTGAACTCAGGTCCTCCTGACTCTAGGACCTGTGCTCTATCCACTGTGCTACCTAGATGCTCCATTAATCACAGATTTTTAAACTTGTGATTTTCACTGTGATAATATTAGTTCTTCTTTCTTGAAGATGACCATGACACCAGGGAGATGATGCTATGACATGCATATGAATTCAGTCTCCTTTTCTCCTCTAGAGTCATCTGAGTCCAGTGGCCAGATATGAATAAGGACAACTGGAGATGGAGAAGGATGGAGGGTAATCAGAGTCAAGTGACTTGTCCAGGTCACACAGCTAAGCTAGTAAATGTCAAGGGTCTGAGGCTGCATTGAGGTCCTAGTGATTCAAGTGTCAGTGCTCTATCTACCAACTCCTCTTAATCCCAATGATTCAGAGTTGCTATCTATGAGGACAAAACTTCTTTCCCCTACTAATATTCTCATTACTTCCTCTGCTCTACCCCCCCCCACACACACACACACTGTGCCCTGTGGAACAGCCTAGAGACTCCAATTTTAAATTCACACTAGTATTCCTACACAACTATAGTTAACCAGTCCTTCATCAGTTTATGCTCTGGTAATTCTGTCTTCTCTTGAGTAATGCAGGTTCTGCTAGGCATTTTCTTCTAGAATAAACCAGTCTCATTGCAGTTAAAAATTTTTTGGTGAACAAAACCCTTGGCCTCCATATACTCCCTAAACTCAATAATAACACTTTCAGCAATTTCTCTGTTGGCACTGCTTACTTCTCCATGCCTCACCAAACTTTGAATACTAGTTCTCTTTTTAAATTTATCAAACCACCCATGACTGACTTTAAACACTTCATTGGTCTTAGCACTTCCATGCTTATTACTTGTATTTTAGCAGATTAGTTTTCAATTGCCTAACTTTTTTGAAAATTATTTCTGCAGAAATGTTGGCATCCCCTGCTTTTTATTAATCCAGATGAAAAGCAATTTTTCAACCTTTTGTAGCATCTGAATGTTGCTTACTCACAGATCTTCCACCTTTAGCAACATTTGCTTCTTAAATACTTCCTTATCTCTCACTGTAGTCGAGATCTTTCTTCTCAGCATCTTGAATATGAGTGATGTTAGTCACACTTATACCTCTCTCATACTTAATTCTGACCTCTTTTTTTCTTTTCTTTTCTTTTCTATTTTTTACATTTCTATATTTATATTTTAGACCTTTTTGTGACCCATGGTTAGCACTTAAAATGATCAAAAGGACAAGACAGTAATGATGAATACATGGGGATTCTGCACTGTTTGTGAACTACCAGGATGGATCATTCTATTTATCAGGAGAGAAGGACAATCAAGCCACTAGTGATGAAGCATTTTCTCTTGCAGGGAAGCTTTGTGACTCAGACGAGTTCTAGCAAGTGCTACAAGTCCTAAGCAAGTGTTGAGTGCTGCAATATTTTTTCCTTGTCAAAATGTGACTAGTACCAGATTTGATGAATATGGAAGCCAATGAGTACTGAGGTATGACTGTATATAAAGGTGCAGTTTTTCTAAGTCTTATGTGTGACTCTCAAGGACCCTTGGGTACATTTTAGTGGCCTCTGTTTCTATTTGAGTTTGACACCCCTGTTATATACTATGTATTCATAAAATATAAATTAGAATATGAATGCAGAAGAATGTAAAGTACTATCTTAAGAAAAAGAAACTACTTAGAGCTATCCAGATCAGGGAGGAATTCATGGATGAGAACCCCCTTCTAATTTGTCTTCTAGCCTCAAGTCTCTTGCAGAAGTGGTATTTCTAAAACACAAATACTATGTCATTTCTGGCTCAGTAAACTCCAATAACTACTTTATTAGTTCTAGGACAGGGGTTCTTAACTTGTGTGTGATAACAGGCTGGTGAAGCCTCTGCAGAATGATGGTTTTATTTCTTTTTATTTTTTATTTCTTTTAAAAATAGTATTTTATTTTTTCCATAAAAACAATTTTCTACACTCATTTTTTATTTTTATTTTTATTTTTTTAGATTTTTAAATTTTTTTAACACTCATTTTTAAAATAAGATTTTGAGTTTCAAATTTTTCTCCTTATTTCCATTTCCTTTCCCTCCCCCCCAAAATGGCAAGCAAGCTGATATAGGTTATCCATGTGCAATTATATAAAATATAGTAATCATTTTATGAAAGAAACAGGAACAAAAGTGAAAACCACAAGGGGTAACTAGATGGCACAGTGGATAGAGCACTGGCCTCAGAGTTGGGAGTACCTGAGTTCAAAGCCAGCCTAAGACACTTAATAATCGCCTAGCTGTGTGGCCTTGGGCAAGTCACTTAAACCCATTGCCTTGCAAAAACCTAAAAAAAAAGTGAAAACCATGAAAAAAAGTGAAAAATAGCATGTTTCAATTTGTACTTAGACTCTATCAGTTTTTTTTTCTGGATGTGGACAGCAGTTTTACATCATGAGTCCTTTAAAATTGTCGTAGATGGTTATATTGCTGAGAAGAGCTAAGTCATTCATAACTGATCATCACACAATGTTGCTATCTGGTTCGGCTCACTGTATAGCATCATGTAAGTCTTTCCTGGTTTCACAATGTTTTTAAATGCATAAGATAAAATGCATAAAATTACAAAAGAAATCATTTATATTTAAATCCACTTCTCAAATATTAAAAAAGATAAGTTCCCAGACCCCAAGTTAAGAAATTCTGCTCTATGATTAAATACAATCTCCTCTTTTGGATTTTAAACCCTTTTTTCCCCTCATAGAACAAGTAAGAAGTCATTATGAATTTTCACTAGTAATGATTTCCTTCTGACCTTAATTTCCTTTTTCAGTTGTGTCCAATTTTTTGTAATACTTTAGACCATATTATTATCCATGGAGCTTTCTTGGCAAATATACTAGAATAGTTGGCCATTTCCTTCTCCAATGGGTCAAGGCAAACAGAAGTTAAATGACTTACCCAAGGCCATACAACTAGTGTTTGAATTTATATTTAAATTCAGGTATTCCTGACTCCAGACTAGGAGTTCTATGACCAAGCCATTTAAGCTGCCTCTAATTTTCCAGCCTTATGATACATTATTATTCTCTTTATGCATCCTATGGTCTAGTCAAACTAGGTCTCTTATTATTTCTCACACATGACAGGCCTTTTATACCTCTACTTCTAATAATCCCAGTTTCCTTCAAGCTTGCCTCGACTGCCACTTCCTTCAGGAGACTCCCTCTAGCTGCTAGTGCCTCCCCCACAAAATTGCCTGGATTTTTCATGTATTTTGTATAAATTAATATGTGTAAATGTGTATGAGGGCAGACATTTTTAATTCAAATTCCTTATATCTATGTGTATAGCACATAGTAGGTATTTAATAAATGTTGATTGACTGATTGATTAATTAGGAACTGGGCCATCATACATAGCACATCATCCTGTAGGGATGGAGGAGGGAACTCTAGTTAGAGGGAATGAACAGGAACGAAAACACTTCTAAGATCTAGCAATCCTTCGATTTGACTGGAACACAGAGTATGAGGGGGAGTAGTGGAAACAGAGGCAACCCAGATGTGTCCAAAAAAAAAGTGAAGCCCAAAGAAGAAGTAAGCTAACTAAAGCAACACAAGTTTTGTTAAATTCTGAACTTAAACTCCAAAGAAAAATGAGAATTTACATATACATAATAGAACAGAAAATTAATTTGCACATTTCTAGCATGTACAATTTGCTTCCCCTTTTAAGAATATAGTAACTTTGATGTGCCACTTTCAAAACTATCCTGTTTGTATACAGTAAATTGATGGCAGAATTAGGAATAGATTTTCCTTTCTCCTGAATATTTGGCTATCCGTTGAGAAGTAGCCCCACCAATGGGACAGCAAAATAGATCTCAAAAAGCTATGGTTTTTTTCCAGATGAACCCCGGCTTGGGTTCTTGACCACTGGTTCAGTGTTTCTCCCACTATACTAGACCACCTCCAACAAGTTATCTGTGTAGGAGAATCATATTAGTTTATTATTATTCCTTAACTCCCTATTGATCATGAGTTTACCAGATTGACTTCCTTCCCCTAACAAGGGCTTGAAGATGCAGGATATAGAAAAAGGAAAGGTAGAAAGAAAAGTTCTAAGTAGATAGAGGGAATAAAGAGGGAGCAGAAGTTTTGGGATAGCAAAAAGTAAACAAAAAGGGGGATGACAAAACAAATAAACTCAGTTTAGACCACTTTAGATTGACTTTATGAAGATTTCACAGGAATTATATGTGTCACTAGAGAAAAACAAAAGTTGCCCAGATAAAAATTCTTAGCATAAATAAAAAGGCACATGTGCCACAATCTGCTTCTCAATACTTTTTCTTGATATCTCCAGCACTAGTGACACATAGTCAATCATCAATCAATCAAACAATGTTTGTTGTATTTGAATTCAATTGAGTTCATTGACATGGGCATTTCCTATGGGCACTACTTGAAAAAGCTCTCACATAATTTGGGAAAATAAAGCAAGCAGTACTTTTATGCAGCAGAAGTTGGCATGATTTTATAGAATGATTTGAATACTCCTATTGTTTCATTGATGAGGACAATGGATAATTACTCATCCTTTTATTTCATAAAACTTTCAATGCACTAGGGGCATTACTGTTTCTAGAATGAGGATTAGAAAAGCGAATGCCAATTTTAAAAAAATGCAGAAATTGATGTATAAAAGGCTTTTAAAAATATTTTCAAAGTGCTTTTAAAAATATAATGACCTAATGTGTAGGACTGTGGGGGGGAAAAGGGACATATATGGAATTGATTTTTATCTTGCTGAAGAATAATCATAATAATAGCAACAACATTTTTATAGTACTTATTAGGAGCCAGGCAGTAGGACATGGAAGCTATTATTTCCAGATGAACTGCTGGCCATAATATGTTATCTGTGTAGGAGTATTACATTAGTGCCTTATCATTCCTTTACACCCTATTGAACATTAATTGATCAGATCTATTTTATACATGAGGAAATAAAAACAATAAATAAATCTCAAATCTAGAAGGTAATCTGAAGGCAGATTTTAACTCCTGTCTTCCTGACTCCAAGTCACTTAGCTGCAATATTGAACCATATTCATGAGAGCTACAAAACTATTCAGGTCCTTTGATCCAGTTATTCCATGTCTTGTAATATATTTCATGAAGTTAACACAAAAGTGAAAAATAAAGTTATCTGTATAAAAATATTCTTAACCCAATTTGTGATAGTCAAAAAAATAGAATTGATCTAAATCCCCTTTGCTCTCCTTGGAAAATGCAAAGCAAATGAAGGAATAGCAACCTATTGAAATATTATATGAATATTAAAAAGTGAAAAATATGCAGGTAGAGAACCTTAAATTTGGTGTGGACACATATCTCCCCTCAATTTTTCCTCTTTTTAATTTCATTATTTCTGTCATGTTAGAAATTATATGACCATTAAAAATGAAAAGCATGTAGATTGTGTCAATACATAGGAAAGGGAAAAAAAATCACATTAAATGATGTAAATATACTTGCCTTTACACTGCCCCAAACTTTTTTCTTTTGTTTTTATTATTTCTTTCAGTGTCACTCTTCATCCAGTTCCCCATGAAAGAAACCTCAATCAAAATTAACTATCTTTTTTATTTCACTTCCCTCATTTTGTTACCAAATCTTGTTGATTTTTCCTCATTTTTCTCCCATGATTCTTTTAGTCACACAGATTGGAAACCTCAAAGTCCTCTTTCAATTCTCCTATGTCAACATCTATTCATTTGTTAAGTCCTGCCAATGTATCTTCCTCCACATCTCTTTCTAGAGTTTAGAACCAGACCATCATTCTATTCTAGTACAGGTTGCTCACCCACCACTCAAGACCTCTGAGCAGGTTTACCACTTCCACTCACTCTTCCTTCTAAAGTAACCATCACATTGCTGACAAATTAGTCTTCCTTATATGAAGATCTGGTCTTGTCACTTCTCTGATCAAAATATTCAGTAGAGTTTATAATTTTTCCCTACCTTTTAAGGCACTCTTCAATCTACCACCACTCTACTTTTCTCCTATACACTGCTTTTTTTCATACTTGACAACAACATCACTAGTATAAACATCACAATTCCCTAACTTTACTCTTTATGTTCCCCATACTACTCCATCTTACTTTACAAAATTCCTAACCATCCTGTAGTTAAAGTTCAATTTAAATGGTACCTCCTTCTGAGAAACCTTCCCTGGCACCCTCCATAAAGACCTTCCCAAATCTCCTTTAGCATGTCTAATTTTGTATTTTGATCATCTCTTTATGTGCCATACCTATAGTTTTATGGTCTAAAGATATAGAATGTGGCCTATATGGGAACACCAAAATGACTTTGTAGAGAAATCCTAGAGAATTGTTGAAGGTCCTTAGAAATTAAGTGACTTACTCAAGATGCTATAGTGATTTTGTCAGACGTTAACCTAGGTCATGATGATTCCAAGCCCAGCAGTGGATCCATGAAGGCTTTACATTCTATTAAATAGAACATGGACTCATAGAATGTTTAGAGTTAGAAGCAAACATATATCTAATTCAATCCCCAATTTTACAGAGGAGGAATATGAGGCTTAGGGCATAAGCAATTTACCTATGGTCATGTAACTGGGATTTAAATTCTGGGTCTCCTACCCTATGAGCAGATGCTCTTTCCATTACATCATGCCGGAATGTCACCACAGAATAACTGATAAGTCACTGATACATCACTTGTTGCATACTCCAAGTTTCATGTCTTGTTTCATTTGAAAAAGATGAACCATTTTCCTTCACATTCTGTGAACTGCCAATTTTCCTGATTTAAAACTATTGGCTAAAAGAAAAATTTCAAGGTGGAGTAAAAGTAATTAAATGAATAAACAAGTCAGTGGATAAAAAGACTTCAGAAAACTATTTGGACTCAAAGATTACAATATTAGATCAACAATTGCATCTGAGCTGAAAAATCCTTCTTGGAAATCAAAATTTAAAAAATAAAGTTGATCATTTGAAGCTTCTAGAGATTTTTATTTCAGTGATGGATACATAAATGGAACTTCTTACCTAGGATTCTAAAGCCAGTCTGAAACAATGGCTCTGTAAGAATTCCCCAGTCCCCAAGAAAGATTTAACAATGGCATCAGATGAGGTGTGAATATCTTTCCTTTGGCATTAGATGCTTTGGCTTAAATGGCCACTCTTAAACACATAGAACCAAAAACCTGGATCTCCTCTCAAGCAAATCTTTCTTCTCTTGGTCAATATCACAGACAGAAAAAAAATCCAAGAAACTACTTTCTAATAAAAGGCTCAGCAAGAGTAGCTACTTCTTCATTTACTAAATGTCAAGAAAAGGAAAAATCTGGAAGAAATTATAAATTGCTAAAAGCAAAGAAAGCATTGTATACCTAACTTGAGGAACCACTGCTTCTATTAAATTTAATTACTTTCCCCTGCAGCTTGCATGGAAAAGGTGTGGTTACTAAATAAGGGTGGCTTCTAAATAAGGCCATCTAAAGTATCTAAACCCACCCAGGAACTTTGAGAGAGAATTACCTAAGCTGCAATGGTATCGGATACGCTGCCAGGACAAATAAGTCAGCTTTCAAATGAGTCATGTAAAGCAAATTTCCAAATCAATTCATGTTGCTTGCATGAAACACTTTTAGTAAATGACCTGAAACTCATCCAGGGTAGAGTGAGAAAGGACAAGATCATGAATTATTGCTGAGATTATTAGGTGATTTGAGGGTAGAGGTTCTTAATCTGGGTCCCATGGAACCCCACAGATTTTCAGGGGGCACATGAATTTAGATGGGGAAAATTTATTTTCATTAATGTTTGGTTTTCTTTGTAATCCTATATATTTTATCTTACATATGTTGACATTTTTCTGACAATGGATCCACAGACTTTATCAGACTGCAAAAGGGGTCCATCATTGTTCAGTCATGTGTTTGTTTTTCAGTCGCTCCTGAAACACTATTTGTGATTTTCTTGGCAAAGCAATGATTTGTAAAGGATGATTTGCCATTTCCTTCTCCAGTTCATTTTACAGATGAGGAAACTGAGGCAAACAGGGTTAATAAACTGCCCAGGGTCACATAGCTAGTAAGTGTTTGAGGCCAGATTTGAACTCAGCAAGTTGTCTTTCTGACTCCAGATCTGGTCTAGCTATGATACCAAGTAGGTGGAAAAGCATTATTAAAAGGTAGATTTCAGGGGCAGCTAGGTAGTACAGTGGATAGAACACTGGCCCTGGAGTCAGGAGGACTTGAGTTCAAATGTGACCTCAGATATTTAATAATTACCTAGCTGTGTGACCTTGGGCAAGTCACTTAACCCCACTGCCTTGCAACCCTTCCCCCAAAGGTGGGTTACTTTTGTCCCTAATTATAATCTTCAGAAATTCAATCAAGAGTCAGAAAGGAAAAAAGGATAGGGATGGGGTCTTCTAAGAGAATAGTTCAATAATGGAGTAAGTGAGCATGTGCATGGTTTGGACTTCAAAGGTGAATTTTTTATTTTATTTTTTTAGTTTTTAGTTTTTGCAAGGCAATGGGGTTAAGTGACTTGCCCAAGGCCACACAGCTAGGTAATTATTAAGTGTATGAGGCTGGCTTTGAACTCAGGGACTCCTGACTCCAGGGCTCATGCTCTATCCACTGCACCACCTAGCTGCCCCTAAAAAGGTGAATTTTTTAAGGAAGGATTATAGGATCAAAAATCTAGTCTAATATTTCATTTTCAGATAAAGAAACTCAGACCCAAAGAAGCTGAGGGACTTGGCCAAGGTCATCCAAGTAGGAAAAAGTAGAGGCAGACTTTGAATTAAAGTCTTCTGACTTTAATACTCTTATCAGTCTACCTCCAAAGGGAAAATTATGTCATTTTACCTGTGCTGAAATAACCTTTTCCAAGTCTCTGACTTCTCATCCTTTGATATATTCTTTAAAAAGAGCAGCAACAGCAGGACCCCTGAATCTGTCTGAGTTTCTCCCAGCAGTATCTACCCAAAACCCACTGGCCAGATGGGGCCTTCAAAGTCATATTTTATTATATTTTATTATTCCATTCATTGGTTATATGACTTACGTGATTTACATAATAAGTTTTTGTTAGGTCATTTGGCCCAGAAGAACTAAAAGGTTGGATAGTCATGCCCTAGAATGGAAAGGATTCTTTGAGCTGAATCACTTGGTAAAGGACGGGGACTGACTGCTTCAGTGTTTCTTTTCCCCCCAGTCTATTAATTCTCAGAATATCTGTGCTTTATAGGGGAGATGCCAAATTAATGACTCTTCTGATGACATTTACTAAACCCTTGTTTTAAAATTTTTTAGCCCTGAGGTGTTTAAACTCCTTTATGTATTTATATGGATATTGTAAAACCTGATTTTTATGTGCCTTATTTTTGAATATACAGTAAATGTGTACCCTTCAAGAGTTGCATAAGTAATTTAACAAAAATCCTCCCTTAAAAGAGCCACCTTTAAAATCCATCCCGCCAATACAAACTCATTTCTATTTTATAAGACCACATACCCTTCTTTTTTTCCCTTCCTGGATCTCTGTTGAATTTCTGAAGATTATATACCTAGTGACAAAGGGAACCCACCTTTAATTAACATTTCTTCATCTTTATTTGGTATTATGGCTAGGTGGATAGAATGCCAGGCCTGGAGTCAAAAAGACTCATCTTCCTAGTTCACTTACTTTGCTATCCTTGCAAAGGGTCAAAATACTTAAGGAAAAAAGTAAAGAGGATGGTTGGTTAATGATGAATACAGATCATAAGGCTGAAAGGAAGTCCAGCTATCGTATGTTGGAACCTGTATTAACATACTGTTTCTAGTTGCTCTCCAATTAATTATCCAGTGACTGCCTTCATCTGAGTAGATTGCACCCACAGGTGTGTACATAAGGCTTCCTACTAAAGCTGAATCCTTCTCAATTTGGCATGGTAAGCAAGACACTGAGTGAGTTGGGTCAGTGTGAGACCAAGAAAGGTGATGTATGCCTCAGGGTTAATTGTTAGGTAAGATGGAGAACACATACAATCTTCCTGACAAGCATGGCAATAATCTGACTTAATTTACTTGATTGATAACCAGAGGATGTTCATCTTTCTCAGCTTCCCTTTCCATTCCCAACTTAGATTCCCTTTTGATGATAATATTTGTCCTTTCTCCATGAAGATCACGGCATCAGGAAAGTGATGGCATGACAAAGAAGTCAATTGGATTTGAGTAAGGGGGTGCTGTGCTAAGTCACCTGCTTCACTTTTTCCTCCAGAGTCATATGAATCAGATATGAATCAGGACAATGGAGATGGCTCTGGATTCAAGATAATAAGGGTTAAGTGACTTGTCCAAGGTCATATAGTTAGTGTCAAGTGTCTGAGGTCATATTTGAACTTGGGTCCTCCTGATTCCAAGTGCTAGGCACCTGGGATATATCTCACAAAGAAATAGAACAGAACATGCCCTCATGGAATTTACTTGGAGTGGAAGCAACATGGACACAGAGAAGTAAATACAAACTAATCTGAGAAGTCAAATAACTGGAGAAATAGTGTCCAAATTCAGAGTAACTATTCAAATTGGCTTTCAGGAAATTAAGTATTCAAGGCATTCTATTCCCTTGTCTCAACCTAGCCTTAATATAATTTAGTTTTACAAAACTCTTGCCATTTCCTGTTTCTTGGATAAACTTCTCTTTTTTGTACTAGGAGAACAATATATATATATATATACATATATATGTATGTATGTATGAATGTATGTATATATGGAAAGACAAGACCAGTCAAGTCTCTTTGGTACTAAAGTATATAACCTGCTTCTTAACAGAGAGGTGATGGATTCAAGATGTGGAAGTAGATGTGCTTGATGGTACTTATTAGGTACAAGGATTTGTTTTTTGTTTTTGTTTTTTTAAATTGGGAGAGAAAGCATAGCATAAAGTACATAGGAAGTATAAAGGAAAGTTCAGAAGAAAACAGATTGGTAACAATTTTGAAATAATGAGTTGAATTATATATCTATATTTTAATAATACATACATTTACTATATTAAAATATACTTTAAAATCTTATTTGGAAAGGAGATTATTGAGTTGATAGAGAATCTTTTTTAATGTTTTTCATGCTACTTTATGTGGAAATTCTTGGAGATCTTTGGTATTTATTAAATTCAGAATTTAAAATAGACATATTCTTAAAATTCCCTGCTTCATGACAACTTAGATTTGATTACAGTCTTTCCGTTTGGAGAATTGCTTCCCCCTTTTCCTCTTCATCTACACTCTTTGAAATCTTACCACTCCTTCAGGACTCAAATTAAATGCCACCTCCTATACTGTCTTACCAGATTCCTTTTCCTCTTCTGAATTCTCATAATATTTGGTGTGCATTTCTCTTATAATGCATATATTCTACCTTTAAAAAGAGATCTGTGTTCAGACAGAGGTGTGCTGGAAAGAATTCTTATTCTCCACTGGCCAGTCTTCATTGTCAACACTTATACTTCAGAAATCATTAAAAGCTACAAACCAAGACTTGATTTATAATTTTGCTGATTGGGTAGTCTTAAGTGATAAAGAAAATATTAATAGTGCATACTGGGTGGTGGTGCAGTGGATAGAGCACGGCTCTGCAGTCAGGAGTACCTGAGTTGAAATCCCGACCTCAGACGCTTGTGTGGCCTTGGGCAAGCCACTTAACCCCATTGCCTTGCAAAAACCTAAAAAACAAAAAAAAAGTGCATTTTAAATTTAGAAGCCTGTCAGGTTTGCAGGCTTTCCCTCCCCCCCTTTAAAGAATTGGCAGTTCAGCATGGAAAGCACCTGATCACTTCCAGCGGAATGCAACCTCCATGAGGGCATAGACCCATAGGCCTTTTACCGAGTTAACCACATAGCTAAACGAATGTTTCTTATATGAATGAATAAATAAAGGAATGTTGAGTGCCTACTTACTCAAATCTGGGCAAGAGGTTGACTGGATACAAAACAAGTATAACAAAGAAGGTCCTTGCTTTCAAGGAGTCTTTATTTTGGAGAGGTCTGAGGATGGAATTGTACTATAGACTTTAGAAATTTTAGAGGTCATCTCTCATTTTACTGATGAAGAGTCTAAGACCAGAGAGTTGAAGATAATTGCCCAAGGTCGTACACGTAACTGAAGACATTAGGTTTCATATCCCAGTAGGAATTATGACAACTTCACAAGAAACTTGAAGAGAAGGCAATATATACCTGTGGGCTGTTTTCGTTGTTCTGGTCTGTAGGGCTGCTGTGACTTTTATTCGATTTGGCTGAGTTGGTTTTTTGTTACTTTCTATTTTTCCACCCATCCATCCTCACTGGAGCTTGGAGTGTTTTGCCATCCTGAAGCTGTACAATAAAAGAGTGGCAGACAATGGGGCAGCCTACTCCTCTTGTCGCACACCCCCTTCCCGTGGCTCCCCAGTAACCAGCAGATCACGCCAGGCAAAGCAGCCCCAGGCTTCGCTGAGGGAACCCGAGAACCGATGGAAAATTAAAAGCGGGTGCTGCTCTTCCCGAGCGCCCAGCAGGCTGGGTAGTGGAGGAAGGGGGGAACGAGTCTATATTGCTGGGCCTTTTTTGAATGCAGGCGGCACGATGTGTAAACCGAGAGCAGTAGCAGCTGCTGTGGTCCCGGGGAAAGAAAGGGAGGAGAGGGGGGCGGCAGGCGCTCCAGGCTGCTAGCCAAGCGGGGGGGGGGGGGTGCTCAGGTGGGGTTATCCCAGAGCCCCGGACTAGCGGGGTGGGTGGTGGGGACGTGAGTGTCTGGAAGGTAAGGGGGCGGGGAGAGCAGCCCTGACTGCGCTGGGGCTTTTCCCGGCTTCTTCCTAGTCGGTGTATCCCACCCTCCATAGGCCCCCCACCCCCCGCAGGGGGAGGAGAAGACCCCCTCCTCGCCTCGCTTCCTCCCTTGCCCGAGCTCGGTTGGGCAGAGGTGGCTTCGGCTGTAGTGAGAAGAGAGGCACCTCCAGGGAGCGGCGAAACCTGTTTGTCCGGTCCTCGGGAGAGCAAGGAAGAGGGAAGGAAAGAGAGGCAGGAAAGCTGGAGGAGGGAGGGGAAGAGACGGGGCGGGGGAAAGGCGAGAAGCCATTGGCGAGGAGGAAGAGCGGCCGTAGCCGCCGCCGCCAAGCCGGACACGTTCCCGGGGCCGCGGGCCAGGAGCGCCGCGCCATGAAGTGTTGAGGAGCCCGCTGGGGAGCTGGCAGCGCCGGGCCGGGCCGGGGGAGCCGCGGCCAGGTACAGGTGCGGCGGCCGGGTGTCAGGCAGGTGAGCAGCCCGCGGGCTGGGAGCGCCCCTCGCCGCCCCCCGAGCGCGAGTGTCCCCCAGGCTCCGGCCGGGAGCTGAGGGCAGGAAAGCGGGCACCGGGCAGCGGCCGAGGCGCCGACAGCTGCTTGGGCTGGGGTCCTGGAAGAGAGCAGTCGGTGCCAGGAGGGCAGGTGGCGCCGCGAATACCCCAGCGGCTGGGGCATTCGAGGGAATGGAGCGGGGCGCATTGCAGCCCAGTCCTGGGGGCGGGAGTGGGGGGAGAGTGGAGTGGAGACCACGGGTCTTATGGGGGGGGGGGGGTTCCCTACTCGTTTTTTTTTCAAGGCACGGGTTAAGAGTTCAAAAGGTGCCCGCATTTTAATCTTGAAGGCGCCGGAGAAAGGACTGGGAGTTTTCTTGGCTGCCTGACGTCGTTTGAGGGGTGTCCCTCCAGGAAGGGCATTTAAACTCGGTTTCCATACATTCATTAACGGGAGCGCCCGCCTCGGGATCGGGAGCGCCCAGGAGAGGAAATTAAAGGGGGAGGCAGGTTAGGGGAATTCCTGAAGGGAAAGATAAGGGAAACACTGGCCAGATCCTAGATCAGACCGCAGGGAAGCTTCAGGTAATACTCTCCAAGAATGCTCTGCTAGATTCATTGGGAACGGGCTAACTTTATTCTGACAATAACTTCTCTTCCAACTGCTACCATTAGAAAGGCCCCTTTGATCCAGAGCTGTCAGGAAATTTCTTTTCTACCGTTTGGAGGTGTAGAAATTTTGTAGAATTTATATTTGAAATGTAGAACTTCCTAAAACGAAAGCCGGGTTCCCTCTCTAGGTCCTTTAGGGTGTCAGGTGCACCTTGTAGTGGGAACCGGACCCAGGCTGAAGACAATTATAGGTGGGAAGGAGGCCATGAAAGACCTGGGGGATGTATAGATTACTTAATATGGAGGGAAGGGGCAAAGGGAAAATACCTCTAACTTTGGCTCTCATTTCTCATTGCTTTTTTCTTTCCCTTTCCTTCATCTTAAACTGTTATCTATAGTCATTTCCCCTTAACTTTGGCCTGAATGAGTAAAAATGTTAAGAGTGAGAAATATGCCTTAATTTTTTTCTTGGTTCTTATGCTTGAAATATGTTATCTATGTAGTGCTGTCATCACACTTCCTAGTGATCATTTCTATGTGAAAGCCTTTTCTACCTCCTTTGAAATAATTAAGAGAAAATGTGTGCCTTTAAAGAGAATGAATTTTACATTAAATAATAAGTAAACTCTATTGTATGGTCGAAGTATTGAACCACTGTAAATTTTAATATACTTCATTTTTTAAAGATGATCTCTTCCCTTAAAACTGGCTATAAGCTACTTGAGGGCAAACACTGTCCTTTGTATTCTCAGTGCTCAACATAGTACCGGCTCCTCAAAATTTTTTTAATTGAAACCTATACCATGTACAAAGACATACAATTATTATTCCTAGAGTTATTGTTGTCTCTATTATAAATCTGTTATTAAATACTTGTATAGTACATATCATAGTTGAAGAACCTAGTATGTGATTTAATGATTACTTATTTAGTGAGGATTATTTGGCTTATTTCTAAATAAAAATAAAAAGATGTCACATATACAAATTATACACATGAAGATTCTTGATTGATAACTATTATTAGATGAGGGGATGTGAGGGTAGTTTTTATTTTTAGCTAAGGAGCTTTAAATATTCTTGTCTATTTCTGAAATTTATGCATATTTTTATATGGATGAAAGAAAATCATGCCAGAGGCAAGCAAGCAATAAATATTATTATATTATAAATATTATTATATTATTAAGCACCTAGTTTTTGCTGAACATTCTTTTTTTTTTAGATTTTTTTTTGCAAGGCAAATAGGGTTAAGTGGCTTGCCCAAGGCCACACAGCTAGGTAATGATTAAGTGTCTGAGACTGGATTTGAACCCAGGTCCTCCTGACTCCAGGGCCGGTGCTTTATCCACTGTGCCACCTAGCCACCCCTGAACAGTCTTTTAAGTACTTGGTATACAAGCAAAGGTCAAATAACAAAACAAACTAAAAACCCAGCTCTTGTTCTCAAGATCTCACAATCAAATGGGGATGACAATATGCAAACTATATACAAACAAGATATATATACTGGATGCATTGGAGATAATCTCAGAGGCTAGACACTAGGAATGCCTTCTTATGGAAGGTGGAACTTTAAAAAGAGACTTGAAGGAGATCAAGAAGTTGAGATGGGGGGCGGGGACCTGTGAAGGCTTTGGCCATTACATTTTGAATTAGTAAAGAGTTTAACATATTAAATCTAGATATTTGTGTTGCTACTATAAAGGACTACTCTAATTGACCAGGCTTCTAGTCATAATTGTTACTTACAGGTTAGCATATGGCGTTACTTTTAATATTGGTTGCTCTCAAAGTCCAGCCTCATTTTTTATTTTCAGGAAAAAAATATATATCTTGCATTTATTTTCTCTATTAGTAATTTCATAGATACTTTTTTAATATTTGAAATAAGTAATATATTTTTTAAAAGCAACAGAATTCAATCAAAAGGGAGATTCAGGACTGTTTGAGCCTTGGACTAGCTTTGCAGTTTCTAGAATCCTATTTTCAGAGCATCTTCTGGCATCCTTGTTGCAAACCAGAACATGTAAAAAAAGAGTTTTATGTTCAGGGTTGAACAGAGTGATTGCCAAAACTACTAGGAAACTCAGATAGAAGTCTTAGAAGGAGAGCTGAAAGGGACTTGGGGAAGCTGTGTAATTCAGATGAAACACCCAAGCCTCCGTCCCCATAAAATTCTCTTATTCAAGTCAGGCCCTTTACTTTCTGCTATACTGCTTCAGAAATAATCCAACATGCAGACAGTTCTGAATCTGCCTTTTTGCTTGAATTCTGATTTTGAGATGTTGATAAATATGTGCTTGTTTTTAGTTCCTTTTGCTAAATTTAGTGCATTAAGTAAGGTTGGGATAGTTTACAAAGTCAATCAATAATCATTTGTTAAATACTTACTATGTTTCAAGTAGAGAGCTAAACCCTGGAAATACAAAGAAAAACAAGTTATTCAAGTTTATTTTACAATAAGGAGTGGAAAGAAATATATTGACAGACTCAGGAATTATAAAGCTGGGGCTTTTGTGACCTTCTTAAAAAACATTTTCAATAACCACTATTTAACATAATTATAAATGTAGACTATAATATATAATCCCATGTGTTTTATTCATTTAAAAGCATCCTGGGAAGAGGTCCACTGGCTTCCCTAGACTGCCAAAGGAATCTGGGGCACAAAAAATTTAAGAATCCCTTGATTAAGTGGATTAAGAGAGGAAAGCAGCAGCTGGAAGACTGGAAAAGACCTCTTATAGAAAGGTGGAATTTGAGCTGAGTTTTGAAGGAAGCCAGGGATTGATTCCATAATGTTAGTGAGGAGGAATGATTCTAGGAATGGGAGACAGCCAGTGATGGTCTACCTCTGCTCTGCAGTTCCACTCTGGGTAGGATTGTGGCCCTTGTAAAAGTGGTACAGGATAAGAAGGGGGAATTACTTGTTTTTAGTGATTCAGTGAAAGTTTTGTAGAATCTGTTTTTTTATAGTCTATATTTATAAATAATTTTAGATTATCATAAAGTTAAACTGTGGCCAACATATTGAGGTTTTTTTTATTTGCTTTTAGCAGCTTCCCAGACTAAAAGATTTCTTTTACAATATCCAGACAATCTATGAATACTTGTGATGCATGACCCCATTTGTTTTGAGAATTCTAACACTAAATTAGATCAGTTACTTGCATGTCCTCCTCATTAAAAAATATAAGTAAAAATTAGTGTTTCTATCTGAGGAGCTTCATGGTAGAAGAGAGATTCTCCTTTTTTTTTTTTTTTTTTTTTTTTTTTTTTTTTTTAGAGATTGTTAAAAAGCCCTTTCCCTCTGCCCAGCTAAAGAAAATACCTAAACTAACAGGCTTTGAAATCTTAAAACACCAAAGCCCTGGCATTAATTTCAAAGACACTAGAAAGTTTATATAAATTACCTTTTGTAGAAAGTCAGATTTCAATAATATATGAGAATGAGTACATTTAAATAGTACAAGTGCTTCTCTACAATATTTGAAAGATCTTTTATCATCTAACAATTTGGAAACATTGCCCAAATGATTATCTAGTAATCAAAATAAATTTTGAAGTAATTTCCTTTGTTATATCTTTAAGTCTTCACTGTAGCCTAAAGTATTATCAGATTTTCAGAAGTTGCTGAAAAAATTGCAGGGCTTCAATAAACAGTGGATTGTTTTTCCTTTAAGTGGAAAGCTGGAAACACTTTGCAGGTGTTCTGGGTATGAACAGTGGTAACACAGGGAAATAAAATTTAAAACATTAGGGAACAACCTTTGCTGTACAGATATCAGAAGGTGTCACCTACAGGACTTCCTGCCTAGCATCATGACCTTTGGCCTTGGGTGGTCCCATTTGTACTATTATCCTGAAATCAGTGTCCCTGCTATGATAGGAAGGGTACTTTTTTTTTTAACTTGATGTGATCTATAGGTCACATTAAATTGCTGACTTGGTTTATACATTTTTATGTCTTCCTCACCCTGAATACACTCTTTTAAAAAAATGTAGGCATCTAATATTAGTAATATGGGATTTGGGCCACAAGTTGAGTATTTTAAAATGTTATGAAGGACTCTTTGGAAAGTACTCACCCCTCAATTTAACCCCCGCCCCCACCAGATTATGGCTGTCAGAGATCTATTTTGGGAAAGGAAGTATATTTGTGCTCTAATCAAAATGAGAAAATAAGGATAAGTCTTAGTTTCCCCAGGATCTCTCCTCTTCATACAGATCTACTTGAATTCATGAATTCCAGCTAAAGTTGGAGTTTTATTTGGTAATTTCATTGTCTAAAGTATCATTCTTAGAAAATATAAAAAAGTATGTAAGCATATTTCTTTTATGGAACTAAGATATTATTATCACATATAAAATGACTCTAGATGTTATAACAATAATAAATATGAGCATTTAAAAATTCTTTAAGTTGCAAAGTAATATATTCTTTTTCAGTTGATCCTGCAAACAACTTGGGTAAGGAAAACTGTTATTATTACCTTTACTTCATTGATGGGAAAGTTGTATGTGGTCATACAAATCAATTCAGACAGGATTTAAATTGAGATTTCTCGACTCTAAGTCCAACATGCTTACTTTTTTAATGGACTGCCTCTGCTACAGAAATTACTAATATTTTTGAAAATCCATAGTATCGATTTTGTGGTGGTCACCTTGTTTGTCATTTTAAGAAGACTTCGTTTTCCACATTGTAGTATATGTAGTCTGACCTTTGGCCAAGCACTATTTGCAGGACTTTGTTTGTGATATTTCCTCTGTGGCTAGTCTTTGTTCCATCAGAATTGTATGGTTTGTTTGATTTAGGTTATTAGGCATTGTTGGGAATACTTTTTCCATCCTTTCCTCCAAGGAGGTTGAGTTGTATAATCCTCAGTAGCTCCACTCAGCCATCAACCTCTGAAGTTGGCAATAAGGAATTTGTGTTTTCTACATGTATGGGCATAACATTAATAGAATTCCTTCTTTTCTTTTGTTAGTATAACTATAGGTTGTACTATACCATCCAGACTCTTAACCTGACTCCTCAGAGTCACTGAGCTGTTTAATGAGAGAGCTCTTTGAGAATGGGCTATTCCTTTTGACCAATGAAAAGACTATTTGCTCTTTTTGTGTGAGAACAGATAATCATTTCTCTTGGATGGTTTAATAATTCACCTACATGGAGGTAGGCAGATGGACCAAATGATTTCTGAAGCTCCCTTTCAGTTTTATTACTACACTAATCTTGATCTTAGCCAAAAGGCGGGGAAGCATGACGCCTTGTTAGAAGACAATTACAGTGTCTTTTTTGTCTATTATATCTGCAGCAAGTGAAGTATTTGTCTATTTAATAAACCACTGGAGACTTTGACCATAAGAAGAGACCAAGTGGAGGTGGGCATCTGGACAAAGTAGGCCAAAAACTCTCCATAGCAGGGTAGGATTAGAGTTTTTTGTTTTTATTAGGCTTTCAAAAGAACCTTGTTAAGAGAGTGGATAAAACTAACCTTTTATTAGAACAAAGACCTGTAGCTTTGTCTTTATTGCTATATTTTCCACCAAAATACAAACTATAGGGAGGTCAAGAGGGAAATTATGTCCTTTAAAAGGATGTACTTAGAGGAATACAGATAAAGTTTCACTTAGCACATGCTTTTAAAATATTTTTGCTTTGTTTTGATTATGAATTTAAGTATAGTGACATTCTCAATTATTATTGAATTAGATAGTTTGCAGCTTTTTAATGTTAAATTTGGTGCAGCTATAAACATTTTTTTGTATAAATTTTTGTTCTTTTTTAATTCTTTCCTTGATTTATATTCTCAGTTACTGGATTACTTAGAGGATTTTATTTTAAAATTTTTGTGTGTTATATTGTTTAGGGTATAATTTGTAGACTTGATAAGAATATTATTGTAAGATGCTCACATTCTCTTTTTTATTCTCAGTTGCTCTTATCAAACTTTCTAATGGACATCTGTTTAGATGACCATAAGCAACCTGCAAAGGTTGAGGAGGAGAAAAAGTCTATTTCTCAATATCAGGTTTAAGACAGGGTTAGAATGTGAGAAATTAGGTTTTTAAATGGTTTATTCTCTGAGTTGGTTTTTAGCTGCAAAGCAAAGCTGAGACCAAAATAAGTTTTTTAAAGGAAAAAAGCCCAATACAATCTATCTTTATAGTTCTGTTGTCTTCTGTCAACTCCTTTGCCTTTCTTTCCATTGGGAACCTATGAGCCATCTTTTCTTTTAGTGCTATTTTCCTTTTATCTTTCTAGTTTTATTTTTTCCAGGATATCAATTTTGATATGATTTTCTTTTCCAAATAGCATTTCAATTTGTTGGTAATTGCACAAAGCAATTGCATTTGATTTGCTTATAACTATTAAACCAATATAAATTAATTACTACAACAAAAAAGATCAAAAAAGCCCAGAAGATGCCTTAGTCATCAAATATGTGGCCTAATTTTTCAAATGGAGAGAGATGACTGTCTAGGGCAAAACCATATAAGAATATAAACTCATCTGTAAAATGTTATGAAGAAAGATTATGGATGAAAGTGAGCAGTATCATCTCAAATAAAGCTAATAGCAGATGATTAAAATCAGATTAAATAAAGTTGGGCAAGATATCTAAGTATAGTCATCTTAAAGGCATTCAAGCATAAAAATGAAAAGAGAACTGCAAACAAGGGACAGCTAGGTGGTACAGTGGATAGAGGACTGGCCCTGGAGTCAGGAGGGTCTGAGTTCAAATCCACCCTCAGATACATAATAATTACCTAGCTGTGTGACCTTGGGCAAGTCACTTAATCCCATTGCCTTGCCAAAAAAAAACTGCAAGCAGAAGTCAGAAAGATTTGCAAAAAAATATTAGAGTAAATTGTTGTCTCCATTAAGGATAGTGGGAATAATATATACCTTCTGTTATTTTGAATATTTTATAACAGATAATTTTTCACCAGAATTTTTAATATAAGTATTTCTTATGTTGCTTACTTTCTGTTGTTCAAAATTTTATAATATAATTAAATACTTTTTTTAAAAAAAAAGAGCTTCCTAATGATTTCTATTGTAACATTGTTAACATCTATGTGTGTAGGCAACTTTATTACTTTATTTTTAACCAAATTTTTTTTATTAAAGTTTATATCTCCTGAATTCATACATTCTCAAATTGTCCCACTTTGATTTTATTCTGTTCACTTAACCATATATAAAAAAAGTTCCTGATAGCAATTACAAAAGTAACATTTCTACCTTTTATCACAAACTCCTTGGTTTTTATCAGCTTTTTATATCAGATTGAACTTTGAGTTCACAATGATAACAAAATCACTAAGTCATTTTCCCTAGCTGAAGCTCTATAAAATAGATAACTGTTGCTTTTTGTTCAGTTTCATACTTTTAATTTTGTTCTTTTGAACCAGTCAGCTCAAGTAATTTTTTTATTGGTCTCAGAATAATATACAAATTTGTTTTTCTTGTTCATATTTAATATTTGAAGTTTATTGCATCAGCATGATGAAGAATAAGCAGCATGTTGGAATGTATAGAAACCTGACCTAAGAGAAGAATGAATTTGAGCTCCTGTTCTGCCCCCTGTTTATTATATAACCTATTGAAGCCACCTGATATTTCTGGATGCCATTTACCTCATTTGTAAAATTTGAAAAGTGAATTGGGGGGGGGCTTCACCGTTTTTCATGTCAGGGCCTCTTCTAGTATAGCCTATGGGCCGCTTCTTAGAGTAGTGTTTCTAAATGAATAAAACAAAATATCAAAATACATAGGAATATAAAGAAAACCAAATATAATGATATGTAGTTATCAAAATATATTTTTAATTAATTAATGGACCCTAGAATAAGAATCCCTGAAATAAATTATTTTTCAAGTTCCTTCTACCTAGAACAACTCAGCTAGCCTACATCTTATTCAGGACAAGGGAGAAGGAATAAATATAGAAGAAAAGGGAAGAAAGGCAGAAAAAAGAATGAATGTTTTAATTTTATTTCAATAAAAACTGAATCTTACCATCCTTTAGTGTTAACAGTTTCTTTAATTCTACTAGATAAAATTTAGTACTTTAGTTCTAGGATCCTCGACAACTAAAAACAAACAATTTTTTTTAAAACCTAATTACTTAATAAACATCTGTTAGACATTTATTTTGGCCTAGGGGTACTGTGGAAAAAAATAGTGAATTAGTGAGTCACTAAGGATACAACAAAGCAAAATGCTATGGAAACCTCTGACTTGGGCTTTTTCTTAGAATTGTAGTCACACTTTATATTTGCATTTTTGACTATTATTAGTTAATTAAAGGTGGTGTGGTATAATGGAGAATATTTTAGATTTGGAATCAGGAGTTCCAGTTTGAATTTCACCTTAGACACTTTCTATTTTACTATAAGTAAACCACTTAGAGCCTCAGTTTCTTCATTTGCAAAATGGGAAAAATAACACTTTTGCCATATGCCCCATGGGGTTGTTATGAGGAAAACCTTTTGAAAATCTTAAAGTTTTACATAAATATACATTGCTGCTATGTTCCTTTTTTCTTCCCACTTATCTATTTATCTACACTCACTGAGAAGGCAAACAATATAGCAGTCATACATGTGAAATCATGCAAAAAAATAAAAAAGAAATCATGCAAAACATGTACATATTAACCATATCACACAACAAAATAAAGCAAAAAATGTAAAAAAAATTATATTTCATTTTGCATTCAAAGCTGATTAGTTTTTTCTCAGGAAGTGGATAGCATTTTTCATCATGAATTCTGCATTGCATTGGAGCATTGTAGTGATCAGAGAAGTGAAATCTTTCACAGTTGATTCTCATTACAACATTGGTATTATCATGCATGAGTATCTGTTTCTTCTTACTTCACTTTGTATCAGTTCATGTCTTGCCATGACTTTCTAGAATCACTCCCTCATCATTTTGTTTTTTTTTTCAGATTTTATTTATTTTGAGTTCCACAATTTTACCCCTAATCTTACCTTCCTCCCCCCCACCCCCCACAGAAGGCAATCTGCCAGTTCCTACACTGTTTCCATCATCATTATTTCTTATAGCACAGTAGTATTCCATCACAATCCTATGCCACAACTTGTTCAGCCTTTCCTGTGATGATGGTTATCCCATTACTTTCTAATTTTTTGCCATCATAGAAAGAACTGCTATAAATATTTTTGTGCATACAAGTCCTTTTCCATTATCTTGGTAACACTGGATCAAAGGGTTTTCATATTTTTATAGTCCTTTCTAGTCAGTTCTACAGTCAGTTATGGTCTTTTCATCAAGAAATCTTGGAAGTCCTCTGTTTCATTAAACAACTATTTTTTTATCCTGAAGTTTTTCTGGGTAGGTGGTTCTTGGTTATAATCCTAGCTCCTTTGCCTTTCAGAATATCATAATACAAACCCACTACTTCTTTAATATAGAAGCTTCTAAATCTTGTATAATTCTAACCATGGCTCCACAATATTTGAACTGTTTCTTTCTGACTGCTTGCAGTTTTTTCTCCTTGACCTGAAAACTCTGGAATTTGACTGTAGAATTTCTGGAAGTTTTCATTTGGAGATATCTTTCAGGAGGTGATCCAGAGGATACTTTTAATTTCTATTTTATCCTTTGGTTTTAAAATGTCAAGGTAGTTTTCCTTGAATTATGATGTTTGGGTGCTCTATCCACTGGGCCACCTAGCCTCCCCTAAAAGGTGAATTTTTTAAGAAAGGATTATAGGATCAAAAAATCTAGTCTAATATTTTAAGTTCTTCGATGTTGTTGTTTACTCATTCTTTCTCAGTCTATTTCTTCACTTTGAATGTTGGGTTAAAATTGGATTCTGTAGAGCTGCTAGGTGGTGCAGTGGATAGAGCACTGGTCCTGGAGTCAGGAGGACCTGGGTTCAAATGCGGCCTCAGACACTTAATAATTGTCTAGCTGTGTTACCTTGGGCAAGTCACTCTTAATGCCATTCCCTTGAATAAAATTTTTTAAAAAGTTGAACTCTAATCACCTGGATTTGAGTAGGCACTGTGCCAAGCTTCAGATTTATTCATGTTGCTGTTTTCAGAGCTACTTCTGGAAGTCTTCAAGTTCTCAGTGTTTCTAAGGTTCTGGTATCCCAAAAGAGGTGATCACTGCTCTAACTGTGGTTTTTGTCTTTGCTTTTTACCCTCTTCTCCTGCAGCCACAAGTGTTCCTCCTGGTGTTCCTCTTGGCCCTGGAACTGTGACCAGGGTGGATTATTCCTCTTTGTCCTGGAACTGTATATGGACAAAAGAATTGTCAAAGGGCTCCAGTAAAGGGTCCCCTGTAAATTCTTTCTAAACATTTGTCTGACCTCTTTACCATCTATAGCTTGAGGGCTTTAGAGGCTGGATTTGGATTCAGATCTTCCTGACTTGAGGTCCAGTTCTCTCTATCCACTGCACTAGCTTTTTCTTAGTGTTTAGAAAGGAAATGGCTTAGTATTTCAGAGGTTATTTTGTGATTATTATAATATATATGTTGTTCTGGAGATACTTGAATCACTTTAATCTTGGTTGGAAATCTTTTGAAACAATTATCACAATGAGGTAATAGTATTTCTGTATCATGTCATAGCTTTAAACCACAAGACAAGAGGGGAAATGGTATTTCCTAATTTGATTTTTTTTAAAAAGGCAATTCTTATACCTACCTTATTGATCCGATTCCTTTATGTTTCTGCCAGAAGACCTTAGGCAGTAGAAATCATTGCCAGTCTCAGATGATGTTATAGTTAGTTTTGAGAATACTGATTGTTTCCTATATAGCATATTTCCTCTTAAGTAGAGTGAAAAAAATTTAAATTTATGCCTGGTTTTTATAGTGTTTTATGGAGTAAAATTAAACATGACACCAAGTCTGGTTTTATTTAGCTACTTTTAAGTAGCTATGTATTCAAAACTTCAATTTGACAAACTTAAAAGCTTGTACCAATCTGGAATTTCTTATCTATTATAAGCTCCTATCTTCAAAAAATAAATATTTTTATTTATTTGTTTTTTCAACAATATGCAGCAATAATCTTCACCAATTTTTTTTAAACTAAGGTTTTGAATTTTACATTTTTCTCCCTTCCTTCCATCCCCTTCCCCTGACAAAAAGCAATCTAATTTAGGATCTATATGCATAATTATGCTAAGCATAGATTCATATTAATGTCATCATCAAAGAAGAATCAAATCCCAATGGAAGGAAACAAATTAGAGAGAAAACTATACATACATAAGACAACTTTTAAAAATTAAAGATAGTAAGCTTTGGTCTGCATTTAAACTCCACAGTACCCTCTCTAGAAACGGGTGGTGTTTCCTAACACAAGTCTTTTAGAATTGTCTTTGATTTTTGTGCTGCTAAAAAGAACAAGTCCATCATAGTTGATCATCGCCCAGTGTTGTTGTTAGTGTGTATGATGTTCTTCTGATCTTGCTCATTTCACTCAGCATCATTTCATATAAGTCCTTCCAGGCTTTTCTGAAATCCTGCCCCTCATGATTTCTTATAGAGCAATAGTGTTCCATCACATTCATGTATCACAATTTATTCAACCACTTCCCCATTGATGGGCATACTCTCAATTTCCAGTTCTTTTAGGCTCTAATTTTTAGGAAATTTTGAAACAAATTTTTGAGAGTTGCAATATGATGATGCCTTTGCTAAAATAAAATCCTTGCAGCAAGGTAAAGGTCTGTTTACAATTTCACTGATTGAGTTAAGCAATGGGTAGAGAAACTGGAAAACTCTGAAGAGAAAATAAAAATTGTGTGCTCATTATATGATAAAGAAGAACAGTATCCAAACCAAAATGCAGTCATTCTGTGTAAACTGAAGCTTACAAATTCTAGAACAATCCAACAAATATTTTTTTAGAAAGTTTTTATTTATTTTGAGTTTTACAGTTTTTCCCCCTAGTCTTGCTTCCTTCCCCCCACCCGCCACAGAAGGCAGTCTGTTAGTCTTTACATTGTTTCCGTGGTATACATTGATCTAAGTTAAATGTGATGAGAGAGAAAAATCATATCCTTAAGGAAGAAAAATAAAATATAAGAGATAGAAAAATTACTAAGATAACATTTTTTTTCTCCTAAATTGAAGGTAATAGTCTTTGGTATTTGTTCAAACCTCACAGTTCTTTCTCTGGATACAGATGGTATTCTCTATCACAGATAGCCCAAAATTGCCCCTCATTGTTGCACTGATGGAATGAGTAAGTCCATCAAGGTTCAATCCAACAAATATTTATTTAAATACCTACTATGTGCAAGGTAACTTACTGGCTTCTGACAAAATGAAAAACAACTGCTGCCTTCAAGGCAGACAAAATATGTATAGCTAAGAATATAGGGGCAGCTAGGTGGCATAGTGGACAAAGCACCGGCCTTGGAGTCAGGAGTACCTGGGTTCAAATCCGGTCTCAGACACTTAATAATTACCTAGCTGTGTGGCCTTGGGCAAGCCACTTAACCCCATTTGCCTTGCAAAAACCTAAAAAAAAAGAATATAGAGGAATCTGGGGTAGCTAGGTGGTGCAGTGGATAGAGCCCTGGAGTTAGGAGGACCAGAGTTCAACTCTGACCTCAGACACTCAATAATTACCTAGCTGTGTGACCTTTGGCAAGTTGCTTAATCCGATTGCCTTGCAAAAAACTAAATAAAAAAAGAATATAGAAGAATATATGTTAAATGCCAAATAAATGCTAAAAAACAAGTACTCTTAGAATTCTGATGAATGATCAGAAAAGATTTATTTAAATTTTTTTTTCAGTTTTTCAAGGCCCATGGCCACATAACTAGGTAATTGTTAAGTGTCTGAGTCTGCATTTGAACTCAGGTCCTCCTGACTCCAGGGCCAGTGCTCTATTCACTGCACCATCTAGCTACCCCTATTTAAATATTTTTTAATTAAAAAATTTTAAAAATTATCAAATATTAATTTTTCTCCTTACTACCCCCATTACTAGGAGAGGGGAATAAGCAATATCTTCATAACACAAAACAAATTCCCCTATTGGACACAACCAAAAATTTGTGTCTCATTCTGGATATTTAGACCATCAACTCTGGCAGGAAAAAAGGCAGCATTTTTTTCCATAATCAGTTCTTTGGAAGCATGATGGATTGTGGAGTTAAGCAAAGTTCAGAAGGGATTTCAAAGGCAAGGCAAAATTGGAGGATGCAATGCATTTTTATAGATGAAGAGAGAAAAGGGAAGACACTCTGGACTCACACAGCATAAATTTTTTAAAAAGGTACCAACATGAAAATACAAATTATGGTTTGGAGTAAGAGTGAATAGACCATTATGACTCAATGAAGGGTAATCTATTAAAAGAGTTTTGGAACGTCACCTTGGGATTGTACTCAGTCAAATGATTACCAGCTAAAAAAATATGAATTTTGTCTTTAGACAATGGGGCACCACTAAGGATTTTTGGGTAGGAGAGTAATCTGAAGAAAATCGTTTTTAGGAGGCCTCAGACAATTGAACTGATTTCTACATGGCTTCATATACGATTCACATACTGGAGTGAAAGGATTGTGTCAACAAATGTATTAACCCAAAACTGGATCTTACTTTAGATATCACATGTAGATTTTTGGACCAGTTTACTGATAATCAAGACAAAAGGACCAATGATACATTTCTTCATTGGCAGATCACCTGTGTCTTATTCAACTATTCAAAGCCAGTTTTACCTCACTTGATTTATGAGAAGAGTAGAAAAACAAGTCACATGGTGCTATCATGAAGCACATGATCAGTCCATGTACATGACTCTTCAGCTTTCAGACATAGGAAATCACTCATCACTTATCCACTCTTACCAACACAAAAGCATCAACAAACAAACACACTTTAGATCTGAAAGGGAAACAAGCTCAATCTGATAGTTTAAAAATGAGATTCTCAGAGTAGAACACTGACTGGAATTCAGGAGGACTGAATTCACATCTGGTCTCAAACATTTGACACTTAGTATGTGACCTTAGGCAAGTCACTTAACTCTGCCTCACATCTAGAGCCATCTCTATTCATACTGATTCATACATGGCTCTGGAGGAGAAAGTGAAACTGGTTACTTAGCACAGCACCCCTTCACTCAAGTCCTTGCTTGTCATGGCATCAGCTCCCTGATATTCTTAGTCTTCAAAATGAAGGATAAACATCTTCAGCATCAGCATCCCAGCATACTATTTGAATTTCTATTTCTTCTTTGTTAATTACCCTAATTTTGACTTATTGTTAAAAACATTACTTATTGATGTGTGGCTTTATTTTATGAGTTCCATGAAGGAAAAGGTTCTTTTTTCTAATGTAAATTGAAACTCCATTCACCTGGATTTCAATTGAGGATTGTGGCATAAGTTTGGTTCCTAGAAATTTTCATTCAGTGTTTCATTTAGCATGTATACAATGTGGTGGAGTCACTAGAGGAGTTTTTAACCTGGGTTGTGTGAATTTGGGTTTTATTTTTACTTTTGTAAGGTTTCTCTATTTTACTCATGTTGGGATGGGTCCTTCTACCAATAGGTGTGGAAGTTTTATCCTGCTTTTTTCATCCTGCACCAATTCAGCCCTCTTTTAGGCAGCCTAGTAGCTCCTCTGCTTTGAGTTCACCTTATTGGAACAGGACTTGGTGTGAACACTTTATCATCAGCCTAGAGGTGATGGTAAGGATTAGTAAAGGGATAGAAAAGTGGGTTCCTGTTTCTCTGCTGTGTTGGCTCCCTGGTTACCAGCCATGTTTATGTGGGTGGCCTCTAATTCTAGCATTTTTGATCCAAAAAAGAAAGCTTACAGATGTAAAAACTTGACATCCTTTGAAGATTTACTAGAGGTTAGGCAGTGTGTGCTCTTGTAAAAGCTGTCCTTAAAATGGGAAAGAGCCAGTGTACTGGAGAGTTAAGACTGAACCCTTAACTACCCAGTAGACATGTATTCCAATCTGGTTTTGGTCTCTCTTTTTTTCCTTTTGTGGCATGGAATGTAGAAAAGATTTTTGAAGAACTTCAAAGAAGAAGGTGTGAGAAAGCATATCTCCCTTTCATCACCTTCTAAGTCACACACACTTTCTTCCTTTCCAGGTGAAATTAGAGAGACAAGTTGACTTTCAAATGCAGACTATTTCTACTTGAAGTAGTGTTACGTTATGTAATTCATTTGGCTAATAGGAATAAAATTATATGATTATGAGATTAGTAATGCTTAAGGACTAGGCAAGTGGATTTCTAGGAGAGCAAGTGTAGCAATCTACTTGTTCAGTCCTGTTCTTCTATAGTACTACAGAAACATACAAAGTTCAGATAACAAATGTAATCCTGCCTCAGCAAGCAACTTCTAACAAGTTTTGTATTTTTGACAACCATGAATTGGAAGTCTGCCCACCGTGGTTCAGTAAAGGGCCAAATCATGACCAGAATAGGTTAAATTGTAGCTTATTGATAGACATAAATGCCCAACAGGATGTTCCTTATAGCTACTCATTAGGACATCAGGTGTTATGATTCAGGCCTGAGCAGCCTGTTAAAAGTTTTCTGAAAGTACTGATTATATTTTTAAGAGTAATTCCATACTTATGAATTTTTGTTTAAAAATAGGAATTTTTTCCCCTTCATTTGCTGACATTTGTGATTTGGTCAAGGTCAAAGAGCGAGGTAATTATTAATGTGTCTGAGGCTGGATTTGAACTCAGGTCCTCCTGACTCCATGGTGGATGCTCTATCCATTGTGCCACCAAACTGGTCCCTATTTGCTGACATTTGAAAACATTTTAGTCCCTTAAAATATTAACAGATATGTAATAATGCTAATCAGTCTTATTTACATAACATTTTAAAATTTATACATTTTTCATCACAAAAACCATGATATAGATAGTACAGATATTACTATTCCTATTTTAGGCACTTACATGTAGGTAGTGCAAATAATCCTATCTATTTTGCATATAAAGAAACTGAGACTTTGAATGGTTAAATGTTTTGCTCATAGTCAAATGATTAATAAATGATAGATAGCCTTGGTATATGTCCATATCTCTATTTCTGAATGATTTTCCAGTGATTTAAGAAGTTTCAATTTTATGGTATCTTATTAAAAAAAGATGCAGAAGAATTCTGTTTCAGTTTTTACAGATAAGGGAACTGAGGCAAACTGTTTTAAGTGACTTGCACAAGATACATAGTAATTGGCTGAAGTCAAATTTGAACTCAGGTCTTTCTGATTTCTGTGCCAGTATTCTATCCATTGCACCAAGTAACTGACCCCACAACAACAAAGATAGTCTGGTATACACCATCTCTTTATTTGAGTAAACTTTCTAAAGTTTGAGAAGCTTCAGTTTTCTGCCATTTCATTAGTCCAGGATGAAGAGGAATCTCATTTTATTTTTCTCACTGGGAAACCTCTTTGTTCCACAATAAATTTCCAAGATATTTAGTGACTGATGAGTTGACACTTTTGAAGAGCATCCAAAAATAGTTGGAATTCATTGATGGGCCATTTCAAAACAAAATGAATATAATTTATGGGATTGGACTAAAAATTGAATTGATGGACCTAAAAGCTTACAAAATTTCACCTGAACCAAAGAGAAACTGAAAAAATTTGAGTCCAGTTCTTTTATAAAGATGGCATATAATTCAGCAGGTCTTAAAGAACAAAGGTACCTTGTAAATGTTTAAAATACTTGTGCCAGTATGCAAGCACTTCAAAAGCAATTCAAAATTGTTAGATTCAGATTATGGTAGAAACTCCAGTTTATTCTATTGTAAATGTAATGAGCCAGTTGGTATTTATCCCCACCCTCAAAGAGTTAAGAAGGTGTAATAAAAAGAAAGGATAAGAACTTTATTCTGACACTTCCTTTTACACTTGTTCAGGTAGGTATTAGCAGAATGCTTATGAGGAAAAAAATCATAGCCACGTCCAAAGTTGTTAAGGGAAAAGTGTAGTTACAGCTTCTTAAAAAAAAAAAAAAAAACACCAAACCTTTGTTAGGGCTTTCTGGTAATTAAGGACAAACATTATAAGCAGCCAGGATAAAGCTTTTGTTTAAACTACCATTAATCTTGGATAATAACACTTGAAGAAAGATGAGCAAGTATTTTTTAAAAATTATTTTCAAATTAAATTTTTTATGCTATATTATTTGATAACTAATCAGTTCCAAGGTTGTCCTTATACCAAATATTCTTAACCTATTTTGTATTAAGCAGCCCCTTGGTAAGTCTGATAAAGTATAGGGGCCCTTAGAATAATATTACAATTACAGTTAAATTTCAGCTAGCAGCTAGTGAAAATAAAGATATAATTTTTCCCCTCAAATTCACCAGATTACCTAAAACTATTCATGGAACTCAGGTTAAAAATCCTTACTTTAGATCTTGATGATATCATAACTCTTTAACTGTGGGGGATATGAAAATTAAAATAAAACATGAACAACAAAAAAGTCCTAAAAGAAATGTTGACTCCTTCATTTTTCCCCTTGATTCTCCAATTATACCATTTTTTTAAAGATTTTTTCAAGGCAATGGGGTTAAGTGGCTTGCCCAAGGCCACACAGCTAGGTAATTATTAAGTGTCTGAGACCGGATTTGAACTCAGGTACTCCTGACTTTATGGCCAGTGCTTTATCCACTGCGCCATCTAGCCGCCCCCAATTATATCATTTTAAAAATATTTCTCAGTCATTGAAATTGAAATTTTCTGTTATTTTCTTTGCTTTCTGATAGTCTTCAGTTTTTAAGAATTATTATTTTTTAAAATTGCATTGTTGTCTTTTCTTCTTTACATTATCTTCATTTCTTTATTATCATTGCCCCTATCTAATGAGATTGTCTATAACAAAACGTAAGAAGAGGGGAAAGGAAGTGCAATTCAACACATTCAACAAGACCTAAATGAAATGTGACAGCGTATGTAATGTTCCTCAAACCAGAATCCCCTTCTGAAGAATGAGGAAATGAAGGTACATTTTCTAATATCTTCTTTAGACTAAGCTTGCCTTCTATAATTGCATAGTGTTTAGTTTTGCTGTTTTGCAAATGTATGTTATTTTAATCATGGGGGCAGCTAGGTGGTGCAATGGATTATTTGGTCAAACATTCAATTAATTCCCCATTAAAAGCTTCTAGATTTATTGAATTTCAAGTTCCATGTCTTGGCAATGATTTTGCCTGCCTTAGGTTGGGCATTCCCTATCCCGATCTAGAGTCACATGACTAAAGGATAACAGCCCTATATTTGTGTATGTTGTTTTCTGCTTCTGCTTACTTCACTTTGTATCTATTCTTCTAAATCTAACCTTGCTTCTCCACACTGTTCATAAACCTTGTTTTTAGAGTCAGGTATTATTTCTTTATATTCACATACCAAAATTTATTTGTGTGTATGTGTATCTATCAGTCTATCAATCTATCATCTATTTGTTGATCATCCATCTGATAATGGGGTCTCTGGCTCAAAGAGTATGGATACTTTAGTCACTTTCATAGCATAATTCCAAATTTATTAAAATGGTTATATTACTTTAAGAGTTTATCACTGTACTTTTCTTGTCACAGATCCTCCAAAATTGGCTATTTCCATGTTTTGTTGTCCTTGATGATTTGATTGTCATTACATGAAACTTCAGGGTGTTTTGGTCTGAATTCTTTTAATAGTGGTTTGGAGCCTCCTCTCAAGTGACTGTTAATAGCTTAGTTCTTTTGAGAACTATTCATATCCTTTGACCACATATCTTTTAGGGAAAGGCTAGTCTTTTTTTGTTTGTTTTTTTTAAAGATCTTATTTATTTTGAGTTTTACAATTTTTCCCCTAATCCCATTTCCCTCCCCCACCCCCCAGAAGGCAATTTGTCAGCCTTTACATTGTTTCCATGGTATACGGCTAGTCTTATTCTAATGCAATATTTTATTTGTTCATGTTGATGATGATTTCTAGGCAAGCAGCTCATTTAGTCTCTAGTATTAATCTCATTTTATTATAGGTGCCAACATTTGTAAAAAAAAATAGAAATCATAAGATTTTTGAAGGTATGGTATGGGGAAATTCAGAAGTTGTGTTGATCTGACTCCTAACCATTCAAAAGAAAGAGGAAGTACAGTTGTTTTAACAAAGCTGATTCTTTATCCACACCTGTTGAAGGAAGGTGTAGCAGATTCTTCTGATAATGATAATAGTGCATGTTCATTTAACAATTTAAAGTTTACAGAGATTTCCCTTTATTATCTCATTTGATTCCTATGACCACCTGTATAGGTGGTGCCATGTTATTACTATCCTGATTTTACAGATGTGAAAATTGTGATTGAGAGGTTAACTGCCTTCCCCAGAGTCACACAAAGAACAGATCAAGGGTGAGATTCAAATCCACATTCCTTAACTACTATCTAGCATTCTGTGAAACTCAACACATAAAAAGTTCCTTATAGTGCACAAATACAGTGAAATAAGTGACTCCACAAGGTGCTGTTTGAATTTTTTCTCTGCCCTACAGCCATTCTCTTTTCACTAGAGCTTTATATAGACTTAATCATGATAAGATAATTGGTGAATTGAAGCATTTGCCATTTTAATTTTGAGGTGTCAAATAATTCTAAAAATTAACCTAGTTATTTTGTTAGTAACTAGTTATTTGCTTTGTCTCCATTGCAGAGTTACTTCAGTGGAATGATTTGATATAGGGGAGGGGAAGAAGGGGGAAAATGTCTGGGAAATGGTGTGATGGAATCAGGTAAGATAAGAAACCTCAATAGGTCCCAGGGTTTTATTTGAGGTCTAGTGGAATCAGAAAGTTAATTTGCCAAAACATTGGCTTTATTTTTCAGTCATTCATATGTCTGGTTGTTCTACAATGATTTTATAATAGAATTAAAAAAAACACAAAGCTTTTTGAGGCTAGCAACTGTTTCAGTTTTTTATTGGATCCCCAACACCTATAACCATATTTTAAAGACTGTGATAGGCACTTAATAAATGTTTTGATAAGTATTCACTTATCAAAGTTGTGTTTGTTTTGTGGCACATTCTGCTATCTTTTTTTCAAACATTTTACTGTCTTGAAACAAAATTGTAGCAATTAGAATTTTCAAGTAGAAAAATCCATTTTAGGAAAACTGCTAAATGAGTAATAGTTAAAGAGAGAAATGGGAACAAATTTGGTTTTGGTTACTTTTAAAAAATAATATATACCATAAAATAATAAAATAATATATATACCATAAAATGGGCATAATATATTGTATGAACTGACTTGCTATCCTTTTTGAAATGACCTCATATGAAGCCAGAATATGATCTAGTAGCAACAACAACAATAATAAAAATAGCTCTTTAAGACTTGTAAAGCTGTTACATATTATCATTTGATCATCAGATCAATTCTATGTGATAGGTGCTATTCATATTCTCATTTTATAGTTAAGGAAACTGAACTTGAGAGAGATTAAACATGATTGGGGTCTTGCAACTAGGAAGTAACTGAGGTTGGATTTGAACTTCTCTTCCTTCCTAAAGTCCAAGGCTATCATTTAGTTGCTTTAGGGATCACAGAATCACCTTTAAAATATTAGGTAAAAATAATTACCATTTACCATTATATTGTTCCCATGAATACCTCTGTGAGCATGGTTGACATTTTATATAGAGTTTTATATAGTAGTTTATGAAGCACTTTCACAACCTATTAATTATTGTTTCTAAAAATATTTTCCCAACCCTATTGTGCCACTTTCCTTATTTTGAATAATCCAGTGAAATTCCAATATAATTTAAATACTTTAGACACCTCCTTGGAATTTATTTTAATGATGTTTGACTTTGAAATATTTTTTGTATATCAAAAATGTTGTAACCATAGAGTAGAAAATCAATTGAGACATAGCTCCTGTCTGTTGGGTTCATACTTGGAAAAGTTAATTTAGGGAAAATGTTGTAAAATTCTTGAGGAAAAGAGAATGTCAGTGCATGACCAAAGAACCAAAAAGAACCTAAAGAAGTTATTTGGTTGTATATCTGCCATTGGGCAAGATTATATTAAAATGAGCACATAATTGAAACTCTGCTGTCAGACTTTCAGAGAGATTCCATTATTTATTACTTATTAGAATCCTTACAACTTTATAATTCTATGATACTAATTTCGCTGATAGGTCTTTTCCAGTGAATGTGAGCATTCTCTGTAAATTAGACTAATTTTCTTCTTTTTGGAGATGTAGAATTGGCCACCCTCCCTGACAATTATGCAGTTAATTTTTGTTGTTTGCTTATAGTCATCTTGAGTTTTGAAAATTTATTTGAGTGACAAGAAAAAAATAACTCAGGGAATGAACAATTCATAAGTATTTGAATCTGATACCCAGGTTGTAGAAGGTAGTGAACCATGTTTTATCCTTCCTTTTTTTCAATACATATTCAGTTAACAAAATTTAGTTGTTTGTAAGTTCTGGTAATGTAATAGAAAGAATCTTTCATTATGTTAGGAAATGTTTTCCTGACTTTTGTGGCTTCAGGCAAACCTTAAAAACTCTCTGCCTCAGTTTCTTTCTTGAAGAGTAAGGATAATTAAAGGGTTCTTTCTTAACTTTTCACTGAGGGTGGGAGGATAATTGAGATAATAAAGTCAAAACACTTGACTGCCTTAAAGGAAGGTCACTGAATGAATTCAAAGTCTTATTGTTCATTTTTTATCATTGGTTAATAAAAATGATGATATGCATGACAAATAATAAGTGAAATGAAGTCTGAAACTGTAATTGGATGTAATTCAGTTAAGCCCAGATGTTTCTGTTTTTATTTTCCTAGCTGGTATTCTCAACTGTAAATTGAGTTGAATCCTAGAGTATGCTTGCCCTGTCTGTTCTGTTAATATTACATGTTGACAAATAAATCCTTTTCATTTACTATTGATAGTATCTTGGAAAAAAGTACTATGGAAATAATTATTATTATTATCTCACAAGGCATATTTGTTGAGTTTTGGACTTCTTTTAAATTTGTATTTTATTTATATTAAATCTCTTATATCAAGATGCATTCCCTTTTCAGTTAAGAAATTTGCAAAATAGACCTAGCCTATTCACATTGATATTTTTAGATATTATTTGACTGTCTATAAGTAGAGTCTCTCATTACATGTTGAAAGACTGATTAATATATCTATAATGAAGGGTAATATTCCTTTAGGCCATTTGCCCAGGATCACCAATAATATATTATGAGAATGGGAAAACAATTTCTTTTCTTTAGTGTTTCAATTTTGATGCCTTTCTTTTAGCATTAGGCAGCTGTTAGGAACTATAAAAAACATGACAGGAACTTGGGGCACCCATTGAATTTCCTGCTGGGCTGTAAAAAATACCACTGCCTCAAGAGTCTACACTTTGATCATCACTAGCAAAAATGATAGGCATGTCAATAAGAACTAAAGTGAAGCTGAAGTTGCCATTGTGTTTAATTAAGTGACCCAAGACATTATTAGTTTTTCTTCTAAATGCTGACCACCTTTGATAAAGTCCCTTTCAGGGATAATATCAAAATCCATTTTGTTGGAGTAATTTATTTGGCCCTTTAAAATTCTACTTTTCTTAAAATCTTAAGCAATTCTGAAAACCCATATGTTTGAGCTTCAATCAATAAAATAGATGTTTTATAGGTGATGGGATAGAATAATGATAATAATTAAAAATTACAACTTGTAAGTTTTTTTTCACATTAACTTCACAAAAACCCTGAGAGGTAGATACTATAAGGTATAATTCTTGTCATCTTATGAATGAAGAAGTCAAGATTCAGAGTGTTTGCCCGATAATGATCACATAGCTAAATATCACTGGTAGAATTTGAACTAAGGTAATCCTAATACCAGCTTTGTATCTGGAGTCAAAATACGTGGGTACAAGTCCTAAGTCTGCAAATTATTAACTATTTGTTCTTGGACAAAGGAACATCTCTGGACATCATCAGTAAAATGGTGATATTGCTTGGATGACCTAGTTCACAGAAATGAAATGAAATACAGTTTATAGGTACCTTTTAAATATAAGCAATTCTTGTTTTTCTTTTTAAAAGATTTTAAGCATTTTAGTGAAATTTTCTATTTGAAACAGACTAAATCGTATATAAAAACAATGTTTTTTAGATTGAAAGATGTTATATGATATATTTTCTTTTATTTTTTAGTCATAAGAATGTTCTGTACATTTGTGTTTGTTTATAAATACATTTACTACGAGCGATGATTTTCACTTCAATTTTTTGATATCCTTTTCTACTTTATATAGGTATCCCAGATGGAGTTTCTCCTGGTTTTTTTTTTTTTTTGGCACAGGATCATGACAAATAGATCATAATTAGATATGACTTTTTTGGGGGGGTAAGAAATCTGTTGGTTTGGTATCTCTGGTTTTCTACCATAAAAATCTACTCATTTCTTTTCATGATATTGAGGTGACCTTGAGTTTTTCAAACCTCTACTCATAGGATACATATTTAAGTAGAATTTGACATGCTATCAATGCTGGAAAGAATACCCACAAATACACACACACATACACACACACACTCTCTCTCTCTCTCTCTCTCACACACACACACACACACACACACACACACACACACAATCTGCTTTGTGAGAAACAACTAAGTATGAAGAGTCTCATCATCAGAGACCCCTTGGTGATGAATTATTTGACAGTTTGTCAGAGATCAGGAAATTTTGTTCTAAATTAGGACCAAATTTCTAAGATCCAATATCATGTTTAGGTCTCTGCTTTTCAATATAAAAGTGTATTACTCTAGTGAGGCATGGAGTAGATTAGAAATCCTTCATTAGAACAGTATTCCTTCATATATATAAATACATTTATATGCATATAAATATATGAAGAATATTTTATCTTTTTTTAGGTTCTGGGTTTTTTTTTTTGCAAGGCAATGGGGTTAAGTGGCTTGCCCAAGGCCACACAGCTAGGTAATTATTAAGTGTCTGAGGCCAGACTTGAACTCAAGTACTCCTGACTCCAGGGTTGGTGATCTATCCACTGCATTACCTAGCCACCCCAAGAATATTTTATTTTGAAGGGAATTGCAAGAGGTTTGAAACTCCTGTCTAATTTTGTAATTAAAGTGAAATTGTTTCATCTCTACTGCTACTATGGAATAAGGGTTAATGTCAGGAGTCAGAAGAGTAACCATTCAATGTTTGTTAAGCCCTACTGTGTTCAAAGCACTGCATTTGATGCTACTTCTCTTTGACCTCTGGTCAAATCTTAAGAGGCCTCAGTACCTTTTGGGTTCCAACAACCTTAAATATTTTCTATCAAATGATTTCTTTTTTTAAGAGATTGAGGCTGGCTTCTATCACTCCATCTCTTGTAGGGATACCTAAAAGCCAATCTCAATCTTTTTTTTTTGGTGGGCAGAGTTTACAAGGGGTTAAGTGACTTGCAAAGGCCACACACACAGCACACACATACAATGGATTTGAGCATTTAGGTGCTCCTGACTCCACTGTGCCACCTAGATGCCCCACCCTCAATCTCTTAAGAAGAATCCATTTCACAGGTCATGTTTAAGATCTCTGAAGATTTGACCAGAGTTCAAAGAGATGTAGTATTAAGTGCAGTATCTATTTTTGTTTGTTTTGTAAGGCAGCGAGGTTAAGTGACTTGCCCAAAGTCACACAGCTAGGTAATTAAGTGTCTGAGGTCACATTTGAATTCAGGTCTTCCTGATTCCAGGGCTACCTAGTTGCTCCTAACTGCAGTATTTTTAACTCAGTAAATAGTTAGCAAATAAAGTTTTCAAAAAATTATTTTATTTTATTTAAAACTACACACAATAGTAGTTTTCAACAATCATTTCTTTGTAAGGTTTTTAGTTTTACATTCCCCCCCTCTACCTGACAGAAAGCAATCTAATATAAGCTATACATGTGTAGCCATGCTAAACATAAATCCATTTTAATCATGTTGCAAAAAAGAATGAAATCAAAATTTAAAAAAAGCACAAGAGAAAAAATGGCACAATACATAAGAAAACTTTTAAAAACTGAAGATAGTAAACTTTGGTCTTCATGTAAACTCCACAATTCCTTCTCTGGATATGGATGGTATTTTCCATCACAAGTCTTTTAGAATTGTCTCTGATTATTGTACTGTAAGTTCATCATAGTGGATCATCGCCCAGTTTTACTGTTAGTGTGTACAACGTTCTTCTGGTTCTGCTCATCTCATTCAGCATCAATTTATGCAAGTCTTGCCAGGCTGTTCTGAAATCCCCTCCCCTCCTGATTTCTTATAGAATAGTATTCCATCACATTCATATACCACAATTCGTTTAACCATTCCCCAATTGAAGGGTATGCCCTCAATTTCCAATTCGTTGCCTCTATGAAAAAAGCTGCTATAAATATTTTGTATATTTGGGTTTTTTACCTATTTTTGTGATCTCTCTTTGGGATCCAGGCTTAGTTGTGGTATTGCTAGATCAAAGGATATGCACGTTTTTTTTTTCCTTTGTGCTTCATTCCAAATAGCTCTCCAGAAAGGTTGGATCAAAAACAGTGAATTTTTGTAAATCAGGCCAATAAACTTAGTTTAGATCTAATCATTTACAAAGAGTAAAGGAATTCATAGCTTGACTTTAGGGTCTTAGAATCTCTGGTCACTTTTTATGGATATACTTCAATCCTTAATTAAAACTACTTGAAACATGAATTCCTGATAAGGAAAGATCATAATGGAATTCTATATTCCCTCACTCTGAATGTTAAATCTCTCTCACTTCAACCTAAGAGAACATTGCCCTAAAGTACACTAATACCCTAAAGATATTTTTCACAGGAACTACTGAAGCCTGGTCATACTCCCCTGGACTTGTGAGATAACTTTTATTTTGTCCCTATTAAATTTCATCACATTTGAATGAGATCAACATTCTGTCTTGTTAAGATCTTTTTGGGTCTATACTCTGTCATCCAATGATGTTAACACTACCTCCAAACTTCATGTCATTGCAAATAGGAAAAGCATGTGTTCTATACTTTCATCTAAGTAACTCATTGACTTAAAGATTTAAACAACCAGAAAAAAATATTTGTTGAAATACTTTACAAGAAACCCTCCTTAAAGTTGCTGCTGCTGCTGTTGTTGTTTGGTTATGTCTGGTTCTATGTGATCACCTGGACTTTCTCTTGGGGTTTTTCTTGGAAAAGATATTGGAGTATTTTGCTATTTCTTTTCTCAATGTTACCTGTTACAGATGAGGAATTGAGACAAATAGGGTAGAATGATTTGCCCAGCATGACATAACTAAAAGTATACAAGACCAGATTTTAACTCAGATCTTCATAATTCCAGGCCTGGAATACTTCAGGCACCACCTCTGAAGTATTAATGACTTTGGGTTAGTCTTTTAACCCAGTCCAAATCTATCTTTATTTATCCATCCCAAAGATGCTCACAGCAGTGCATGGTTTTGTCCAATTTCTCTAATTCAAACAGTGATGGAGTAGTCACTTGTTTGGCAATTTCTACTGCAGAAACCAGTTTCTCTTTTTTTGGTCAGAGTAAGTCCAAGAATGGCAATTCCTTTTGTACTTTCTTCTTTATGAAAGATAAAGTTACCATTAAGTCAAATACAGATGTATTCATCATCTGATCTATTAGAGAAAAGGGAGGAGAAGAGAGAGGAAGAAAGGATGAGAGAAGAGATAGAAGGAATTCTATGTAGTAGAAAGGTGAGATCCCTGTATATCATGGTTCATTCCCTTGATGCTTTTCATTTATCTCATAATTCTTTGTGTCTAGATGATCTGTAATATACTATCATGATAATTTTATATCTCTTTATATCTTTATATCTCATTCCCTCCCCAGTTGATCCTTAGCCAAATTCTATCTACTAAGTGGTCCTATTTGGCTTCTTGACATTTCTCATATAAACAATTCTTAATATACATGTAATGCCATGTCATACTTATTCCCTTATATTGATTCTATCTTTTGGGGAACAAAATTATTCCTAAGGTATGCCTTGGGACTAACATATATACCCCTCTAGAGTTATCTCAACAAGTATTAGTGATGCTGGTTAGGACAATAATAAACAAAGAGTGCTTTATGGGGCGGCTAGGTGGTGTAGTGGATAAAGCACCAGCCCTGGAGTTGGGAGTACCTGGGTTCAAATGCAGTCTCAGACACTTAATAATTACCTAGCTGTGTGGCCTTGGGCAAGCCACTTAACCCTGTTTGCCTTACAAAAACCTAAAAAAAGTGCTTTAGAGGGGAAAATAAAAGGAAATCAGAAATGAGTGTGAGCATAAGTGTCTTGGCTCTGATCTGTATTCCAAGTTGGCAGGAGAGTAGAACTTTGAAAATGCCTTTTTTTTCAGTAAAGGAAAGACTGTGGTATTCTCATTCCCTGTAACAAGACAATTCTAACAAAGTTAGGCTATCAGTCACATTAGGGAGCTAAAACTTCTATGTTAAAATCTTCCAGATGCATTTTTTTTTTTTTTTAGGATTCATGCTTACAATTTTGTTTAACTGCTTCTTGGGTTCCAATTCTCTGTTCTTTCTGCTTTATGCCACACTTTATTAAGGGTTGTTACCCTTTGCTAAGGGGAAAAATAATAAACCATAATATATATATATATATATATATATATTATATTTAAAAAGGGAGATGTTTAGCACTTAAAGAGATTTTCTCTTTGATATGATGATCAGAGAATTGAATGAACACTGAAATTAAGCTTTTGGAAACAGTAGGAAAAATCATCTACACAATGCATCTTCAAAGCATCTCCATATCCCTGTTGGGGGTGGGGTTAGTGTATTGCTATAATTTGCATTTGAAAATCAGCAGCTGATTCAGCTTCCTTTCTGGGTAATCTAGGACAGGAAAATCTAAATACAAGCCCCACTCCTTCCTCTTCCCCAAGGCCAAGCACGAAATGTTTTGATTCTATTACCTATTGTCTCCTCCCCTTGTATCTTCTACAATTCATCCTTGAGGTCTGCACAGAGATCTCTAACTTATTTTGTACATAACTATTTTATTTTTTCATTTTTATGATTTTATTTGTATTATATTTAAAGCATTTGAATCATTCATGTTCAGCCATTGGTCATTATGGTGAAAAATATATATGTGTTTTTAAATAAAGCTTCATAGAAAAAAAGAATGCTTGGGTAAAAAATATTTTATATTGGAATGAATTCTCCTCACCTAAAGTTTCTTATTATCTTTTTAGAACAATGACACACTGGAGTTGTTCCAGTGAAACCAATCTCATCCTACTTAATACGTCAACACTAGGTTCTCCAAAAATATGCCAGCTGAAGAGCTTTGATAGGTTCCACCTATGAAGCTGGATGGATTACTAATAAACTCTGTTGTATAAAGACTAATCAAAGTCTTCAGATACTTAACACTATGTTGGCTTATGTAATAAACTCAATAATTCTCAAAATCCTCCTTCAATATAATTTAGTTGAAATCCACATCATCAAATAACCACTTTGCTGAAAAAAATAGATATCTCTTAAGTAATGAAATATTGGATATCTCTAAATACAGGGACCTCTGATGAGATCACCAGCTATTGGAAAGGATTTCTATATATATTCATCTTTATGAGGATCACTCAGATGGCCCCTATTTAAAAGTTCTTTTTATTAACTGCACAAAATACTGGGCTTCTAAATACATTTCTCAACTTAAAATTCTCATTCTTTTAATTGAGAGACTTTCATGGTATGTATCTGGAGACTGGGTGTAATTTTCCAAACTCTTGTATCAATTTTATTTCCTCGTAATCTCTCTGTGTCTGTGTTTGCTTTGAAAAAGTAATGTATTAAATATGACACACCTAACAGATGTGTTCAGAGTAGCCTTATTTAAATCAATGGAAAATATTTAGAAAAAGTTATGAAAAATATGCAGGAGAATCAGATTTAATAAATAACTTATGCTATCAGATGTTTTGAACAGTTTATCTTCAATTAATGTTGATGTCATATAAGTGTGCTTTACACTTATGAAGCTTAAATATTCAATAAATGTTCATGATACTAGAATGTGGGATAAGTATGGTCAATTAGAATACATGTTAGAAATATTTTTTGACTTTTTAACTATCACAACATATTTTAATTAAAGGAAATACATTTTTCTTTCTTTGAACTGTCAACCAATGTATGTTGTAATTGTATTTTGTCTTGTACTACATGATTAATTTGAACTGTTATACAATAAGAATGTCTAATATCAGAATTATGAGTTTGACCTTGGAAAAACTCCATGGGATATTCAGTAGAATTTTTTTCAGACTGAGATGGTAGATGGGCTGACATAAATTAAGTGGGTGAAAGATATTATTAGTATTGAATAATAACTATTGTATGTGTTTGTTTATGGAAGGAATATAGAGGGACTTTGGTACTCTTTGGCTTTGCCACTTTCATAGTGAAAAAATAGTCTGTTATTTGCATAGCAGGCATTTATTTATTTATTTGTTTGTTTTTAGGTTTTTTTGCAAGGCAAATGGGGTTAAGTAGCTTGCCCAAGGCCACACAGCTAGGAAATTATTAAGTGTCTGAGACCGGATTTGAACCCGGGTACTCCTGACTCCAAGGCTGGTGCTTTATCTACTACGCCACCTAGCCGCCCCGAAGGTATTTATTGTAAATTGCTTTCTCCCCTTCCTAAATGTGGTTTTGTTGGTATCCTTAAGCAACACCAAAACATTACTATCAAAGTTAGTTCCCTTATACAGTATTATTAAAAGCATTTTGATACTGAACACATTTAAATTAGCAAGTGTCAATGATTACAGCAACATCTGGCCCAGAGGAAACTCTAAAGAATATTTTGCAATTCATGAATCAACTGGACAAATCAGAAAGATAATATACTGCAGAATTTAAAAAAGGAATTCTGTTTTTAGTATCTGTAATAAGAGTTCCTTAAAGCACTAAAAATTACAAAGTAGTTAATTAAATAGCTTTCTTGGAGACTACCAATAGAGAAAATTTAGAGACTTCAAACCACTAATATGTAAATAATTAGTGAGCACATAAACTTACTGAATGAGTGAACATAGATACAAATCAATCTGTGTTCCCAAAGGCAACAGTTACTTCCTTGTAAAAACAACCTTAACATTTTCTGAGTGAGCTTAAACTCAAGTTCTTCACTTTCTCTCTGCTCTATTAGGAGAAGAATCCCTTCGTAGACGACTAGATTGTATCTCCCCTAGCCATATCTGTCCAATTTGCCTTCATATGCAGCCTTCCAGTGATTTGGGAGGCTTGAATATTAAACTATTCATTCTCATCTTTGTTCTCCAGGTAAAGAAATGCTTTTGGTGCCCTTTTAAATCCCACTTAAAGCTTCTTTTTCCCTGCTTGATACCACAAGGAGTTTCCAATTGACTTCCTTGCTTGCCCTTCAGATAATATTCAGCATGGAAGTAGTTTTTTTGAGCCCATTAAATCCTGGTTTTTGAAGTGTGTGTGGGAGAATGTTAAAGATGTATGTTCACTCAGAAAGACTGGGGGGGGGGCAGGACTAGTTTTATTTGGCCTAGAGTGAGAGAAGACTAAGGGGATGATTTTATGACTGTCATTTAAATATATGAGGAGCGTTTCCTATAGAGGAATCAGACAAATAGATTGCAATCTGGATTTCCCTGAGGGCAGACAAGAAGGAGAGAGAGCTGCAATATTGGATTAGGTTGGGTAGAAAGATTGCCCAACAGTAAAGTTTGTTATAAATTAGGATGCATTACCAAAGGATGTTTTTATAGAAGCAGCATCTTAAAATTTCTTCTCCTCCAGTGATGCTATGAGCATGAGTGAGCACTAGACATGAAAGTATCTTTTATTTACTTCAAGCTACTACACTTTTTTTTTGGGGGGGGGAATGCAAAGGATTATTTCCTAACTGCAAATTCATCTCTAATCTTCATAGGCACTCAGATTCAGCTAACATATCATCCATCTTCAATGGTCCTATTTTCTCTAAAGGTTGGCATTAGGAGGGTTTTCAGTAAGTGTGTGTTTATGTGCATGTGTGTACATGTGGATGTATGCACACACATGTGAACATTGCCATTTTTTTGAGTTTCCATTTAGATTTTTGACATTTTTACAGTGCTCCTGTTGTTCAAGACCATCATTAGTTATAGTTTCCTTGTTTTGATTTGAGGAAATGATTGATATACAGTGAATCTGTGCAGTCCCTGTTACATAGCAACCTCTTAAATGCTTTTAGACTGATTAAAGGTATTTATAATTCTCACCTAGATATAATTCTGTTTAAAATGAAATATGCTGAAAAGTATAATTTCCTATTCTACTGTTTGACTTTTAGTTTATTGCTATAAACTTTGCATCATTTCTTGCTTGGTTTTAGTCTTAAGAGTTAGAGCCAAGACCAATGATACAGATGATCTAACCACAGAGAGATTAAAAGGCTTAAACTCTTGGCTTATTTGATTCAATGATTACACATTTCAATCTTCCTGGGCTGTATAACCTTTTCCACTCCCTGGATAATTATCTTTATGAGCTAAGGAAAGATTTGAAGCAGCTAAGTGGTATAGTGGATAGAGCACTAGACGTGGAATTAGGAAAACCTGAGTTTAAATGTGACCTCGGACACTTATTAGCTGTGTGACCCTGGACAAGTGACTTAACCTTATTTGCCTCAGTTTTCTCTTCTGTAAGATGAGAAGGAAGTAGCAAACCACTTCAGTACCTTTGCCAAGAAAACCAAATAGGGTTAAGAAGAGTTGGAAGTGACTGAAATGACTGCACAATAATAACAAAAAAGAAATTTAAATCTAAGAAATTGAGTTGTTTTCTCTAGCCTAAAGAAATGCTTTGGTTTATATGCCCAATTTCTCAATATCACTGTTCTTTCACAAAGTTGTTTCCACAATACTTCTAATTTGGATGTGCATGTGCAAGAAATGACACATATGATAGTAGTTCCTTATTAAACTTTATCAATTAGTTTAGATTGTTTTGAGTTCTTATTTTTAATGTAGTAGGAGAGGGGTAGCAGGCCCCATTCTCTCTCCCTTGTTACAACCTTTATAACTTTTATTTGCATATCTCAGAAGAGTCTTATTTCTAGCAGTTTTTAACTTTATGTCTATTGTAATTACCTAATCACTGGTCCAGAGAAAATATCCCCTCCTCATCCTACCCCTGAGACAAGATCTGTATATAAATCATCCCAGACCATTCGTGATCTAGCCTTAATAGTTAAACTCATTAAAGAAGGAAAATTCACATTCACTGGATAATCTATATCTTTCAGGAAATTACTAGCAATTGAAAAACTAAATTCTCTCATGTAATCAGTGTAAGTCTTTTTCTTCAATTAAAGAGAAAAAAATTAAGCTCAAGAAAAGAAGTTACAAATTTCTTATGTATTATTATATTTTCAATGATTATAGCTAAGGAAAAGTCTTTAAATTTCAAACATTTTAATTTATTCAGTTAATACATATTGAGTGTTTACTAAATACACACTGCTTTTAAAAAATATAAAATCAACAGAATTCTTAGCTATCACATAATTCCAAAATTAATTTGTAACCTTATAATGTCTTTGCATAAAAAGCTTTAATAATAACATAAATTGATAGGAGTACATTGGGTTCTGAAGTAAGGAGATTTGAATCAGTAAATAAATACTTACTAAGCACCTATTATGTACTAGGCACTGTCCTAAGCACCAGAAATGAATCTGGGTGAGTTTTGATCCTAACTCTGGTATTAACTAGCTGAAAATATCTGGTCTCCTAGTATTAACAACCTAGGTAGTAGAGTCATAGGACTTCAGAGTTCCCAAGAGGCCTCAGTTTCATTATGTTTAAAGTGAAGGGAATGGATCTTGAAATCTTTCCCTACCCCATTTAAAATTCCATTCTTGTCCATGATGAATTCTGAGGTCATAGGTTTTTTTTCCTTTTCTCTTATGACCAAAGAGAAATCTCAATCATATCTTTGCAATTTTAAATGATCGAGATGCACATGTCCACAGTCACACAAGCCAGTGTGAATAGGAGGCAGAACTCGAATTGAATCTAGGTCTTCTGGGTTTTAAAGTCACCTTTTTATCCATTAGGACATGCTGCCCTAATGCTACAGTAAATGGCAATTCATTTTTTTTCCTTAGGCTTTGATACTGCACTAGATTTTTTTTTTCATTTTTAAGGCACTTACTACCTATGAGACTTTGGGCACAGCCCTTTGGTCTCAATTTCCTTATCTCTAAAATGAAGGTTGGACTAGGGAGCCTCTGAACTCTCATATATCACCTTTTGGGAGAAGAGCATTCATTAATCAGATGAAATGTCTTAGAAATTTTGAAGAGAAATTTTTAGTTGGTTCAAAATATCCTTGTAGAGGCATGATGAGTATCATAAATGAAAAAATCAATAAACAAAGAAATAGTTTTTGTTGCTCATAATGCAGAACAATCTGTTTGTTTGGTTCTGCTGAATTTGATGTTCTCTTTGTCTGGATTGAAGCATCAATGAGAAAAAAAAATAACCCTTTGCCCCATGTTTTAGTTAGGAGAAATTTTTCTTGAATATTTTTATTCTCTAACTGTAGTATATATAAAACTTCCACAGAATTTGCTCTATACTGTTTTTATCTTCATACAGTTATGTGTATGTGTGTGCATTTTTGTTTATGAATATGCACACATATTTGTTATTGTTGTTCAGTTGTGTTGTTCATAGAGTTCTCTTGGCAAAGATACTGGAGTGGTTTGCCATTTTCTTCTCCAGGGTGTCCCCATTTTACTGATGAAGAACTGGGGCAAATAAAGGTCAATTGACTTGTCTGGGATCAAACAGCCAGTAAATAGGGGTGGCTAGGTTGCGTAGTGGATAAAGCAACGGCTTTGTAGTCAGGAGTACCTGGGTTCAAATCCATTCCCAGACACATAATTACCTAGCTGTGTGGCCTTGGGCAAGCCACTTAGCACCATTTGCCTTGCAAAAACCTAAAAAACAAACAAACAACAAACAGCCAGTAAATGTCCAAGGCTGAATTTGAACTCAGTCTTCCTGACTCTGGGTCTAACATTTTATCACAGGGGTCACCTACTTGAACTTGTGCGTGGTGTGTGTGTGTGTGTGTGTGTGTGTGTGTACTCACATGCACATATATACATATATTTTGGGTATTAAATTCGCTAAATGATTTATAATGGGTAGTTGAAATGAAAGGGTAACTAACACTACATTTTGCAAAATGCTTTGAGTATGTTAATTCATTTTATCCTTACCTCAACCCTGTGAGCTAAGAGCTATCATTTTCCCGTTACGGTGAAGAAAACTGAGGCTGAGAGGCATAACACCATGAAGCTAATAAAGTGTCAGATAACTTCCTGATTCCAATTCCAGCATTCTATTGCCACTGTACTATTCTATTCAACAACTGAAGCTCAGTAGTTAAGTGACTTGTTTGGATTGTGTGATTAGTGGAAGGGTTAGAACTAGAATTGGTGCTTAAATTTACTCTTCTAGGCTCAACTAACTTCTTGCTTCTATTTATAGCCTTTAGGATTGCTGCATTTAACTTGGCAATTTACTTGATCTCAGAATAGATTGACTGTATAATCTATTCATATGGAAATCACATACAAATGACTCCTTGACACCTGTGTTTACTCTTTCCCCATCTATAATGAGAAAAGCTTAAAGATCAGCTGGGTCTCTCCCATCATACCTAATGAGAGCATTGAATGGTTAACAGTCTTGGAATCAAAACATTGCTTTTTTAGTTATATACTTCTCTTTTAATATCTATATGGGTATTTCTAGAATGAACAAAATACAATTAGAATCATACAGTGAGGATTGTGTGGATTTTGCCTGTTTCTTTTAAGGATTTTGCTATTCTTCTGGCATTTCTTTTGATATGCTACCAGAGCATAATGATAACTCATTTAGATTGCATTTTATAATTAGAGAATACTTTTCTCATGATAATACTTTTTTAAGTGGAAGATGTATGATCTACTTTTTATAAATGAGGAAAATGAGAAAAAAGTAGAAGTTTTTTAATTGATAAATGGATAACTCCAGGCTGAATATAGATAAATTGCTGGAAGTCAGGTAAACCTTCTTTTGAATGCTATTTTGGCTATTTATTAGCTGGATGATGCTGTGACAATCACATAACTTGTATCAGCCCCAAGTTTCCTCATCTGTAAGCTATTGATAAAGATAGCATCTACTTCCTCCTAGGTTTGTGTTGAAGATTAAAGGAGATAACATTTGTAAAGAGCTCTGCAAATATTAAATCACTATATAAATGTGAGCTAGGTACTATTATTATGAACCAAGTCTAGCACATTGTACCACATTACTGCTACACAGTCCACTAGTTTGCTAACTAAAAGAAAGTGATAACTTTTTTTTGGCAAGGCAGTGGGCTTAAGTGACTTGCCCAAGGTCATTCAGCTAAGGTAATTAAGTGTCTGAGATCTTATTTGAACTCAAATCTTCCTGACTCAGGCCTGGTGCTCTATCCATTACGGAAATGATAACTTTTGTAAAGGGTAGGAATAGGGAAAGATCCAGAGCAAAGTAGGATTTCTTTCCATTTTTGTCCAGAATGAGACCCTTAGGCATTATGAGTCTAGGTAATAACAAAATTGTGAGCAGTATTCTTATAGGACTTATGAGTGAGTGAGGAACCTTTTCCCTGATTGCACAGGGATGATAGATCTGGATTCAGAATTCATTCCTCTCCCTCACTCCCCCCCCCCCCATGCATGCCATTTTTGACAAAATCATTTAACCTCTGAGATGCCTCAGTTTCCTTCATCTGCAAATTGAGAAGATTGGACCAAATTATCTTAAAGTATCCTTCCAGCTTTAAATCTACGATCTATGCAATACTCACTGTTCTATACTTGACTTAAACTGACATACTTCCCTTCCACAGATATTAAAGTGTACAGATGTACAGTTAGATTACTGCTGTATCAAAATAGGTGGGCCACCCTACCCTGTCCTAATGGAGTATTTTCTCTCAGATGAGGTTGCTAAGGGCATCATCCCTTCCCCTCGTGAAGGGAAAGTTGTATTTTGGCATTCTGGGTTGTCATTAAGAGTTGACTTTTCCATTGAATTATGTTAGGATGAGTGAGCTGGATATGAGCTAGAAAGGATTTTACAGGCTATTGAGGCAAGCCCTTCATTTCATAGATGAGTACTCTGGGGATGAGAAATTGTGTGATTTGACTCAAGGGCATATAGTTAGTATATGGAAGAGCTGAGATTTGTACTTAGATCTGACTCCAAATCCAGTGGAGTTTTATTTTTTCTCAGTTTATCACACTGCATTCAGTGTATTTTTTGTTGTTATTCAGTCATTTCAATCACGTCCAGCTTTTTGTGATCCCATGTAGGGTTTTATTGACAAAGATAAAGGAGAAGTTTGCCAATTCCTTCACTAGATCATTTTATAGATGAGAAAACTGAAGCAAAGGGTGTTAAGTGACTTGCCATGGTCTTGCCTGGCACTCTATTCACTGTGACATCTACCTGGCCATTCCATTTATAATATGTTGATAGTATTTTATTTTACTAAAAAAAAGTGATTTTGGTTTATTGGAAAAAAACATTAGCCTCCTTTGGCCCCCACTTTCTGTAAAATGAAGATTAAGATGCCTTACCTACTTGCCTGACCCTTTCTGCTTTATTGGGATATCTTGAGGATGTTGTCTCTACTTTTGCAGAAACATCTAGTTGGCTCAGTTTATATAGAGAGCTGTGGAACTAGAATCAGGAAGACTAAGTTCAAATCCCACCTCAGACATTTTCTAACTGTGTGACTCTGGGTGGATCATATAACTGCTGTATGCCTCAGTTTCCTTATCTGTAAAATGAGTGTGGATGGCTAATTGGCCCAGTGGATGGAGTACTAGGTCTGGAATCAAGAATTAAATTCATGAGTTCAAATCTGACTTCAGATACTATCTGTATGATCCTGGGTAAGTCAATTCACCCTGTTTGTCTTAGTTTCCTCCTTTCTAAAATGAAGTAGAGAAGAAAATAGCAAACCACTCAAGTATCTTTGCCAACCAAACCCAAAATGGGGTCACAGACATGGACATGACTGGAAAAGGACTCAACAGTTAAAAAAATAGGGATAACAATAATGCCTACTTCCTAGGGTTGTTGTAAGGATACAATGAGATTCTATTTGTGGATTTATTTGCAAACCATAATAAATAACTTTCTATTATTATGAAATGAAGCAATTCACCTAAAGATATTTCGTAAATTGTAAAGTGAAATATAAATAACCAGTTTTATCTTTAAGCATAGTTAGATTAAGCAGGCTTTTGTTGCTAGGAATCCTACACTATTTTTAGTTACAAATTTACTTTTGGAGCATAACACATGTAAACCTGGAAAAAGCTCACATGTTCAGTCCCAGTGCCTTTGTTGCTCAGGTTGGTAGTCTAGATCTCATTGAGGAATGGAGTAGGAGGAGACATTGTTCTAAGTGATAAGAGATAATCAATAATCAATTATTAGACTCTTCAATGAGCAATTAGTAGGAAATCGTGAAAAGTATAAAGGGGTTATGTTATCAAAAACAGTATTTTCTTTAAGAGAAAAAAAGAAAAAATGTTTCAACTTTCCCCCTAGGTAATAGTACTTGTATGGTTCACACATCTTAATACTTAGTCTATAAGAAGTAAATAGAACCATGAAAGGAATCATTGTACCGTTTTTGCATGTTTGAACATAAACCTGTATTGAGCTCTCTGTGTACACAAATGTACTTTTACTCACTTGTTGATAAACACCTGGAGTCTATTTTTGGCTATACTGTATGGAGTGTCTCATTTGGCAAGATACAAAGAGTATATTGTGATGTAGGTGTCAGGTGTAAATAAGGTTTCTGTTTCAGAATTTAATACCCTAATAATTCTGCAAAATCCAGGGTTAGGTCCTCATTGTATAACACCCTCTCTATAAAGTACCTTTTATAGGTAGATATTTAGAAAAACAATATAGGATCTGTGAAAAGTTTCTCCTTTACTCAGCACATCTGAAAACAGGGTGGTAATGGATACACATCATGTTGCTTTGTTCTAAGCTGCTGCTATAGTAAAATATTTAATGTCCTCTCACTGCTAAGGTGACATTTTCCTGAGTACTACACACCAATGGGTTACCATCTAGACATTTCCTTCTTTATCAATGATTCAGTAAATGAAGATAAATGTGAAGGCCTAACACTGGTTTCTAGCGGCACTTCAAGTATTTCTAGTTGAAATTATTCATTTAGTACTAATAATACTAATAAAGTGTAATTGTAATTGTAAAATCTAAGGTGTTGAGCTGGATTTTCTCAACTCATTCTGTGTATTTTTTTGTTGATATTCAGTCATTTCAGTCATTTCTAGCTTTTTTGCAATCCTATGTAGTTTTTGCAATCCTATGTAGTTTTTGCAATCCTATGTAGGGTTTTATTGACAAAGATAAAGTGGTTTGCCAATTCCTTCACTGGATCATTTTATAGATAAGAAAACTGAAGCAGAGGGGGTTAAGTGCCTTGCCATGGTCTTGCCTGGCACTCTATTCATTGTGACATCTACCCCACTTTGTGGATGCTACAGTATATTTCCTGAAAGAGATTAAAGGATCTCCCAGTGATGTGGAAGAGTAGAAATTTAAGAGCTGAATAGAATGTTAACTATGTAGCCCTTTTTTTGTAAGGGTAACAAACTATTATTAGTTTCTCTTCAAAATGCTTAGAAGACAGCTCCAACAATCAAAGTATCAAAGAATTACTTTAGAACTAGAAAAAATAATAGCAAAATTGATCTTGAGAAACAAAAGGAAAGACTATTAGAAGAATCATTGAGGGGGAGGGGAATGTGAAGAAGTCTTAAATCTCAAATTATAGTGCAAAGTGGCAATCAACAAAACAATCCGGTGCTAGATAAGAAATAAAATGGTTAATCAGTGGAATAAATTAGTTCCACAATTTATAAAAGCAATTAAATAATTGACCTAGTTTAGGTTTGATTAAATCTAAAGATCTCAGTTATTGGGGCAAGAACTCACTTTTTTGACAAACCACTGGGAAAACTAGAAAGTATTCTGGCAGAAACTAGGCAAAGATCAGCATCTCACCCTGTCTACTAAGATAAGCACAAAATGGCCACATGATTTAGCTATAAAAGGTGATATCTTAAGAAATTAGAGAAGCATGGAAGAAATTAACTATTAGATCTATGGCTAAGGGAAGAGTCTATGACCAAACAATTGGTTCACAGTAGGTAAAATGGATAATTTTGATTACATGAAGTTAAAAAGTTTTTGTACAAACAAAACCAATGAAACCAAAAATAGAAGAAAATAAGGAAACAGAGGTCAGGGTGGATTTTATAGCAAATTTTTCTGATCAAAGTTTCATTTTTCAAATATATAGAGAACTCATCCAGATTTATAAAAATAGAAGTCATTCTTCAATTGGACATGGGATATAAATAGACAATTTTCAGAGAAAGAAATTAAAGCTATTTCTTCTTAGCAGTACAGGTATCAGACAATTCCAATTTCCATATGGAAGATGCTTTCTTTCCATATCCAGAGAAGGAACTATGAAGTCTGAATGCAGATCAAAGAATACTGTTTTCACTTTTTTAAATTAATTTTTTTCTTTCTTGTGTTTTCCCCTTTTGCTCCAATTCTTCTTTCACAACTTGACATATATGGAAATATGTTTAATATGACTATACATCTGATAATTTCTATCAGATTACTTGCTATTTTGGGGAGAAAGGAAGACAGAGAGGAAGGGAGAAAAATTTGGAACTCAAAAATCTTACAAAAATGATCTTTACATATAATTAGAAAAAATATTATTGACTAACAAAAATAAAGCATCCAGTAGTCATATAAAAATGCTCTAAATAATAATTAGAAAAATGAAAAAAATTAGCTATCATTTTACACTGATCAGATTGACTAACATGACAGAGAAAGTAAATGGAAAATGCTAGAGGGGATGAGGGAAAAATAATGTATAATTGGTGGATCTGTGAACTGGTTCAACCAACCTGAGGAACAATTTCGAACCTTGCCTAAAGGGCCATTTGACCCAACAATACTTCTATTAGGTTTAAATTTCAAGGACACTTATAAACAAAAATATTTATAGCAAATATTCTTATAATGACAAAGAATTGAAAACTGAAAGAATACCCATCAATTGGGGAATAGTTAAACTAGTTTGATATATGAAGGTGATGAAATACTGTTATGTTATAAGAAATAGTAATAGGAATGGTTTCAGAAAAGCCTAGGTTGAGTTATATGGACTGATGCAAAGTGAAGTGTCTACACAGTTAATAGCAGTTTTTGTCCTTCATTCTCAAAGAAAGACATGACATTGAGGAGATGATGAGTGGGGAAGGGCTCACTTTCTCCTCCAGAGCCATCTGGGTCCAGGGGCCAGATATGAATCAGGACAACTGGAGATAATCCTGGTTGTGAGGCAATCAGAATCAAGTTCCTTCCCCAAGGTTACCCAGCTAGTAAATCCTCCTGATTCCAAGGCAAGTGCAATAGCTTTTAGATCCTAAACCTTCAGAAAAGAGAAGGAAAAAGTAGAATCATTTACTTTACAAAGTTGGGAGGGGGAGAGGTTATTATAGCAGGCATAAACTTGGAAGCATGTCTGTATACCTGTGTTCAGCTTGGTTCTGGTGATAAAGAAGAACCTGCCATCGGAAGCAATCAGAATTAACTAATTTTTAAACTTTATGTTTAGCACTCCTTCTGGTCCTACTTCAAGCAGATTTCTAATGCCCTTCCTAGGCAGCTTGAAGTCAATGATTCCTTCAATCCACCCCAAATCTAGTTATTAGGAGTGAACAATTCATGTTTATAATTAGTGATAAAATTTAGACTTTTCATTGATTTTTTTGGACCAGATTCTTCTGTATGCCCCTAACTCGATTTTTTCCCACTTCTAGAGTGACTACCATGGCAAAGCTCCCATTTCTTCATCTAACTTTGCTGGGTTCTTGGTGAGGAGTATGGAGGAAAGAGGTCAAAAAAGAGAGAGAATTAAGAGCTTAATTTGGGGAGAAGGATCACTTTTTAGCAAAATTGATCAAGAGAGGCATCCTTGAAAAGATGGACTGAGTTGGGTCTTTAAGAAATAGGAGATGAAAAGGGAGTGGGGGAAAGTTTAGTGGGTTTGTGCAAATGCATGGAGAAATCTTAATCAATCATAAAGAAAGTGAATTGTTCTGTTCCCCTAGAAAATAAATATGTGAAAGGAAACAATAATAATAATGGAAAGGATGACTGGAATTAGATTGCAGAAGATTTGGAGTTCAAATGCATGGTTATGTTGCACCATAAATATTAGTACATTACTTTTAGGAAAATGGAATTTTTTTAACATTTGTTTCTGCTGCCAACTTTGTGAAGGTGAATGACTAAGCCTGTGAAGGACAGGACATAAGTTTTGGAAAATATTGTTGTTGTTCAGTTGCTTTTAATCGTGTCTAACTCTTTACAACCTTATTTGGAGTTTTCTTGGCAAAGAAATAGGAATGATTTGCCATTTCCTTCTCTAGCTCATTTTACAGATGAGGAAATTGAAACAAAAAGGGTTAAGTGGCTAGCCCAAGATCACACAGCTACTACATATCTATGGCCCGATTTGAACTCACTAAGATGAGTTTTCCTAATTCTCTACACTTTGCCACATAGCTACCCTTTTTGGAAAATGGGGTAAGGATTAATGAGGAGGTAATGGAGAAGAGGGAGGGACATCACCTAAACTAATTCATCCTGACACTGCTTCTTCCCCCACAATTACACATTATTACCCTAATTTGAAATAAGAATGCAGCATGATACAATGAAAAGAACATTGGATTTGGAGTCAGATGTAGCACTGACAGATCTTTGTCATCTCAGGCAAATTATTTTATAGATTGAGACCTTAATTTCCTCACCTGTAAAATGAGGAAGTGGAGGACTTAATATCCTTTATAATTCTAGAGGAAAGAATATTTAGAGAGAAAATCATCTTTCAATTCCATAATTTGCCTTTAAATCAAGTCAAAGTTATTTTAAGTTAATTTTCCAGTTAACCCTCTCCCCAGCCCCGCCCCTTTCACATACACAATTGAGTATTATAAATTCTGACTTTTGAGGAAATGTGCCCTTTCCTGGGTTTGTTAGAAGAACTTGATTGTTTTTAAAGGAAGTTTTGTTATCTGTGATATGAAGAAGGAATAGTGGAGGAAGAAGCATACAGCAGTTAAGGAAAATTAAATCTTGATTTGGGAGGTGCTGAGTAAAGGGGGGGAGGGAAAACTCAAAGAAGAAAAATTGTTAGATGGAAACCTCAGAATTTAATTAGAATAATTTTTTAGGAGAGGAAAAGGATGATAGATTAAATTGTTCTGAGTTCCTTTTAGGATGGATTGCAGGGTTTAGAACTACCTTATATCTTAAATAACTTGTTTTGGGTCAGAGAGAGTCAGACAGAGAACAAAGAAAAGTCAGACATAAAAAGTAGGAATAGAAACCTCTCTGCTTTCAGTTGTATTGGTGGACCATTCAAGCAAATGAACCTGATCTAAATCAATCTATCCACAACCAAACATTTAAAAACTCACTCTTTTTTGAGGAGATCCTGGGACTGAATGGGGTTTGCATGTATTAAAGATAAATTTCCTGAATGATTTGATTCTTAGTGACTAAGGAATCTCTTTTCTCTCTTGGAATTCAAATAAAAATATTGTTGATACTTTTGCCACAGCACAGCTATTGGTATAGTTTGTTCAGATGGGCAGAAGGTAAAGCTTTCAATTTGTTTGGGCCCATATTGATTCTGAGTGAATGCATATAAGCAGTTGTTTCTGCTTTGGACTGAAAACCCTGAAAATCCCTTCTTTGTTTTTTTGGACTGTGCAAAAGACTGTGCTTCTTTTCTTTCTTATTTGTCATAATTACTGAGAAACTCTTAAGGTTCTTTCCTCCCAACCAAAAAAAAAAAAGAAAAAGAAAAAAATTTTTTTTCTTTTTCTAAAGTGATCGTTTTTGGTCTCTTTGCTTCTTCTCTCCCTTACTCAATCTCAATGACTGAATGGGCATTGCCTCAGTCAAATTGTGACCTGGGAAAGACCTAGTTTTAAAAATCCAGTCTCCCACATCATCCAGGGTCATCTCCAGTCTTCTGATGCCCATTGTACTCGATGGCTCTGGACATGAAAGAGAGACTAGTGACTTTGCACAGCACTTCAATTCAATTCATTTTCATTGTATCACCTCCCTGATGTCAAGGTTTTCTTCAAAAAGGAAGGACAAATAACAAAAATATAATTAATTTTCTTTTGTCATTATCTTAAATTGTTCATTGGAGATTTGGCTCATAACATCTGAAAATTGATCCACCCCCCCCAAGAAAAAAAAGGGAAAATAGGATAAAGGGATTACTTTCACATAATAAAGTAGAGAAATAGGAAAACTTAGAATTTTCATCATCAATTATATTTTTTCATTGCAAATGCTAGCAATGCCTTATCCTTTGGGCACATATTTGGTAGTATTGAACCTCAAAGGCCATCTGGTCTGACTCTCATTTTATAGATGAAAAATCAACATAACTTTAAGTGCTTAGTTTATAGGTCATGACATCCATCTTTGGCTTCCCTATAATGTCTGGAATTAGGTTGCATGAAATAGCATAAATGTATTCTAGAAGTAAGAGGAAAAACGCTTCCTTCTCTAAGGGCACAAGTGTAGTAATAGCTACTGAATATTGTCAGCAGGGACAAAGGGGAAAAAATATTTTAATAGATGATTTGATGATGGGAAGAGTATAGGAGATGAGCAAAGAGCAAAACTTCCCAAAGTAAGAAAGGTGAGAGAAGGGTTTATTAATAGAATTTTTTTCATTTGCTTAACAAAAAGCTTGAACATGTTTACAGAAAAGCCACTGGGCTAGAAGCCAAGACAATGGAAATCTAGTCCTGACTCCAATGTGGGCAAGGCTACATACTCTATCTATGTTTTAGTTTCCTTATGGAAATATAATATCATAATATCTCACAGGATATTGTACAGATTAAATTTTATTTACTTATTAATACTTTGAAATGAAATGGATTACTTTGTAAATAAAATATGAACCCTTAAAATATATCCTTTAAGAATGAATTCTTGGGGCAGCTAGGTGGAGTAGTGGATAAAACACCGGCCCTGGAGTCAGGAGGACCTGAGTTCAAATCCGGTCTCAGACACTTAATAATTACTTAGCCATGTGGCCTTGGGTAAGCCATTTGCCTTGCAAAAACCTAAAAAAAAGAATGAATTCTTTACTTTGCAGGTTATACAATTACCTTACCTTAAATAACTTGTTCTGGGTCAAAAAAGAGACGTAAAAGATAGAAATACAAGCTTGCCTGCTTTCAGTTGTGTTGTTGGTGCATCATTCAGGTCAAATATACCAGATCTGAGTCAACCAATCAACTACTCAGCACATATTAATATAAAAGTATGACAGGCCCCTCCCATAAGAAACTTGCATCCTCCAAAGAAAATAGTATCATTTTGAAAAAGTAAAAACGGCATCCATGCAGAATTAATACAGGTTAGAAAACCTTCTTCAAGGAGATGGTCCTCATATGTTATTTATCTTTCATCCTGTATAAGAGTTGTCTCTGAACCTTGAAAGGAGGCTATTGGACTGCCAACAAGCAGCCATCATAACTTATTGGTGTCTGTGAAAGGCCAAAAGGCAGACCTTTCAGTTCAAGTAACCCTAGATACTTATAAAAAATTACTGCATTCCATTTAGGACACATGTGAGGAAATCTTGCCTTAAAAATGAAAACAGGGGTGGCTAGGTGGCATAGTGGATAAAGCTCCGGCCTTGGAGTCAGGAGTACCTGGGTTCAAATCCAGACTCAGACACTTAATAATTATCTAGCTGTGTGGCCTTGGGCAAGCCATTTAACCCCATTTGCCTTGCAAAAACCTAAAAAAATGAAAACAAAGCAGATTTAGAAAGCAAAAACAAAAGGATTTATTTGGGCGAGCTGGAAAGCAAATTCAAACAAAAAGAAAAGCTATGTCTGCCCTCAGTTTTACATTTGATACTACAAAGATGATAGTGACTGAAAAGTGAGAAAGGAAGAAAGATTTGCCTAAGGCTGGAGGATGAGGGATGGCTAATGGCCCTTCCCTTAAATGGAGGTTCTGGGAAGAACTCACCAGAAGGATGAAGAAACTTGCAGGAGGCAGGTGAGGCCTTATAGCATAATCCAAAGAAACATGGATGGCTAATTCCTTGTCTTTCCCAAAATTAGAGGTTGTGGGAACAATTTATCCAAAGAAGAAGGAGCCCTAGGAAAGGAGTAGGAAGGCATCTGAGCTAAGTCAGCTGTGAGGAGGAAGATCTTCCTTTCAGAGAAGACAACTTACAGAAAGGCATGGAATTTAAGAAATGGAATATTATAGGCCAGTTTGGTGGGATCATAGAGGACCTAGAAAAATAAGTTAGGACTAGACTGTGAAGAACCTGGAAGAAAAGTCCATGGGAAACCATTAAAACTTTTTGAGCAATTGAAGGACATGACCATACTATACTATGGAAATGTTGATTTGATGTTTGTATGAAAGATAGAATTTTCCCTTCAAAGGAAATATTAAGAGAGGAAAATATCAATTAGGAGATTTTTGACAGTAGTCCAGATCAGAGCTGATGAGGATTTGGATTAGGGTGATAGTGAAATAGATGAGGAAAATGTTGAAATGGTACTATTCAAAAGATTAGGCAATTGATTAGAAAATTTGGGGTAAAGGTGAGTAAAAAGGAAATATTTGAATCTGCAATTCCACAAAGAAAACATGTAAATTAATAACCATATTTTTATTTTTAATTTTTTAGAAAGATTTTATTTATTTTGAGTTTTACAATTTCCCCCCATTCTTGCTTCCCTCTCCCCACCCCTCACAGAAGGCATTCTGTTAGTCTTTACATTGTTTTCATGTTATATGTTGTTGATCTCAGTTGAATGTGATGACGGAGAAATCATATACTTAAGGAAGAAAAATAAAGTATGAGATAGCAAAATTACATAATAAGATAACAGTTTTTTTTTTGGTTTTCTGATTTGAAGATAATAGTCTTTGGTCTTTGTTCAAAGTCCATAATTCTTTCTCTGGATACAGATGGTATTCTCCATTGCAGATAGCCTAATATTGTCTCTGGTTGTTGCACTGGTGGAATGAGCAAGTCCATCAAGGTTGATCATCACCCCCATTTGCTGTTAGGGTGTACAATGTTTTTCTGGTTCTGTTCATCTCACTAAGCATTAGTTCATGTAAATCATTTCAGGCTTCCCTAAATTCCCATCCCTCCTGGTTTCTAATAGAACAGTAGTGTTCCATGACATACATATACCACAGTTTAAGCCATTCCCCAAATGAAGGACATTCATTTAATTTCCAATTTTTTACCTTCACAAACATGGCTGTTATGAATATTTTTTGTACAAGTGATGTTTTTACCCTTTTTTATAATCTCTTTAGGGTATAGACCCAGTAGTGGTATTGCTGGATCAAAGGGTATGCACATTTTTGTTGCACTTTGGGCATAATTCCAAATTGTTCTCTAGAAAGGCTGGATGAGTTCACAGCTCCACCAACAGTATGTTAGTGTCCCAGATTTCCCACATCCCTTCCAGCATTGATCATTGCTCTTTCTGGTCATATTGGCCAGGCTGGTAGGTGTGAGTTAGTACCTCAGAGATGCTTTAATTTGTATTTCTCTAATAAGTAATGATTTGGAGCAGCTTTTCATGTGACTATGGATTGCTTTGATTTCTTCAGCTGTAAATTGCCTTTGCATATCCTTTGACCATTGGTCACTTGGGGAATGGCTTTTTTTCCTTGAAAATTTGATTCAGTTCTCTGTATATTTTAGAAATGAGTCCTTTTTCAGAAATACTAGTTGGAAAATTATTTCCCAATTTACTACATTTCTTTTGATCTTGTTTACATTGGTTTTGTCTATGCAAAAGGTTTTTGATTTAATGTAATCAAAATTATCTAGTTTGTTTTTAATGATGTTCTCCATCTCTTCCTTGGTCATAAACTGCTTCCCTTTCCATAGATCTGACAGGTAAACTGCTCCTTGAGCTTCTAGTTTGCTTATAATATTGTTTTTTATGTCTAAATCCTATATCCATTTGGATCTTATCTTAGTATAGGGTGTGAGGTGTTGGTCTAATCTAAGTTTCTTCCATACTAACTTACAATTTTCCCAACAGAAGAGAAAGTTTTATCTCAATAGCTGGACTCTTTGGGTTTATCAAACAGCAGATTGCTATAATCATTTCTTGCTATTGCACCTAGTCTATTCCACTGATCTATCACTCTATTTCTTAGCCAATAACAGACAGTTTTGATGACTGATGCTTTATAATATAATTTTATATCGGATAAGGCTAAACCTTCTTTTGCTTTTTTTCATTGAATTCTTGGAAATTCTTGACTTTTTAGTTCTTCATATAAATTTACTTACAACTTTTTCTAACTTATTAAAGTAAGTTTTTGGAATTTTGATTGATAGGGCACTAAATAAGTAGTTTAGTTTTGGTAGAATTGTATATTAGCTCAATGTATCCATAAACAGTTGATGTTTGCCCAGGTATTTACATCTGATTTTATTTGTGTGAGAAGTGTTTTGTAATTATTTTCAAAGAGTTTTTGAGTCTGCCTTGGCAGGTAGGCTGTCAAGTATTTTATTTTGTCTGAGGTTACTTTGAATGGGATTTCTCTTTCTAGCTCTTTCTGCTGTCTCTTGCTAGTCATATATAGAAATGTTGAGGATTTATGAGGGTTTATTTTATATCCTGCTACTTTGCTAAAATTGCTAATTATTTTTAGTCTTTTTTTAGATGACTTTTGGGGATTTTCTAGGTATACCATCATGTCATCTGCAAAGAGTGAGAGTTTTGTCTCCTTCCTTGTTCTAATTCTTTCAATTTTCTTCTCTAATTGCTGAAGCTAACATTTCTAATATGATATTGAATAGTAGTGGTGATAATGGGCATCCTTGTTTCACCTTGATCTTATTGGGAATGCCTCAAGCCTCTATATGCATATAATGCTTGTTGATGGTTTCAGATAGATACTGTTTATTATTCTAAGGAACAAACCATTTATTCCTATACTCTCTAGTGTTTTTAGTAGGAAACAAATGTTCCTAATCATTAATAATTGAAATGCTAATTCAAATAACTCTGAGATTCTCAGTTGATGATGCTAAAGGCAACAAAAAAGGAAAATGATGGCTAGAGAAAGGTCGAAAAGGCAGGCATGCTAATATATTGTTGATAGAGCTGTGAATTAGTCCTACATTTCTGGAATGCAATTTGGAATGGTCTCCCAAACATTATTAAATTAAACCTATCCCTTGGCCAGTGATATTGCTACTAGACCTAAAACCCAGATACATCAAAGAAGGAAAAAATTTTTAGACATGACTTATATACTGGGTTGACCCAGTCTCTAGACAGGTCCTTGATAATTTAAGTTGGATGCTAGAATAAAATGATAGACTTATGCAATTTAACAGATTCTTGCAGAAGTGAAAGCCATCAAGTTGATTATTCATTCACTGAGATCAAGTGGTACCTCTTTTTACAAAGCTGTCCTTAATCCTCTCTCAATAGACTGATCCTTCTAACATTACTACTAATCCAACTTGAAAGACTTGTTAGAAGCAAGATGTTATTATTATTATCATAGAGGTTTTGTTTCCACTTAGGTGTAACTTACAAAACACATGCCTTTATAGTATTCCTTAAACCTGATTATAACAAGAGCTATGAAAACATAATTATAGAGACAATAGGAATGGAATTAAAAAGGGGCCATTGTCCTTAACTTATTCAAAGATGCAGTCTGGATTTTAAAAACAGCAATGCTATTTTCTCCTTTCCCTTTTGTTATTTACCATAAAAGTTATCTGTGGGACTAAGCTGTAACTCATTATGATAAACACTGAAAAGAAAAACATTTTGGGAATTCCCAAAGGCTCATGTTTGGATATAGTTTGTATTCTAATGTTCACTTTATTTCTGAGTTTTCTAGAACTATACCTAATAATTAGCTCATGAACCCAACCAAGACTAATTTCACCATCTAAAAGTGTTTTGTCACCCATGGCTCATGAATCACAGTGCTCTTTTGTCTTCATTTTATGTACATTGTCTAAGTCAGAAATAAATTATACAAAGGGGAGAGAGAAATAATTGTGTATATATAGTATAGGGGTTCCAAAGACTTAGTGCAGTTCTAAACTATTAAACTCAGAGTTTATTTGTATGTTGTTTTAGTCAAGTTCAATCTTTGTGACCCTTTCTGAGATTTTCTTGACAAAGAAACAGAATGGTTTGTTATTTCCTTCTCTGGATCATTTTTTAGATGAGGAAACTGAGACCAACAGAGTTAAGTGATTTGCCCAAGGTCAAAATAGCTAGTAAATTTCTGAGGCTAAATTTGAACTTGGGTCTTCTTGAGACCTGTATCTACTACAACACTTAGTTGTCCCAAGTTTGTTTGCATGCCCTTTTTCGTATTCTCTGGTTTATTTGCTGGGAATCTGCCTTAGACTTATTCACTTGTTAATATTTTCATTGAAGGGTTCCTGGAGGGAGTAAAGATAAAAGTGGAAAATGGAATAAAGTAGTCAAAGTAGTGTTCCTTATATTCACACTGGAGAGTAGGTCAGTGGTTGGACACAAAGAATAATCATTAATTGGTGGGTGGGGAGTAGAACTCTAAGTAGAATATACCTACATCCGTATTTGGCTCTGTGCTATTTTTAACATTTTTATGAGTGATTTGGATAAAAGAAATTGTGTATTCATCAAATCTCAGATGACATAAATCTAATAAGAATAAACTAGCATGCCAAGTGATAGTTTGTATCTAAAAAAATGAACTGAATCTTAAAATGAATTTTATAGGAATAAATGTAAAGCCATATATGGTACTTGGTTCCAAAAATCATCATGACAAGTGCATGTTGAGGGGGGTATGTCTATGTAGGAATTTGTCTGAAACAGATCTGATTGTTTTAAGGAATTGTAAATTCAATATTATTCAACAGTATAATGTCATAGCCAAAAAAGTCAGTTCAATCTTAGGTTGCATTGAAACTAGAAGGACTTAAATTTAAGAACACTTTGATAGACCAAGCAGTATTATTTTGACAAGTGCATTTTTTTTCATTCACAATGCAAAGAAGATAATGATAGAATGAAAAATTTTATTTCAGGGTGAAAGTGTAATAAAATACTTTGCATTAATTGATTTACATATCTTATCCTTAGAGCTTTAGAAAAGACATTATATACAAGACAGGAGGTGATAATCCTGCTATCCTCTGTCCCCCTCAGATTATTCCAGAAATCTAATATTCAGATTGTAAGAAAAAGCAGGCAACCAGGACAGTAAAGGACCTAGATGGCAGGTCATAGGAGAGTTGGTTGAAGAAGCTAAAGATGTGCCCAGGAAAAGAGAAGGTAAGAGAGGAGCATCATGGCTGCCCTCAAATTCAGGGGGCTCAAAAATAGTTACCAAGATTTAAAACTTATCTTAGACTTTTGAAATACCCTTTCTGTAAAGAGTTTCAGGGTGAAAGAGGGACAAAGAGAAATTGGCAAAAGTAGGAAAGGAAAATTTCCAGAATGAATTCAGAAGAGTGCTGCCTGTGTGATGCTGGGTGAGTTCTTTACTTCACAGTGACCCAGGTAATGTGTTAGGATTATAAATTGCAAAGAAGTTCCTGATATTCATTAATAGAGAAAATTCTTCACCAGGACCTCTCTACACTAAAAAATTATAAGTCTGGCTTAAGTACCTCTTATTGTAAAACATTATGATAGGCTCTGGTAACATTAAAGATACAAAGGAAACAGACCTTGCTTTTGTTATAAATTCCCGGAGACATACTTACCTTAGCATTGGAGATTACATTGAATGCACAGCCATCTGAACAAAAAGTGGAGCCCATCCTCCACTTTAGTCTCAGTTTGTAACCTTCTCCAGTTAAATAGTTTAACATCAGTTTAGTGCTAACCTTAAGGCTTTTTTTCCTCTGAGGCTAAGATAAAGCAGAGTATGGATGTGTTCTCTGCTATTAACACCGAACAGTTAACACCAAGAAAGCAGAGGTCTTCACCGATCAACACTAGAACATGTGGAACATGCAGTTATTGCAAATAATGAAATCTTGAATGCTATGGATAAGTTCACTTTCCTTAGCAATATAATTTACAGGTATGTCCACTTAGATGATGAGGTTGACATATGCATTATTGGAGCCAGCTCAATGTTTGGGAGGTTTTGAAGGAAAGTATAGGAAAGAAGAGATATTCAACTGCCTACCAAACTGAAGTTTTACAGAGCTGCTGTACTCCACCTCATTGTTGAATGCCTCTGAAAGTATACCAGTGTCATCCTAGGAAACTGAATTGTTTCCATTTGAATTGGCTTAGGGAGATTTTGAAGATCACCTGGCAAGATAAGGTACTGGACATAGATCCTCTCTCTCTCTCTCTGGAGCTTAACTGCAGAGCATTCAAATTTTACTGCAGAAAACATAATTCTGAAGGGCTACCTACCTTGTTCTATTGTCAAATGTGGGTTTACCTCACAGGCTCTTTTACAGAGAACTCATGAGGCATGCGCTCACACAGTGATCAGAAGTACCAATACAATGACACTTTTAAGATCTCTCTGAAGAACTTTAGTATCAGTTGTGAGACATGAGAGAAACTGGCACAGGACCTCCCAGAGAGGTATAGCCATATCAAAGAAGGTATTGGGCTCTATGAGTAAAATAGAACCACAGTAGCACAAAGGAAATGTGAGATGCACAAATCTAGAAACATCTCCATCCCAGATGTCCAAATAGACTATTGGTATCCAATTTGTGGAAGAACCTTTCAAGCTCATATGATATTGATCAGTCAATTGAACACACTGCATCCTGACCCCCACATCACTATGTCATTGGTCTTCTTCAAATACAAAGGTCTAACAGCAACAGTCTCTGGAAGGAAGGAAAGAGGATGTTATGTATATACAAATAAGTATTATATGAAAAAAAACTGAAGTGAAAGAGAGCAATACAAAACACTGAAGACTTTCTGGAAGAGGTGGTTGAGCCTCGAAGGAAAATAATAATTACAAGAGGGCAGGTAACCAGGGAAAAAGATCAAGGTGAAAGATGGCATACCACATTCCAAAATTAGCTAGAATCAACCCTCTTATGAATTAACAAGGCTCTTTCTGGTCTATGATGAACTCTAACAGTATAGCCTAGAACTATATATAACATTTTTGCAATGTAATAAAAAAGGATAGTTTTTAATTAAAGTAATAATTTAATGTAAATGGAAAATAGTTTCATCCTAGAAGTCTTCAAAATTTAAATTGCTAATTTCTCTACTGAAATTAATAGTATGGGGTGGCTAGGTGGCACAGTGGATAAAGCACTGGCCCTGGATTCAAATATGGTCTCAAATACTTAATAATTACCCAACTGTGTGGCCTTGGACAAGCCACTTAACCCCATTTTCCTTGCAAAAAAATCCCCTAAAACATTAATAGTAACTAACCATTCCATTATTAGAATGAATGACAATAGAGTATTAATACATAGAATGCTAGCCATAGAAATGTTATTGTTGTTTGGTTATTTTAGGTCGCATCCACTTCTTTGTGATGCCATTTGTGATTTTCTTGTCAAAGATATTGGAGTGGTTTGCCATTTCTGTCTCTAATTCATTTAACAAATGAGGAACCTGAGGCAAAAAGGGTTAATCAACTTGTGCAGGGTCACTCAGCTAGTAAATATTTGAGGCCATATTTAAACTTAGGAAGATGAATTTTCCTGCTTCAAGGTCCAGCAATCTGACCACTACTACCTCACTGCCCCTACATTTAATAATTCTAATCACTTAGGCTTAGAATGAACAAAATTCAGGTCTGGATCAAGTTCAAGTTTGACCTCTGATACTCTCCATTGGAGTCCCAGTTGCTCTCCTAGACTATTTAGGAAAAGGTGCCAATTTTTATCATTGGAGGGAATTTCCAAACTTGAAAGTTTCCACAGTAATCAAAAGATAGATCTATATGAAAAAGAGTAAAAATCAAAAATATTCATAGCAGTTCTTTTTGTAGTGGCAAAGAATTGAAAATTGAGGGAATTCTCATCAATTGGGGAATGACTGAACAAATTGTGCAGCGTGTGTGTGTGTGATGAAATACTATTGTTCTATAAGAAATGAGGAGGGACAGGATTTCAAAAAAACCTGGAAAGACTTGCATGAACTGATGCTAAGTGAAATGAGCAGAACATTGTTCATATTACAATATCATGGATGGGGTGATGATCGACCATGATGGACTTTTTTATTTCCACAGGACAATAATCATAGTCAATTTAAAAAAAAACATGATAGAAAATACCCTCTACATCCAGAGAAGGAACTGTGGAGTTTAAATGAAGATCAAAGCTTTTTATCTTCAATTTTTAAAAGTTATCTTTGTATTATGTCATTTTTCTAATATTTTCTTCCATTTTATCTGATTCTTCTTTCACAACATTCAATATTGATCTGTGGTGTTTAGCATGATTATAAATATATAGCTCATATCACATTGCTTTCTGTCAAGGGGGAAATTGTAAACTTCAAAGTCTTGCAAAAAAACATGGTAAACACACAAAAAATATTAAACACTACCATTTCATGTCATTGGAAAAACAAAAATTTTAAATGTGTAAATAAAAAAAATATCTAGCCCAAATTATACAGGACAAACTGGAATTGGATCAGTCAAAGGGCTTATTCAGTTGTTTAGCTATGAATTTGTCATGTCCTTTCAAATAATGGAAAGGAACTAGTTTCAGATACTAAATCTTTACTAAATTTACTAAAGTAAAATTTTCAGTTTGCTTATTCATATATGCTCAGTCTCAGGCATCTGACTCTCCAAGCATATCATATTCAAATCTTTATTAAAAGAGCATAGACCTGAGAGCTTTTAATTTCTATAACACAATTTTCATTTTTTATAATTTGAAGGCTTTTTTTAGTAATCAAACATGAAAAACTTTATAACAACAGAATTCTCTGTAGATGTGAAATATTGTTCACTCATGGACAAGACATTTTTTGAGCTATACTTAAGGGGAAAAAAACAGTCTATGGCAATGAAGCAAAGGTATGGGAAAATTGATTTGTGTCCTTTTTCTCTAAGACAGATTATGGATACTGAGACCTTCCTTGAAGTTAGTGTAAGGAAGGTTCTACTTCCCTGGAGCCTGGAAACTCCCTGTACTTTGTAATGTGGGAGGAGCATGAAACATGTCAAGAGACAGGTCAAGTGGTAGAGATGGAGAGTGGTATGCAATTGAAACAACTCTTCAACAACTACAAAATACAGCTAGCATATATGGGAACTTGGTAGATATTTAGAATGTATTCTCCATGAAAGAAGGCATGGTTTAGTGGGAAGGATTCTAGATTTAGAGTCAAAGAATCTGGATTTGAATCATAGCTCTACTCATTTATTTATTTATTTGTGATATTTTTCTCTTTAAAAGCTTCAGTTTCTTCATTGAAATTTGTGAGGGGGTTGAACTGAATGCTCACTGAGTCTCTTACAACTCCAAAATCTCTAATCTGTTTGCATGTAAGGGTCTCTCAACATCTACTTTGATTCAGTTGATCCCCCAGGGATCCCTATGTTCACTTCTTTATTCTTTCCAGTTTCTTTTTTTCTTAGCCTTTGAGACTAGACTAATGAACTTTGTATCTCCTTCCCTCACTACCCTCCTTTCCCCATTCCACCCTTCACCAAGTAAACTGAAAGTGGAACTTTTTTTTTATTGAATGCCCCAGTTTTGGATTTTCTGGAAATTTATGCTTTCAATGTTTAGCATTATATGGCTACTTAAGCCCCCTGAGCCTTAATTTCCTAATTTAATTAATAATAATAATAATAACAATAATACCTTTATTAAGTATATATTGAGGGGTAAAGAGGTAGCATTTCTCATATGGGAAGGTACCTACTTTTGAAATCACAAATGGGGAACAGGAAATAACTGTAGTATCCTGACTCACAGAAATTATTATGAGACTCAGATGAGATAATTTACTTATGAAGTGCTATGTTCATGTCACCTGTTACTCAGAAGAGCAAAAAACATTGACAAGACAAATAAACCTTTAATAGACTTATGCCTAGGTATATATAAGTACCCTTTCAAGTTGAATTTAAGTATGCAATGAACTAGATTCTGAAGAAAATTCAGAATTTGATAGTACTTTTCATCAAATGATTTTTGTAGTTGAGTGTGGTTAAACAAATTATAGCCAAAATATTATGCATCTGTGATCACAGTAGTGAGACATGTTGATTTGACTGGCAACATATCATAGGTAAACAATGAGAGTAGTCTCAAGGCTGTTATGGATGACTACCCTTAGACACAAAAGTCTGTCTGTCTGTCTGTCTGTCTGTCTGTCTGTCTGTCTGTCTCTCTCTCTCTCTCTCTCTCTCTCTCTATATATATATATATATATACACACACACATATATATATTTGTAAAATCATTCTATGCTTACTTCAAAATAGAGAAATTCATTTAAAGATGTTCTCTTCATTTGTGTATAGATAGATTATAATGTAAGTGTATATCTAATCATAAGTTTGAAAGAGTGAAAGAAAGAAGAGGATGTTGGAATGAGGAGAGAATTTGTTGAAAACATATAACTTTGATGCAATGCAACTTTGATTCTATTTTAAATGGTTTGTATATCTCTTCAATCATAAAAATATAGTGGATGTAAACAAGGAATGTCTTTTTATTCTTATTTTTGTGTAAATTTGAACCTCTGAAACCTGGTTGAGTGATACTAGAATCTTAGAGGGACAAGCTATTATAATGTAAGTGAAGCCAGCAGAGACAGAGTTAACTACAAACTAAGCAACAGAACCCTATCTTAGTTTGTCCTATTTTTCCTTTCCTTTCCTTTCAGATAGGTAGTTCCTGGTTGCTAGCAGAATGAATAGGGAAAGAGACTCAGAAACTACAATTGAGGAGGACTCTCAGCCCAATGATGAAGTTGTCCCCTACAGTGATGATGAAACAGAGGATGAACTTGAAGAACAAGAGCCCGCAGTTGAGCCAGAGCAAAATCGAGTCAACAGAGAAGCAGAGGAAAATCGAGAGCCAATCAGAAAAGGTAATGGTATAAGGTCATGAGTGTTACTCAATAATGGATAAAAGTTGTAAACTTTTTAATAGTGCCTCCCCCATTCCGGCTATATTCTAGAATCTAAACTTAAACAAAGTCCATCTAGTCCTGTAACTGGAATGACTCCCCCCCCCACACACACACTTCTGTTCTCTTCAGAGATTGTTTTTGATGATTAAATTGCAAATTCCTTGAGGGGAAGGACTGGGCTTTTCCCCCACTTTTTTTTTGCCTAGCACTTAGCACAGTCTTTGGCACATAGTAGGCACTAATAAATGCTTATTGGTTTATTCACAGTGCTTAGAAGAATTAAAGGATAAAGATTAGCTCTCAGGAAAATATTTATTAGTAATAATTATTCTGTATTTATTAGTAATACAGGAATATTAGGATCTTTGGAAGCAGCTTAAAAATATCAAATCATTTTTATTTATGAGCCAATAATCTCAGCCAAAGTAACCAAATCCCACAAAGTGAAGACTAGTCACATGTAAAATAATGAATTTGAAACAGCTTACTTTTTGCCAAAGGAAAAATTATATAAACAGACAAAATAATGAACAAAGACATCTGATTCGCTTTGTTTACCCTTCAACTCTTTTAAGTCAATAGATTTATAAGCTCTTGTTGTGGTTATTTTTCAATATTTCAGGCTTTGGTCAGTGTTGTGTATGTGCAGCAAACTCTAAGCAGAATTTGTCGAATGAATCAAAATGCTCCAAAATTACAACTTGTGCAATAGTTCTAAATTAACTGTAGAATATTCATTTTCAGTCTTCTACATAATTTTTTCCGATGTTTATCAAGGATTTTAAAGTTTTAAAATTTTTTTTTTAAATTAACTAATACAAGAAGCGGCTAGGTGGCGCAGTGGATAGAGCACCAGCCTTGGAGTCAGGAGTACCTGGGTTCAAATCTGACCTCAGACACTTAATAAATACCTAGCCCTGTGGCCTTGGGCAAGCCACTTAACCCCATTGCCTTGAAAAATCATAATTAATTAATTAATTAGTTAAATAAATAATGCAAGAGAAATCTAAAGAACTGGGTTCAAATCTTTCTTGGAATTTTTTAAAACTGGTATCCTAAAATCTAAAGGCTATGTCTGACAAAGTCCAGCATGATCAATTTATACCTATAGATGCCAGTTGCCAACTCTAATCACATTCCAGAAGAATTGTTGAGTGGTATAAATTTATGGTATCCTAAAACCTATGATTTCACTTTTCTTAGTGGCCCACCTAAGGTTTTTCCCTATTATTTGTATTCTTTCCATCAAAATGACTAATGTACTAAAATTTAATTCACTTGCTACTATCTTCTGACTCCAGCCTCTTACCTGGGCTATTGGTTTTCATGCAATATTTTTCTTCTATGCTGCAATATATTATCCAGCATGTTTATAATCTGGATGTAGCATGTCTTAATTTTGAAGGTGAATAATCACAAACATCTGTTGAATCCCATAGTTCCTTTGGGACTTTTGGTAAAATTCCTTGTTTCCGAATATACAGAGCTAACTTGTTATTTCATCACAATGTTTCAAGTCTTTAACACAGAGTTGAACTGATTCTGAGAATAATTAGTGAACTGTGGTTAATCTGCACTTTTCTGGAGGAAAAGTATGATAGCAGCTTTCTGAGTTCTAGGAAACTCTATCTATTAAGGTATTGTGATACAATAGAATAAATGTTGAATTTTATATCAATCAGAATACTGGGGCTCAAATCTTAGTATTGTTACTTAATAACCTATATTTCTGAGTGACTTAGGCAAGTCAAACTCTCTGAACCTCGGTTTCAATTAAACATGGTAACCAAGTGGAATTTATTTCAGAAGTACAGAAATGGTTTAACATATGGATAACTATTAACATAATTGATTATATATCAATAATACAAGTAACAAAAACCATATATCAATAGATGTGGGAAAAGGTATTGACAAAATACAACTCTCATTCCTATTTAAAAAAACACTCAAAAGCATATGTATAATGGATTTTTTTTCTTTAAAATGATAAGAAGCATCTATATAAGACCACCAGATATCATTATTTGTAATGGAGATAAAAATGGAAATCTTTCCAGTAAGATCAGGAGTGAAACAAGGGTGCCTCCTATCACCATTGTTATTCAATATTGTATTGAAAATGCTAGCAATAACAATGAAAGGGAAAAAATTTGAAGAACTCAGAATGGGCAATGAGATAATAAATTATCTTTTTTGTAGACAGTGTGATGAAATTCTTGGAAAATTATAGATATTCAATTAAAAAGTTAGTTACCTTCAGGCTGTATAAAGATATATGGGAGTATACCTGCTAAGACAAACCCAGGAACTAGAAGAACATAAATATAAAACCTTTTTATATAAATAAAGTCAGATTTAAATAATTGGAGAAATATTAATTATTCATGGATGATAGACAAAGCCAATAAAATAAAAATGATAATTCTACTTAATTTAATATACTTATTTAATGCCATCCCAATTAAATTGGCAAATAACTTAATGCAAAAAAATAGAAAGGCAGGAAGTTTAGTGGCACCAAATCTTGTTATGTTTTAATAATAGCTTTAATAATTATTGCCAAATATAAAAACTATTTTATGTATATATATATATATATATATATATATATACATATATATGTATTTGGCAGAAATTATCAAAACTCTTTGGTACTGCAAAAGGAGCTGGAAAAGGAAATGGCAAACCACTAATATCTTTGCTAAGAACACCTCAAAAGGAGCTATGAAGAGTCAGAAATAACTGAAAATGACTGAGTGACAAAATTGCGTATTGGGAACTAAATTTACTATATCAAAGAAATCAAAGGTCTAATCCCTATATTTATGAAATTTAGTTTCAGTATACATTTGCAGCATATATATTAACAGTCTTCTAGACCTCCCATTGAATAGACTATAAAAACTTGCTATCTTTACCAAACTAATCCTCTCAGCTTCCCAACTTCCCTATTAGTGTCAAAGGAAACACTATACTCTCAGGTATCCATGTTCATCAATCACAATTACCTTAAAATCCAGTCTGTTAAAAAAAACTGCCAAGTTTTTATTTCTACCTTTACAGCATCCCTTATATATGTTTCCTTCTCTCTACTAACAAGTCACACCCCAAGTCAAGATGTCATCACCACTCACCTGGATTATTGCAATAGCCTTCCTTTTTTAAAAACAATTTTTAGCTTTTTATTTTTCCCAAGCACATGTAAAAACAATTTTCAACATTCATTTTTAAAAGTGAATTCCAAATTCTCTCCTTTCCTCCCCCCCCCATTGAGAAGGCAGCCAATTTGATATAAGTTGCACATGTGTAGTTATTTCAATAGTTTTCTGACAGTTTTCTGCTTCAGATTCTTCCCCATTCCAATCTGTCCTTCACTCATTTGCCAAGATGGTTTTTCTAAAATGTGTATGTGCTCTTGCTCAATGAGCTTACATGCTATCCTGTTACCTCAAAGATCAAAAATCAAATATGAATCCTTTTGGGAGAACATTTAAACCTGTTCATACCCTGGTTTTCTTACACTTTAGGCAATTTCATTCATGCTTTATCAGCCTCTTTGTAGTTCCTCTAATTTGACACTCTTCTAATTTTAACTCTCCATTTTGCATCTCCTTCTTTCTACTAATTATCTTCCTCATCTTCACCTCTTGTTTTTTTTTACTCCCTTCAAGTCTCACCTACTCCCAGATGTCTTTTCCAACCCCTCACCCCTACTTGCTGATGTCTTCTCCTTTGAGAGTACCTTCCATTACTCTGGAAACACAGTAGACCTGAAGTCAAGAAGAGGAGTTCAAAACCAAACTCTGACAAATTTTTAGTTTGCATAATGCCTCCTGCATCAGAACATTTGCTTCTTGAGGGCAGGGGATGTATTTTTCCCTTTTTTCCCCCAGTGGTTTACTTGGATTATTGTTATTGCTGTTTTTATTGAGTCATTTCAAATATGTCCAATTAAATATGATAAATTCTTTTTGACTGAAAAAACTTAATATTTGGAGTCTTAGACTTGGACCCTGTTACTTGTCTATTGATCTTAAATAGGGCAAGTTTGTGTTGGAGCCAAGATGGCAGTGTGAGAGCAGGATTTCCCAGAAGCTCTCTTCCAAAATATTCCAAAAACCTTAAAATTATGACTCTAATTAAATTTTGCAGAGGCAGAATCCACAGAAAGATCCAGTGAAACAATTCTCCAGCCCAAGGTAATTTGATGATCTGTGGGAAGACTCTGTTCCACTGTGGTTTAAGAGGGCAGCTGCACAGTCAGGATCATGGGACATGAAGGAGCTCCAACCTTCCAGGAACAGACCCTTTCCCCAACACAAGAATCCCTAAGCACAACTTGGAAGATCAGTGGGGAAACCTCTGCCAGAGTGAGAATAGAGTCCAGGCTAACATGGCCCTCAGACCCTCAGTGCAGCCCCAGCCCTGGGAAATGGAAGCAAATCCTCAGAGCCACCCAGCAGGTAGATGCTGAGAAGCTATTCCCAGAGCACTCACCCCACAGAAGATAAGAGGGTGGGGGGGAGACTGTTGAGGTCTCTCTGCTATCCCTGGTGCTTTGTCCATATTCAGATCTTGGTCACAGATTGGGGCCACACTGCCACAACAGAACAGGGACCCTCCTCACAGCTCCAGGGCAGAGGGGAAGGCTTGTGATCATCCACAGACCAGAACACAGGCCAGGATAGCAGCCAGAGCCTCTCCTAAGACACTGAAGGAACTGAGGGTCCTTGCTAGTGTGCCCCAATAACTCAAAATATCAGGCAGTACCTCAAAACCAGGGCATAAGCTGGGGAAATCAATAAACAACAAAAATGAATCTGATTCATAGATAATTACTTTGGTCCCTTGGGAGATCAAAACACATGCTCAGAAGGTGACAAAGTCCAAACTTAAGCATCCAAAACCTCCAAGAAAAATAGGAATTGGTCTCAGGCTATGTAAGAGCTCAAAAAAGATATTGAAACTCAAGGAAAGGAAGTAGAAGAAAAATTGGAATGAGCAATCAGTGCAGGAAAAACATGAAAACCAAATCAGCAGTTTGGTCAAGGAGATATAAAAAAATGCCAAAGAAACAACATGTTAAAAACCAGTTTAGGTCAAATGGAAAAAAATAGTTCAAAATGTTAATGAGAAGAAGAATATCTTAAAAAGCAGAATTGGTCAGATGGAAAAGGAGATAAGAAAGGTCTCTGAAGAAAACAATTCCTTGAAATGTAGAATGGAGCTAAGGGAAGCTGATGACTTTGTGAGGAATCGAGAAACAATAAAATAATACCAAAAGAATGAAAAAGTAGAAGAAAACATGAAATATCTCATTGGAAAAACAATTGATCCAGAAGAGACAATTTAAAAATTATTGAGCTTCCTGAAAGTCATGATCAGGAAAAGAGTTTTTACTTCATTTTAAAAGAATTTCTACAGGAAAATTTCCCTGATTCTCTAGAAGCAGATGTCAAGATAGAAATTGAGAGAATCCACTGATCTCCTCCTGAAAGAAATCCAAAAAAATAACCCCCAGGAATATTATAACCAAATTCCAGAACTCCTAAATCAAAGAGAAAATATTACAAGCAGCCAGAAAGAAACAACTCAAATATCATGGTGCTACAATCAGGATTACACAGTACTTAGCAGTATCTATATTAAAGGCTCATAGAACTTGGAATATGGTATTCTGGAAGGCAAAAGAGCTTGGAATGCAACTGATAATCAACTACCCAGAAAAACTGGACATCCTCAGGGGTGGAGCCAAGATGGCAACTTGAAGGCAACATTTCCCAGGAACTCCTTCCCCCCAAAACTCCAAAAGCCAACAAATTATGACTCTAGCCAAAATTTAGAGAGGCAGAACCCACAGAAAGACTGAGTGATACATTTTCCCAGTCCAAGATAACTTAGAAGTTCTATAGGAAAGATTGCTTCACCAGGACTGGGAGCTAGGAAAAGCCCAGTTACAGCACAGCACAGCCCCAGAACAGTTTGAAGGGGCAGGGAGAGAATTCTGCTTCACCAGAATGAGTGTGGAGTGAGGGAGCACTGGCCGGCCACAGAACCTGCAATGAGAATCTGGAGAAAGCAGTCTGTACCTCTAGAGCATGGCCCACAGATGGTAAGGGGGTCATGGAAGACTGCAGAAATTTCTCTGCTCTCCCCTCAGAGTAGGTCTCTGCTGTTTGCCCATACTCAGATCCAGGTTGCAGTTTGGGATTCTGTAATATGATAGCCAAGCAGGACCCCTCCAGGGGAGGGGGAAGTACGGTGGTCATGTACATATCAAAACACAGGCAAGAGAGTATATGACCTTGGAGAAATAAAGGTCCCAGTGGAGTGTCCTCCCCCTAAAAGAACCCCAAAGCCTTAGAAGTGCTGTAAATTAGTCTTGGTCCGAGGAAATGAGTAAACAGAAAAAAAAGAATTTGACCATAGAGAATTACTTTAGTCCCATGGAAGATCAAAACACATACTAAGATGATGAGAAAATCAAAGCTTCCATATCCAAAACCTCCAAAAGAAATAGAAAATGGGCTCAGACTATGGATGAGCTCAAAAAAGACTTTGAAAAGCAACTAAGGGAAGTGGAGGAAAAATTGGGAGGAAAAATGAGAGTGATGCAGAAAAATCAGGAAAGCCAAATCAGCAGCTTGGTGAAAGAAATATAAAAATATACTGAAGAAAAGGATATGTTAAAAACCAGTTTAGGCCTAATGGAAAAAGCAAAGCAAAAGGCAAATGAGGAGAAGAATGCCTTAAAAAGCAGAAATGGCCAGCTGGAAAAGGAGATAAAAAAGCTCTGTGAAGAAAATAACTCCTTCAAATGCAGAATGGACCTGAAGGAAATTGATGACTTTGCAAGAAATCAGGAAGAAATCAAACTCTTCTAAAAAGCCATAAATTAGAAGAAAATGTGAACCAACCTTGAAAGCAGATCCAGAAGAAATAATTTAAAAATTATTGTGCTGAAAGCCACGATCAGGAGAAGAGCCTAGACTTCATTTTTGAAGAAATCATACAGCAAGATTGTCCTGAGATCCTAGGAGCAGAGGGTAAAATAGAAATTGAGGGAATTCACTGGTCACCTCCTGAAAGAGATCCCAAAAGAAAAACTTCCAGGAATATTATAGGCAAATTCCAAAACTCTCAAATCAAAGAGAAAATTCTAAAAGCTACCAGAAACAAACAATTCAACTACTGAGGCGCCATAGTCAGGATTACATAGGATCTAGCAGCATCTACATTAAGGGTTTTGTAAGGAATGGAATATGATATTCCAGAAGGCAAAAGATCTTGGTTTACAACTGAGAATCAACTACCCAGCAAAACTAAACATCCTCTTTCTGGGGAAAAGATGGACTTTCAATGAAACAGGGGAATTTCAGACTTTTATGTTGAAACGATCAGAGAGGAACAGAAAGTTTGATCTCCAAGTACAAGGCTCAGATGAAGCATAGAGAGAGCAAATGAGAAGGGTAAATTATGAAGAATTTAATGATGTTGAACTTCTTGTATCCCTGAATGGGAAGATGATACAGATAACTTGTGAAGATCTCCACTAATAGAGCTGTTAGAGTAGACAAGGCACAGGAGAGAACTGAATGAAGATATAATATATTGTAAAGATGGAGTCAATGAGTGAAAAGGGGAATGTACTAGGGGACAGGGAAAAGGAGTGGTGGAATGGGCTAAGATATTTCATGTAAAAGAGTCAAGAAAAAGCTTTTGCAATGGAATGGAAAGGGGGAAGGTGTAAGCCTTCATTCTCATTGGAAATGGCTCACAGAGGAAGTAATATAGACATTTGATAGGGTATGAAAATCAATCTTAACCTAGAAAAAGGAGAGGAAGGGGATGGGAGAAAGGGGACAGGGGATGAGGCAGGGAGTGGTAGGTGATAGAAGAGAAAGTAGATTGTGGGAGAGGGTAGTCAGATACAACACACTTTTAAAAATTTTTTTGCAAGTTGGTCAGATTGGGTGGCCTTCCCAGGGTCACACAGCTGGGTGGTTGTTGGGTGTCCAGGGTGGGATTGTGGCTCGGGTTCCTGGCCCCAAGGTCTGTGCTCTGTCCACTGTACCACCTGACTGCCCTATAGAACACTTTTGAGTAGGGACAAAGTGAAAGGAGAGAGAAAATAGAATAAATGAATGGAGGGAAATATAATCAATAATAGCAACTATGGGAAAACTTCTCTGATGGACTTCTGATAAAGCTGGTGATCCACCCCAGAGACAGAACTGATGGTATCTGAACACAGACTGAAGTACATTTTTTCCTTCTATTCACTTTATTTTTTGTGGTGTTTTCTATTTTTGTGGGAGAAGATGGGATTATGTTTACTCTTACAACAAGACAATTTTAGTAATGTGTAAATAAATTTTTAAAATGCAATAAAAGGGGGAAAAACTAGGCAAGTTTAAGAATCTTATTAAGTTTCTTCTACAAAATAAAAGAACTGGACTAGATGCTCTCCTAGGTCCCTTGCAGCTTTTAAAGCAATGATCCCATGTACCATGTAACGATAAAGTAACTATATTATTTCTACCACATACCTATAAAGTAACTAAACTGCATCTACCGTATAATTATAAAGTTCTGAGAATCTATAAGGCATTTTTTCCCTTTCTTGGCTTCAATTTCCCCTCTGCATTTTGTCATAATTAGCAATAGCTTCCTTTTGTTCACTATTCTCTCTCATTTTATTGGGGCTTCTAAAAACTATAAAACAAATATGTGTCCTTATCCATCCCAGACACCAAACAACCACCCAGCAGTGTGGTCTCGGGCTAGCTACTTAATTTCGTCTTTATTACTAATTTAATCTTTACTACAGCTTTCAGACTTTAGATTATTAATCCAAGGAATATGCTTTCATTTGTGTGTTTTCATTTTAAAGTGTTAACCATAATATGGAAATTTGTTTTTATCTGTCATAAAAAAGTTAATCAAATGAAGTTGAAAGAAGAGTTGGAAAAAAATGAACATGAAAATGAAGATGAGATAACCTGAAATTAGATGTTAGTAGAATCAGGCTAAAGTTGAAAAAGCCAACCAAGCTAAAAGTATAGTTCCAGGTGATTGCCCACACAGATTTCTTCCTCATTCTTTTCTGCACAGTAATATAAACATTTTAATAACTGTGACTGCTACTGATAAAGTACTTTATATCTGTTGAATGCTTTATATCTATTAGCACCAGAATGAATGGTTGGGTACATTTATTTATCTTTGTACTTTGTTGTTTAGACCACACATTTGTATAGATTGGTTAGGAATCAGAGAATGAATCTAGGTCAGTTGCATTCAGAATTTAATGGAAGCACGTAGTGGAAGAAAACTGTCAACTCTGGTTTTTTTCCTGGGCATACCCAGCCTATGTGTTCCAGGACTTGAGTTGATTGTTCAACTTGTAAAGGACAATTAATGCAAAGGACTTCCCTCTTTAAACCATGGAAATTCAGACTTGATGTTGTCTAATTTGATTCTTTGTTTTCAAACTTAACTTTACTTGGAGTTAAAACTCAAAGTAAAGTTAAATTTGATACTTATTAAATACTGGTGGTGTTGGTACTTATTACCTCCTACTTCTATTGCCAACACACAAATATATATGCATATATATTTCACATGGGATAAAAATGTATTTTGAGAAGCATCATGGCATAGTGAAATGAGAGGTCAATTTGGATCCAGGAAGACCAGAATTGAAGTTCCATTTATGACATACTGGCTGTGTAAGGCTTAACATTCTCAGAACTCCAGATAACTTTCTTTTTTTTCCCCTTTTTTCTTTTTTTTTAGTTTTTTTGCAAGGCAATGGGGTTAAGTGACTTTCCCAAGGTCACACAGCTAGGTAATTATTAAGTGTCTGAGATCAGTTTCGAACTCAGGTCCTCCTGACTCCAGGGTTGGTGCTCTATCCATTGTGACACCTAGCTGCCCCCTCTAGGTAACTTTTTTTTTAGATTTTTGCAAGGCAAACGGGGTTAAGTGGCTTGCCCAAGGCCACACAGCTAGGTAATTATTAAGTGTCTGAGACTGGGTTTGAACCCAGGTACTCCTGACTCCAAGGCTGGTGCTTTTTCCACTATGCCACCTAGCCGCCCCTTCTAGGCAACTTTCTAAGACTTTGTTTTAGAAAATGTGTGGCCTTGACTCAATAGAAGGAATTGACTCATCTGAGAGTTTCTAATCCAATGAAACCATAGTTCTATTTCCTAGAACCTGTGTATGTGTGTTTGTGTGTGTGTATATGTTTACATATATATACATACACATATATATTTTTCAAATACACATATGTATATTACACATATGTTTGTGTATATAAGAGAGGGGTATGTGTATGCATGTATATGTAAATATTTAGGGTATTTTCCCTCATTGAATTTCATGACAGAGAATAGTGCTACTGTGAACTTAGGGCTTTACTTTTATGACAGTTTAACCAGACTATAATTTTATACACAAATTTAAAAAGTAAAAAAAAAAGAATTTCCATATGAAGTCATATGTTGTTGAATATTTAGGAATTATAGCAGACCACCATCTTTTTGAATTGTATTACCTTTATCTGAGCCAACAGTCCTTGGTTTTTTTTTAATTTAAATATGAAAGAAGAATTAAAATTTGGTATCAGGCAAAATGTTTTAAAAGGACCAAAGGAAATTAAAATGACTTTATTATATTCAGGTATAGACATAGCATAAATATGAGCCAGTGTGGGAGAAAGAAACTTATTCATTTTATTTATATAACTTGACTTTGAATTTACTTTAAGATCTAGTAGGGACCAGTTACAAATGAATAGAAATAATCTCTCAGGAATATAGTCTACTTTTAGATCTGAGATATACTAGAGATACATTAAACTAGCAGTGAGAAAGAAAGAGAAAGATTATCATTCTGATTCTTTTAGGTTAAAAGATGTCTGATGAAATTGGGGGAGGCGTGGAGTGTGAGAATCCATTCTTCTGTTCAACCTACTAATTCTCATAAATTTCCTTGCTGTTTATCTCTGAAGACTGTACTTTGCTGAGTATTAGCAAATTTTAAAATGGAAGATTTGAAATCAATCCTTGGTAAAACTTAGTTTTGTTTTTTAGAAATACATCTTCTTTAATTTGTCTAAATTATCACGTGAGTGTGATTATATGTATCTCAGTATTCAAGGAAGATGTGCATTGATTATGTTGGGGGAGACATTTTCAGAGTACATCAAGATATGGGTGTGAATTTACAAGAAAAGAAGTGAATTTACAAGAGTGTATACTGGTTGCCTAGTACTCTCTTGGGTATTGGTAATGATCAATTTATGCTATGAGCATAAAGAAAAACATTTTTTGAAAGACTTGAGAATTCAAAGCCTGAATCCATTACATGGCCATCATCTCACCATGGCAAAGAGGCAAGCATTGCTTAAGATTCCCTGAAACACTTTTCTTTAGATTACACCTGATTCTAACTCAGTACTAACTCCCAATTCTATCATTTAATAATTGTTTGACTATAATGAATTGATTAACTTCTCTAAGCCTCAGTTTCCTGATCTGCAAAATAGAAATTACAATAAACTCTCTAGTGAAATAAAGTATTTAAATTTCTTTGCAACCTCTAACAGTATTATACAATGCCCCAAAACGTCTTTGTGTGGTTTTAAGCTATTAAAACTTTAATAGCTTTAATAAAGCTTTTAAAGTTATTGAAGCGTAAAACTACACTAAGACTTTAGGTATATCCTATATAATATCAACTATTTTTACTGTTACTATAATACAAAGTTCAAATGACTTTTTGAAAAGATGGGGATTTTTCCTTCAAGTTATCCTAAAAATAATACAATAAAATAATAATACAGATAATGACAGTTTTAGTATTACTTTCTTATAACTTGTTGGATTAGTTATAAGTCCTTGAACTGCTTTTGAGCCAGCTGTATCATATAGGAGAATATCATTAATTGTTTTCTTTTCTTTTTTAAACTTAAACTATTCAATACTAAATGAAAAACATAAAATGGAGGGCTTCATAGGAAACCATAAATCTCTACCATGTAGTTTGAGATTTTTGATATATTTGGATTTATCTTGGTAGTTCAACTCTGAACTACTAGCTTGTAATTCCCTTTCAGCCTTCCTTTCTTCTTTCTTTTTTCTTAAAAATTTTTATTAATATAGACATGAAGATTTTTTTACTTCTCATAATTCAGATAGGAGCTGATCTCTTGACTTTGTCAATTTTTTTTAGGTTTTTACAAGGCAAATGGGGTTAAATGGCTTGCCCAAGGCCACACAGCTAGGTAATTATTAAGTGTCTGAGACTGGATTTGAACTCAGGTACTCCTGACTCCAGGGCCGGTGCTTTATCCATGCACCACCTAGCTGCCTGACTTTGTCAATTTTCAAAAATGATTAAGTCAAAAATTTAAATAAGATTTTAATAGGAATGCCTAATCTAAGAGAATTATCTTCAATAGTAGTAGGCTTGCCCTCACTGGATATCTTTAAGAGAAGGAATTATATTATAGAGTAGGTTCTTATTTTGATTTGGATTAGGCAATTTATAAGGTCTCTCAAAATCTTACTCTGAATTTCTATGACACTAAGGTGAGCTAAGTACAAAAAAAACCCCAACCCATTTAGATAAAAATCAGTATACCCACATTTTTATTTTAATTCTAGCAATCACAAACTATGTCAATTGGTAAACCATTTAACCTCTCAGGGATTCTATTTATTTTTTATTTTTTAAATTTAATTTATTTTTAGGTCTGTATTCTTTCCTCCTCCCCAGTCTCTACTGAGAGAGCAAGAAAAACAAAACTCGTTTCAAATGTGTATGGTCAAGCAAAACAAATTGTGTGTGTGTGTGTGTGTGTGTGTGTGTGTGTGTGTGTGTGTAGTGAACATTTCATCATTAGTCTTTAGAATTATAATTGGTCTGTCTCTATGTTCATTAGAAATTTTAAGCTTTTGATAGTGTCTATACAATATAGTTGTTGTGGTATTCATGTTGGTATATTTGTGGTATACACATATGACATATGCTATATTAGACTGCTGTCTGTCAGAGGAAGGGTAGGAAAGAGAGAGAAAAATATGAAACTAAAAAGCTTACAAAAATTATTGTTGAAAACTACCTTTGCCTGTAGTGTGGAATTTTTTTTTTTAGTTTTTGCAAGGCAGTGGGGTTAAGTGGCTTGCTCAAGGCCACACAGCTAGGTAATTATTAAGTGTCTGAGGTCAGATTTGAACTCAGGTACTCCTGACTCCAGGGCCGGTGCTCTATTCACTGTGCCACCTAGCCACTCCTGGAAATTAATTTTTTTAAAAAAAGATTCTATAATTCAGAATTTTCAGTAATTCAAACTGGTCTCTTCCCCTAATTCAAACGAGTGTCATTTCACTATATCCTGTCCATCTTCGGTAAAAAATAGTCAGCAGGTGATGATAATATTTAAGATTAAGAATCTAATAATTAAACTTTAAGCCACTTCAGCAACATGGCAAATAGAGAAGTTCTCACTTCTCTTGGTATTATTTCAATCTCTTTGTGAAGTCAGCAAGATAACTGCATCATTTTATAAGTAAAATTTATCTTTTCAGAGAAGCTGTGAGCTATTATGAGGGTGTGTAGCTAAATTTTCTTTTTTTTTTTAACTTAGAACTATGAAGTGAAAAATCTAAACTAATAAAATTCATCAACATAGGGAAGCTATGAAATTTGAAACTGAATTAAGTTCCATATGTACCTATTTCTTTGTATACCTCATGAATTGAAACTCTTCTCTGACTGCTTTAAGGTATTTGGGGTTTTTTGTAATTTTATAAACTTTTTGGGGTTTTTTTTCATTGTGAAAGGAGTGGTCCTCCTACTTCAGTGTTTTAGGAAGCGTTCTTATTGAAAGTCTACAAACAGTATGATTTGTATCCCAGAATAAGCCTATGGGAGGCATTCAAAATTAGGGTTCTTTTTGCTGGTTAGACCTTAGTTATGCTGTTGAAGAATGTAGATGGACATCTGGAAAACTTTAAGTAAAGAGCTATATTTAGATGAAGTCTTAGTATAAGTTTTGGTATAATCTATAATTAGAGATTCTTAGGGTTATATAACAGAAAAAGACCATAGAGAACTTATATTTCTATTCCCAGCTTCCTTATTTTGTTTGTTTTGCTTGGGTTTTTTGCATTCGAGGAAATTATGGTTAATGAGTTGAATTGACTTGCCCAATGTCACACAACCAGTTATTTGCAGAACTTGAGCCTTCTGATACCGAGTTCAATGTTCTTGTCACCATATTCTACTTCCTCTAAAATCAGTAAGGAGTTACTTTTTGCATGGATAGGTTATATAGATATAATTTACCAATTCATTCTGAAAAACCCAGACCACTGGAATTAACTTTATTAGATCTTTTTAAACTATAAAATATATTTAATGATAATTATTATTGAAGATAATAACACTAATAATAACAATAATGCTTTTTTGTGGTTACAAAGCATGTCTCATTTGGCAAACTCACCATCCTTGTAAAGTAAGAAGTGCAAATATTGTAATCCTTCCATTTTTTTCTAGACCTGTGGTTTCTTTGGTGTTAGGATTTTCTGTGAGGAAACTCTTTCTCCCTTTATAGATCAACAAGTGCTTTGAAGTTTGCAATGTTAGAGAAGGGGGTCCTAATTTTTTGTGTCGATCATAGATCCCTTTTGCTCTAGTAAAGCCTCTGGATCCCTTCTCATAATAATATTTTTGAATCTTTAAAACAAAATACACTGGATTTTAAAGAAAAAATGATAACTTTGAAATAGTTGCCAAATTGAGGGAACTAAGGTTAAAAGGCCCACCCACCCCCAATAGAGAATTGCCTGGGAAGATATAAAGGTTATAGTCACATAGACAATATGGGTCAAAAGTAAAATTCAAACCTAGGCTTTTCTGATTCTGAGGCCAGGTCTATTTCCACTATATCGTACTATTCCTCAATCTCATTCTACAGATAAGGGAATTGGGATTCAGGAGAAATTTAGAATAAATCAAGACCACAGAACTAGTAAATATTGAAGGTTGACTTTTGAACTTAGGTCTTTTGACTCCCGGTTCCAAGAGAATTAACAATAATAGAAGAAAGATCCTCAGGGGATCAAACAATTGGATTTGAGGTTTACTTTACTAGTTACATGAACTTGGGCAAGTTTCTATACTTCCTTGGGTCCCTGTTTGAACTTTGTTAAATGAAGAACTTCATTGATATGACCATTCGTTCCCTTACAGTTCTAACATACTTAAAAGTACTTAAAAGTATGTTAATGTGTGGAAATACATTAAACTAGTAAAGAAAAAAATTCTAAGTTCTTACAGAGTAGATGATGTTGATCCATTGTAGTAAATGAGGACAATGTTAGAACTTCTCTTTATTGTTTAATTTAATAAAAAAAGAAAAACATTAAGCTTTATTAATTTTTAATCTAGAGATTGCCCATGTCAGGCAGCCAGAAATCACATGTGAGGAAAAGAATGGGATTTTGACAGTATCGGATCTCTACCCATTCATTCCCTTTCAGGGCATTGCTATGCAATGCAGTTTTTGGAGTGCCTAGTTAGTGAACTTATGAATTATATAGTTTTAGTTGATCTATTTCCTTCAAGAAAGTGACTTTAAAAAATTCCTGAAAAATGAAAAATCAAAACCAAGATAACTGGGCTGTTCCTTCTTTCTCCTATTCCTTGTGTTAGTATTATCAACTACACTTTTTGGGTATAAAAATCCCAAAACATCTCATCAAAGGAACCTTTACTTTTCTATGCCCTGATGATAATGATGATGTTTTGTCCTTCATTTTCAAAGAAGACCATGATATCACAGAGTGCCATGACAAGTAAGTGAATTGGACTTTCTTCTCCAGAGTCATCTGGGTCCAGTGACCAGATGTGAATCAGGATAGCTAGAGACTGCTCTGGATTTGAGGCAATCAGTATTAAGTGACTTGCCCAAAGTTATACAGCTAGTAAGTGTCATGACAGATTTGAACTCAGGTCCTTCTGACTCTAGGATTGGTACTCTATTGCACCATTTAGCCACACCTAGTGACCTAGATGCTTTGGCAGGCTGCTAAGTCTATAGACTCTTTTCATAGTCATAGGACTACAAGGGAAACCAATTATACTGAAATATACATAAGATTTATTTTTAAGTTCACAGACCCCAGATTAAGAGCCCCTGCTCTCATCAGATCTGACAAAAAATATCATGAGTTTTGAAATTATTAAGAATGTTATTAAAATAACGATTAACATCTCCATTTAGCAGTTAATGATGAACCTTTCTCGAGATATTGTGAAACAATCTCAAATAAAATAATGGTTAAAAATTAACCTTTTGTTCCTGAAAATGATGTGTCACTGAAAAAAAAGTGTCATATCTATATACTTAAGAAACTTGGAGATAGAACTTTCTAATCTATTTAAAAATCTTCCAAATAAAGAGTTTCAGTGAATCTTGAATAGTTTATTAAAAAATATCGACATGCAACTCTTTCTGATTATTTGACAAGAACAGAAGAAAGATGAAACTTTACTAGTAGGGCTAGAGTCAATTCTTTTGCAATATTTGTGGCTCAGATTTAAGAAATGAGCATCATGATTAGGTAAGGGCAGTCAATGATAATACTTCTTCCATTTATAATCACCCTATTTTGGTACAATATCTTTTTCAAGTACTTCAGTTGAGGATCAAAATAAGCTGCTCTTAAAAGTCTTCCAGGGCAGCTAGGTGATGTAGTGAATAGAGCATCAGCCCTGGAGTCAGGAGGACCTGAGTTCAAATCTAGCATCAGACACTTAAAAATTACCTAGCTGTGTGAACTTGGACAAGTCACTCAGCCCCATTGACTTGCAAAAACAAACAAAAGTCTTCTATATCACTGTGTTACAAAGTATTCAATCAACATCTCCAAAAAGAATGAAGCATATTCAATTCTATTACTTTCTTTTTTAAAAAGATAGTGTTTTCATTAAAGCAGCAATTTTTATGTACTGCTAAATAAAACAAAATAAAAAATTATTTTTAAAATCTGATCTTTAGCTTATTTTTTAAATTTTCTTTTGACTCATGGTTTATAGTATATAATAATTACTAATATATAGATATGTAATCTATAATAATATAATAATAATTTAATCTATAAATTAATAATTATACATATATTGTGGATGGATACTATTTTTAAGTGAGGGTATGCAATAAAAATTTAGAAAGAAACTACTGAAGGGTACTGTGCAATACTTATTTTTAACATTGAGAAATGTTAAGAAATAACATGTTTTATATAGATCAGTTAATAAATGAGAACTTTATGTAATGTTTTTCATTAAATTATAAGAACTAATTATTATACTGTTAATTGACACTAGTCACATTATTTGAAAAGAAGTGCCTGTAACTGGCTTCCTAGTAAATTTAAGTTTATCTGCTTCCATTAACTTTCTTTTCTATTCCAATTAATAAGATAGTAAAAATCTGTGAGATTTTTCTGCACATCTCTATTTTGCAAAGATTTAATACTTTGGAAGTGGAAATCTTAGAAAAATCAGTATGAATAAGGTAGGTTTGCCTTTTTTAAATTTTATTGATTTTTTCACTTAAAAATTTCTCACCTATCACCTACCCCGCCAATTAAAAAGAAAAGAAAAAGAAAATTCTTCTAATAAATATAGTCAAGCAAAAAATAATTTTTATTTTTTTCTATGTCCAAAAATATGTTTTATTCTTCATCTTGAGACAAATGCCTTTTTGTCAAAAAGGGGAAAACATAATTCATCAAAGGTTCTCTAAGTCATGGTTATTGATTGACTCTTTTGGAGAGTACAATGGATTCAATCAGTCTTCTTGCAAACTCTCCTAATGAGTTTAGGAACCCAAGAGTCCCTTATACCAGGACTACTATTTAATGTGACTCTCACCTATCAGTGGTAGATGTCGGAAGAAACAGATTTAATAAAATGATTTCATTAGCTTATATTTAGGATGACTGCTTCTATTATTTCTCTTTGATTTCCCAAAATCCCAGCCTACAAGGTATTCCTTTTTAAAAAGAAAACTTGAGTTTATCTTGTTTTTCCTTTCCTTTTTCTTCAGCTTACTTACTTCTCCAGTCTTGACTTCTTCCTTTCTCCTTAATCCCCATTCTGAGGACCAGAGAGGTGAAAGTGATTTTTGCTAAGGTCATATAAATATCAGAAATGGGATTTTACTCCACTCTTCTGATTCCAAAAAACATTGTTCTTTTCTACTGTACTATAATATTTGCCCTATAGTATAAGATTATGCTATATAAGGTATGACAGATCAAATTCATGGAATGTAGAAATTCTTATTTTCACATTTTATACCATAAACAAGTTATAAGGAACACCCAAGAACTTAATAAATAATCTTTGTTAAGGTAATGTGTCCTCTCCTATTATTCTATTTTGTTGCTTCAATGTGGTATGGAGGTTAACTTGGATTTTCAAAGACAATGTCAAAAGAGCACAAATGTGTATGGGTGATAGTAAAGTGGAAGGGCTTTGAGTGTTGTTCAAGGGATGAATTGTACATATGCACACCAACACATATGCATGTAAATATATGTAGGTATATACACATATTTTTTGCATATCCATCAATTGAAGGACCAGCCTAATTAACTGAAAAAAATTCATTAATCAATTGGCCATGTCATGATACATATCTGAATAAGAAAAATTGGAGTACAAAATTTCAAGCATATTCAATTTATTAACCAGGCTAAATATTGCCAGTAAATGGCACCCAAGGTTCCTCAGTAGGCAGAGATGCATCTGACAGCCATAATACCTCTTTTATATAGGTTTATAGGTACTATAATAGTCCTGGGATGTAAAATAAACTAATACTATGATTGATCTGGCACAAAAATGGAGAATAGATTTACATTTGGCTTGATTCCAAGAAAGGATTTCTGGTACCCATGACATAGGGTTGACTACTATCCTCTGGAAGGTCATGTGGTAGGCAAGCATCCTAAGACTAGGTGGACTCACATCCCCTTATGGATTATGAAGGGGGTTTTGAATGCCAAATAGGATTTTATTTGATCATTTGCTGTTCTAGAATTTATTGTTGGACCTTTATGGTCAATAAAAGCTTGCAGATTTTGAATTTTTGCGGTCAAACTGTAGCCTGTAGGAAAAAGAAATTAAAACTTTTTATAAAATTTATAGATCTGATCCATAAATATTGATACACTGATTAGCTACAATTCTCAGTAAAAAAAATTAATTCATAATGCAAAATAAAGTAAGGTATCAATTTTTTAATTTCACAGCCATTGGACAATGTGTTTTTCAGTCACCTCTAGTTTTATGGATCATCTGCTTAATCTTAGAGGGTTTCTGATCTGAGTAGATGCAAGAAGAATATTCATATATATAAAACTATGTATTTTTGAATAAATAAGGTATAAAATCATAAAGAAAAATGCCTATTATGTGCCAGGCTTAGCTAAGCAACAGGGATAAAAAGAACAAGTAAAACATGGACAAACAATTTATATTTAGGAAAATGCGAGAAAAAATTAGGGACAGAAAACACTCATTTCAAGATGAATTGAGAAAGACGTCTTGCAGAAGATAGGACTATGTTTTTGCTGTTCATTCATTTTCAGTCATGTCCAACTCTTCATGATCCTATTTGGGGTTTCCTTCATAAAGATACTGGACTAGTTTACCTTTTCCTTCTCCAGCTCATTTAACAGATGAGGTACTGACACAAACACAGTTAAGTGATTTGCCCAGGGTCATACAGCTAGTACAATGTCTAGGGTCAAATTTGAAGCAGATGGTGACTCCAGGTCTGACACTATCAATTTCATCACCTAATTGCCCTGTTTAGGATTATAACTAAGTCTTAAAGAAAGTCAGAGAGGTCAGTAGGCAATGAGAATGATTAAGAGCATTCCAGGGATAGGGGACATCCAGAAAAAAGGCTAAAAATCAAGAAATAGAATATCTCATTGGTGGAACAGCAAAGAGGCCAGTGTCACTGGAAAGAAGAGTACATGGCAGGGAGTAGGGTTTAAGAAGATTAGGAAGATGAGGGGAGGGTAGATTATGAAGGGGTTTTGAATGACAATAAAAAATTTTTTAATTATTTACTGTTCTAGAATTTATTTCTAGAACATAGTTTATTTTTTAAATTTTCCAATTACATCAAAGGTAGTTTTCAGAATTCATCCATTTGTAAGTTTAGGGTTTCACATTTTTCTACTACCTTCCCTTCCCTCCTGCCTCGCCATGGTAGTGAACAATCTGATAAAGTTGTGTATGTACAGTCGTGTTTAAACATATTTACATAGTAGTCATTCTGTGAAAGAGGAATTAGAAATAAAGGGGGAAACATGAGTAAGAAAAGGCAAAAGAAATTTTAAAAAGTGAATAAAATATGCTTTGCTTTGCATTCAGACTTCATAGATTTTTCTCTGATTGTGGATAGTATTTTCCATAACAGGTCTCTTAGGATTGTCCCTGATCACTGAACTGCTGAGAGGAACTGCATCCATCATAGTTGATCAGCTCACAATGTTTTAATATTTATAATATTCTCTTGGTTCTACTCTCTTCACTCACCATCAATTCATTCAAGTCTTTCCATGCTTCTCTAAAGTCTGGTCACTCATCATTACTTACAGAACAAGAGTACTCCATAGCATTCATATGCCACAAGTTGTTAGTCATTTCCCAATTGATGAGCATCCCCTTAATTTCCAATTCCCACATAGAATTTTGTAGCTGATAGGAGGTGACAGGGAGTTACTGGAGTTCGAGTAGGTGGCTGACACTGTCAGAATTATGCTTTAAGAAAATCATTATGATGCCTGAATAGAGCATAGATTGGAGTGAGAAGAGTTGCAACAGTACAAATATGATGTAAGGAGAGTTTGCATCAGGGTGATAATAGTGTCAGAGGAGAGAAAGGGTATTCTAGAGATATTTCAAAGATGAAATGAACTTTCCTTGGTAACAGATTGGATGGATATGAAGAGTGAGATATAATGAAGAGTTGAGAATGGCACCTAGCAAGCATGATGAACTGGAAAGGCTGTGTAGTAGTAAAGCTAAGGTCAGGGGAAGATTTTAAGGAAAAAGATAATCAGTTTGGTTTTGGTCATGTCTGCTCGACATCTAGTTCAAGATGTCTGAAAGATGTAGAGAGGCAAAATTGGAGCCCAGTAGAGAGATTAAAGCAGGATAGGAGAATTATCAGCATTGAGATGAAAATTAAATTGTTGGAAGCTAATGAGAGCACCAACTATATAATAGAAAGAGAAGAGAAGAGAGACTAGGACAGAATCCTGTGGGATACCTATAATAAGTATGGATGAGGATTTAGCAAAGAAAAACAGAGAGGAAGAAGAACCAGGAAAGAATAGTTTCTCAAGAAGTTAGAGAAGGGTATCAAAGAGGAGAGTGTGAACAATAATGTCAAAGACTGCAAAGAATGTGAGGAAAATGAAGAATGAAAAAAGCCATTGGTTTTGACAATTATCATTGATAACTTTAGACCGGTTTCAAAGGAATGTTGACATTGGAAATGGAATCATAATGTGTTAAAAAGAGAGTTAAAGAAAGTGAAGAGGGGCAACTAGGTGACGCATTGGATAAAGCACCGGCCCTGGAGTCAGGAGTACCTGGGTTCAAATCCGGTCTCAGACACTTAATAATTACCTAGCTGTGTGGCCTTGGGCAAGCCACTTAATCCCATTTGCCTTGCAAAATACTACAAAAAAAAGGCATCCATTATACCTATTCTTGAAGTTTTTTCAAGGAGCTTTTATATATATATATATATATATATATATATATATATATATATATATATATATATTTGTGTGTGTGTGTGCGAGAGAGAGAGAGAGAGAGAGAGAGAGAATGAGAATAATAGTAAGATTAGAAGGATCAAGTGAGAATTTTTTGAAGGTGGGAAGACCTGTCCATATTTGTAGGCAGGAATGGTGTTTATAGACAGAGAGAAATTGATATATGTGATAGGGGATTACAAAGGAGCAGTCTGCTGGAGAATGGGATGGAATGGGATTGCTTGAGCAGGTAGAGGTATATCTTTGAAAGGAGTAAGTTCACCTCATAATGTAGAACAAGGGCAAAGGAGAAGATAGTGAGGAGTTTCCCCAAATGGCCTCATTTTCTTTTTCTAAAAAGTATTAAACAATGTTCTCAGCTGAGAGTCTTTGAGGAAAGGAACCATGGGAAGTTTGAGGAGGGATGCAAAGGTTTGGAAGAAATACTATAGAGAATGGAATAATGAGTCTATAAGAGAATTGGACTGTTCACTCTTCCCCTCTCAACTCAGAAAGACTAATTTTTTTTAAGAAATCAGATCACCTAATATTGTAGCTCATTGTTTTCTTTTAGTTTCTTATATTATAAATTGTTTTTAATGAATAAAAATCTGTTCCCCCCCATATCCTAATACCAGTTTGTTGAGCAGTTGTCATGCATTGTTTAATATATTGATATACTTAGGAGCTTCCAGTTGAGGTTGTATAGCATAAATTTGTAGAAGATCCAGTTACAATGATTACATGATTTTCTCCATTCTTATTTACCTCCACATTAACAAAGGCTAATACAGAAAAGACAACCTGAGAAAAAAATTAAAGGGTCAAGGATTTGATGTGGATTAATAAAAAGTAGGTAAGGGAAGGCAGAGAGAGAGAGAGAGAGAGAGAGAGAGATGTAAAGTCAGTAGCAGTAGCTTATGTTCTAATAAGGAGATTTTGGAATTCCTGAATATGAAGGTAGTAGATCTATGGGTAATGGCAAGATCAAGAATGTAATCATCTTTGTGTGTATATGAGGTGGAGTGGAGGAGTAGGTCACAGGAATGAGTAGGCTGAGAAACGGAATATTTTTATCATTTAAAGGAGAATCAGTACATATCTTGAAGTCCCATAGTATGAAGGTGCCTGTTGGGAAGGAGGGAAAATTGTGAGCCAAATCCATTGAAGAAGGAAGAGGAGTGATCTGGGGGTCTATAGGCCAAAGCTACCAGGGTGTTGATTGTGTGGTATAGAGGAATAGTATGGACCTCAAAGGAGAAGAGATTACTGAGCAAATGGGTAGAGAACCTGGAAGTGGCTATGGAGAAGCAAAGAATATTTCAACTCCCCAACCTTGACCAGTGAGCTGAGGGAAATGAGTAGTGGTACAGTCAGTTCTAGATAGTATGACCAGGGAGTGTATGAATGTATGTTATCAGTGCAGCAGCAAAATTTCAGTAAAAGCTAGAAGATGAAAGGAGTGAGAGAGCAAAAGATTTAGGATGAAGGGAAGTTTGTTGCCTCTAGAACAAGCATTCCAAAAAGCACAGTGGATGGGGAGACTGTTGTTTTCTTGGAACTTTGAAGTGGGAGCGTTGAAGGTGATATGACTAAGGAATATGAAAACCAGTCTTTTCAGCCTTGGCCCTTTTCTCCATGGGAAAGGGAAAATATGTGAACAGAAAAAAACCTGAGACATGAATTCAGAGCTATAAACTTGAAGTGCCAAAGGAATTCTATCAACCCTATAGGTAGTTTTTTCTAGTTGACTGTGACTGGTAGATTCAGAGATGCTAGGACTTTCCTTACACCAGCTTACAACATTTGGAAATGATTCCATCTCCCTCTGTTTTCTCCCCAGTATAAAATCATGTAAATTCTTAACATTTCTGGTCACTAATGGTCAGTTGGCAAGTCTTGGTTGTAAAGGTACCTAATGTCCCAGACATAGCTATGTCATCAAAGTATCCTTATTAAAAATACTAGTAAACTGCAGCTAGTTAATTTCCCTGTGAGTTCAAGTTCTATCTGTTTCTTAAATATTAACTGATTTAAAACTGTATGATCATTCAGTCTATGCCTGCTCTTATTTTTCAATTATTTAATTCAACATGCATTTATTAACTGCCTTCTTTGTATGAAGCACCGTGCCAGTTGCTGGAAGAAAAACATAATAAAATTATCCCTTCATCAAAGGAGTCACACTGAGCTGAAATGGGGGTAGGGCAAAAACATTTGATATATATATATATATATATGTATCTATACATCTATATATATAAATATGCAGATATAATATATATATATATATACACTCTGTGTATGTGGGCATATATATATATATATACATATATATATATATATATATATGACTGTTTTGCCATTAAATCTATTGTTGAACTTTTAGTGTGTGGGTACAAAAGATAAATTTCTCTATGATTACAAAGCATTTTGATATTGGGGCTAAGTGTTAGACACACAGTGGGTACTTTAGTAAATATTTTTCAATGATGGTTAGCTCTTTTAAGAAACCAACATGCAGGGAATCTTTTGACTATATTTACTGAAGGCTTATACTATAACAACTAGCCCTAAAAGCAAGATTAAAGGAAGGATTGGGGGTTATGGGAGAGGAATGCCATTGGTCAGTCTACCAGCTACCCTGAAGGTTTCTTTTATCTGAAGTAGGTCAGAGAGACAAGGTGACACACTAAATAATAGGAATACTGCTTGCTTAGGTATTGACCAATTTTTTTTAACTGGTGAGCAAAACACATATACACACATCTCCATATCTTTAGAGAATTATAATGTGGAAAAAAATACAATATTTTTTCAGACTCTCCAGCCATTTTTTGGATGATATATAAAGAGAAGTTTAGGAATTATTGCTATTAGTCCTTAACATTTAGTTGTGTGTTAAACTGTCCGAATAAGAATGAGGTGATTCCTAAGTGAATGTGTGTGTTTTTTTAATCTAAATTGTTATAACCAGATTGAGCCTAAACTGCAAGTCAGGAAGGTGGGGTGGGGATCATGGAGGGGAAAGGGAGTCTGTGAGAACCAGAATTATCACTGTTAAGAGAGGAAGAAAATGAGCAGCCATTAAATTAGCTTCAATGGACAGAGTCAGAGGAACCAAACACTGGAAGAAAAAATTGTATAATATTATAGTATTATAGTATGAGCTATCAGTAGAGACTACTGATTTCATTAGATTAAGAAATTCCCAGGTGAGGAAATTCTACTAATTCATTTTGTTACTTCAACAACTTAAAAAGTTGTCTAGAACAATAGTATCAAACTCAAATAGAAAAGGTGACCACTAAACTGTACATAAGGATCTTTGTGGGCTGCATATATTGAATAAGAAAACTACATATTAGCTATATAGATGGACAGACAGATATATGTGTATGTGTCTATATACACGGATATATAATTATTACATCCAAACATTAAAATAAGATAATAACTACATTTTAATCGGGTTCAGGTCACACATAGTCATCCCTGACCTAAAATCACTGAGAGCCGAAGTGATTGACCCAGGATCACTAGATATTATTAAGTATCAGAGGCAGGGTTTGAATTCAGGTTTTTTTTTTTGGTTTCAAGGCAGGCTCTCTAGCCACTCTGCTGCCCTATTGGGAAGAATAAAAGAACATTTTTTTTAAAGAGTCAATAACTAATTACCCATATGCCTACTACTTTGACAACCATCTCTACAAAGCCTTTGAAACTGGTATACACACACTCATTGAAATCATCCTTGGTGATGGAATGAAAAGGACCTCCCTTGGGCTAAATAGGTTGCAGTCAAATACTGATGCAAAAGGGATGTTAAGGATATCAGCAGAGAGATGGAAACAGAAGTCATCTAGTAAGAGCACAGGAGAGGTCACATGCTTCACTTTTGTTCCAGGGTGGGTTCCCTTTGGAGTACTGCTAGAAGGGTATGTAAAGGGTATGCAAACTTTAAATCAATTATGCACAGCTTGCTATTTTTAAAAATTATAGTGAAGTTATAAAATGCCTTTCTTATTTCTTTCTTTCCCTTTTTTCTTCCCCCCCCCTTGACCTAGCAATGGCTACCTTTATACACAAATGTGTGTTTATATGTAAAACTATTCTATACATATTTCTATTTTTCAGTTCTTTCTTTGGATGCAGATAGCATCATCATTTGTAGTAAATTTTAATATTTATATAATCAAGACAGCTTATTTACTTAAAATTATTCCTAAAATAATATTGCTATTACTGTATACAAGATTCTCTTGTTTCAGCTCATTTCATTCCATTATTTGTGCAAATCAATCCATATTTTTCTTTTCTTTATCTATTTTTTTGGCAAGGCTATGGGGTTAAGTGGCTTGCCCAAGGCCACACAGCTAGGTAATTATTAAGAGTCTGAGACTGGATATGAACCCAGGTACTCCTGACTGCAGGGCGGGTGCTTTATCCACTGCGCCACCTAGCCGCCCCACTGTGCCACCTAGCCGCCCCCATATTTTTCTAAGGTAATTGAGCTCATTGTGACTTATAATATAGTACCATTCCATCACAAACAAATACTACTACTTGTTCTTTCCTTTCCTTACTATGACCTAGAATTTTTTTTCCTACCTTCTTCCAGTTGACCTTTCAGGTGATCACTAAGGTTCCAGAGTTGTAAGATCATCCCCTTTTTAACCTAACACTGTTTGTACAAGTTGAGTTTTATAGTAGTAGTTTTTGCTGCCCTTTCTTTAGCAGATAGATTCATTTGGATACTTAAGTAAATATAAAAAAAAAACTTAAGTATCTTAATTTTGTAACCTACTGAATTAGCAGAGTTTTTACAGTAGTTTGCTACTTTGAAAATGGAAAACAGGCTCTATTTCATTCCCTGCTTTCTAAAAAAAATCTATAGAAGGCATACAACTGGGTGTTTTCTTCTCTTTTTGCTTTGGGGAAGATTGGAATCACCTTTGATAAAATCTGACAGCCTGACTTGCCTCTTACCATCTAGGATCTCCAGACTTGCCCTAGGAAGATAATTTTGTCTGAAGTGTCTCATTTAGTTCATAATACAATTCCATCTTGGAAAAAGACTTAAGGAACATTTTTTTATTTAGCCCAGCCAGAATTCAAAATTATATCAGGATAAATGGATTCTTACTGTTACACAGTCTGTTCATTTGAGAAAAGGCAACTATCATAATTTGAAGTTAGATGTTATGTGTTGAAGTTATGTATTAGAAGGGGGAAAAGGGAGCAAGAAGAACAATTTTTCATTTTTTGGAAAAAAATTTCTGATATTTATTCATTTGTGAACTAAGCAAATCTTTATTTAGTATCAATGAATTCTAAGCCTTTGGTGTAGAGATACTATGAGGTTTTTTTAAGTACTATGTTTTAGGAATTTTACAGCCTAGTAGAGGAAATAAAGGGCAGTTAGTGACAGAGTGGATATAGCATATGACCTGGAACCAAGAAGATCTAAGTTCAAATTTGTCCCCAGACATTTATTAGCTGTGTGACCCTAGGCAAGTCATTCTGTTTGCCTCAGTTTCTTTACTGTAAAATGAATCTAGAAGGAAATAGCAAATCACCACTGTATCTTTGTCAAGAAAACCCCAAATGGAGTCACAAAGAGTCAGACACTACTAAAACCACGAAAAAATAACAAAAAAGACACAAAATAGTTGTTTATTTTGTGTGTGTATGTGTGTATGTGTGTGTATATATAAACATATATATATATATGTATAGTGTCTCAAAATCCTATTAAGGTTTTTAATAGCTTAAAGCTTTTAAATTTGGGTAGATTAAAAGTACAGTAAGATTTTTTTAATATCTTGTATATGTTTGTATATGGATATATATGGATATGGATATATTATATATATGGATATTATATATATGTATATATATATATATATATGGATACATGTACATGCTCAAATAGAAAATAGATTCTGTAGAGGAGGAATGATTGGATGAAGGTGATTGATTAGGTAAGAAATGTCAAATGAAGTAATTTCATGGAAGAGGTGAAATTTGAATTTAATGATTCCTAAAAACGTATGTGTAGTAATCAAACTTTAAACACAAGGAGAAAACAGCTTCAAACAATCAATAAACCTCTGAAAGAATTTGCTTTTAAATATGTTTTGCTACATTTTATTCATCAGACAGAAAGGAAGAAATATTTTCAAAGAAGTCTGAAAGGTATGAGATATGCTAACCAGGGAGTGGAGGCAGACTATGATTCAGACAATAGAACATTGCGGGGGGGGGGTCAGGAAGACTTGAATTCAAATCCAACCTCAGGTACTTCTAGCTAGGTCAGATCTGACTGAAAAGGCTTGAGCAGCCACAAAAACCAGATAATGAGAGGGAAGGTGAAGGAGTTTTAAAATTTCTTGAAGTTTAGGTATGGGGATGTTCGCAGAAAGCCAAGACATAGCCAAGACTTATGAGCCTCTGGTAAATTCCATAATGAGAAAGCAGAGAGATAATGCTAGAGCTATCAGCAGGCAAATCAAAGTGATTTCAATCAAAGTCCAGGATAAGGTTGTCCATGACTGAAACTTCAAAAGGAAGAATTAGTTAGGGTGTAGAACTTTTTCTTTTCATAGGTGAGAAAAGAGAGAGAAAACACAAAATAAATGCTAGAAAAGGAGAGAACTTTTCAGCTCCTTGTGATTCTGGGAACTACCACCACAGTGAAGAAAGTTTTGCTCTTGGAGTCTGGAAGACCTGGGTTCAAATTAGACAAGTCTTTGAACTTTTCTGAGCTCTAGTTTCCTCACTAGTAAAATAGAGGTGATAATAACCACATGCCACAGAGTTATTGTGAATATTAAATGAAATATCACATGTTAAATGACCTATAGACCTTAAACTACAATATAAATGTTGGTTATTATTGTTTTAACATATTTGAGAGATTTATTCAAATGTATTTGTTTAGTTGTTTAATCATGTCCTATTCTTCATGATTCCATTTGGATTTCCTTCAAAAGATATTGAAGTAATGTCATTTCCTTTTCCAGCTTATTTTACAAAAGGGGAAACTAAGGCAAATAGAACAGGGTCACTCAGCTACAAGGTATCTTAGTCTGATTTGAACTCAGGAAGATATCTTCCTGATTCCAGGCCAGGCACTCTATCCACAGTACTACCTAGCTGCTCAGAATTTTCAATAAGCAGTTAAGTAAATAGTTGTTTATGGTTTGTTTGGTTTTTTGAGAGATGTTATTTCATTTTTTCTTCCTCTTTCCCCCCCTGCCTTTTTTAGAATGTACATGGCAAGTGAAGGCAAATGATCGAAGCTTCCACGAACAGCCCCAGTTTATGAACACAACATTTTTTTGTTTGAAAGAGAGTAAATATGCGGTAAGTTGACTTTAACTTCCAAGTGTCCTTTAAATCTGTATTTGTTCAGTATCGGTAAGAGAAATCTTTACTGTGTAAATCTTTATAACTGTATAGAATGACAATTTTTATCCATCTCACCACTTTTAGTTACCTTTAAAAGTATATAGGTGTAGAACTGGTAGAATTCTGTGAGTTAATTTCTCCCCTGCTCTCGTATTTCTCTGATAATAATGTTTGCCCTTCACTTTTGAAGAAGATCATAATATCAGGCTGGTGGTGCAATGACAAGCATATGAATTGAATTTGAGTAAGAGGAGTTGCTATGCTAAGTCACCAATGTCACATTCTGCTCCAGAGCTATCTGAGTCCAGTAGCCAGATATGAATCAGGACAACTGGAGATGGCTCTGGACACAAGACAGAGTTAAGTGACTTGCCCAAGGTCACACAGCTAATCAAGTGTCTAAGGTCAGATTTGAACTCCTGTCCTCCTGACTACAAAGCCATTGCTCTATCCACTGCACCACCTAGCTGCCTTCATATTTCTCTATAAAGAAGACAACTGATTCATACAAATACTTAAGGATGAAGCACTGGATTTGGGAATCGGGAAATCAGACATTTATTAGCTGTATGATCACAGACAAATCACTTAAATTCTCTAACCTCAATTTCTACTTTCTAAAATAAAGTGAGCCTCGAGTAAGATTATATATATATATATAAAATACATTGTAACCTTTAAAGTGCTATATGAAAACTAAACATATCATTGATAATAAAAATTGAAAATTGTGTGTTCAGATATCATGCATAATTTGAGAATAGTTTCAATTAGTTATATTTATTTCTGTTAATATTTTTCAGTGTTTAAATATTTAGCGGAAGGGAAGAGGGTTTAACATTACTTTCCTTCCCCAAATCTCATTTAAATGAATTAGTTTGTTATAGTAAAGCATTAGACTGGGAAAGATACTACCTATCTATGATGTTGGTACTGGACTTAGAGATCCAGGAGGGCTAGGTTTCAGATCCAACCTCAGTATTACTTGCTATCTGGCCTTGAGCAACTTACACATCACTTTCACTCATCCAATAAGTGAGAATGAGTAAGATTTTTACTGACTGTCTCTTGAGATTGTTGTAAGGAAAGCCCTTTTGAAACTTTAAGCACTATATGAACATAAGTAATTATTCTTTTTGCTGTTACTAATGAAAGGCAATATAGTTTAGTGGATAGAAGTCCTTGGAGTTGGAAATGTCTGGGTTCAAGTCTGGTCTGACACATATTAACTGTATGAGCCTGAGAATATTCTTTAGCCTCCTACTACCCTGGGTAAATGTTCAAGATGATACATTCCAGAGCAGTGATATTTAATAGAATTTCCTAGTCAAAAATTCTCTACTAATGAAATGTTACCCATTCATAACAATAGAGAAATTATTTATAACAATAATATGAAATTTTGTAGTCTTTAAAGGTTATCTATCTCATTACTCAACAATCCTGACTTTAAGCTTTCAGGCAGTCATTTTGTACTTGACAGAATTGAAACAAGTTTAAGAAATCACATTCTAACTGGGAAATGTTATTCTCACAGTTAAAGTAAAGATACTAGTATAAACTTAACTTTTGTTGATTTTTTTATGGTATTTGCTACTTGGGACAACATCAGATTTGGTAAAGCACATATGGTAGTAAATAAATGAAAATACTTAGAGCAATTGTTCTTTTTTTCCTACAGAGTAATGCAATTAAAACCTACAAGTACAATGCAATTACCTTTCTACCAATGAACTTATTTGAGCAGTTCAAGAGGGCTGCCAATTTCTACTTCCTGATCCTCCTTATCTTACAGGTAATAATTTCATTAGATATCTTAAATCTCTTATGAGTAATGGTTGCTCAATAATGTTTAAGTTATAAAAGCGTGTAAAATGATTGACTCCGAGAATTTGATTTTCTTTTCTTTAAAGGAATGGTACCACAGTACCTTATAAACCGGAGGAGCACAAATGATTACTGACTGATTGAGAAAGGGGAGGAAAAAAAAAATATTTGCACAACTCTCCAATTCTGGCTCCTCTTACTGATATGAAGATTAAAACTGGTTGTCCTAAAGTTCAACTCAAGTCAACAAACATTTACTAAGAACCTACTTTGTATGTGTAAGGTTAAACACTGGAGATACAAACAAAAATAGTCCCTACCTTCAAAAAGCTAAGATTCTCTTTAAGAAGATAAGGAGTAGGGGCGGTTAGGTGGCGCAGTGGATAAAGCGCCAGCCCTGGAGTCAGGAGTACCTGGGTTCAAATCCAGTCTCAGACACTTAATAATTACCTAGCTGTGTGGCCTTGGGCAAGCCACTTAACCCCGTTTGCCTTACAAAAAAAAAAAAAGAAGATAAGGAGTGGGGTGACTAGGTGGCGCAGTGGATAAAGCACCAGCCCTGGAGTCAGGAGTACCTGGGTTCAAATCTGGTCTCAGACACTTAATAATTACCTAGCTGTGTGGCCCTGGGCAAGCCACTTAACTCCATTTGCCTTGCCAAAAATCTAAAAAAAAAAAGATAAGGAGCAGGAGTGGCTAGGAGGAGGGGGCAGCTAGGTGGCACCGTGGATAGAGCACCGGCCCTCGAGTCAGGAGTACCTGAGTTCAAATCTGGCACCAATCAGGCTGGACAAGAAATGATACTTCAACAGGATAATCATATGACCTGGAGAGGGAAGAGACAAAGTGTAGACCCAAATAAAATTTCTGTTTTAGTATTTGAGGAGGGAGGGGCAACATAAAGAAGATGGCCACTGAACTGAGCCTCAAAGGGTTATGCATTCTTAAAGGTGGAATGAAAATTTATATGTACATATATAGACATATATGTGTGTATATTTACATATCTAAATGTATATATAGATACATACACATATACATACACACACATACACACACACACACACACATCTCTAGTAAAGTACAAACACCTGGAAACCAACTATATGTCATCTGAGGATCAGGCACAATAGGTTCAGTGATTATCTTTGCAAAGGGTTATTCTCAAAGTGGTGTATTTATTTTAGTCAGAATTATTCATGACAATGTCTTCTTAAGCCATAGGAGGTTTACAGTCTGTATCAGTAAATGTGTTTTCCATATGAATGAAAACCTGGATCCTTGAAATATTAAAATATTTTTTATTTGAGAGTTATAATCCCTCAGTTGTATCCATTTTAGGACTGAAATGAGAATTACTCTCTTGGGGACAGTGTTAGAAGTTATTAGCTGCTAAGGAGAATAACTCTGGGGCATTGTTACATACTGAGTTTATTATGTTTAGTAATTTTATATTACATATTAATTATATACATATGGGTATAAATAATAGAGGCAGCTAGGTATTCTAGTAGATAAGAGCACTGGATATAGAATCAAATCTCCAAACTCAGTCACTTAGACAGTATGACTTTTGGAAAATCAATTGAATTCAATTTCAAACATTCAACCACTATATATGTACTAGTTATTATAGTATGATTTTTTGAGCATATTGAATATTTTGCAGGATGTCTTAAAAGTCTTAGTGCATATTATAGCTTAGAACTCCAGTGACTTTTGAGACAACTTGCATAATGAATGCAAGAGTTTTTTACCATATATCTTCAAAAATTCTGTTATGAATAATTACTCAAATCAGATTTCAAATAAAAATGAATTCTATAGAGATATTTCATATTTTGCAACATACTTTTTTTTAAGGCAATTCCTCAAATAACTACCCTGGCATGGTATACAACCCTTGTGCCTTTACTGTTGGTGCTGGGCATCACTGCAATCAAAGATCTTGTGGATGATGTTGTAAGTTTTTTTTAATGCAAAGAATTCTGTTGGATATTTTCAGATTATTTTAGTCTATAATTTTTTTGTAGCATTTTAAATTTTAGGATTATTAAGGTATCAATTCTCCTTCTTCCTTCTACCCCACCTAAGGCTCGCCATAGAATGGATAAAGAGATAAACAATAGGACCTGTGAAGTTATCAAAGATGGCAGGTACTGTAAAAATCACCCTATTTCTTTTTTTTATTATAAAAGTCTAACTATTTGTATTTTTATATATCTGGATACTGAAGGTAATTAATGATGGCAGATGTATCAATACATTTGCAGTGTATACTAAAAATTCAAAATGAATCTGTATAATTGTAAAAAGCATTGAATATAATGGCCATGAAAACAGCACAATGTAGCCTTTTATATACATCAGTCAGTCAATCAAAAAAAAAAATCAAGTGCTTGCCATATGCCAGTAGTTTTCACTGGGTATACCAATAAAGGTTTAAAAAAACAAGCCTCTACCCTCAAAAACTTCACTTTGAGGAGAGGAGCCTTAAACTGGATAAAAAAATCTAGGAAACATCTGCATAGAGTTGAAAATTGAATTCATAATAATTGATGAGATCACTATGTAAGAGAGACTATAGAGAAGAAGGGAGTCTAGGTCAGAGCATTGGGATGATACCCATAGATAGCAAACATACCTTGAAGAGCCAACACAAGAAATTAAGAAGGAGAAATCAGATCTAAGGGAGATGAACTCAGAGAGAAGAATATCAAAAACTTAGAGTAGAGAATATCCAGGAAGAGATGATGAGTGCTATTATAAAAGAAAGGTCAACAAGGTTGAGCATTGAGATTTGGCAGGTAAGAGTTCAATGGTGATTTTGAAGAGAAGAGTTTCAGTTGAATAATGAATCTGGAAGCCAGATTGCAAAGCATTTAGACAGAAGAAAAGGAAACACCTAGTGTAAATAATTTCTTAAAGAGTTTAACCAAAAAGGGGAGGAGAGCTATAGGATGATAGCTATTGGGATGATAGGGTAAAATGGGAGGGTTTTGAGGATTAGGATAAAGATAAAAGTTATAATGAGGCAATCTGCTGAGGAGATTGGGAAAGATTAGAATCATGTTTTTATGAGAAGTGTTTGTCCTTGGCAATAAGGATCACCCCTTTTTCAGAAACTGACATGAAGGAGGATCTAGGAGGGTTAAGATGGCAGAGTGACATGAAAAAAGGATATCCTTTGAAAATGGATTTTTTGGGTGAAACAAGACCTGGAAGAAGTGTTGTTTTACGTTTTAGGTTTTTGAGTTACATTTTCAGTATTAGAAGTAAAAGGAAGGTACCTATTAGTTGAAAAGCACTTTTTTAGACAACAGTGTTTTCACTGATTGTGAATCAGTGCATTACATGTTAGCAGTAAGTATAGTCCTTAACTTGTAAGTGATTGTGTTTAAACGTATATTGTAAGTTATTTATTTAGAACTCAGAATGCAGTTTTCCATGGAAAATTGTTATAAGTGGTGATGAGGTGATGGATTCAAGATGCAGAATATAATGCACATTTTCAGATCAATGTGGGTATTTGTTTTGTTTAACTATACAAATTTGTTACAGGAGATTTTCTTTTTTCCTTTTTTTTCTAATGGAAGGGAGAGATGAAGAAGATTAATTCCAGTTAATTGAAAAAAAGTTTTTTAAAAGGTGGTTTTGAAGTTCCCAGACTAGGTCATTAAAAGACCTTTCTGAATTCTAACCCAAGATTTAAAGCACCTGTGTTAAGTAGCTATTGATTTTAATTTAGAATATTCCTTGATCACCTTTACTATTTCCAGAATCTCATTCTGCTGACATCTCAGTAAACTATTCTTTTTGAATGTTCACTCTCCAAATTTATTGACAAATCTAGGACCTATTGGCTAACACCTTCGATATTCTCCAGCAAATGACTCCTACAGTTCTTTCTTATCTATCCTTTATCATCAGTCTCTCCATTCTTCCCTCAAACATGCCCAAGTCTTCTCCATCCTTAAGGGGCGAAACTCTGCAGATCATAATCATCTTTTTAACTATTGTTCAATATCTCTCTTCCTTTCCTCAGCTAAACTTTTAGGGGAAAGCTGTCTATATTTCTTTCTTCTATTTGTATTTCCCTTTCCTCTCATTTTCTTCCCAAACCTTTGTAGTCTGGTTTCTGATCTTATCACCCAATCGAAAATACTCTCTTCAAAGTTACTAATGGTCTTTAGATAGATATTCAGTTCATTGGCCCTGTATTACTGCTCATCCTTGGTGACCTCTCTCCATTATTTAAAACTGATAGTCAATCACCTTTTCTCCTGAATATTTGAAGCTCACTGGGTTTTGTGATACTGTGATACTGCTTTATCTTGGCTCTCCTCCCACCTGATGGACCACTACTTCTCAACTCCTTTACTGACTCATAATTAATGTCATGCTTAGGCTTTGTCTTGTGCCCTCTCTTCTCTTTCCACATCATTGCACTGATATTATCAGTTCACGATTTTATGATCATCTCTATTCTGATGACACAGCTCTGGCCCCTTTCCTCAGTTTCAGTCACACATCACCATATACCTATTTGACATAGACTCAACCTCAGCATGTCCGAAACAGAACTCATTTTCTCCCTCTCTCAACTCATTCTTCTTTCAGAATATCTTATTTGTGTTTAATCTCCACTATCTTCCCATTTACTAGAGTCAGCAGTCTTGGTACAGAAGATAACTCTTCACTCTCATATTTAGTCAATTGCCTGATTCAATCATTTCTAGCTCTAGGGTGCCATTTACATCTGTCCCCATATCTGTATTCATATAACTATTACCTAAGTTGCACTTGCCTCTTAATTGGGTCTTCCAGCTTCAGGTTACTCCCTACTCTAATATAACCTTCCCTCAGTGGCCAAAGTGATTTTTCTAAAGTGAAGGGCTATGTCTCTTCTGTATTAAATCAATACATTTATAAATATATAGATATGAATGTATAATGATTATGAATTTTCTCTATTAGGTCAAATACAAATGCCCCTCTTTTTCTTTTTTTCTTTTATTAAAGATTTTATTTGAGTTTTACAATTTTTCCCCCAATCTTACCCCCTTTTTTCTTAAAAAAATTTAAAACTCTACAACCAGACCTGACTTTACCTTTCCAACTTTATTATGCATTACTCCACTTCTTGGCCATTGTGTCCAACCAAATTGACCTCACTATTTTTTACACCTGGAACTATCTCTCCCTTGACTTTGTGCTGGCTGACTCTCATGACTAAATTGTGTTCCCTCTTCTTTTCTGCCTCTTAGGACTTAATTTCCTTCATGGCTTAGCTCAAATACCACTTAATCCATGAGGCAGTTCTTGAATCCTCAACTGCTGGTGCCTTTTCCCAAAAATTATATTTTATATATTTTATGTTTATCTACATAGGTATATATAGCTTTTCCTGTACAGATTGTAGATACTTTGTAGTTAAGTATTCTTTAACTGGTTAAATGATATATTTGTAAAGTTCCTGGAATATAGTAGGCAGTATTTTAATGTTAGCAGCAGCAGCAGCAGCAGCATCAATTGCTATTTTGTCTTGGTATCACCAGTGCCTAGTATGGTCCTTCGATTATAAAAATGCTTATTGATAAATTTTTGTTGAATTTTTTGGTTAATATCTAAGATCAAATCACTTGAAGCTAAAACCTCTAAAATTATGGATTGTTTTGTAAATCTGAACAAATTAGAAAAATCAACCTAATGAGATTTTCTACTTATGAGCATTTTAATCAGAAAATTGTTAAGGAAACAATAGTGCCTTGATTTTTGCCTCTAATAATTGGTTCAAGAAGCACCTTATTAATTTAATGGGATTCATGAATTATGAATAGTTAATACTCTTTTATTTCCAAAATTCACCTAGTGACTACTATGTATTTTAAAGTTCTTCCAAATTTAGACTTATTTGAAATCAAATTTGGAACTTCCTGTTTGGTGCAGTTTGGAACTGAGAGGGGTTCTGGACCCAGTTTTTAGACAAAGCATTTTATAGTTCCCACAAATCACACAAATATAACCCCTCAATTAGATTAGAATGATGACTATTTGCTTTTTTTTAAAAAAAAAGAACATTTCACACTCTCAGTAATTTGTTCCCTGAAATCTTCCATTGTTAAGCAGAGACTCTCTTTAGAGATGATGGGTGAATAAGAGCTTCAGATGACTATAACTGCATTTAAGTTGCAAAATAGTTAAGTTTTAAGGCAAAACAATCAAGGCATAAATGGATATTTGGAGTTTACTGTCTCACATCTTATTAATAAAATATGAAGGACTAAATTTAAGATAATTCTTCTTTTAAAGGAAGATAAAACTCTGGCTGAGTTAAGCACTCTAGTGTATATATGACTTCTGGCGAGACAAACTTTGTAAGTGGCACAAGATTCTAGATTTAGTGATATTTGTAAAGTAGGCTATTACACAAATGGTAATAAATGGCATGTACACTTGCTAGGATAGCATAGGAAAGGAAGAGCAGAGAGAGGATCCAAAAAGTGGTAACTCCTAAAAAATCCTTCAACAAAGAACAGACATTCCATAAATCAAACCTTATTGAGACCCCTTAATGAACACTTTGTTATAGCATCTAAAGATATTACCTTGGGGCGGCTAGGTGGTGTAGTGGATAAAGCACTGGCCCTGGAGTCAGGAGTACCTGGGTTCAAACCCGGTCTCAGACACTTAATAATTACCTAGTTGTGTAGCCTTGGGCAAGCCACTTAACCCCGTTTGCCTTGCAAAAACTTAAAAAAAGATATTACCTTAAGAATATCTAATGTTACTTCTATTATTTCTGATCTCAATGACACCAAAAAATCTATCAGTTCAAAACCGAAGATTTTTTCTGTCATAATTCAGAGTACCATGCATTTCAGAGTCCTAGATATTCCTAATATAAATTTCAAGTTATATTTAATATCATAATATTTATAACATGAATATTTAAATGAATAATTGTTAATATTTCAAATGCTTATTTTTAGATTCAAAATTGTGAAGTGGAAAGATGTACAAGTTGGAGATGTCATTCGTTTGAAAAAAAATGACTTTATTCCTGTAAGTGAGCAGGTTTTTCCATTTCATCCAAATTTTCATGAATCTTTGACCTTTGGCACAGTTTCAATTGATATTTAATTTGTTAACTTGTGTTTATTGTTTTGATTAGGCTGATATTCTCCTCCTCTCCAGCTCAGAGCCTAACAGCCTCTGTTATGTAGAAACTGCTGAATTAGATGGGTAAGGATATTATCTTTTGAAAGTTCACTTCAAATAAGACATTGCACTGCAAGTATAACATATTATACTTATATGCATAATGCTTTTATATTTAGATATGCATATATATATGTCTGTTCCAAAACGGTCGTGTATATTGAAATGGATCTTGAACGTGGAGTTGAAAGAACTAGATTCAAGTTCAAGCTTCACCATTTTCTAGCAATAGAAATGGCCATTTTGCTTTATCTTTCCATTCCTCATTTTCCCATCTCTTAAAAAAAAAGTCAGAATCAAAGGATTCTGTAACTGGAATGGACCTCAGCTATCTTCTAATATAGTCCTTGCTCCCTAAGTATGAATCCCCTAAACAACATCCTCAATAATTAGTCATTTGGCTTTCTCTTGTAGAGAAGAGGATGAGGAATTGCATTCTAAAATAATTCATTCCGCATTTGTACTGTTAAATTATTAATAATTTTTCTAATATACTGAACCAATATTTGCCTTGACATAATTTTCATCTTGACCAGATGTAGAACTCTTACCTCATTTGGTTTCCCTACTCTTAAGTTGAGAGGGTAACATGAACAGAGGACCATTATTAGAGTCAAGAAGACCTGGATTTCATCCCTACCTCTAATATATACTAGCTGTGTGATTCCAGATTGTTTTATAATCTCTCAGTATCCCAGACCACTTTTTTAAGAATTAAAATTATAAATAAGTTTCTGATTTGCATGGGTGGAGGGAAGCTATTTATTGGTAATGCTTTATATAGATGAAATCACTGACCCAGAACCTCCTTCCTCCCCCCAAACCCCTTTTGACTCATGACTTCTAGCTTTACCTATGGAAGCCACCCAAAATGAGTATAATTGCCCTTCCACATGTTATCTATCTTTAAGTACCTGAAGACAGTGATCAAGTTGCCTCTAGCTATTCTGTTCTCTTGGCTACACATCCACAGTTTCTTCAGCTACTTCTCTTTGGATATAATTTTTAATTTTCTACCTTGAACACTCTCTTTTACATATTGTCCCATTTATTGATACCTGCTTGAACGCAGCTACATGCTCTTAACCTCCAAACTTCCTGGGTTTCAGCTATCTTTAAAAAAATATTTATTCTGTACTTCCCAATCTGTGAATCATTTTACAAAACAGGTGTGGATTGAATGAGACGGCTTCTAGTTTTCTTCCAGTACTAGATTCTGCGATCCTTTCCTGTCTATCTCAAAAGGTCATTCAGAGGACTAAATGATAAGACATGTTTGAATAATTTCAGTTCTTAAAAACTGAGTAAGAATCTTTTGAAAAATATGCTTCTACTACTACTACTACTACTACTACTACTACTACTACTACTTATAAATCTGAACAGGTTCTCATGACCAGCCTATTAGACTATGCTTTTTGTTTTTGCAAGGCAAATGGGGTTAAGTGGCTTGCCCAAGGCCACACAACTAGGTAATTATTAAGTGTCTGAGACCGGATTTGAACCCAGGTACTCCTGACTCCAGGGCCGGTGCTTTATCCACTGAGCCACCTAGCTGCCCCGCTATTAGACTATGTTAAGACTAATTAACCATATTTGTGGAAACTTTGAAAAATTATCCTTAAGAAGAGGTGTTGCTAGAAGGTAAAAATTATATTTCATTGCAAAGTTGTATGGATATATGCATTTCTCAACTTTTAGAATATTCCTGGTTTGTCGTCCTTACCTTCTAAGGTCAAGTGATCCAAACAGAAAATAATTTCTTTTCTATGATAGAAAATAATAGAGTTTTACTCATATATTTATATATTATGTTTCTATATAATGTATTATATAGAAATATTTTATAAATATATTGATAACATTTCATATAAATAAAATCATAATAAAATAATTATAAATTTAGATTATATTTATATAAATAAAATTATAAATAATAAAAATAATAATAAATGAATAATAAATTGATAAAAATAATAAATTGTAATAAAATATTATAAATATATATTTCATATATATGAAATAGGGCCAAACAAGACCCATCAGGGGGCAGCTAGGTGGGGCAGTGGATAAAGCACTGGCCCTGGAGTCAGGAGTACCTGGGTTCAAATCCGGCCTCAGATACTTAATAATTACCTAGCTGTGTGGCCTTGGGCAAGCCACTTAACCCCGTTGCCTTGCAAAAACTTAAAAAAAAAACAAAAAAAACAAAGCTCATCCCAGTTGAAATCCTAATGAATGTGACAAAATAGTAAAAATTTAGTTTATAGAGATATCCTAAGATAAATAAGAGAAACAGCAACCATCACTGACCAGGTAGGTAAGTGGTAGAGAGAAAGTGGCAATTGACTGGTTGATTTGATTGTTTGAAATATTCGAATCAGGTATTAGTTTGTCAAAGATTTGGCTCCAATTCAGGGAACTACTTACTTCTCCCCTCTTCAAAACTTCTTATTAAAATTGGATTTAGAAAATAAGGCCAGACCTAGGGTACATTATCAAGGAAACCACTGCTAAGTACCAGTTAGAACATTAGTTACTAATTCTTAATATAGGGGGAAAACTGATTAATTAAATAAGGGAAGATTTTTCAAATAATTACTTGCTGTTTTCCTTTATGAGTGAATCCCCATTTAAATGACAGATTTGGTTCAATTAAATTTTTTTGTTTGTTTTAATCTTTCCCCTCTAGAGAAACAAATTTAAAGTTCAAAATGTCACTTGAAGTAACAGATCGATATCTTCAAAAAGAAAGTGCATTGGCAGCATTTGATGGTTTGTACAAAATAGTTCCTCTGGCCACAATTTTTATAATCTCTATTTCTAAAATTTCTAGAAGTAAATTTTGTATGAATGAAACATCTATATAAATTGAAATTTTTCTTCCTAATCTAGGTTTTGTTGAATGTGAAGAACCAAATAATCGACTAGATAAGTTTACAGGAACACTGTTCTGGAGAAAAACAAGTTATCCTTTGGATGCAGACAAAATTTTGCTACGGGGTTGTGTGATTAGAAATACTGATTTCTGCCATGGATTGATTATTTTTGCAGGTATTTTATTTTCTTATGTCATTGATAACATGAAGTGAATAATAGAAATGAAGCACAAAGTATTTATTCCCTGATTTTTTTGGCATCAAAAACATAAGGATGACTATAAGAATGTACTCTTATATAATTCTTACTTTTCATATTTTCATCACATGATGTTTTTAGGAGCTGACACCAAAATCATGAGAAACAGTGGGAAGACCAGGTTTAAAAGAACTAAAATTGATGACCTGATGAACTACATGGTTTACACGGTAAAATATTTTTATTTTACTATATAAATGACCTATCACACTAGTAATTTAAAAAAAAAACTATTTAGCTACAATAGTCAGTGAAAGACAACGTATTAGAGTTAGAGGTCAGTTATTTTCATCACTCAACTTCAGTTTCCTTGTCTACAAAATGAGGAGATTAGATTGAATAACCTTTAGATTCCTTTAGTTCTCATCATATGATTCTTTAGAGGAGAAGCTCTGTGATTTCATCAGTATGGGAATTCACCCTATTTCATAATCCAACAGGTATCTCTTAGTCAATAGTCTTCATGAGTCAACATGGCCAAAAAAATTCATTGCCTGTTGACCAAGGTCCTTGGTAGGAGCCTATCTAACCTTAGGATAGATAATATTGGACCTTTAATAATTAATAATAATGGAGGCTGCTAGGTGGTGCAGTGGATAGAGCTCTGGCTCTGGAGTCAGGAGGACCTGAGTTCAAATGCAGCCTCATACATTTAATAATTACCTAGCTGTGTGACCTTGGGCAAGTCACTTAACCCCATTGCTTTGCAAAAAAAACCCTAAAATATATTAATAACAGCAAGCAGTTTTATAGTATCTGAAACTGTGCTAAGTATTTTACCATATTATCTCATTTAATCCTCATAACAACTCTGAAAAGTAATTTCTTTTATTATGCCCATTTTACAGTGGAAGAAACTGGGTGAAGTAGAGGAGAAAAGACTTACTCAGTTACACAACTAGTAAATGTTTGAGGCTGGATTTGAAATGATATTTGCTTAACTCCAGTCCCAGGAGGTAACTATATGGCTCAGTTGATGGAATGTTGACCTGAGTTCAAATTTGGCTTTGGACACAAACTAGCTGTGGGCAAGTCATTTAACTTCTGTTTGCCTTAATCAAGAATAAAATGGCAAACCATATCATTATCTTTGCCAAGAAAAGCTGGACACAGAGAGTTGGACATGAATAAGCAACTGAACAACAGTAATTATTTCTGCAGGCAATTTTTTTGGGTACAAATAATTTAGATACTAATAGCAATCATTAAAGAAACCAAGTAAAACCTTAAAGAAAAGTGTTCTGTACTATTTTGCTGATTTTCATTAGTGTCTCATTAGATATTTTAAATATTTATAATTAAAGGAATAAACAAAAATCAAAAAAAATAGACAGGACTAGGAAATCTAGCCTGAACCCACTCTTGGTCAAAGACAGATCTGAGTAATATGTGTAAAAATGTTTCACTTTCTAGATTTTTGTTGTCCTTATACTCCTTTCTGCTGGTCTAGCTATTGGACATGCTTACTGGGAAGCTCAGGTTGGTAATTATTCTTGGTACCTATATGATGGAGAAGACTATACACCTTCATATCGTGGATTTCTTAATTTCTGGGGCTACATCATCGTTCTGAACACAATGGTACCCATCTCCCTCTATGTCAGGTAATGAAGTCTCCTTTTTTGTTTCTTGTTTTAAGCTTAATAGAAAGATATAGAGCTTATTAAATGGTCATTTATACTTATTTTACTATATATAATTTACTTATATTTTCTCATGACACAGAAAAATAATTTTTCCCTATGAAAAATTCCCCAATATGCTAAATTTTGAAGTATATTCATAATGATAGGCTCAGGAATTGGAATAAGTGCTGGGTGAAGAGATTGCATTTCCTACTATTTGGTGGTGGGGAGAAGGGTATTTTCTTCATTTTTTCCTGAAACCTTCCAGTCCCTCCTGCTTTGTGTCAATTTCCTGAACACACACTATTTTGAAGCATGTTCCCCTTAAGAGCAGTTTTGTAAGAGTTTTATGCTGGGTAAAGCTCTTCTAATTTGTGATATTCTTACATTTGTAGCTTTTTTTCACTTTGACAAATATTTACTGACGTTTTTCTCCCACCTGTTGTAATTAAACAAATGATTTCTACTTTCTCACATGCCTTAAAAAAACTGCCAAGTACTTCATGCCTCCAGAACAATCATTGCCTTCATTTGGTGATTTCTTGTTTTATTTTCTTACTTTTAAAATTTATCCTTTGTGACAGCTTTGTAATTAATGCCTTTAGGGCAAAGTCTTATATGACCCTGGGTTTATACTTTGCTACTTAGAACATAGATTCTTAATTCTTACTATTGTACCTATCACATAGATATTAAAAAAAAAACAGAGCATAGTACTCTTTAATTAGATGTGGGTATATTTATCTTGTTTTATATTTCAGTGTATATAATTTCAGTCATATTTTTCATATGAAGATAGCTCTGAAGTGAAATATCTGAACTCATCTCTGATATGATGTTTGAGATTTTAAAAATGGTTTTATGTAGTAAATACTGCAGATAGATTAAAATTCAACAGCATTTGTTAATTACCTACTGTGTTCAGAGCACATCTTCGGAAACACTAAGGGAGATAGCTAGAACACAGTACTCTAAAAATTTATAGCCTGGGAATATATGGCATAGTATATATTACAGAAATAAAATGGGTATTCATAAATTTGTGAGAGAGACAGAGACAAAGGGAAAGAAAGAGACAGAGACACAGAAAGACACAGAGAGAAAGACCAGTAAGGGAGGTGGGGCAAATCCTATGAAATGCCCATTTTATGAGGAAAATACATGAATTTTCTATTTTCCTGGAATTTATTTTTCCATCTTTCTCAACAATTTTTAGACATCCTTTCCCTAGCCATTGATGGTTCTCAATGTTTTTTTGTATCTATTTAAAATGTACTTAAAATTCTAGATTCCATAAACTTTAAAAAATTCCCTGTCTCTTATTTTAGATATTCCTTAACCTTGGCAATACTAGTTGCGAAGGAACTTTCCTTTTCAGCTCATAAATCATAGTTTAGACCTTAATTATCCCAAGGCATTTAGGAAGCCTGGAAAGGTATGCCTCATCTATGTTCTCTGGTTTTGTCTGATGATCAGCGCTCTACTTTACTCATCCCATTTGAGTTGAGGGATTAGGTTGTCCCAAGATTAATTGTCTTACAGTTTGAGGAAAGGAAAAATGAATAGTAATAGTAATAAATACTCTGATAGCATTTTTATTTGAAGGAAGATAAAAGTTATTGTCCTATAGCTAATTAATCAATCGGTCAAAAAGGATCTACTATATGCCAGACAATATACTTGGTGCTAGGAATACAAAGGCAAAAATAAAAGTTTCTATCCTCAATCTATTAGGGGAAACAATATGTACATACTCCATGCTGTCAATAATTTTTTTTATTAAGCATTTATTACATGTCACACAGCATAGCAAGAATTGGTGGTACAGAGAAATCTCTGTCCTCAAGGAGCTTATATTCTAATAGAGAGACAATATAAATAAACATATATAAGATGCATACAAATAAAAGAAATTAAGGTAACTGAGGGTGGTATTAGCAACTAAGAGATAAGGAAAAGTTTGATAGAGAAGGGGGTATTTGAGCTGAGTTCTGGAAGAAGTAAGAGATTCAGGGAGATAGAGATGAGTAGAGGTGTTCTAGGCATGGGAGGACTGCCAACCAACTCACTCTCATTGAGATGAAAGATGGAATACTGAATATGAGGAATAGTCAGAAGACCAAAGGAGTGGAGATGACACTGAATGAAATTGATCCATGGATGAGTCAAAAGAGACAATGGATGAGATGTTATAGAGATAGAAAGGGGAGAAGAAAATCTAATGTTTGCACTTTGTATTTGAACAGTCCAGCAAAAGTTCTTTCTTTCTTTCTAGTGTTGAAGTCATTCGTCTTGGACAGAGTTATTTCATCAACTGGGACCTACAAATGTATTATCCTGAGAAGGATACACCAGCAAAGGCTAGAACAACCACACTGAATGAACAGCTTGGACAGATTCATTACATTTTCTCTGATAAAACAGGAACATTAACACAAAATATCATGACATTTAAAAAGTGCTGCATAAATGGACAAATATATGGTAAGTCATAATTAGTCATTTCACTGAACAGTTGTGGAAGATGTATTGTGGATAGAGCTCTAGGTAGCCCTAGATATAGATAATAATAGCAGGCATTTATGTAGCACTTTTAAGGTTTGATCCTCATAACAAACTTGTGAGATAGATGATGCATCATCATTTTACAAATGGGGAAACTGAGGCTGAAAGTAAATGACTTGCTGTAGTGTTGCAGCAAAATTTGAGGCCATCTTAATGTTTCTTTATAGAGTAATATAAGGGATAGGAGGGAATGTGGTAGTAATATGACCTCTTTCTTACTATGAGCTTCAATAACCTTCCAGGAATATGATGCCAAGGAATAAATTGAGTTTTATTGATAACTTAAATTACTAATAACTAAAATAAAGTCCCAAATTTGCATATGGCTTTAAACTTTTCAAAACACTTTTATATAGTTCAGTAATCCTGAAAAGTAGGTAGAACTGTTATTTTACAGAAAAATAAACTAAAATGGAAAAGTCAAGTGATTTACCCCAAAGTACAAAGCTAATAAGTAACAAAGCAGAGACTAATTACCTATGTATATACAGTTTCATAGACTAATACTATTTCTATTTTAATATATTGTTTTATGGTCAGTGCATTATACTAAATAAAGTCTTGTGAAGTTATGAGGAAAAAAAATGTGATCCTTGAAGAACATTATAATTTAGTGAAATAGAACAAACAAAAGCACATTTATAAATTCTAGCAAAAACCATATACCAGGTAGCACAGTGGATTGAACACCAGTCCTGGAGGCAGGAAGACCTGAGTTCCAATCCAATCTCAGACACTTGATGCTTTACTAACTGTTTGACCTTGAGCAAATCACTTAACCCCCATTGCCTATCAAAAACGAATAAAACAAACAAACAGTAAGACAAATATAAAACACTCGATAAAAAATGGAGAAAATATTTATGTGTGCATATATATATAATATATGTATATTTTGTATACAAGGACTGATTTACTTTTTATTTTTAATGCTTTTATTTCAGGGGACCACAGGAATGCATCCCAGCATCACCAAAGCAGGATGGATGTGAGTTCTTTCATTTCCTTCAAAGGTTGTTTGTTAGTGACATTTTGCATGGGAACAAATGTTAGTTTGTGAATATTTCCATGTTTTTAAAAATATATTTAAATTACACAATAACTGTTTTCCAGGCAAAAAACATCTAACAAAGAATGAAAATTTAAGCTTCATTGGAGCTCTTAGACTGGCATTTTCATATTCAGCATTTTTTCTTCCCTTTCCCCAGGAAGTAGATTTTAGTTGGAATACATATGCAGATGGAAAGCTTGTGTTTTATGACCATTATCTGATTGAACAAATCCAGTCAGGGAAAGAGTCTGAAGTTCGACAATTCTTCTTTTTGCTTGCAATTTGTCACACTGTCATGGTGGAGAGGACTGATGGTAAGGAAGCATTTCACTGGCATAAAAAAAGAGTCTGTAAACTCATCATTTGTCATTTACTCTGTGAACCTCATATTGAAGATTTAAATACATATAAATGACATGGATAGCAAATTTTTCAAGAGTTTAATTAACCAAAAATAATGATTGAGCTCTCACTCTATATAAGGTACTAAATAAAGAATTTCAGATAATATAAGATTTCAGCCTCTGGGCTTAAAAAATCTACTCTCTTTTTCACATCTTCAGATCTAAATAAGGTTATGATTAAGGACTATTTTAGAATTATGATTACTAGTTGTCTAAGATCACATTAGGAAAATTAAAATGCACTCTTAAAATTATCCATCATTGACAAATGGTAGACATCTGAAATCTTTCAATATAGATATGATAATATAGAACCCTGATGGGAGGAAAAGAATAAAACTAGTTCCTTTGCCTCTCTTGGCTCAGGCATAAGTGTGTCTATTTATAAAACATTCTCACGTTCAGGTTTTAATCAATATAGCCAACAAAAACACTCCAATATTTACTTATCAATGATTTCATTTATCTGCAATGGGACATAAATTGTGTGGAAAGAAATGTTTAAACTCTAAATAAATAGCAACAGGGTGAGGTATCATTCCATAAATTCCAAAGTAAAACTTTCTCCTAGGATGAATTTCAGGATTCTAATAAAACTGTTTCCAGAGTTCAAACTGAGGTCGAGAAATGGATGGGGGTTATCAGAAATCATGGTGAGGAATGATGCAAAGAGATGATACCACTCAGTCACAGGAGAGGTCAAAGACTATTTGATTGGTTGAGAGATATCTCCTCACAGAATAAGGACAAAGTACTATGTCATAAAAGCACCTGGCTCTTTGAATAATTGATGATACTTAGGGGGAAAAACACATGGAATTTCTTTCATGGTGGTTATGATTTAGTCTCAAAAATAGAAGTGCTGTGAGGTTGAGGGGAAGGTCTTTTCCCCATGTTTTATATATTTTCTAAATTCTCTAGGAACTTTGCATAATGAAATTAAGAGTCTGAAATAGATAACAGGATTTCTAAAAATTCTGACTTCTTCTCTGGTATGAAAGAAAGGCCAAAAAAATTTACCTGAATTTTCCAGGCCATGGGTGCTTCATGTCCTTAATCCCCACAATGTGGAAAGGATAACTGTACAACAAAAATAGCTCTCACTCTCAAAGAGATGACTTTTTTTGAAGGAATACAAGTACATTCTATTAAAGTGAGGATCATTTAAGGAGGGAGAGAACAGATAAGACTTAAAGGTGGAAGATGTGCTTTAAGTGAAGAGAAGAATTCTGAAGGTAGAATCAAGGGAAAATGTTTTCCAGGTTTGAGGATAGTGGTCTGTATGAATGCAGGAAAAATAGGAGATTGAGTGTCAGATATGGGAAATAGTTTATACTTTATTTTACTGGAATTGTGGAAGAAATGATGACCAGATAAGAAGGATCAGACCTTTTTTCCCTAATATAAAATTTTATTTTTCCCCAATTGAAAGTTAAAACTATTTTAAATATTTTTTTAAAGTTTTGAGTTTCAGTTTTTTTCCATCCTTCCCATCTCCCCTCCCTGAGAAGGTAAATGATTTCATGTAATTTATAAATATTTGATTATATAAAACATTTCCATATTTGTTAGACTTTTTGAGGAGGTCCAGGAGAACTAGAGAATCAAGAGAGAACAGTGTGTTGCAGAAGCTAAAGGAAACAAGTGTATTTAGAAGACTAACTAAATGGCTGTTAAAATGTTGAAAGTGGCAGAAAAGTCAAGTATTGAGGAAAAAATTATTGTATTTAGTAGTTTAGCACAATCATTGATAATTGTTGAGAAAATAGTTTTAGAAGAACAATGGAATCAAAAGTCAGATTTCAGATTGAGATAGTGAGATAATAAGAAAGTAGAACTAGTTAGTACAGATGACTCTAGAAGTTATGACTGAAAGTTAAGAGATACATGGAACAGTAGCTGGAGGGGATAGAAGGGTAATTTTTAAAAATTATTATTACAGAGGAAACTTGAATATGTTTATAGGGAAGGAACCAGGAGTTTGAAATCACTTTCCTGTTGATTTATTACAATATAACTTGTTCCTATTCATGTATTATTGTAGCAAACAGATTCAGGGTGCTGGTTATTGGTTAATTGATAGTAATATCCAAATAAGATTTCAGAAAATATGGAAAATTATATTTTTTGTATCTTGCGAATGGAACCTTGGTTCTGAAAGTAGAGAATTTTCCTGTTTCTTTTCTTTTTTCTTTTTCTTTTTCTGTTTTTTGCTAGGCAATGGGGTTAAATGACTTGCCCAAGGTCACACAGCTAGGTAATTATTAAGTGTCTGAGGTCAGGTTTGAACTCAGGTCCTCCTGACTCCAGGACCAGTGCTCTAGCCACTGTACCACCTAGTTGCCCCCTTCCTGTATGCTTCATTCACTTGAAAAAAGGAGATAAGCCATAGCTGATTCTCCCTGACGCTTGAAACAATATTCCTATTGGAATCTAGGACCTCTGAAAATCAGGATCAGTTATCATTATTTTACTAAATATGTTAATACAACTCCTTGCACTTAAGAGCCTTCAATAAGCTCTTAGTATAAGAAAAGTATACAGACTCAATATGAAAAATTTCACTTGATATTTTATCCATGTCTCTAATCTGTATATTCATTTGCTCCTGACATATCTTTTGGCATCTTGTTTCTATCTTTTTCTATCTTATTGTATCTTGGTCTCATTGTATCTTTTTCCTCTCTCTTTCTCTCTCTTTTCATCCTTGTCCCTATCCCTCTGCCTCTGTATCACTTTCTCAATATCTCATTATAGGACAAATCAACTACCAGGCAGCCTCTCCAGATGAAGGGGCTCTAGTCTCTGCTGCCCGCAACTTTGGTTTTGCTTTCCTTGCAAGGACACAGAACACTATCACGATAAGTGAGATGGGAGTGGAAAGGACATACAATGTTCTAGCTATCTTAGATTTTAACAGTGATCGAAAGAGAATGTCCATAATTGGTAAGTCTCACTCAAAACCTATTCAAAGAACATTGTTTAGTAACCATACTCTTGTTCAGCTTCATTAGATGACTTAATTGTTCATGGGAACTTATGGGAAATTTCATTTTCTCTACTTAAACAGATTAAGTTCATATTTTTTCTTCATTCTTTAACCTTAAGGTTAAAATTGCAAAGAAGTTTCTGACCTGTTTTTGTTTTTCTCATCTGGGAATTTATTATGTGAGTGTAGGTCCAGTTGCTTTTTCCCGTCTTGTGTATAATAAACTTTTTTTACATTAATAGCTATAAGGATATAAGATATTCAGTTCCATCTGTTAAATATTCTTTGTAGCAAATAGATTCAGGATACTGAAATGGGTCAAACAGCACATCCATTTATCTTAGAGATGTTGAATTAATATATATCCAGAGTCATCTCTTTCTATTTTGTTATGAAAATAAAAGTTCTGAACACTCAAATCTAATCATGTGATAATTTTCTCATTCATTAATTATTTCTTGAATACTGATCATCTGATAAACATGATCATTGGTACTGTGGTAACAGGACAAATAAAGAACTTGGACTCTTCATTCAATGAACTTAGATTTATTTGTAGAAATAGGACACTCATAGAAAGTTAATGTCAAATAACAGTAAAAGATGTAAAACAGTAAATTATAATCCCAAATGATTGGTGCAAATAATTTCATAGTGATCACTATTGCCTGGCACATAGTCAAGGAAGACTTGAAAAAGGAAATGAGAACCAAGTTGGGTCCTTAAAAATGGGAAAACATCTATCATATTCTTTTTTCTAGTTTTGTCGTATTTATTTAACTAGCTTGCTCAGTTCTTTGTGGGTAAAAGACCTTGATTATTTTAACAGATGGATAATTCTTTAAAAGTTACTATCAGTGGTGTTGCTCTTAAAAGAACTTTATACTAATGCTTTCTAACAGTAACAATTTATTGAACATGAAGCCTACCTCAAAGAATATAGCTGAATGTTCACTTTCTTTTTTATTAATAGTAAGAGCACCAGAAGGAAATATCAGACTTTATTGTAAAGGTGCTGACACTGTTATTTATGAACGACTGCATCCAATGAATCCTACCAAACAAGAAACACAGGATGCCCTAGATGTAAGTCTTGTTTTTTATCTTGATGTCATAAATTTAAGCAATCAAATTAAACTTCAACTAACATGTCCATCATTCAGCATTGGCTAGTGGAAAAAGCATCAAACTAAGAGAAGAAAATGTAAGTTTTGCCTTGTCACTAGCTAGCTACATAGGGACATACAGTGTTATTAACAGGTAGTCATCCTGCTTCTGATTGGTGGGGAATTCACTATTTAAAGAGAGAGTCTATTGTTCATTTTAAAATTATGTCATTTGGTTTGGGGTCCAGGTATGGTGAGTTTCTTTGTGAATAGTATAGGAATACATTACCAAAGCTGTCAAGATTTTTCTCTGAAACATCATTTTTCCACTGATGTGTCATTACAACCTTTTGGTGTTCAGTTTAGTGGAAGTCGTAGTTTATTATGTGTTAGGAAATTTTTTTTTGTTCAGTAATATGTCTTTATGATAGTTTTTCTATAGAACTATTTTAGTATTGTACTTTTTTCACTTCAAAGTTTTCTTTAGCTAATTTGAAGGACTGAAGAGTATTAGATCCTGAAGAGTTTCTGTTTAGAATAGAATATCAGGTATGTGACATTTTTAAAGGTGAAGTAAATTTTGAGACACATGCTTAATCTCATCTACTAGCTAGTTTTTATATCATTCATAATTCTCTCATAAAAATCACCTTTTGAATTCACTTTATTACTGTCTAGTAATATTTCAAATATTATCATGTAAAATAATTATTTTTATCTTTTTAATAAAAACAGATCTTTGCAAATGAGACACTGAGAACATTGTGTCTTTGCTACAAAGAAATTAGTGAAAGTGAGTATGAAGAATGGAATAAAAAATTCATTGCTGCCAGTGTTGTCTCAACAAATCGAGATGAAGCCCTGGATATAGTTTATGAAGAAATTGAAAAAGATCTAATTGTGAGTGTTAACTTTAATAACTTTTTCTATCTTATAATTATAATAAAGGTAGTTATTATAACAAACCTTCCATTCTCTGTTTAATGTGTGAAGAAAAGGGATGTAGGGTTGAAAGTAGCATATTTAAGTTTGGTTGCCATTATCAAAGAAAGAGTCAAATTCCTGAGATAATAAGGGGATGGGCCAGCATTAATCTGATAGAAAATTATGTTTTTCTACTAAAACATTTTAAATATAATTTAGTCTCTGCATTTATTAAAACATCAATTAAAATGCCTATTAAAATTGAATTTTTACATACAATCAATGTTATGAGTGACAAGGTTTTTATTCTTACAAATCAGTTTGAACACTAGAAAATAATATTGTTTTTAAACTGAAATTTTAACTTATAATGACTGATGATGACAAGTCTTTATATATTTATGGTATTTGCTTTGTCATCCTTAGGCTAGTATAATAACATACATAAATTATTTTCCTTGAGGTTCAGGGAATTTGGTAATTTCAGTTAAACCATGGTAGTATAATTTTTACTTGACATATATGCTATTGTCATCATTGTTATTATATTTTGTGCATTTGTCTTTTAGTCAGTAAATAAAATTGCTCATAAGGCAATGAGAGCAATATGTGTTTGTGTGTGTGTGTGTGTGTATATATATTTATATATGTGTATGTAAGTATATGTAATTTACCAGGAACATGGAGTATTAGTGAACCTTTAGTTAATATAAAATGCTGACCCCATCTTGAACATTAACTAATGTCTACAATTCTTAATTCATAGTTTTACATTCAATCATGTTGTTTCTATTTGTTTCTGAACAATTTTTTTTTATATTCTACAGTTACTGGGAGCTACAGCTATTGAAGACAAATTACAAGATGGGGTCCCAGAGACCATTTCAAAACTTGCAAAAGCAGACATTAAGATCTGGGTGCTTACTGGGGACAAAAAAGGTACATTATTGTGTATGAAGTGAAATTTTTAAATTCAACATGTAACTTATGATTGGTATTTTTTACTTTATTATCTTTCCATTTATATCATGCCTAAATCAATTCTCTTAAACTTAGAGTGATTCCCTAAGTATGCCAGCCCAAACAAATCACTCCCTCTTCTTAACTTCCAACACCTCATCTGAACCACACAGTTTAAGCATTTGATACCTACTGCCATATTAGGACATGTGCAGTTTCCCTTTTTCCCTCCTGCTGATCACCCCACCAGTATAATAGCTTAGCACTTAAGTAATCCTTTGATTGTCCAGTAAGCATGAAAAGCTAAGTATTCTATTAAAAAGGAGTCAAAAGGAAATTTGTTACTACTTTTCAAAAGGGAGGTAGTCTATCTCTCTCACCTTTTCTTGACCATGTGGCAAATAATGTTTCCTTGAGAGTGGAAGGAAGAGGCTTATCTTTCCATCCCCATTTCCAAGCAGAAATATTGAACTTCCAACATATGGTAGGTAAAGCACATGTTTTGTACAGGCAAGCCTGAGTCTTTTTAGCTGCCTCTTCTTTTTTTTACTTTTTTCCTTGTTCATACGTGGCTATCTGTAAGCAGCCAAAAGGTTTTGTCAACCCCAAAATGCCGAAGACCTTAGACAGCCCACAATGGTTGATCAGAAACAATCAGGTCAATTGTTGAATACAGACTGAAGCATGATCTCTCTCTCTCTCTCTCTCTCTCTCTCTCTCTCTCTCTCTCTCTCTCTCTTTCTCTATGTCTCTGTGTCTATCTCTGTTTCTGTCTGTCTGTTTGTCTGTCTGTCTCTTTCTCTTTCTCTCAATCTCTCTGTTTCTGTCTCTCTCTCTGTCTCTGTCTCTCTGTCTTTCTCTGTCTCACTGTCTCTGTCTCTGTTTCTATTAGACGTCTCTCTCTCTCTCTCTTAGTTATTTTCTCTTTCAGTCACTTTCTGTAATCTATGCATGTCTATATGTATATCTGTATCTATATGTGTATGTGTGTGCATATCTATATAAAAAATAAGCAGGTAAACTCTTCACATGCCCTACAGTAAAATATACATTTAGCACTGAATTTTATGTGTGTGTGTATGTGTGTGACAGTTTTGTGATAAATAGACATAGGCTGACTAGCAAAGGTTTTGTTGTTTTCTCTTGAAACTGCCCATTTCATAGTTTGGCTAAAACCTTTGCAACTAAAGACTGACTTTAATTTTTAAATATTATCAAAACCAGTTAATTCAGTTCAGATTTTTTTAAGTGTCCTGGGGGGAAGGAAAGACAAAAACAATAATAAAACAGTCCCTGCCCTCAAGGACACTGACCTCATTCTAATGACCATTTAACTATTAAAAAGGAACTAAGATAGAGACACAAGGTGATATATTAAAGGGGAGGAAATAACAATCTGTAGCTCTATATCCTCTATTCCTCTTAATTCTCCCAATCTGTGCATTTCTCACTTTGGACTTAACAATTCTTTGTATCTATACCACAAGGAAAGTGATTGAAAAGGAAAGACAAAAAAACAAAACTATTTTCTTAAGACCCTTAAATAAGATATTACAATCAGAACCCAGTGGCTTGTTAATTGACTTTTTTTACTTGAGACCTTATAATTGACTTTGGGATTTGGAAACAGAACACTTTTTTCATTTATCATGGAAATCTTTTTAGATAAATTTAAAACCTTTCTTTAAACCCACAAAATTCTGCTTCCATTGACCTTTTTTTTCTTATTACATGTATTTCATTCACTGATACTTATTTTAGGTGACTATGTATTTTATTATATATCTGATATGAGTATATTATTTCAAAATTTGAAAATTGTTGAATAAAAATGTTTTATATTTTTATAGGAAAAATTCCACTGAATAAGCTATAACTGGTGGGTTTTTTAATATCCTATATTTATAAAGGATAAAGGATTTTAGGGGGTTTTTTTAGGTTGTTTTTTTTGCAAGACAAATGGGGTTAAGTGGCTTGCCCAAGGCCACACAGCTAGGTAATTATTAAGTGTCTGAGACCGGATTTGAACCCAGGTACTCCTGACTCCAGGGCCGGTGCTTTATCCACTTCACCACCTAGCCGCCCCTGATAAAGGATTTTAAGTTTCTGAATATATTTCCTTTGCTTATTTTACGAATTTTATTTTTGCATTAAAATAGAGTACCAATGCTGGAGTCAGGAGTACCTGAGTTCAAATCTGGTCTCAGACTAATTTCCTAGCCATGTGACCTTGGGCAAGTCACTTAACCCCATTGCCTTGCCAAAAAAAAAAAATGAAAAAAAAGCAAAATTGGTATAGCAAATTCTCTTTTACAGTTGTGCTCAGGCAATATTCATCATTTGAAAATCACTGTTACTTGGCAAAGTCCGTTTATATTTAAGTCACAAAATGTCTTAGAAGGAACATCTTTTGACTTAATGTTGTCCCATTATAGAAACAGCTGAAAATATAGGATTTGCTTGTGAACTTTTGACAGAGGATACTACAATCTGCTATGGTGAAGATATTAGGTGAGTAAAGAGAATGCATTCTGGGATACTTAAAAATGTCAGATTAGAGGCCAATCAAGAGTAACTTTTAAGAAGGCTAGTGATGAGGAAACTTGGTTACAGAAAAAATGCCTTAAACCAGAGCCAGTGGTAATTATAAAGAGTACTCAAAATATTGTGATTAGTTTAAAACCAACAAACCTTACTTAAGAGTTTATTTAATTAGAGCAAAATCTGTCTTAGAGATTCTCTTTCTTTCCCTTTAAAGTACATTTTTCCTAAATGGTAGAAATGAAGTTAGTCTAATGAATTTCTTAATATCTTAATGTAAATTAATCTGTTAGCTTTTCACTTTAAAAAAAAAAACACACACATACACACATATAACTTATTAAGTTATAAAGAATGTCTTGTTCAAACTGTTGCTCAAACTATTGAAGTAAATTCCATATTCTTACAGTCAAGAATAGGGCTGGTTTCAAAATGCCAGCCTGAAGCTGAAATGCTAAGTTGGAATAGAAGCAACAAAAATTGTTCATGCTAACTGCTGACCTTTAATATATCCAGAGGAATAATTTCGTTAGATAGATTCAGATATTTAAAAGGAATAAAAATATTGGAAACTTAGTATACACAAATGTCACTGATAGTCCCATTTGCTGTCAAGCTGGTTCATAGATGATTCCATATGGTATAATAATGCCAGAAGAAAAAATTTAACTTAAAGCTAATATGTCATTCCTCAAAGGTAATGGGGGAAATTGATTATCATTATTGTTCCTGCTAAAGATTGTGATAGAATTTTGTAGAGTCCTATATTAGGATGCCAAATAAGACAAGCAAAATTATAGGATTAGCTATCTATAAAAATGGGGTGGAAAGGTGGCCTAGTTGATAGAGCCCCAGACCTGGAGTTAGGAAGACTTATCTTCTTGAGATCAAATTTGGCCTCAGAAACCTACTAGCTGCTTGACCTTGGGCAAGCCCTTTTACCCTATTTGCCTCAGTTTCCTCATCTTTAAAATGGACTGGAGAATGAAATTGCAAACCACCATACTATCTCTGCCAAGAAAACTCTAAATGGTGCCATTGAGAGTCAGACACAATTAACAGAAACAAAAAATTGCATAGATAATATCTGTAAAAGATGATGAGACTGTTATAAAGAATGGAGAACTTTGTTTTCTAGATTTAAAAACTAAGAATTTAATAAATTTTAGTTAATCTGTTAGGTTTATCAGTTTTAAACTTAATCACAAATTCCATCTAAATATTTTATATAATTCTCAAAGCATATAGAGAAACAATATTGTACAATTCAGGCAAGACATGCTGTATTCAAATCCTACCAATGACATATATTAATATAATCCCAGTCACTGAAACCAAGTATGCCAGTCAGCTCTTAAAAATATTATAAAAGTTGACAGTCTCTCTCTTCATTGAAGGATTCTCAAAGGAATCTCCCTACTACATCAATGAAATCAGAGTTTTGAGAGGAAAGTATTCTCAACTATTATACATTTATGAGGGTGTGTGTATATGTGTGTGTGTGTATGTGTGAGACAGAGAGAAAATCTTTTCTCTTCATGATCTTACTGGGCTTTTGCCAGTCATGACCTTAACGAATGAAAATTTGATCTCTTTTCTTGGAAAGTGGCTAAATTTGAGCTTTAGAAAAAAGATCAAATATTTGCAAGTAGCAAATATGATCATTTAATCCTTATACTTGACATATCTTCTCTTTTTCCTTGGTGTAGATGACAGCTGCCATATCCTGATATAATAATGGCATAGATACTTAATGAAAATATTATTCCTATACAGGAATATATAGCATTATATACATAGCCATTGCTCAATTGGGTATCAAGATAGAATTCTAGATAAAGCTCTTCCTATAAGTAACTTTGTTATTTTAACCAAATCATTGAGTCTCAGTTTCCTCATCTGTAAGATAAGGATATTGGAGAAGCTAAATGAAAAGGACTTTAGAGCCTAAAATTCCAGAATTTGTTTATATATTAGGGGTACTATACCAATAGACTGGCCCTATTGTTAATGAAAGTCTAGTGCTGTCCATTCTATGCCCATCTGTCACTAAATAAAGGATACTTGGGGAGTCGTCCATTATGCTCTCAGAAAACAAATTTACTTCTATTCCCTGGGTCCTTTTTCTGAATAGTAGTTCTGGCTTTGTTAGTCAAGGTTGTGGTTTGTGGATTAATCCAGGAAGATTCCTTTGACTTATGGTGACCCCACCCATTAAGAAACCCTACCTTTTACCCTTTGATGCTAGATTTTAATAGAATTAATACAACAATGACATAGTAGAATTGAAAATCACTATAGCATGGCATCATTGTATACAGTTCTTGACTCATATCCTACATGGGAAACTCTTTTTATCCTATAGGCAAGCTAGACAGGAGTATAAAAAGGCAGTCTGCACACTAAGATTCAAACCTACCTATTATCTATACTCAGTGGTTTCAGAAACTTAGGTTTAAAAAGAACAGAGGTTAAGTGCTTAGTTCCAAACCCACACCTCCTGCTTCTACCAAAAAAGGAATAGAATTAGCAGCTCAGCTCTGTTCTCTGCTATCTGGGTGCCATAGGATCACATTAGCTTCTGCTGTTGATGCTTTTCTGTTCAGTATTATCCTCTACACTAGCAAATTCGGGGGATAAGAGTCTCTGGAAACACCCTATGTCCTGGCTATCAACTGGAGAAAAATATACAGAAGCCACAGTGCTATTACCCCATGTCCCTTTCTCAATACTTGTTCTTTTCAAACTTTCATGTTGGCCAGGTCCTACATCACTTCTCTCAAATTCAGCCTGCTTATTCCCTTGTTTCCCATTCTCAGCATCTTCTTCTTGTCTTATGCTGTCACAGGCTCATGTCTAATCAAACATTGGTGAAGAGAAGGTTAGGGGACTGGAGAGACACACATAATGAAGGGTCACCCTGTTTCATCCTGATTCAGTCCATAGCTATTTTTCTTATTGTGCTGGGGAAAGTTCACCTCTGTTCTGTTTTGCAATACTTTGCCAAGACTAATATACACCCAAGAGTGTATACAGCCTCAGAATAAAATAATCAAGTCTCAATAAGATGCTGTGCCTAAGATCTCCTTTTAAATGATTGCATTTAGTTCCTAGGAAGATTTACGTTTCATTTTTCCCCCCAGTGCTCTTCTACATACAAGGAGAGAAAACCAGAAGAACAGAGCTGGGGTTTATGCAAAATTTTCTCCTGCTGTGAATGAACCTTTCTTTCCGGCTGGTGGTAACCGCGCTTTAATCATCACTGGTTCCTGGTTGGTATGTATCTTTAAACTGTAGAGAGTAGTCACTTGGATTAGCTTTTCCTTATTTCTTTGATAAAAATCTTCAAAGTTTATTTGAGGTAGCTAAGTGAGTACAGTGGACAGAGTACTAGACTCAGAGTCAGGAAGATCTAAGTTCAAATTCAGTCACATACACTTTTTTTTTTTAGGTTTTTGCAAGGCAATGGGGTTAAGTGGCTTGCTCAAGGCCACACAGCTAAGGTAATTATTAAGTGTCTGAGATCGGATTTGAACCCAGGTACTCCTGACTCCAGGGCCAGTGCTCTATCCACTGCGCCACCTAGCTGTCCCAGCTACATACACTTATGATATGACCCTGGGCAAATTACTTAACCTCTGTCTACCTCAGTTTCTTTATTTGTACAATGGGAATAATAACATCCTTTCAGGGTTGCTGTGAAGATAAAGAGTTAATATTAATAAGTGCTTTGCCTCTCAAAGTTGTGAAGATAAAGAGATAATATTGATAAGTGCTTTGCAAAACTTAAAGTATCATATAAATGCTGGCTATTATAAGATACTTAAATTGTGAACTGACTTTCATGCAACACATTTATCTAAAAGCATATCTATACAAATTTTAAAAATATATATAAATGAAGGCAATTCTCAATTTCATCAAAACTGACTCTACCTAAATATAAAGTTAGATTTTCTACCTCCACTTCCTCTTCTCTCACATTCTTTGCTATCTTTTGTAGTCTAAATTTCACTACTGATCTCTCATCAAATCTTTTAATCTTTCCTCTATTCTCATCCTTCTTATTCTATCTACTGCATTTGGCACTGTTGACCACCCTCTCCTTCTGCTTACTTTTCTAGATTTTCTTGACACTGTACCTTCCTGGTTTTCCTCCTACCTGAAGGATTACTCTTTCTCAGACTCCTCTACTTGCTTATTATCCACAACATGTCTCCTAACTAGGAGTTATTTCCTACTATTCTATCATGATACCACTTTTTTTCTTTCTCCTACATAAACTTATCAGTTTTCAGTGATTTCACGCTCTTTATATTGATATCTTCCAGATCTCCATAGCCAGCCCCAATCTCTTTCCTTTGTTTTAGTTCTGTATCACCAATTGTCTATTGAGTATTTCTGAATGGATATCAACAGCTCAACAAGTCCAAAACTAAATTCATATTTTTACCCTTTCTAATTTCCCTGTTTTCTTTAGAAGTATCATCATTTGTAGAATGTTTCAGGTTCATAATTTGGCATCATCTGCAGCTCCTCACTCTTACCTGACTCGAATAACTAACCAGTTGTCACATTTGACCATTTCTACCTTCACAACATAACTTGCTTTCTACCTCTTCTCACTACTCACACAGATATTATCATGAGTTCAATCTTTTGTTAACTCTCACCTAAATTGTAGCAGCAGCTGCCATGGGAAGAAGCAAGAAAGGAAAGAAGGTAGAAAAATGTAGAACTCAAAAGTTTACAAAAAGAAGAACATTGAAGATTATCTTTTCATGGAATTTGAAAAAATAAAATAAAATAACATCATAATAAAAATTATTACAGCAGCCTTTTAATTAATTTCCCTTCTCCAAGTCTCTAATCCAATTCAATCTATTTACTTCACTCAAAATAATTTTCCTTACATATAAATCTGATCATCTGACTCCTCTATTCAGTGAATAGTGACTTTCTGTTGCTTCTAGAATAAAATGTAAACTCTTCTATTTAGCTTTGAAAGCCCTACACAATCATTGCCCCAATTAATGCTCCATTCTAATTAGTTCTTACTGTCCTTTCTCTAATTTGTGATCCACCTCAATTGATTTTCTCTCTGTTCCCTGATTAGAATGCTTAATCTCCTGTGCTATCTCTCTGGACATACTCCATCCCTGGAATGCACTCCCTCTTTCACCACTTATGCGTAGAGACCTACTCTTCTTTTGGAGTACAACTCAGTGAATAGCTTCTTCATAAAGCCTTTGCTGATCCCCTACCCTTCCAACTACTAAGGCCTCACATCTAATAGAGCACTATTGTTAATTTGATATACTAGTAGTGAGATTATATTATAGTACTTTTATGTCTATCTTGTTTCCATTTGTAAATTATAAAAGCATAGTCTTCAGAGTAAAATTCAGTTGTTTAGAGATTTGGGGATGGAAAGGCAAGATTGGAAGGAATGGTGAATTTTTAGTCAAAAGAATTAGAATTGATTCCTAGTTATAGTTGTTTTTCTTTATTATGTTATTGTATAAATCATGACTGAAAAGTTTTTATTGAAACAATAGACAATATATTTTGATTTGCCATTTTAGTGAGACCTCTGTGGCAGCTTGGCTTCTTTACTAAAGCATTTAGTAAACCTAGACAGGAGTTTATATGGCCCATATTTTGGACTGTCTTGGTATAAATTATTCTTCTGATTCTACTTAATTTATTATGGGTAAGTTTAAATAAATCTTACTAAATTTCTTTGAACCCATACTTTGTGTAATTTCTTTGGGTGCAACAGTATTCCATGATATTCAAAAAGGAAAATTTGCTAAACCATTCCCCAATTAATGAACAGTAACTATATTTCCAAATAAGATATGAATATTTTTATACTTAATGGGTTCATTCTACCTGTCCTTGACCTTTCTGGGTGAATATGTATAATAGTGACATTTTTGGTCAAAGGACACAGTGATTTTTGGAGTATAGTTCTAAGTTTTTTAGAATGACTGGATCAATTCACAGTTCCACTAATAGTGCATTAGGATATCTGTTCTTCCAGTGTTCCTTCAAGAATTAACATTCTCCTTTCTTTTGTCATATTTGCTAATCTGGCTGTTTCATATACTGACATGACTTCAGTCCTTATTTCTATGTAGAAAATTTAATAATTCTCATTCCATAGTTTTCTGAACTATAGGTGGACATTTCCAACAGCTGGTTAGCCATATCTACCTAGGCAAGCTTCCAGAATCTCAAACTCAGTATGTTCAAAACTGAACTCATCATTTTGCCTCCCAAACCCTTCCCTTCCTCCTAATTTCCAGTTTCCTCTTAATGTCACTACCATTTTCCCAGATATCCAATTTTTGAAACCTTGGAATCATCTGACTTCTAGCCATTCCCAGAATATGCCTTGAACTTTCCCATCATTCTACCTTCATTTAGGCTATTTCCAGAAATAGTCTCTTTTTCTCTTATCTACCACCATCCTCTGCTTTTTTGAAATTCTTCAGAGTTCAGTTGAAGTTCTTCCATAAAGTCTTCCCTTATCCTCACACTCCAGGTAAGTTGACTTCTCCCACTTTTGAACTCTCATAACACATTTTCTTTCTTATTTTTTTATTTTTCTGTCTTTTTTACTTTACTTTTTATGTATATTTCTCATATACAAATATTTTATCTCACTTTCATTACATGGCTATTTCCTTGAGAGAAGAGACTGTTAAAAATTTTTTATATCCCTCCTATACATGAAGGGGTTTTCTCATATGTTGTTGGATTAATGAACAGAGAGAATTTTCAAGATTAGAGGAGGTAGATTTTCTTGGAACTCAGGATGACATTTGTTATATGTTCAAGGCTTAGAGATTTGGAGAAAAAACATAAGTGGAAAATGTGAAGAAATATAGCCTTGCTGTAGGAGAATTTATATATGAGAATTAGAAGATAGTTTGGACAGTGATTCTATGACTGCAAGCTTGTGAAAATGTGATTGGAGCAATAATTCAAAATTATTTTTGGAACATTTATTGACATTAGAGCACAGGGGGATGAAGTACCATAAGCAAGATGACAGTAGACCAGATGGGAATTTAATAGGTTCCAAATGAGATATGCAATTAGACTAGAAAGAAATGAGCAGACATTCTCTGGTTCAAAAGTAAAAGACAGTTTTTTTTTCACTGTAAGACTGGTTCTTTTTAAGGCATAGGACTAAAGCCCAAATCTAGCTCCCATTTTAGCTACAAATAGAAAGGAGCTATTGGGATTCCAGCCAGTATCCATCCACATCCTGGCTTAGGTGGTAGAAAGTCAAGACAAGGAGATGTGGATTCTGATATTAGGAAACAATTGAATAGCAAAGTACCAACAGGGTTGTTGGGAATCCAGGAATCCATTAACATCATTCCAACAAATATGTTTTTTAACCCAAGCCTACCTAATTTTACTCCTGTCTGTAAATTCCTCCTTGCTTCCCCAGGTAATACCGATTTATACTAGGAAGTTTAGTTTTTTGAACTTCCTTAATGAAAGGTGAAATAAAAGAATAAAATGTATTACCTGTATTATTGTCTCCATTTCATTTTATTCATGAACTTTATTCTAATTTCTTTCTTTCCTTCCTACCTTGGTTCTCATTCTCTTAATTTGATTTCTGTATCTTAGTCTTGGTCTTCCTTTTCTCCTGTGGCAGAAAATTGTTATTTATCTTTTAAGTTCTGTCAACTTCTGTATAGTTTTAGTTGATGTCTTTCTCTCACTCCCTCCCATTCATGTTATTTTTTTTATTTAAGATCTTTTTATCTGCCTGAAAATCTTTGACAACAATTAACCATTTGCCAATTCCCTAATGTCATTGTCAGATAGCACTATAAAAGTTAACAAATTCTTCCTTCCTTTCCCTACACTGGGTAGATTTGGAATCTTTTAAATGAGCAGTTTTTAGCAAAAAATACAGGTCTGAATATTTCTTCTGACATTACTACAATGGATAATTATAACAGCCAATATTGGATATGTATTTTTCTCCACTCTTGAAAATAGTTACTTGTGTATGTCAACTATGATTAAATCTGGAACCTAGATTTATATATTCCATATCTATATCTATATAGTCTACTCATGAAAATATCTTTGTTTAAAAATGAAAGCACATAAAGAGTCATAGATGTGCAGTGTTATAAATGCTGTCAGACAGGATTGAAGTATTGATTGATTTTGCTACCCTGGCTTTTTTCTTTTTAAAAAAAATATTTGTTACATGGGATGACTTGCTTGGTGGGGAAAGGTAAGGAATGGTTTTGGTGATGAACATGATATAAAAATGTAAGATAACAAGAAAGATGAGATTTTTTTTTAAAAAAGCAAATATTAGCAAGTATTAGTTGGCAAAATGAGTATAATTGTATATATCTTCTTTTAATTCCTTTGTTATTTTGTGAAGAGATGTAAAATAAGAAAGAAGTAATGTCAGTGGGCAAGGCAGTTATGTGCCATAGTATATAGAGCTCTGAATCTGGAGGCAAAAAGACCTGAGTACAAATTGGGTGATTCTTTTTTTTTAATTAAAGATTTTATTTATTTTGAGTTTTAAAATTTTCCCCCCATCTTACTTCCCTCCCCACCCCCCACAGAAAGCAATTTGTCAGTCTTTACATTGTTTCCATGTTGTACATTGATCCAAATTGAGTGTGATGAGGGAGGAATCATATCCTCAAGGCAGAAACATAAAATATAAGAGATAACAAGATCAGACAATATAAATTTTTTTTCTAAATTAAAGGGAATAGTCCTTGAACTTTGTTCAAACTCCACGATTCTTTATCTGGATACAGATGTCTTTCTTAGAGCACAGGGGAATGAAGTACCATAAGCAAGATGTGGTCAAAGATTTTCAGGCAGATAAAAAGATCTTAAATAAAAAAAATAGCATGAATGGGAGGGAGTGGGAGAAAGACATCAACTAAAACTATACATTTAGACAGCCCAAAATTGGGATGGAATGAGCAAGTCAAGTCCATCAAGGTTGATCATCACCCCCATGTTGCTGTCAGGGTGTACAGTGTTTTTCTGGTTCTGCTCATCTCACTCAGCATCAGTTCATGCAAATCCCTCCAGGCTTCCCTGAATTTCCGTCCCTCCTGGTTTCTAATAGAACAATAGTGTTCCATGACATACATATACCACAGTTTGCTAAGCCATTCCCCAATTGAAGGACATTTACTTGATTTCCAATTCTTTGCCACCACAAACTTAATAATGCTATGAATATTTTTGTACAAGTGATGTTTTTACCCTTTTCATCATCTCTTCAGGGTATAGACCCAGCAGTGGTATTGCTGGATCAAAGGGTATGCACATTTTTGTTGCCTTTTGGGCATAGTTCCAAATTTCTCTACAGAAAGGTTGGATGATTTCACAGCTCTACCAACAGTATAATAGTGTAATTGGGTGATACAATATAATAGTGTAATTGGGTGATTCTTTTAACCTCTGCTTCAATTCTTTACTTATAAAATGTGGATAATCATATTACCTACCTCCCAGGGGTGTTGTGAAAAATCAAATGAGAAAATGATTGTAAAGTAGCATAATCCCTGGCACATAGAACTAAATAAATGTTAGTTGTCTTTACCATCATCACCACCATCATCATTATTAACAATAATAATTTGATAATAAAGCAAATATTTAATTTCATATCATTTTTTTAAGATTCCTAGAGAGTGGTGATCTTGGAGCAAAAAAGGAACTTTGTTGAATGTTAATTTTTTTCTGTTACTATAGAATGAAATTCTTCTAGAAAAGAAGACAAAGAGAAGTAAAATCCTGAAACTGAAATTCCCCAGGACAGAAGAGGAAAGAAGAATACGTTCTCAGAGTATAAAAAAACTTGAGGCTAATAAAGAACAACAACAGAAGAATTTTGTTGATTTAGCAAGTGAATGCAGTGCAGTTATCTGCTGCAGAGTCACTCCAAAGCAAAAAGCCATGGTTGTGGAGCTTGTGAAGAAATATAAGAAAGCCATAACACTAGCTATTGGAGATGGTGCCAATGATGTGAATATGATTAAGAGTAAGTAATGTACTTGAAAGTTATTAAGAGGGCACATTCAGTGAGGCTTGTACAGACTCCCAATGAAATGATTGGAAAAAATGTTTTGGAGATTTCATAAATGTCATTTCCCAGACTTTCTAACTCATGGACTTCAATACATTTCTATATACCTTCTCAATGTAAAATGTTGGATTTATTCTTTTTCTCTATATGTAATTGCTGAGTTGTATAAACAAGATCAGTCTGAGAGTACTGGCAATGAAACATATTTTCATGTCTTTCAGAAAAGATATGTGAAATGTAGATTATGCTGATAAATATTATTTGGTTTTGCTTAAATGTTCTTTTTGACAACAAACCTTCATTAGGGCAACAATCTTAAGGAACAGTGATACATTTTTAAAGGATAACAAACAAGTATATATAGATAAGTGTCTGTATGTAGATAGATAGGTAGTCAAATAATATATGTGTTTATATGGAATCTTTCACCATAGAATTTCCTACCTGAGAACTTTTTAATGCTTTTGTGTCTATCGAAGCCTCACAATTTATTATATGACTTACTATAGTCCACAACAATTAATTTTTCTTTAAAATAAAGTGGTTGAATTGGATGATCTTAAATCCAATTCCAAAATTTGTTGATCCTATAAGTCTAGAATCCTATTATTTGGGATGATAGAAGTCCATCTGGGACACTATATAAGAGAAATTCTTTACAAAAGAGCCTCATTATCATATAGTCTCACCAAAAGTATTAACATTTCATAAAATATTATAGAACAGTTATAGGAAAGTTCTCAACTTTTTTGTCATTGAAACTGGGCTAGAGAGATATTAAGGTAATTTTTTTCAGATCATATAAAAAGAGAGTAAAACTAATGTTAAATTTTGATAAACCCAAACCAACACTTCAAACTAGATTTCTATCTTGTGATCTCATATTTATAACTTCAGATGGGGTCCTGAAGCAACATAGTACAGTAAAGAGAGCACTAGACATGCCATCAGGAAATTTGGACACTGATCTTGAATTTGCTACTCCATGTGTGACCTTTAACAAGTAATTTCCTTTTTTTTTGGATGTTAGTCTCTTTGTATATACCATGAAGGGATTGAATCTGTTAGATGATCTTTAAGGACCCTTCCAGTTCTATGATTATGAATAAATTAATTTGGAACTTATTCACATTTACATTATCTTGATAAATAGTTCAATAATAATTATTTATGATTTTGCTTTCCCTTCCAGTCTATTTAATGACTCATGCTTATATCCCTTTCTTTTTCTAGAATCTTCTACTCTTCCTCTTCCTCTTCTTGATACATATTCAGATTGTATTGGCTTCTGAGACAAGAGTCTGCTGTATGATGTATGCCTTCTTACTGTCATCTCACTGACTTTAATATCTGTCTCTACCTCTAGTTCTATTCCAGTTTAGTTTCATTTAAACTCTTATTTTCACAGCTAATGAGACATTTGTTACAATGACTAGGACCTCTTGGTTTAGGCTCTAGATAACTATACATGGAACACAGATGGTTTGGACAGTGGCATGGATAATGTGGAATAATAGGTCATACTTTTTTATATTTGGCTCTGGAGATGTTTAAAAAAACAATTTTTGGCTTATTGGATATGGATAAAAGACTTTTATTAATTGTATTTATCATTTTATTGTTTTATTTCTTATTTTTATTTATTTATTTGATGTCTTGATTTTTGACCCAGAGTGATGGGTTTAGAAGTTAAACTCACTTAGCTTTTCTTCTATATTTGTGAGCCTATGAAGTATTATTGTGATATCTTCCAAATTTGTTTATTTCAGTTCAACAGCAAACATTTATTAAGATCTACCATATGCAAGATACAGTGTTAAGATGCTTAGAATTCAAAAACTGGTATTGGTTCAGCCCTCAAAGAGTTTCCATTTCTACATATAGGGCCACCTCTAATCCAAACATCATTATCTTTTATGTTGATCATTGTAGTTGTTTTTAACTTTCCTTTTGAGACTGTTTTTGTTCATGTTTTTCAATTAAGACAAGAGGTTTTTGTTGGAGGTTTTTTTGTATTATTTTGCTTTGTATTATTTTTGGTGTTTGCTTTAGATTTAGCATTTTGATTGTTTAGCTCAGGCTAATAATGAGACCATTGAACTTATTTGGTCATCAGTTCACTTATCTTTAAACTTATATAATTAATCCAGATATATCCTTAAAGTCCCTTTCCACTAAAATTTTTTAATTCCATAGAGTCAGCCAAGTCACATACAGACATTCTTTTTTGTATCTTTGTATTATACTTAACCATGTGAAACAGAAGATATTAAATTCAAACTTGATTCATTGAATTTTTTAAGGAAAAGGTGGTAAGATTTCCAGGAATATTTATCATATAAAATTAAGTTCTTGGAGACTCATTTTGGAAAGAACCTTGCCCTTAGAATGAGAAGATATGAACTAGAGGTTTAATTCTGATGTTTATTATTCTGATGGTTGTAGGCAAGTCATTAACTGTTTCTGACCCTGTTTTATGTCTTTAAAATGGAGGTGGGAATACTTATACTACTTCTCTCTTCCACTGGTCATTAGAGCTACAAATCAAAAAATGTCTCTTAAACTTGTTTAAAAGTCAGGTCTCTTTCTAATTCTCCATTTTCTTCACATAGAAGAAAATAGAGCTAACAGGATAGAACTAATTTAAATATCCTTCAGAATAACTTAACCAAGTCAAATAACCAGTTAAACTGTTTTCTGTCTGTCAAAGTTTCAAATCAATTCAAAACTTGCAATTGATTTTGGAAGTTCTTTTTTGGCTTATAATTCTGCTTAGGTTTTGACTGTCTCCTGAAATTTTGTTCAGTCATTTCAGTTGTGTCCTACTCTTCATGATCTTATTTGGGATTTTCTTGGCAAAGATACTAGAGGAGTTTGCCATTTCCTTCTCCTCCTCATTTTACGGATGAGGAAACTGAGGCAAGCAAAGTTAAGTGTCTTACCCAGGATCACATAATTAGAAAGTGTCAGAGGTCAGATTTGAATTCAGGAAGGTGAGTTTTCCTGACTTCAGATCGGGCATTCCATCCCCTCCTAGACTCTAGGAAGCAATCAATTTGGGGTATTCCATTTTTCTGTCCTTTTGCATTATCCTCTCCCTTATTTTTCATCATTATAGTAATTTATTTATTTATTTGCTTGTTTGTTTGTTTGTTTGTTTGTTTTGCAAGGCAATGGGGTTAAGTGGCTTGTCCAAGGCCACACAGCTAGGTAATTATTAAGTGTCTGAGGCTGGATTTGAACTCAGGTACTCCTGACCCCAGGGCTGGTGCTCTATCCACTGTGCCTCTAGCTGCCCCCATTATAGTAACTTTGTAATGCTTCAGAAAATATGTGATGATATCCTTTTGAATACTTCAACTAATGCAGATCATAATCTCTCTATCCCTTAGTAGATGGTCCCTTGTAAGATGCTGGGGATTTTGATAATTGCCACTGAATAGCCTAGTCTGTCAACAAGCATTAGGTGCTTACTCTTATCCTTTGTTTAGCATTTAAAATACAAATCTAAGCAGAAAGATGGACAGTTCTTGTCCTCAAGAAGACTTATGTTCCAATGGGAAAGACATATACATGAAAGGAGGCTGGAAAGGAAGAAGGAAAGAAGGTAGTACCCATACAGGAGCATGATGGAAAAAGTCGAGAGAGTCTGGAATAGAACATGGAGAGTAATGATGATGTTATCCTTGATCTAGATGTTATCCTTAAAAAATGGCTTGGGAAAGAATCAGCAATCAGGAAGGGGCCACAAGAGTAGAATGTACTTCTGGTGAAGAGCCTATCCATATGTAACTAGGTTGTTGGTGCCACAGCATAATTCATTTTGCTGAACTCAAAAACCTTTCTAGCATGGAGAAGGATCTCACAGAACATGTAATCTACTGGCCTTTCACTGCAGGGCCTGGGAGTCACTGATATTTTATCATGAATCTTCGGAACAAAAGTGTTAGAAACTTGTGACTAACCCTGCTTTAAATAATTCATAATTTTCTCATTTGTCAACCATAAAAAATGACCTAATGACACTTGGAAGGGTAAAAACATGGGGACTTTTATCATTTTTATTCCTGACAACTTTTTTTTGGTTTTTGCAAGGCAATGGAGTTAAGTGACTTGTTCAAGGTCACACAGCTAGGCAATTATGAAGTATTTGAGGTTGGATTTGAACTCAGGTCCTCCTGACTCCAGGGCCTGTCTCTGCCCACTGTGCCACCTAGCTGCCCCATCCTGATAACTTTTAAAAATAACCATAGATGGTCAAGTTTTGCTGTTTTTCAAGTTTTAAAATATTCAAATATTCAACTCTGGGTTTAATTCACAAGAAACTACAAGGGAAGAATATCACAACACAGAGAAAAGATTCAAGCATATAATTGTGCCATTAATTTTATTTATCCAAAATATGCAGAGGCGGCTAGGTGGAGTAGTGGATAAAGCACCAGCTCTGGAGTCAGGAGCACCTGGGTTCAAATCCAGTCTCAGACACTAAAATAATTACCTAGCTGTGTGGCCTTGGACAAACCACTTAACCCCATTTGCCTTGCAAAAAACCTAAAAAAAACCCCAAAACAACATAAAAAAAATATGCAATTGTCTTCCATTTATGTTCTTTTCTGCTCATTTTTGCAGTTCCAGGGTTTGGGGGGAATGGAGTTTAGTTGGTGCTTTTTTTCTTCCTATAAATCTATAACTAATATACCTTCTTTTGCATTTCTCCCATTAGCTGCCCACATTGGTGTTGGCATAAGTGGACAAGAAGGCATGCAAGCAGTTATGTCTAGTGATTACTCTTTTGCTCAGTTCAGATATCTGCAGAGACTGTTGTTGGTCCATGGGCGATGGTCCTATATCAGGATGTGCAAGTTTCTCAGATACTTCTTCTACAAGAACTTTGCATTCACTTTGGTTCACTTCTGGTATTCCTTCTTCAATGGGTACTCAGCTCAGGTAATGTGAGACATCTGTTTTTTAATTAGTGTAAATTTTTGGTGACTGCAAAATCCCAAATTGTGAATAATTGTTACTACTTTTGCTGTTGAGGTTATAATGATTCATTTTAATTTTGGTAATTGTTTCTTTTGGGGTTAAGAATGGATTTTGTTCTTTACAATTGAAGCATAGTGGACTACATTACTTTTACCCTACTAATATGTTTCTGGAAGTTTTAAAATTAAGTTTATTTAGTGTTTTTCATGAGTTTATTCTCAGTTTAATATACAATTTGTGTGAGCATATTTAAAATCTTGAACAGAGAGGGAAAATAATTCAATTCTATTTACAAATAAGAATAGTAATGGAAATATTTGCCTAGGAAAATATAAGTATGTAAACCTGTCTAATATCCTTTGTACCATTATTGCGTCATACTGTTACCATTGCTCTAGCACTTTCATACTTTTGGTGAGCCTTGTCCCCTGCTGCACATCATTCTCTATATGCATTCCTCATTAGGAACCAGAACACCATTGTAGGGAGCATTAAATATATTAACAGCAGAAAAATGAACATTCCAACTATATTTTGGATAGTTTATTTCCTTTGTGATGATCCTTATACTCACCAGAATGCTTCAAAAGACAAAGACTTATGAATGTGGTACAGGCCAGAGAGGTTCCTTTCTACTACCTTTTGGAAGAACCATCAGTAAATCAGTAAATAAATGCTTAGAAGCACCTACTAATCTTGGTCTTTAGGCACTAAGAATATTGAAATGTTAGCTTTACCAATGTAGGACTTATTTCCCTTGCTAAGAGAATTTCAACAATTGAATCATTCTCTCTCTCTCTCTCTCTCTCTCTCTCTCTCTCTCTCTCTCTCTCTCTCTCTCTCCCCCCCCCCAACAATCTTCATTATTTAAAATCCTCTTTTATGTAATTCATTTTGTATAGCTGTCAAAATGACAAAGGTTTTTAAAAAATTCATATGCTCACAATACACTTTTAAACTTTAATATCATTTTAATATGATTTTGTCTCCAAATATATTGATAATGGAAAAAATGATGAACATCAGAATGTTTAAAGTTATTTATATATAGTAAATTTTACATATGATCCAGTTTATGTGATGATCTATGTCCTTAGCTATTTTATAGAAAGAGACTTACTGAATTCATTTCTTGAATAGCAGATTTGATTGACTAAGTTTTAAGTTGGAAGCATATCTCTCCCAGGTTAAAGAAAACCTTACTACGATTTCTTTCTTACTTTACTACTTACCTTACTACTATTTCTTAGCAAAGTGGGATAACATATAGCTTGTATTTATTACATTTCTGAGCCAAGTGTGACCCAGTGGGCAATATAATAGAAGTCACAAAGTATTGAGTTCAAATTCTTCTTCCTACTTATAGTACTAGCTATGTGAACATAAGCAATTAAATTATCTCTCTGAGTCTGTTTGTTCATTTATTAAATGATAATATCCATAATGCCTCAGTTTTATAAAGCATTAATGACTTAATTGATGTAAATACTTGGCAAACTTTTCAAATGCTGTATAAATATCCTTCCTTATTTTCTCTTTAGACTGCTTATGAAGACTGGTTCATCACACTATTCAATGTGCTATATTCAAGTCTCCCTGTGCTGCTGGTTGGCTTGCTGGATCAGGTATGACTCTTGGTTTATATGGTAAGACTATTAAATAGAAGAACTTGGGCACATTTGGAGAAATTAAAATCATTTTTTAAATTTATGATTTTAGTTTTCCTGAGTACAGTAAAAGTGATTATAATGTTGAAATAATAGAGAAGTAAGAATCACCTTTCTTCCAAGCTTTCTTCTCACTAGAAAGGATGAGGCTGAACATTATTATCTATCTAAGAAATGTAATTTAGCATATTAACCATAACAGATTTTCCCCCCATTTCACAGCTACTTTTCTTAACCTAGCTGAATTGGTTTTTGATTGTGGAAAAGCCTTTTTAATTTTATTCAATAAAACTTTATCCTTTTCTGATCAACTCTATTCATTGATTGGTGAAAAATTCTTCTACCTGTCCTTAAGGTACTTCCTTCCATTCTCCCCCCTCCCCCTTTTAATGATGTGATATTTAGGTCACATTCATTTGGCTATAGTAGAAAAAAGTGGTATCAAACTCAAATAGTAAAAATTCCTGCCATTGAATACTGACTTTGAAAACTACAGATTAACATTATCAATATTGTGTTTCGTTTTTATTAATTTTTGTTAAACATTTCCAATTACATTTTAATGTGAAACTAAGTCATTGGTGATTTTTTTCTCGTATATATAGTTGAGGACTGGGAGTTTGACACCTCTGGAATAAGATATTTATCTAAATTTAGTCCCAGAAGCCTTTTTCATTTGTACACTGCTGACATATCTTTCTCAAATCCCATCTATCACTTCAACTCCATGATGAAACACTGGAATAGAGCGAGTACTTATAGAAGAATATATGTAGGATATCCTGGGAGAATATATAGATAAATCTGAAAGGGTTTGGAAACAATTCAAGTACATATCCTGTAGTAGACTATGTATTTGCCATCAACTACCAGCCAAGCAAAACATGATAACTCTCATCACCAAAATATGTATAGATTATTTTGTTTATTTTGGTTAGGATATTTTTGGCTATGGGTATGCATGAAATAGACAAAAATTATAAAATGGTCCTGGGTCTAGTGTAACTTCCTCTATACTTAGGGCAAAGCATAGGAAAATGAACAGAGGATGTTGTTAAACACAAAAGTCCTTAGCTTGTCTAAAACAAAAATGTAATCTTTGTATACTTTACATGTGACCTCTATCCAACAATCACTGAAATGACAGACTGCCAGAGGAATTGAGCTATATCCGTATTGATATCCTCACTATAAAATTCAACCAAGAAATCTAAAGATATAGTAGCTAAAGGGAAGGACAAATTGTACACTTTTTTCTGAAGGATGAGTAAAATAGTTGGAGGAATTATTTTGATTATGCACCCAACTAAAGAACACAAGAAATTCTGTTTGGTGAGGGTGGTGAGTTATCTCTTCTTAAAAAGGAATTCCTTAAAAAGTTATCTCTCTTTTTGAACCTAAAGAAAGAGACTACCATGAAGTATCCTGAAATCCATTGAAACCCTGTGACAGAGCAATGCTATTTTGAAGGAAACCAGACTGAGAAATGTGAATAATCAGTACAGTGGTTTAAATTAAATCAAGAAAACCTAAAAGCAGTTGAACTTTGAACTCAGTGAACATTCTCAGTCCTGGTGAATGGTGGGCACAACATTTGTGGAATGTGATATCTCCAAACTGTCAGATGCAGTTTCTTTGTCAATAGGTTTTGATTAAATATTTTCTTTTGCTTCAAGGATGGAGTTGGTTAAGGGGAAACGAGAGTGTGTAAAAAAATTGTAATGATAAAGCTTTTGAATACTGTAGCAGGTTAAGAATAAACAATAAGGATGTATTTTGATGAAATTCACAACTCTAGAGAAGAAATCATCTATAATATACATAAAGGGCACACCAGTTTTATCTGTGCCCTGAGCATTGTAATGTTGCATTGATCCCCTTTGTGCAATGGCTAATAATTCTTATTTTATTTTTCTCTTCAGGATGTAAGTGACAAACTGAGTCTTCGGTTCCCCAGGCTATATGTAGTAGGACAGAGAGACTTATTGTTTAACTACAAGAAATTCTTCATAAGTTTATTCCATGGAGTCTTAACATCAATGATCCTCTTCTTCATACCACTTGGGGCTTTTCTACAAACCATGGGGCAAGATGGGGAGGCACCTTCAGACTACCAATCCTTTGCTGTTACGGTAGCATCTGCCCTTACAATAACAGTCAATTTTCAGGTAAACAAACTTTGATAAATAATTTCTGGAATAATTTAGTTGAATAATTTCAATTTGTTGAATAACATGTTTATATAATAAATAATATGCACTTATGAACACTATGTTTATTATGTATATGCACATTTATGTATATTTATGCATGAACTTCTATCATCTCTCCAACCTTCTATGCCATGAATACAATTTTCATAACTTTTTCCCCCAGACAGTTGAAGATAATAAGGCCAATTTGGGGCTGAAGAACCTTCAAATCAATTCATATCTCAATTGCTAAATTCTAGACCCAACTGTTCCTTCTTTCTTGAAAGGGGAAAAACCCTGACCCTGGAGACAGAAGATCCAGGTTCAGGTTCAATCTGCCTGTTTTTTAGTTGTGTAAATTCATTCATTTAATGTCTTTGAGTCTTAGTTAACTCTCCTATAAAATGGAGATAAAATACATACTCTTTCTGCCCCAGTGAGTGGTTGTGAGGATCAAAGTAGGATGATGTAAAGTGCCTTCAAGTACTTAGCTAAATGCAAGTTAACATTTTTCTTTTAACCATCAAATGAGTGATGTTTTCTCTTTTGTTTACCAACAGATTGGCTTAGATACTTCCTACTGGACTTTTGTTAATGCTTTTTCCATTTTTGGGAGCATTGCTCTATACTTTGGCATCATGTTTGACTTTCATAGTGCAGGAATCCATGTTCTCTTCCCATCTGCTTTCCAATTTACAGGTCAGTTCTTTCCAAATTCCCAACTTACATTGCAAGAAATTGTCTCTCTTTTCCTCCAACTTCTGAAAAGAATAAATCCTGTACATTGCTGGATTGCTCCTAGAAATTGTTTATTTCTTTAAAATCTAGTTCAAAGGTGAAAGATAAAAATCTACTTAAATTCTAAGGTTCTATAATAGATTTGCTATAATTCTCTTTTCCCCTATGGAACTAAGAAATTTTGACAAATCATGTTTCTTCATCTCTTTGTTCAGTTCCAAAGTAATACCAGTATCCTAACAGACAACTGGCAGAAACTGCTCACTATGGTATTAAATAATTACTGGCACTGCAAAAGTTAAGGTTAAAAAGACCATTCTATGATTCCTTTGAACTTGCAATCATAGCACATGAAGTAATAATCAGGCAAAATTAGTCATAGGGGATGCTAATTACTGCATATAAATTGTTTTTTTGGATCAGATTACTAAGTTTATTTCTAAATTAACATTGTCATTAGCCAGACCTAATAAATGTTAATTGAGTTTTCAAAATGATGTCTGACCAAAACTATAAATCAGACAGCTCCTTAAAAAAATAAACACCCTGATGAAAGAAGTTAATTTGATTTTCCCATATGTGTAATGTATACAACACAGGGTGATGATGATGATGATGATGATGATGATTATGAGCATTTTTCAATTATATTGTCAACCAGTTTTATCCATAACAGGAGGAGAGCAGTACTTGTGTAATCCAAAAGGCTTTATAATGCATGTTAAGTTTTTTTTCCTCAGAAGAGTTGTGAAGGGTAGGGGCAAGCACATTTACCTCTTACTTTCCTAATTTTACTTCACTTAGGCTGAAATTCAGTTGTGTTCTGCGGAAACATGTTGAGAACTATGGGAATTTGGGGGAAGAGAGCATAGTGGTTTCAAAAAATCAACTATGCATATTCCATAGTCATGAATATGCAAGAGTTGATTCTGTCTTTTAGATAATAGGGAGAGGATGTCATTGTCAATTGACAAAATTTATACCTCTTAACTATCATTCTTCATAGGAACTGCTCCAAATGCCCTGAGGCAGCCCTATCTTTGGTTGACCATCATTTTAACTGTTGCAGTTTGCTTACTTCCCATTATTGCTTTACGTTTCTTATGTATGACAATCTGGCCATCTGAAAGTGATAAGGTAGGTAATGCTCTTTTAATTCAATAAGAATTACTCAATTCAGCTAGGTGGTGCCATTTAGACCTGCAGTCAGAAGGACTCATCTTCCTGAGTTCAAATCTGGCCTCAGACTGTGTGATCCTGGGCAAGTGACTTACCCTAATCTTTAAAGTGAGCTGGAGAGCCTTTGATCTTCTTTCGATCATTGTTTGTCTTCCCTTCTTTTCAGTCTGTCTTCTTTAATAATCTCATTAACTAGTGTAGTTTCAACCTACCCTTCAAATGCAGAGGACTCCTAAAGCTCTATTTCTAGCCCTGACCCTTCTTTTATGTGCTCTGGAACAATAAATTTGTACCTGCAAACCCAAAGTGGCCCAAAGCAAGCTTCTGCATAAGCTGGTTTATTGTAAATCTCTATGTACTCACTTCACTATTTCTGTCATACACACCACAATTTCCTGAATCTCCCATATTTTAAACTGGTGTTATTTTGACTCTTCCCTCTTTTTCCCTTCACCAGACTCTCACAAATTCTTACTCATTCCACCTCCATAGTAACTCTTATGTTTAGCCTCTCCTTTCTGTTCCCAGTTCTTCTGCCTTGATACATACCTTTATTATGCCTGGACTGTTGTGGTTGGTTTCCTATTAGAATATTCCCCTTCAGGGTGGCCAGGTGGTGCAGTGAGTGGATAAAGCACCTGTCCTGGAGTCAGGAGTACCTGAGTTCAAATCCGGCCTCAGACACTTAATAATTACCTAGCTGTGTGGCCTTGGGCAAGCCACTTAACCCCATTGCCTTGCAAAAACCTAAAAAAAAGGATATTCCCCTCCAGGCCATGCCAGAATAATCTTTCTTATAATAAAGTCATTCCTCTGGGAGAAAATATTGGGCCACAGTTAGAACACTGGATAGAGAGCCTGATTCAAATCCTGACTCTTACCACCTGTGTAACCTTGCCCAGTCTGCTGAACTTTAAGGGTTTCTATTTCATTATCTATAAAATGAGGAGATCGAACTAGATGACCTACAAGTTCTCCTCCAGATATTATATATTATATCATGTTATACTAAAGAAAAAAAAATTTCATGACTCCTTATTGACCGCTGAATAAAGGTCAAACTACTTCGCTTGACATTCGAAGAACCCCTTTACATTTTGATAGGTTCTCATCTTTCCTAACTAATATTATTCCCTTCCATATAATTTATGTTTTAGCCATAGTGGTCTGCTCTCTGCCTCTGAATATATTTTCCCTTTTTCAATTCTTTGCCTTGGCTTGTAAATTGTTCACTGTTCCTATGTCTGTAATTCTTATCAATCTTTTCAAGTGCAGATCATTATCACCCTTCTGTGAAGACTTCCTTGATCTCTGTCTCTCCACTGTTGAAGAATTTATTTCTGCATTTACCAGGTCAAGCAAGGAATTTTTTTCATCTGTGTATATAAGGAGTATATTTGATCATGAACATCCAAGCAGAATTCAAAATTGTGTAATCCCCTGAAGTGGAGTATGACTGGCCAATTTACATTCTTACTGCTGGGTTGAGGAGAAAAAGAATAAATTGGAGGTAGTTCAAAACTGAAAGATGAAATGAAAGATGAGAACATTTTGCTCTGAGCTGTAGATTGGTACTTATTACTGCTACTTATCATCTGCTATCCTGCCAATTGATGCAGAAAATCTATTTATGAATCACTTTTTGGATCTGATAGCCTCACATTTTCCAGGGTATAAATATGAAATAACACAACTAAAATAAAAAGTCTTTATCACATATACACATACACACACACACAAAGAATTGAAAGATGAGTTGGGAGAGAATAGTATAATGCTAGGCGAAGGAAGCACAGAGTTAGGAAATTGATGAAGATATGGTCTGTGGACCATAGTAACCAAACTGTGATTGGCACATTCCCGGAACAAGTACTTCAAGTCAGTCAGGTACTTTCCATTGTTCTGCCTAGGGATGGCACTCTTTCCCAGAATAACACATTTCTGCATAGTTTTTTTCTTATTGACAAAATCTAGTCTACCCTCAGGACTTGTAGTGATGTCAGTTTCTCTTGAAGTACGCTAAGACATTCCTTAGTTCTTGCTTCCATTCCATAATCTTTTGTTCCTTTGACCTCACATAGTATTTTTTTTTGTTCTACACTTTTAAAAATATACTTATCATATGATATCTCATTTTCTAATCATCAGGGTTTGTCATCTCTACTAAATTGTGTAAGGTCCAAGAGAACAGCAGCCATATCTTACTGAGATCTTGTACTGCTCTTTGTACAACAAGACTGAGTTCACATTAGACACTGACAGGAAGAATTAATTCATGAGTTCAGTTTTTAAATGTTACTTTTGCAGGGATGACTTCACCTATCCATAGCATTATTCAGCAGATACTTGGAAGATTAGAGAGATGAAATACAAGGATATATTCAATTCTGAAGAACAGGGGAAACTGGATCATATTTGAACCCAGAGTTGAAGTGTGTGTGTGTGTGTGTGTGATTGTAAATGTTTATGTGTGAGTGTATGCATATATAAAGTATATTTATTTATATATGGAGTATATATATATATATATATATATATATATATATATATATATATGTATGTATACACACACACACACTCTCTCTCTCCGTGTGTATATACACATGGAGAGAAAGAATGAGAATGATCAATAATCAAAAACACTAACAAAATTTTTGCTATTGACAATAGGGAGAAAGTAAAGGCAAGAGTAAAGAAACAAAGAGGTTATCAGGGCAAAAGGAGTTGAGGCACTCACAAATGGTGACTTCGGTTTTCTCAGTAAAGTAGAAGATAAGACCATCTGTTCAGAAAGTGGGTTGGAGGTACACTTGGATGTTCAAAATGAACATAATAGAATCAATAAAGGATGAATAAATGGATTGCCCTGGGCACTTTTAGTTCATATGAGATTAGACAGTATAAACTTATTGTAGACCAGTCAGCATTGGTTTTGCACATTCTATCAAGAGTACAGAGCTTTGTGGATTGGAACATGTATAATAGGAATAGCCCAAGGATGGAAATTAATAAGTCTAGAGAAGGTCAGATTTAAGAGTAAAAGTGGAGAGGAATCATGGCAATAACCAATCATTGGCCCTGGAGTCAGGAGGACCTGAGTTCAAATCCATACTCAGACACTTAATAATTACCTAGCTGTGCAACCTTGGGCAAGTCACTTAACCTCACTGCCTTGCAAAACACAAAATAAATAAATAACCAATCATTAGGTCAGGGCTTTGTAGGAAGGAAAGGGATGTAACTTGTGTTTATGTTAAAGTGATTTTTCAAAATGACATATTTCTCTTGTTTAGAATTTTATTAGATTTGAAATGAGGCAGCAACTAGATGGAGCAATAGATAAAGCACCCACCCTAGAGTCAGGAGAACCTGAATTCAAATCCACCTCAGATACTGCATATCCCTGGGCAAGTCACTTAACCTCAAATGTCTCCAAAAGTAAAAACAAAGATTTGAACTGAGAATATTCTGTTTTTCTTCATCTTATCTTGCAAATAAATTTAAACCAATAGTTGTTAACCTGTTTTTTTATCTGCTATAACAAGTACAAAATGTCTTCTACCCTTTATATACTTCCCAGAGTTTTATGATTTATATATTTTAAAATTTGTGTCTTTGTTATTCTATGGTCTGATTTCTTTTACACTTTATTGATACTAAGGCCTGGTCATTTAATATAAACTTTTTATTAAGTAATGTGCCAGTCATTGTGCCAAGAGCTGGGGAGGCATCATACAAAAGCTATATAAAAACAAACCATATACAGGATGGATTGAAGAACAATCTCAAAGAGAAGGCAATAAGATTAAGGAGTAAGAAAGACTTCTTGTAGAAGGTGGGACTTTGGCTGATCCTATGAGCATTCAAATGATTGTTTCTTCTGCCTTAACTTCATGCATTCATTCCATTCTTGCAGATTCAGAAAAATCGTAAAAAGTATAAAGCAGAAGAGCAGTGGAAACGAAGGCAAAATGTGTTTCGACGGGGAGCATCATCTCGTCGCTCTGCTTATGCTTTCTCCCATCAGCGGGGATATGCTGACCTCATCTCCTCAGGACGTAGCATACGCAGAAAGCGATCTCCACTGGATGCAATAATAGCTGATGGAACTGCGGAATATAGACGAACTGTAGACAGCTGATGTGAATTTTTCCATGGAAATAATTTTAAGGGAATAATTGCACAAAGAAAAATATACCTATATATATTTTTATGACTGACTCAGGACTTTTTTTAAATTGAATTCCACACAAGGATATTGAAGATGAGCAAACTTTATACATGAAAAACTACTTGGTTGGGACTATTAAAAATTAAGCAAGCCAAGTATGAGCATTTTTTTAATTCCATTAGTCAGACACTTATACTCATCAAACTAAAGCTTATCAAAGGGTTTGTTTTTTTAAACCTTCAATTCTTATTAATATGACACTTGAAAAAATTGTTATACTAATGATATGTAACAACATTAAAACTAATGTCTCCTATCAGTAATGTTCAGCATGAATAACCAATATGTTCATTTAGTTTTCCAGGCAACTACATTGATATGAATTTTCACTCAAGAGGATACCCACAAAAGAGTATAATTAAAAATTCCTTATTTGGGAGTTAAGGGTTCTGAAGGCCACTAAGGAGTCATAAATGGGCTGCATCGTTTTAAAATATTTGATTTAACTAATTAGTGCAATTCAAAAAAAGTCCATTGAATTTGGCACATGTCCCCTTTGTTTCTTTTTAGTGCAAGTCATTATAACAACTTTTAATTTTCTCAAAGCATGTCATTTAAGAGACCTCCTAGAATCTTACTGTAAAAAACCTTCTTTTCTTCTAAAAAGAAAATCTTCATTTTATGTTTGTAAAACAACTACATAAATGTGGAAAACAGTGATAAATCACCAAGTATTTTGCAGAGCTTTCTTTTGAGAAGCAACCTTTTGTGCCTGCCTATATATACAATTATAAAGTATTTTTATAAGTGAAATGAGTAACAGAGACCTCATTCTTTTTCACTCAAATGTTTCTAGAGCTGCCTTGAGAAAAAAGGATATTATTAACCACATTTCAAAGTATGTTAGTATATGTTCATTTCAAATTATCATTTTAGTTTAATTATGGGAACATCCTTTAGAGAGGTAAAAACTTTTTGTCCAAAGGCTTTCCTCATTCTGTGTAGAATATAAACTAGTTTCTTTTTCTAGTGAAGATATAAGCATGTTTCACCAATACTGCCCTTTACCAACATGCTGCTACTTGATGTTAAAAATGTCTGCCTGTCATGTTATTTCCTTTGAATTTCCTTAAAAATGTGTACAGTTCTTCCAGGTGCGACAAAAGAATGTATAGTTCTTCATTTTATGAAAATAAATTAAAGAACGTTTACAACTTTTCCTTTACCATGTGAATAAAAGGAATGTAAAATTCACTTTTTTTAAACAAAGGTAAACTGAGTGTATAATTCTGTCAATTTCATATTTCTATTCTTTTTTGTGGTAATTGAATGTGGGGAAGGTTGACAAAGCGAATGTGTCAAAGACTTATTCTGTAGGGTGCAATATTAACAATCTTAATATGCAAATTGCTTTGGAAAATTATTTCCTTTTATCTGTAAATCAGATTTTATGTGTAAATATTTTGTTTAAAGAATAATAAATGCTTTAGTAATATATCTTGGGAAATGATCGTCTTTTCACAGATGAAGCTTTCTTTTTCATAGTGGTGAATATAGAAGAAGAAGAAAGAATATGATTCTTGGTTGGGTTCTTGTTAAGTATATTTCAGAATAATAAGGCTTGAAATTGGAGAAGTTTAGAATTTTAATGCAGAAGTGAATATTCTATGAGAAATGCAGAAGGAGCAATTGCCTTAAGAGTCCAAGACCTGGATACAAGCTCCTTATATCACCTTTCCATTCCCATAATTTTGTGTAAGTCCTCAATTCTCACTTAAGTTTCCTCTTCTCTAAGTTGGGGTGATGATTACTGACTAGCTCAAGGTAAACACAAGGCACCAAAATAAGTTGGGTTGATTTCAAAATTCATATTCTTAATAGAGTTCAATAGTCAGGCAAGTGAATGATATATTTGCCCAGACACAAATAAGTTTATAGCCTCAAATGATAGGCATAAAAATATATCTGAAAATGAGCAATACTGTGAGTTTATTAGTAGAAATATTGTTTGTCCTTCATTTTCAAAGAAGACTAAGACATCAGGGAGGTGACACTATGATATGCATGTGAATTAGATGTGAGTGAGGAGGTGCTGTGCTAAGTCACCAGTCTCACTTTCTCCTCCTGAGCCATCTGGATTCTGTGATCAGATATGAATCAAGATGACTGGAGATAGCCTTGGATGCAGTGGGAGATCTTTAATAGTAATGAGATAGGAACAGACCACTATCTGCCTCCTGAAACTACCACTTACTATAAGGTAAGCCCTAAGGAGACAAAGATTTTTTTTAAAAGAGTCCAGATCATGGCTTTTTATCTTATAATGTCCAGGTAAGTCATTGAATTAATGCTATTTGGGGTTTGGGTGAATAGTTGATTATTCTCTTGTCCTTTTACTGCCTTCCATTTAATGGCAGATATTTATCTTAATGCACATTTTTTTGGCAATTCTTGGCTACTCTAGGAAAGGAAAGAATTCTTTGCTGCACTCTAGGAAACTGTATTTACTAGCTGGATTTATTGAAGGGTAATTATTATAGCCTGGAGGGCTAGAAAAGGAATGGTGGAGAAGATATAAGTCTTCAAGTATCTTTTACTATGTGTACCTATCCTAGGTACCTTGGAAAACACCAGCAATATCAGATCAATCTGTTGATGTGGAGAGTAAAATTGTCCTACCTGCAATAAAACAGATTGAGAGAGAGCTCTGAGGCAATTGCACTTTATTAATGGATCCATGGTCCCCTCTAATGAAGTGGTTCTCAGATCTTCCTCATTCCCCCTCCTTCTGGGAACCATGTAATAATAAAGTTTGATATCCAAATATGCAAAAGAGATATGGTAAAATACAAAATTTCATTGGTTGATTGTCCTTACTCTTGAAAGTCAAAAATGACATATCAGCGGGGGTTTAGTAAAGTAGTCTCCACTAGGTGATCATAAAACCTGCTCGTGTTGAATAAAAGAGAATAGTTCAGATTTACAAAAATAAATTGGAGGTCTTTCCATGTAATTGAGTGATCTCTGCCACACTGAACTTGGTCACCATGGCAAGGTAAAACGAGTTTGAAGGGGAAATAGCTAGGTTTCTATGAATACAAAAATGATCTTACAATCAATCTGTAACTCATAGCTCTGATACCTAATATATAGAATTTATATTGAAATATAGTAGGGGTTCAAATGAGTTATTTATCCCATGGGAGTTCAACAAGCAAGATGACCTGACCCCTCCCCCCAATTCCCTTTTTTAATATGGTGACATGTCAATATTTCTTCATCAGCTTTCTTCCCTTTCTATGTTCTAGAGGAATATTGTGGAATGACAAGTTCCATTTCCGATTTGTGGTTTGGGATCTTGGATACTGTAATTGGTTGAGGGAGCAAAAGAAGGAGGAAAGAGGAGAGAGAGAATCCAATTCATCTTATGGAAGCATAAATGATAGAATAAAACACTGGATCTGCAGTTGAAATCCAAGTTCTGCTACAGGCTACTGCAAATGACTTTGGCCATAGGAGGCAATAAATGTTTATTGATTGATTAAGGAAGACTTATCAGAGGAGATAGCAACTGAGACAGAAGAAATGGTTTTAACCATAGGATTTAGAGGTGGGGGAACCCTGGATGTGTAACAGTGAATATATCAAACTTTTCATATTTTTATTATTTCATGGACCTTTTTTCTTCATTCTAAATATTCTTTTTTTTCTTTTTTGTTCTTGCAAGGCAGTGGGGTTAAGTGACTTGCTCAAGCTCATATAGCTAGGTAATTATTAAATGTCTAAGATCAAATTTGAACTCAGGTCCTCCTGACTCCAGGGTCGATACTCTATACACTATGCCACATAGCTGCCCCTAGATACTTTCTTATAAGGGATGACTTCCTTATTAAGTTGGTAAGAGAAGAATGCAGAAAGAACAATGGATGATTGTTGTTTAAGACCAACAAAAATTGATGTAAAAATGTTTTCTTTTGGGAGAGCATTTCTCCAGGTATGGACACAGCTTCACCAAAGCAAAAAAAAAAAAAAAAAAAAAAAAGCAAGATGAACTTGAAAAATCCATTTAAGTTAGAACAATTCATAAAATAAAGTGATGTGAGGTCAAACTAGTAAGAGTCAAGTAAAGCTGTGGATACCCTTGAATAATTGCTTTAGAATCCTTGTGTTTTATTTAGGTGGTGAGGAGCTACTCATTTGTTAGAGCTAAAGAATTGAGTGAACAGACCTGTGCTTGATGGACATTTAACATCACTGTGGAGAATGAATTGGAGAAGGGAAGAATCTGGCCACTTGAAGACTGGTTAGATAGCTATTACAGTAATAAAGATGAGAAACCATTAAGAACCTGATCTAAGGTGATAGAAACAGACAAACAGGGCTAAGCGACTTTCGCCCTGCCCCCCCGTCATAGATTTAGTGTTTGCAGTGACATTGAGCAAGTCACTTAACTTTGCTTGCCTCAGTTTCCTCATCTGTAAAATGAGCTAGAGAAAGAAATGGCAAACCACTATAGTATCTTTGTCAAGAAAACCCCAAATGAAGTCACCAAAAGTTTGACATTACTCTGAAAAAATAACAAGACTATGGCGCCATCTGAGTAGAAAGGAGAGAACTAATAATTATGGAGAAAAACGTATGAGAACTGGTAAATAATTAGGTAAGGGAAAAAAGTTAAAAATTCTGATAATTTGATTCTGGGTCACTATCAACAAATATAATAGTATGAGCAGAAAGAGTTAAGTTAGATGAGGGTCAGGCTTTTTTTAAAGGGGAAAGGGTATAAGGAAGATTTATATGGTTATTGTTCATGATTCATTTTTGAAGACCAGAAACATCATAATGCTGGAGTGGATGATAATTAATGTCTTGGTGTGAATTTGAGTTAAATGAGGCAGAATTTCATAGTCGCCAGTCTGACTCTGTCTTCTAGAGTCACAGAAGTCTAAGGACATAAGTCAAGATGAATGGCAATGATACAGTGTCTGATCAAGCTCTGAGCACCTTATAGCACAACTTTCATGAAAAAAAAATTGTTCTCATCTGTCCATTACACAGGGAGAAGAAGTCTTCACACAGTACCTACCCACACGCCACAAAATGCAAACCTGCTTGGGTTTTGTTTTTTGGCAATTTAACTGAGATAAAATACTATGAGCCATAAAGTGCTACAATATGTCAATTTGCTAAAAAAAAATTTTGTTTTTTAAACTACATTTAGTCTGGTTGAGAAGTTAATTACATGTTGTTCAATAAAAGGCAGTCAAAGACCGCCACCTAGTGAACAATTCTTGCAGTTTGTTCTGGTACAAGACAATCACCTTAATAAGTGAAGATTGTTGACTGTGATTAGAAAAATGATCATTTAAAAGATTGTCTTAAAACCTAATAGCAATTGGAATACACTTTCATGAAAATCCAAGTACATTAAAAGCTATTCTCTTAGCAGCTATACAAGCAAGATGTGAGGAAGTTATAAAATAACTTCTAAAAGCCATATTGGAAATTAGACAATTGTACTTACTAAAAAGTACTGATTAGTATAAAAATATTGATTTAAAAAATTTGGAAGACTAAAGGGAAATTCATTTTAGATGAAAAAAACAATCTAATAATAAATGGAAATTGGAGGAGTGGCTAGGTGGATAAAGCACCGGCCCTGGAGTCAGGAGTTACCTGGGTTCAAATCCAGTCTCAGACACTTAATAATTACCTAGCTGTGTGGCCTTGGGCAAGCCACTTAACCCCGTTTGCCTTGCAAAACCCTAAAAAAATAAAACCAATGGAAATTGGAACCTTTGTATGGGAAACATTACAGAAATAGGTATCTTTTAAGATAAAGAACTGTTTTCATTTTTGTATCCTATTTTTGTAAACCTATCACATGTAGAGATTTACCAAATACTTGTTTAATTGACCTAAATTAAAATTGTAAAAAAGGGGGGGTGCATTCATAACCAATTTTTAGACCTATTCCTAATTTCTTAAAAGGATAAAAATTTAGGGCTATGTGAAACACCAGTGAAGTCAGAAAAAAAAAAAGGAAATGTAGTTATAAATTGAACTTATTCTTCTGCTCAATTCACAAAATATGCTAGCCTGGATAAAATTTTTGCTGGTTTATCAATGTTCTCATACAAACAGCAATTATCTCTACTCCCTATCCTCCTAGACCTTATTCTTGATGATGCTAAGAGCATCAATGATGCCTTTCATCTCTTGATTCTTTCTCCTTTGGTACCTGAGGTCATCTACATGATCTCTAGAGCCTAGGGTTCATGGTTACCTATTCTGTGGGAAAACTAAACTTCAGAATTTGGGGAACACTGAATATCAGAGCTCCCTTCATACTTTACATTTTTCAAGTAGTAATTTTAACCTTTTTAGCATATCATAGGTTAGCGTGATTTTTTTAGTTTTATGTTCTTGACATAGGGTGTCCCCCATAAAATAGTGCAATTTTAATAAGACTTTTGGGACATATCCTATAAGTCAAATTTGAAGAGTATGGCCAAGATGAAGAGAAGCCTGGAAAATGTTATTTGAATAACTTGGGATATTTAGTCTGGGAAAGACAAATTTAATATAGACCTGCTCCTTCTTATGTTCAAAAATCTAATATATGGAAAAATCTAGACCTATCTTTTTCAAAGAACAAAACTTGAACCATTGGATAGAAAATAGAAAAAAGATAAATTTAAACTCATTATAAGTTACATATATGCTTGTGTGTATGTGTGTGTGTGTGTGTGTCTGTGTGTGTGTGTAAGTTGTCCATCAGTTGAACAGGCTAGTCTTATATGGTAATGAGTTCATTGTTAGAGGAAGTATTTACAAAGAACCAGGAGAGCTATTTTTCAAGAACTTTATGGGGGGGGTTCCTTTATTGGAAGGACTATTGCCTAGAAAATTGCTGAGATTCCTTACAAGTCTAAGATGCTATGAAATCTCTGAAGAAAATTTATTTTTACATGTTTGTTAGAGTTTTCAAAGACAACAGTAGAAATTAATTTAAGAATGAAACCCATCCATATCTATTTATCCTGAAAGACCCTAATCCATGTTCTCTCACAAGTTCATCATGGAGAGTCCATTTAATATTCTGGTAGGAAAATACCAGTGGGGAAATCAGCTTGGGTTCTGGTTATTCCTCACTCTTGTCATGTGGTCAACCAGTATTATATCCTTCAGACTGGTGAGAGATCCCTAATTGACCTTTTTGTTCATTTCTAATTCTTAAGAAGATTGACTATGCCTTAATAAAGGATTTATTTACTCCTTAAACAGTGCAAAATTACAAATATCCATTTAAGAAATGGGAGACAGAAAACCTGAGTCTTTCATTACTTGCCAACTTTGTGGCCATAACCCTCTTGGGGCTTCAATGTCCCCATCTATAAAATGAAAGGATGGCACAGACAAGCTATACAGTTATGCAAGCTACATGTTTCATTTATTATAGACATCAAAAGCATACTTGACATATTAGAGATTCTCAGTTTTATGTACAATCCTCCCTGTTCTACAGCATGTAGGGGAAATTCTCATTTTATTGATGTTTAAGTTCAGAATTTAAAAAAAAAATACGTGAGAATATTGGGTCAGGTTTCAATGTATCCTTCTAACATACTTTTATCCATAATATATGTAAGTTTAGTGACTTCATAAACACCAAAGGTATAGCTTGAATACATAATCTAATAAGTATGTGGTGTGATCCCAGACAACTTAAAGAGAAGACTACCTCTGAACATGTTTTTGATGATTCCTTTCTAGTCACTTGTGTTCTATTTGGTTAATTTTTGGGGAGTTATTTTCTTGAATAAGTTTTAAACCTCCAGCTGTAAGCTGTTAAGTCTTTTTCCATATCTTCAATCATTTCTCTATTTCATTTCTTCTCCCATTTTGCTGTCTACTATTCTCATTTGCTTTTTTAAAAATCCTTTAACTCCTTTTTCAAAAGCTCTTGCTCTAGTGCTTCCAGAAATTCTGGTTGGACTTGAATCCAGGCTGCATTTTTCTTTGCAGGTAGATTTTTTTTTAATCATTCCCTTCTTCAAAGTTTGAGATTAAGCTTCCCTATCACCATAATAGCTTTCTGGGTGGGGTGGAATTCTTTTTTTTTTAATTTGCTCATTCTTGAAGCCTATTCTTCACTTTGGATTTTATATAAGTGTTAGGATCCATGCATTTCTAGAAGGCTAATAGCTCCTTTTCAATCCTTCTGTCGCTTTCTTGGAGTACTGAGCTTTTTTTAATTCCAGGATCTCAAAGATAATACAGGCTAGTGACCTACAAGTCCCTAATCTCCCAAAGTGACATGATCTAGAGTGAAGTCTATTCACTGCCTTTTTGACCTGAGCTTTGCAAGTTCCTGACTTAGGTTTGAGTCTGTTTGTTGACTTGTCACTGGTTAGGAATTTCAGTAGACTCATGGGACAGTTAGGTTGTGCAGTGGATAGAGCACCTACCCTAAAGTCAGGAGGACCTGCATTTAAATCCAGCCTCAGACACTTAATAACAGCTAGCCATGTGACCTTGGGCAAGTCACTAACCCATTGCCTTGTAAAAAAAAGCAATTTCAATAGACTCTTGTTGAACACAGCCACTGTTAACCTGCTATAAGGCTCTGTGGGTTTAGAGTGACCAAACTGAAGGCTCCCTTTTAGTTTGAGATTCTTGTCCTGTTTACTTCAATTCAGGCTTCAATATAGAACCGAGTCCCTGCTCTGCTCCTGGTATCAGAATCACACAGTTCCATTTTGCTAATGAACTTGTTCCTTGCTCAGTATCTAATTAGTGTCCCTACTTGTGACCACTCTCTGAAATTCATAATGATACAAGTCTCCTCCTCCATCTACTCTATATTTGTGACTCAGAATTAGGGAATGAGAGATCACAGGGTCAGCAGATGGCATCAACTGCTGCACCCAGTGTTAGTTTAAGGATTTTCCCGGAATTTCTTGCCCCAGTACTTCCTGCCCTTGTACCAACTCTTGGCCCTTTTTCAATCCCTGGACACAGCCCTATGCAAAGCAGACCCCATCTCTATTGACCCAAGACCTCTCTCTTTCTCTGGAAAATGATTCACTATGATTTCTCCCTGCCTTGGATTTCCCAATCAGAATTCAGTTTGGTACATTTTTCTAGATCTTTGTGCAGGAAGCTGTAAGGGAAACCAGGATGTACTTTTTCCTTTTACTGTGCCATCTTGACATTCCCTGGGAGTATTTCATAAAGGAATAATCCAATTACAAAGGTGACTTCAGTATTAAGATGAACAGAAAGAGGCAGTCTTTTTCCCCTGATTTTAGTCTTACCTTTTTTTAAATCACAGAAACTATAAGTTTTCTTTCAGTTCCAAATTTTCTACCTTCCCCAGCCATCAAGAAAGCAAGAAAAATGAAACCCAATACAATATACATAGCCATGAAAAACGAATCTCTGTATTAGCCATCTTAAAAATGGGGGAGGGGAAACTAGGTGATACAGTGAATAGAGCACTGGCCCTGGAGTCAGGAGGACATGAGTTCAAATCCGGACTTAGACACTTAATAATTGCCTAGCTGTGTGACCTTAGCCAAGTCACTTAATCCCATTGCCTTAAATAAATAAAAAAAAATTTGAAGTGGGAAAAAGAGGGGCGGCTAGGTGGTGCAGTGGATAGAGCACAGGTCCTGGAGTCAGGAGTACCTGTGTTCAAATCCGGCCTCAGGCACTTAATAATTACCTAGCTGTGTGGCCTTGGGCAAGCCACTTAATCCCATTGCCTTGCAAAAAAATAAAAAATAAAAACCTAAAAAAATAAATAAAAATATAGTGGGAAAAAAGAAAGGGAAAAAAAGCTTCATTCCACATGTTGAGTTCTTCAGTTTTCTATCTGGAAGTGGTTAGCATCATGAGTGTTTTGGAACTGTGATTGGATTAACTAGTCTTTCAAAGTTGTTTTCTTTACAATTTTGTTCCAGTATTGTTTCTACTTAAACCAACTCCATCAATTCTTACAGCACAATAGTATTCTATTATATTCATAGACCATGACTTGTCAATCCTCACTTGTTGGGCATTCCTTCAATTCCCTCGGTTTCTGTTTCTTTGCTATCATATAAAGAGCTGTGGTAAATATTTTTCTACATATGAGACCTTTTCCTCTTCTGTTGATCTAAAAGAGAAATAGTTAGCCCTTCCACATTGTGATTTTTCCCATTGTATTTTCAATATATTGAGGGTTAGCATAAGAAATCAAATGGAAATTTGAGGGAATTTTGCAGAAGCCACTGAAAACAACAAAGGCCCACCGATGACACTTGAAAGCCAGCAGATGACCCAGAAACAGTTTAGAAAGTCACAAATATGTGAATAGTATTATATAATGACATCATATTTTATTTTTAATGCCATAATAATTCAGACATCTCTGGTACAAAAAAGAGGGTCACAAATTTTAAGTGGACTTTTTTTATTCTGTAATAGCTATATAAGAGTAGCTATATAGTAACTCAAAGTATAAAGGCATTGCCTCAAAACAATAACCTTGAAAAAGATAATTTAATTTGTGAATTTACAGAAGGTGACTAAATATTCTAATGTGCAACAAATAACTCTAAGCAGTGAAAAACGGAAACAGTTTCTAGTTACCTGATACAACCATTCTCACTTAACAGGAGTAAAGGAAACAGATATTCCTTCTCCTCCTTTACTGTATCTACAAAGTGAGACTCTTCTGAGAGTCAACAGAGAATAAGAATATTCTGGAACTTTGGGTTTTTTTTAATTTTTTCAAGATAATCTTAAACATCAAGTTTTTGTTACTAAAACTCAACAGTATTACAGCCCTGTATTTCTCATCAGTAATCGATTCTCTCTGGGAGCAAGATCAGCTTATAAAGTGGAGGTCAATTTATCAACCAGGAGGGAGTCTTCTTGCAGTTTCAATATAAAATCACTTTGCAGAGCCAAGCTGAGAGATAAATAAGACTTCCTGTGGAAATTCTGTAAGAAATTTATAATTTTCAACCCTGCCAGTGTTCTTCCTATCCTCAGTCTCTTAATTTAAGTTTTGTGTTACAAAGGGGTTAGGGTGGGTGGGGGAGGCTCACTAATAGCTTTATAATAGCAAATACCACTTAAAACAAGAGAATTTTGACTTTATTCTGTGGAAAGTTTAATGAAAAACTTGTATGAACCCAATAGTAGAACCTCTGTCAAAGTGCTGATAAGAAGCTGGGCTAATTGTGTAGGCCAGACCTGATCAGGCCAATTTTGTCCTTTAGCTTTAGAATTGAAATAAAAAGCATTCACAGAGAACTGGCAGTTTCAAAATAAAGAAAAAAAGCTATCTATAATCATATAAAAAATGCCCCAAATCATTATTGATTAGAGAAATGATAAATTTAAACAACTCTGAGGTACCATCTCACAACTGTCAGATTGGCTAAAATGAAAAAAAAAGGAAAATGATCAGTATTGAAGAGAATGTGGGACACTAATGCTTTGTTGATGGAGTTGTGAATTGATCTAACCATTCTGGAGAGCAATTTGGAACTTTGCCCAAAGGGCAATAAAGCTATACATACTCTTTGATCCTACACTACCTATACATCTCAAAGTTCTATTTCCCAAAGAGATCACGAAAAGGGGAAAAGACTCACATGTACCAAAAAAATATTTATAGCAGTTCTTTCTGTAGTGGCAAAGAATTGGAAATTGAGGGGATGCCCATGCATTGCGGAATGGCTGAACAAATTATGGTATATCAATGTGGTGGTATAGTATTGTTCTGCTAGAAATCATGAGAGGCAGACTTCAGAAAAGCCTGAAAAGACTTACATGAACTGATGCTGAGTAACGTTAACAGAATCAAGAGAACATTGAACACATTAATAACAACAACAATGTGAGATGATCAATTATGATGAATGCAGTTCTTCTCAACAGTTCAGTGATCAAGGACAATTCTGAGATAACTGTTATAGAAAATGCTATTCACATCCTGAGAAAAAAACTATGGACTTTGAATGTAGAGTAAAGCATACCATGTTCCCTTTTAAAAACTTCTTTATATTTTTTCTTTCTTTCTTATGACTTCCCCCGCCTTAGTTCTAAATCTCCTTTCATAACATAACTAACACAGAAACATATTAAGCACAATTGTACAACCCATTAAGCTTGCTTGCTGCCATGAGGAGGAGGGGAGGGAAGGGAGAATAGTAGAAAAATGTGAAACTTTTGCAAAAAACTTGCAAAAGGATGAATGCTGAAAACTATCTTTTCATGTAATTGGAAAAATAAAAGGAAAAAAACTTAACAGTTAACAAAATTGGGTTTATTTAGCCATTTATGTAGCAAAAAATGCAATTTAGTTGAGAGTAGCAATTCATTCTAGTTTGACTTTTATTACTGAAACCACTAGGAATCTAGAAACTTGATCCCCTGAACCAATTAAGATTCAAATATATTTCAATAATTTTTAAAGAAAAATTAGCCTGACCTACAAGGCAGAGATTGCTCCTATTCATAGAAGGATTACAGAATTTATTGGAATTATTGGAATCTTGTCCCTAAGAGGACTAGGTTATTATTCTGGAAAGATGGGTGAAATGGAGGCAACATTTTCTAGAAATTTAGTTGTGATAGAGAGAAGCAGGATAATCTGTAGTTAAGGAAACTCTTTTCTTAGTACTAGATAGAGTAGAACTGAGCATCCTAAAAATGCATGAGGAAAAAAAAGACAATTACATAAAATAATAGTGAAATAAGCAGAATCAAGAGAATATTATACACAGAAAGAACAATAGTTTTTAAGTAATTATAAATACTCTAACAACAAAGCGGATATGAAGGAAGATATTACCAACATTCAGAGAAAGAGCTGATAAATAGAAATATGGATAGTATGGTTTTGCAAACTTCCATCTATGCATTTTTGTGTCTAATGTTAGCCTTCTCTAGGTGGGCTGGAAGGGTGGGAGGGGGAAAAGTGCACAGCAGAGAACAAAGGAAAATCTGGAAGGAAAAGCAGGGTAGCTTCAAAAATGATGTGTACATAGTATTACATAGTTCCCCCCCCCCAAAAAAAATGTGAAATGGAGAAAAAGAAAAGAAAGAAAATAGATGAGAAGTTAGAAAGAAAAAAAGAGATCCAGGAAAGAGATAAGAGATAATTTCTGGAGCAAGATCTTTGAAGTGGTAGGAGGATGAATATGTATTGCCTTTCTGTGTGTTTGTAGGAATTTTTTCCCTTTAAATGAAAAGGGGGATTGATTACTTATGGTAAATAGGTTAATAATCATGAAAGGCTTTTGGTTCAGTATTTTATATTGGAATATCTTCAATCTATGAAATGAGTCAATAGGGAATTGTAGGGGTAGAGCTAGAGTTACCTAAAATGGGTCCTACCACACAGAACAATGAAAGAAAGGGGGAATAATAACATTATCAAGGAGTACAATGCTTCTTTTCTTGAGACAAGAGGAAAGAAGGAATTAAGAAGTCCTGTTTTTCTATTATCTGTCATCATTGCCCAATTCATCCCAAGTAGTGAGACTTACATTTTGTCTTACCCTCCCAAAAAATAGTTTTAGAATAGTTTTCTTAGCTGAAAAACAATTTTTACAGTCAGTGTTTCCTGATAAAGAACACTTATCAACAAATTTATAAACAGCATTTCTCAAATATATAGCAAACAGGGTAATATTTCTAAGAATACAAGTCATTCCCTAACTGATAAATGGTTAAAGGATATGGGGAAAAATGGGGGGCAGCTAGGTATTGCAGGAGTCAGGAGGACCTGAGTTCAAATATAACTTCAGACACTTGACACTTACTAGCTATGTGATCCTAAGCAAGTCACTTAACTGCAATTTCTTCACAAAAACAAACAAAAACCCAGAGGATATGAATAGGTGGTTTTCAGATGAAGATTCTCAAAATCACTATTGGTTAGATAAATGCAAATTAATACAACACCTATCAGATTGATTGATATGACAGAAAAAAATGATAAATGTTGGAGAAGATGTGGTAAAACTGGGACTCTAATGCGTCATTGGTGGAGTTATGAATGATCCAACCATTCTGGAGAACAGTTTGGAGTTATTCTCAGCAATTTAATGATTTAAGACAATTCTAAAAGACTTGTGATGGAAAATAGTGTCCATATCCAGAGAAAAATCTATAGAGTCCGAATGTAGATCAAAGCAATTATTTTCATTTTTTTTGTTGTTTTTTCTTTCTCATGGATTTCCCCTTTTATTGATTCTTTCTTCACAACATGACTAATGTGGAAACATATTGAATAAGCTTTATCAGATTGCTTGCTATCTTGAGGAGGGGAGGAGAGGGAGAAAATTTGAAACTCAGAATTTTATAAAAAATGAATGTTGAAAACTATCTTTATAAGAAATTAGAAAAAATAAAATATTATTTTTATAAAGTCTTTCTTGTCCTCTAAACAATTCTAAAACTTGGTTATTTTGAATATTAGCTTTCCTAATCTTTTCCTTATAGGACCAGTGTCCTTTGTATTTATTTTCAGTTATGTTGGTTTTATCTTTTTTGCAT